>NC_091821.1:462925397-463525397 GCF_038994185.2 Dermacentor albipictus | reverse complement strand
CGCGCGTCTTGTCATAAGGCGCAAACTATCGCGTACAAAGATATCCGCATTTCGATGGGGGCGAAATGCGAAAACACCCGTGTACTTAGATTTAGATGCACGTTAAGGAACTCCAGGTGGTCAAAATTTCCGGAGTCCTCCACTACGGCGTGCCTCATAATCAGAAAGTGGTTTTGGCAGGTAAAACCCCATAATTTGTTTCAATTTTACAAAGATATCAACACGAGGTTGCGAGTGCAGATACTTTTTTACTCGCTTCATCTCGTTCATAGCGCTTTGCGAGTCGCCGCAGTTCTCAACGACTTCAATGTTTGTCAAGATACGAACAACTATGATTGCACCCGGAGGAACCTGTACTTCAAATCCAGAATTCTATATTACTTGAGCGTGACTGATTAATGCTGTTTATAGTTGCGACACCTATCAAAGGATACTCAATTTTTATTTACAGTATATTCAAACTTATACTCGGAGCATCGTAAGATTTTTCTCTCGCTGTCATGAACAGTGTCCACAGTTGACGTTTCAGAGAACGATATTACGTGTCAAGTGGTTGCGACATGCGTTCCCACTTTCTTCCTCAACGAGACATTCTTGCTGAAAAGGCTTAGAGAATGGCACGGTGCGAGTTGTACCCTTTATTTAGAGGTCTTTAATATACGTTTTCTTCTTCTCTTGTGCAACGAGGAGAGGGGAAGAAATATATGTATGTTAATTTTATGAGCTACGGCACGTCGAATCCAAACTTGATCACCTTGGCTGCCTGCAAATAGTGTTACATAAACATTCATAAGGCAGTCCGTATTTTAGCCTTGCGCATCGGTAGCTATCATCGCACATCTCTTGTTCACTTACCCTGCCTTCAACCACATTCGGTGTCGCTACCAAAACAGTGGTCCTACAGTGGTCGTCCCCCCATGAGCTCACCAGATTACGATGCTTGGCATCAGGGACCCTTCCACCGATCCTCATTAAGGTACATTGCACAAATGCGGATGTGTTTGTATGTTGATTCACTTGTGTTCGGAAAATTAATGAAAAAAACGCGCGCAGCTTGCACTAGAGGTGCAAAGCTGGAGTTTGTGAGCTCACTGTGATCACCTAGTTATTACGTGGCTTTCCTAAGTTGTTTGTAGGTTTTGCCAGGTTATGCGAGGTTTTTGGCTAAGTTGTTGGTAGGCTTGGCTAAATTGTTCGTAGGTTTTTCGAGGTTATAGTAGGCTTGACTAAGCTTTTTCGAGGTTTTGCGAGGTTAGGCTACGTTATGCAAAGTTGTCTCGGCAGCTTCACGGTTGGAGTTTTCGAGCAGTCGCACGCCGGGATCGCTTTCTTGGCGACGAAGAGCGTTCAGGCGCCGACTCTCGCCTTCCTGAAACTCGAGAACCTTGACTCGGCGTCGCCTCTTCTCAGCCGCAGCTCGGCTCGGTGTTTCAGATCAGCTCGGCAGCGACGCAACGCTTCTCGCTTCGCAGTACGGCGCTCTTCCTGGTAAGCCGTTTGTTCTTCGGGCGTCCGGACTTTCTTCAGTCTTCCCATGAGGGTGTGTCGCTGTGTTCCCAAAGAGGTGTGTCGCTGCGTCGACTGTTCCGAGCTTTTACTAGCCTGTCACGTCACGACTCTGCTCTACGCACGTAGGGTGCGAGGAGGTTAGGTTACGTGGTTCGGTGCTTTCGCAGGTAACTTGAGGCGCCGCACAGCAATGCCGAGTTTTCTGGTAGTGCTTCATGGCGGGACTGAAAGCATAAACAGATCCGCTGTTAAAAAAAAAAACGCCATTTCTTCGTCAACCTAGAATGCCTCTTTGGTGGAATGAAGCAACAAAATGGTGAAGATAAGAGTTTCACTCATCGAGGTTACAATAGGCACAGTAAGCAGAAGCACGAATGAAAGGGCAACGACAGTTTATTGTTAGTGATTATGTCATCAACAAAAATTATAATCTTATCAGCGGTAGAGAATGCACCATGGTAATCGGTGCGCAAGTGGAGCGGCTAAATGAAAAATAAATGATTTCACCACGAGCTTAAACGTAATCCTTTCTGTGGCCGTACAAATACATTAAAATAGATTCTTTCCCAGCACTATAGAAGTATTGAGCTCCTTACTTGGCTGCCTTCATTCACCCCCGATTAACGAATTTGAAAGTGTTCTTTATGAAAATCAGTGTAACTGCAACAGCCCTCCTATAGGGCTGCACTATGTACAATTAAATAACTGTCCAGCATTTATCGGTATAGGATCACAATTAGGAAGTCGAGATGAAAGTGTTCAACGCCATAATGGACACCTTCCCTTTCGTACCAACATACTGCCCGAGCATGTCATATGAAAAAAAAAAAATGTTGAGCGATTTGGATGAAATTATAAAGGTTAGAATCAATGTTGTGCTGCGGCTTACAAATAATAAAAACAGCAACAAACCTTATGCTTACGTCAAAAACAAAAAGAAGAACAGCTCCTCACGAGGCAACGCGTCACATGAAAAGAAGAAGAAGAAGCATCATGGCGTCGAAAACGCCGGCCCGATTAGATAGATACTCGCGAGGTGGAGGATTAATGATACTTGTTTCCAGTAAAATTTGTCACAAGGCAAAAATTTCTTTTCAAATCATGGACTGCGACTGTGAAATTTTGGCCATATATTTATGTCTCCCAGGATACCATCCGTTTTTAATTATAAATGCTTATTTCCCCAGCGGTGTGCAAAGTACGCGTCAACTTGATAGGGCTGTGGCTGCATGTAGAAAAGAAATTTTGTTTGTAGGGGATTTTATTTATTTATTTATTTATTTTATTTTTTGTACCCTCAAGACCGAAGTATTACAGAGGGGAGTGGGTAAAAAAAATATACACAAATAAATAAACAAAGCAGCAATAAACAACAAATGTGGTTAGTTATTTGCATTTCAATTTAGCAGCCAAAGCAGCCTCAATTAGCCTCAATTTTTGCAGAACCGTTTTCGTAAACCTCTATGTTTATGTCCCGTACTCGAGTACTGGTAAGGCAAGCCTGTTATACACTTTTCTTTTGAGGGATAATGGCAACCTGCTGTTCATGATCTGAGAATGCCTGCTAAACGCGCACCCCAGCCCATTCTTATTCTTCTGATTATTTCAGTCTCATGATCCGGATCCGTGGTCAGTAACTGTCCTAAGTAGATGTATTCCCTTACCACTTCCAGTGCCTCGCCACCTATCGTAACCTGCTGTTCTCAAACTGTCAGAGACTGTCAAACATTACTTTAGTTTTCTGCAGATGAATTTTGAGACCCACTCTTCTGCTTTGCCTCTCCAGGTCAGTCAGCATGCATTGCAATTGGTCCCTTGAGTTACTAAGCAAGGCAATATCATCAGCGAATCGCAAGTTACTAAGGTATTCTCCATTACCTCTTTTCCCCAATTTTTCCCAATTCAGGTCAATGAATACCTCCTGTAAACACGCTGTCAATAGCATTCGAGAGATCGTATCTCCCTACCGGATGCCTTTCTTTATTGGGATTTTGTTGCTCCCTTTATGGAGGACTACAGTGGCTGTGGAGCCGCCATAGATATCTTTCAGTATTTTTACATACGGCTCGCCTACACCCTCATTCCGCAGTGCCTCCATGACTGCTGAGTTTTCGACTGAATCAAACGCTATCTCGTAATCAATGAAAGCTATATATAATGGTTGGTCATATTCCGCACATTTCTCTATCACCTGATTGATAGTGTGAATATGGTCTATTGTTGAGTAGCCTTTACGGAATCCTGCCTGGTCCTTGTGTTGATAGAAGTCTAAGGTGTTCCTGATTCTATTTGCGATTACCTTAGTGAATACCTTGTAGAAAACTGACAGTAAGCTGATCGGTCCAAAATTTTTCACGTCTTTGGCGTCCCCTTTCTTATGGATTAGGATCATGTTAGCGTTCTTCCAAGATTCCGGTTCGCTCGAAGTCATGAAGCATTGCGTATACAGGGTGGCCAGTTTTTCTAGAGCAATCTGCCCACCATCCTTCAACAAATCTGCTGTTACCTGATCCTCCCCAGCTGCCTTCCCCCTTTGCAAAGCTCCCAAGGCTTTCTTTACTTCTTCCAGCGTTACCTGTGGGATTTCGAATTCCTCTAGACTATTCTCTCTTCCATTATCGTCGTGGGTGACACTGGTACTGTATAAATCTCTATAGAACTTCTCAGCCACTTGAACTATTTCATCCATATTAGTAATGATATTGCCGGCTTTGTCTCTTAACGCATACATGTGATTCTTGCCTGTGCCTTGTTTCTTCTTCACTGCGTTTAGGCTTCCTCCGTTCCTGAGAGCATGGTCAATTCTATCCATAATATACTTCCTTATGTCAGCTGGCTCACGCTTGTTGATTAACTTGGAAAGTTCTCCCAGAACTATTCTAGCTGTAGGGTTAGACACTTTTATATATTTGGCGTTTCTTGATCAGATCTTTCGTCTCCTGCGATAGCTTACCGGCATCCTGTCTAACGCAGCTGGCGTCAACTTCCATTGCACGCTGTTTAATGATGCCCATAAGATTATCTTTCATGTCTTCAATACTAAGGTCCTTTTTCTGAATTAGAGCCGAATACCTATTCTGTAGCTTGATCCGGAATTCCTCTATTTTCCCTCTTACCGCAACTCATTGATCAGCTTCTTATGTACCAGTTACTTCCATTCCCTCCTCAAGTCTAGGCTATGGTTTAGACCATGCTATGGTCACTGCATCGCACCTTTCCGAGCACGTCCACATCTTGTATGACGCCAGGGCTAGCGCAGAGAATAAATTGTATTTCATTTCTAGTCTCGCCATTCAGGCTCCTCCATGTCCACTTTCGGCTATTTCCGCTTGCGGAAGAAGGTATTCATTATGCGCATATTATTCTGTTCTGCAAACTCTATTAATAACTCTCTCCTGCTATTCCTAGAGCCTGTGCCATATTCCCCCACTGACTTGTCTCCAGCCTGCTTCTTGGCTACCATGGCATTGAAGTCTCCCATCAATACAGCGTATTTTGTTTTGACTTTATAGAAGCTTTCGAATTCCTGGTCATCATGACTGGATGTAGGGGCGTAGACCTGTACGACGTCCATTTGGTACCTCTTATTAAGTTTCACAACATGACCTGCCACCCTCTCGTTAATGCTATAGTTATCCTGTATGTTACCAGCTATACCCTTAATAATCCTAGTTATATCCTTATTAATCCTATATCCGACTCATCGTTTTCGTCTCTCCGTTAAGTCCCGGTAGCACTGGACGTGCCTGCTTTTTAGCTCTCTATGCGCTTCTTTTGTACTCCTACCACGATTGAGCCCTATTATATCCCATGTACTGCCCTCTAATTCCTCCAATAGCACTGTTAGACTACCCTCACTATGGATAACGTTCTATCGTTAAGCGTTGCCAGGTTCAGATTCCAACAGCGGCCTGTCCGGAACCTGGTATTCTTAGCACCCTCCGCTGCGTCACAGGTCTGACCGCCCCCGTGGTCAGTTGCTTCGCAGCTGCTGGGGACTGAGGGCCGGCGTTTGATTGTTGTATGCATATAGGAGGCTGTGGCCAAGTACTGAACCAAGGTGGCCAATGCTGTTCTGGTGAGGGAGTGCGTTACTGGTTCTGGTCACCGGTAACGCAATTTTATTAACACGCGGACTTTTTTTTAATGTGGTGGAAAACTGCGCGGCACCGGGGTTCGAACCACGGTCCTCATGCACGCGATGCGGATGCTCTACCTCTACGCCACCGCTGCATCTTATATATATATATATATATATATATATATATATATATATATATATATATATATATATATATATATATATGAAGCTTGAGTGGTCCGATCTTCATTAGGGTTTTTTTTGCCAACCCAGATGAAGAGCACCACCGATCGAAACTGTTGAAATTGAATACTTGTTCTGTTTACCTTGTAGCACGATCAAGTTCTTGAGTTTGAAAGGTAGCCTGAAGACTGAACAATTCCTCTTTACCTAGCACTATAAGATATATATATATATATATATATATATATATATATATATATATAACCTTTGTCACGTCATCGTTGCGTCGGCATGACTTAACAGTCATCCACATGGCCATTCTATTGCTGCCAGGACGTGGTCGTCGTATCACAGTCATTTCATTGGCGTCATAACTTCGTTGTCATGCTTTCGGCATTTTTGAGTGGTCATGGGTACGGCGCGCATGTTCGAACGCCACAAGGTAATGCTGAGCGAGGCGTTTCATCGTGAAACTGTGCCTTACTTGGTCGTGTGCTCTATCGTTGCAGATGGTCGCTTAAGAGGAACAGTATTCTTCAGAAACTCCAGTGAAAGCTCCACTTAGATTCCCATAGCGCGTGTGACTCGTGCAATGTTTGTAAGCACTTTATATTCTGCTGTTTCAGCTATCTTGTGTTAGCCGCTTTGCGGTGCAAGAGGACTGTGGGCAATTCTCAGCACGTAGCCTGCGGCTTTAGCCTTGAGCACACTTGTAAGACATACCAAGCCCCCATGTTGCTCCGTTATCTTCTGCTTCGGGTACGTACTTGCTAAACATCTAGCTGTTGTCACGCAGCCGGTGTACAGCTCATGACTAATGGACACCGCAGTGAAAACAAATACTCTTGCGCACTCTACATTCAGGTTGTGTTTTCTCCGGAACCCCTCTTGACTTTTTGAAAGTTCCTCGCCATAGCTTAGTTTCTATTTGTGTTGTACAATTAAATCAATCGCCACTGCAGTCGCTCTCTGACAAGAACTTTAAAGGGGGGCGGGGGGTATTAGGTCGAACGGCTACTGAGTGGGGAATGGTCGATTAGCAATTTATCAAGTCACTATTCTATGGCTTCGTTTGCAACACCTGCTTATACTTGTAATGTAATTAATACTTTGCAGTGGACTAGGCATCTGCAGCTTCAGCCGACACCTACCAGTTGGTTAGCCACTGCTGGCGTCGAGTACCTGTGTCGCCTGGCGGTAACTGAAGAAGAAGAGATGGTAAGTCCACCCTTACCATCCCTTACCACAACCGCATTTGCTGTTAGTATTGCTCGCATGGTTCGAATTCTGCAGTTACTTGTATTTATGTGGATGTCACAATTAGAACTGTGTGAAATATATATATTCCACTGATTAAAGGGGCAAGAAGTCAGTTACCTATTGAGACTTCGCTGAGTCTAGCCAGCGAGAGCTCAAGGTCTAAGGATTCATCAAGGCATTTTCGTGCACTTGTGCATGTGTCTGAAACGCCGGTCACTTTTGTTTCGTGAGAATCAGTTCTGCAAAATTCTGGAATGTTTGGGCATTTCAGTATTTCGTTGTAATAGAAAATTATGAACCTTAGAAAGTGCATCCAGGACAAAGACATATAATACAGCACGCTCCCATCTTCGTTAGTCTATGCGGAACCTGATATACACCTACTGCACGCATTCACAGGTTCAGGTGAAGTGTACGCGCCAATAAACAACATAAAAAAGAGAGAGGAGACTGCGCTTAATAAAACTGCGTAGAGAAAGGCACGTCCTACTGGCTAACACCTCGCACAAGGCGGACACCTGAACAGTGTGTGGAAAAGTGTGTGAACACCTGGACAGAATCGAAACTTTAAGAACAGTGCATCATCCCTCATAGAAGTGTAGTTCCTGAGACCACTGCTGGTCTGATGATACTGGCGTATGCGTAACTTAACATGGCCACAGAACGTTTAATGAGAACTGGTAGAAGTCGTCGCATGTCGTCGATCGGACCTCTAACGTATGCGTTTGCAACTTTTAAAGAGGAAAATAAGCTTCTTCCTTATTATCATTGATGGGGACGATTGCTTATATTATGTTTTGACACTAATGCCCCAAGCAAAACGCCATGTTCCTAGTTATTCGTGATTGTTACTGACAAAGACTTTCACTTGTCAAGAGGTTGTGTCTCTGGTGAGAAATATATTAGCATAGGTACTAACGTAACTTGCTTTTTATGGCACGAGTGAACGTACATTTTGGTTGTGCATTCTGTACGCTAGAAGTTCAGCGGTAGTAAACTTGTGTGCTCTCCAGAGGTTTGATCTTGCATAAGCTTTATGATTAAAACTGACCTACCTATCATCCGAACTACACTATCATCTTCTACATAGAGGAGCACGCGATTAGTAACTGCCAGAACGCTCGTCTTGTTGTGATACTTAGGGCAGTCAGAAGTACTAGGGCTGCGAGTGGCCATCAATAAAAGAAACTGTTTCTACGTTTTAAACGTGCAGAAAATGAAGGAGAATATTTAGATGCTGCTTAAATTGATTCCATGTAATTTTACGTAATGTAACTTACATAATCCACGCAGATCGAAAAAAAAACAACCTACAAATGCACAAGCACCTGGACATAGGTACGGAAGCAAAGGGACCAAAATACACACACACACGGAAAAGAAATTCAAATGAGAAAGAGGCTGAAAAAGTGTTCTTGTGCCAATTCGTGATCGTTGTCTGGTCCTGAAGCTCAAGTATTGAAGCAGCAAGGGCTAGGTTGTTTTGATTGAAAGGGAGCGGTATTGTGAGAACGATGATACAACGCCAAAGTATGGGAGACATTTAACATAAAAGTTTGCTCGTGATGCTTAGATGTACAAGTATAAAAAAAGGTCCTCCTTAAATTTCATACCAAATTTGATGTGACGCAGCTTAGGATTGATGACCTTGTCATTCACTAATATTCATGCCAATTAACCACATGCGGCGCACCTTTCCAGCGTAGTAGGAACGTCTAGTACATGACTGTAGACCGTGTTATTGAGGGTGCCGCCATTTTGCGATCGCAGAGCCGTTTATCTCGCGGCGCCATGCTGGCATGAGGGATTGCGCAGGAGGGTGCATGGAAAACGCGCTATTGACGACGAGTTATAAGTTTTCGCGCTTTCCCGAGAGGTGTGAACAAGTTGTTTGGATTGGAAAACTTCTTACGGTGTCGTCACTAAGCTTTTAGCCTCGATATAGCCGTATTATCGAACGGCGACCATCCCAAAGGCGCTCCCGCAGCACTCCCCGCGATCGAAATAGGAGGCGTGTCAAATCTGAACATTGCGATACGTAACATATACGTGTAACGTGTTATTATTGTATCTCTAGCCTTGAACTCTATTAAGGTATCACTCAGGCGACAACAATCAGAGTTCAACAATCAACAATCTCCACGTGTCACGGGGTGGGCCGCACCAGCGTACATCCCAGTTCAGGTATGACTGCGAAGCTCTCAGGAAGCACGCTTTGCTAGCTTTCGCGATCCTAAAATTTTAGCGGTACGATTCTCTAAACATTGTTTATGTGGCACCCGGGCATCAAGCTTTACAAAATAAATAACTGTAAAATGACTCGATCGAAAGGGTTGTTAACATGGCCAGAATGAGCTGATGATAGTGGCTGTGAATAGGCCACGATCAACCAGACCCACGCGACACGTTGAAAAATGATGGGCACTCTTAGGTCTTGAATGGTGCCTGTGCGTGCAAGCGCACCTCGCGTACCCGAGAAAACTGAAAAAACGAACCACTACTGTTTCAACGGCAACTTTACTTTCTGCACTAATACAGCGCACGATGAGTGACATCGACAGCTTGCCGGTGAAATTAGGAAGCACGGGAGAGGCCATGTGAACTAGGGCCGGCTGGCACGCTGTAGGCATGGGTTTGGTTACACAATGGAAAAGAAACACGCCTTCTTAGTCGGCACGTACTGTTTTCATAATACGTCCTCGATCAACTTCTGCCAGCACTTTGGTTGCCTAGCATGATAATGCTAGGATCTGTTTGAACAGAATAAGTTTAACGTGCGTGCCCGAAGAAATAGTTAACTTCATAAATTCGCAGTAGTTGACAGACTTGAAATACGCACCTTTCTTTCATATCCCAGTTTGATCTTGGGTGCCGAGTTGCGAGTTTGTCGCTGTGCGCCCGCTGGGAACAAAACCTTGCGAACATACACGCGATGACATCAAGTCCTTTCTGTTTATGCTGGCAATAGAAAGCGGACGCTTCTCTGCCATCACAGCGGTGGTGTCCACGAAGTCGCCGCAGCTGAAGGCGCACTTCACACTTGCTTCCGAAACTTACTTTTGCAGCCGAATACGGCAGAGTTGTAGCCCGTCAACCTTCAGTCATCTGACATCACAGAAATCCCTGACAGAACCCGTTAGAATCACACTAATTCAAAATAAAACCGCTACCATTACAAGCTACTGCTGAGAGAAGACGGAATCCGGACATACCAGTGTGAGGAAGGAAGGGGCGGGGTGCGCTGGTTCGAGGCTATGTTGTTCCTCGACGATAAAGCGCTCTATACAGCACGCTTCCAAATAGAGGCACGAGACGTCTCTTCAAACGTCGCTCCTTCGGTGCATAGTAATATTCCTTCCCTTTCTTCTCCTCGAATGCAGCTAGCGGCCTTCCAAGACGACTTGAAAGCATGCATGGAAGCAAATGCTCCTCTATTTGTCACTGTAAGTTGACTCTACCACTACTTTTTTTTTATCGCGTACGGCAGCATAAAAAAATCCTCGCAGGAGCGTGATCGCTAGAGGTCAGAAACATGGACTAGAAAGAGTGGCGTACAGATTTTTGTCATATGCCAGCCAGTGTACTATCCGAAGGGAGCAACGGTACTAGTGGGAACTGCTTCACAGCTCTGCCTGAAAGGTGCATCGAGTGGCTGTGGCTTCACCTGGCAACACTTATTGTCGAGTGTAACTTACTGTGTGGTCAGGTGTATAATGCGCAGGAGGGCAGCAGTGGGAAACCCTTCCTAGAAGTCTGTGTCATGTTATTTTTCAGAACTTTGCTGCATAGCCGTGCACTCGCGTCCAGTCCTTTCATGTTCCTTACAAGTAATGTGTTGTGCCTGAAATTCGCCATTTCTTCAGAGTCACACTCATTGCCCTCTTCTCAGTTGTTTTTTCCATGCCACTCGTTCTTTGAATTACGATTCACGTTCCACGAAGAGAAGTAAAAAGCATGCATCGCTGTATACTTAGTGCCTTGTGAATACTGACGTATACGATACGTCTGATTTCTTTATCATTGCACAGTCTGGTGTGAGATTAGGTTATGTTCCTCTCCGATGTGTGCTGTAACTTTGTAACTAAAATATGAATTCAGATGTTCCTCTCCGAGGTGTGCTGTAACTTTGTAACTAAAATATGAATTCAGGCAATGAGGCTCTTTACTAACTTCATTCCTGTATTACACAAATCCCTCAGGGATTGAAACAGGTGAGGAATGTGCAAATAGCTTTCTTGCCACAACTAAACGGGCCCCAAAGTGTATTGGTGGTGCAAGAAAGCGTCGGGGATAAATGAAGCCTCCCTTCTTATGTACAGTGTGGGCAGATCGCCTTCCAATGTAATTATTGAGCCCTGGATTTATTTAACTGTTAAAAGCTATTTCTGGTACTTTGAAAGAGCGCACTTATGACCGCATTGAATATTCTCATTTAGACAAATCGAAGTAATCAACTATTCGGCATCAAA
This sequence comes from Dermacentor albipictus, assembly GCF_038994185.2. NCBI lineage: Eukaryota > Metazoa > Arthropoda > Arachnida > Ixodida > Ixodidae > Dermacentor > Dermacentor albipictus. The sequence continues at coordinate 463,513,895 of NC_091821.1, read as the reverse complement.
CATGAGATACAACGTCGGATCCAAGGTCATATGGGGCCACCAAAAACCGTGTGTTTGTGTTAGGCAGCCGAAGCCCAGCGATTTCCTGCCACTCCTTTCAATGCAAATGCTCATCGTACTAACATGGTCTTAACTGTTTGAAAGCAGATGCTCGGTCGTTTTCAGGAGGGTGTTGTAGCCTGGCGACAAAAACAGCAAAAAAAATGAGGACAAATTTCTATACATATAATACACATGTCACTTTTTATCTGCAGGAGCTGCTAGCCTTTCGAATGGCGCACATCATAGTCGGCAACGATGGCACTCAGAGGGCCATTCAGGTACGCTGCAGCATAGACAGCCTATAGTGCTCACGGGCGTTCCCTACTTTTTGTGCTTTTTTCATGCCTTTGTATTTTCTTCTCTGCTATTCTTTCTGTCTTTCAATTCCCCTTGCCCTTCCCCCAGTTCAGGGTAGCAAAACGGAATATTTTCGGGTTAACCTTTCTGCTTTTACCAACCCGTTTATCTCTCTCGCTACGTGGGGTATAGAGCACGCCACAGCATATGCGCCGACTACAGGGGGGGGGGGGGGGGGGGAAGGTGCTTTGGGGCCCGTGCCTCTCCGGAGATTTCCCGGGGGGGGAGGGGTGAGTGCCCTCCCCCAGCGATGCTGAAACCTAGCCCCCAACCCCCCACCTCATGTTTCATTGCCAGAGTTTTGTCACCCACAGCATTTGAGGTTTCTTTTGAGTTGTCTCGACATATTCACTTAAAATTTTATTGTGGCTAATAACTTATAGCATCATTGTTATTGCGGACGTGCACGAACTTTAATTCATACTTTTCTTTATTTCTGCAAATCATGACAATCGGAGGACAAGCGCATTTGAAGTAGACGTAGCGTTTGCCTCGTCCGTATTTTCTCACTTCAACATTGTTTTAAGTTTTCACTGTAAACACCATGCACATATACAATATATTTAAATATTTTATTTATTTATTTATTTATTTATTTATTTATTTCATACTGCAGACCTAGAACAGGTCCAAGCAGGGTGGTTAAACACAACAATATTACAATGAATGATTCAATCAAATAGGGTGGTAAGACACAACAGTAGTATAATGAGTCAATCAATTGAAACAGGCAACAAAGAGTTATTCCAGTCTGTTATAGTTCGGGGAAAAAAAGAATACTTGAATACATCCGCCCGTGCTAAATAAGGTGTTAGTGAATTCGGATGATGGTGTCGAGCAAGCCTAGGCGTTGTACTGGACAGATACGATGCATATATGCACAGGACAAAGTTTATTATATTTTTAAAGAAAAGGAGCTGGTCAATTACTAATTATTTTAAAAGGTCTGGATAGCTTATGTCTAGAGAATGAATATGCTGCTGCATGCTCAACTCGCTTCAAAATGCTTTGCCGGGTTTCTTGACCCCGAAAAAAAAAAGTATACCTTAGCGACCCCTTCGGCAGAGTCATTCATCAACAGCGTGTAAAATGCACGTGAATGATGTTTGTCTCAGTATCACTTCTCTTTCCAGTAAGCAAAGCTAACGACTCATTCAAAAACACACTCTAATAATTTGAAACATTGAATAGGAATATAAACATTGTCATTTTCATGCAGAAGTCATAAATATATGCAGGGTGTCCCAATTAACTATCATGCGCCATGATTTAAAAAAAAGTGATGAGTTACTTAAGGTAAACCTAGTGCATATTCTTTCCAGTACAGTGGAGTAGCTGCCAGTAATTTTTTCGTTACTGATTAATAATTAGGTCATCATAATTAATTATCTAACTCGAGACGTACTATCACAATAATCAAAGTGTCAATGAGGCGTTTGTAGGCACAGCCAAGGGGCATCTGAGTGCAGTATTTTCAGCGACGTACTAATTCTTTCCGACTGATAAATGAACCCTGCGAAATATAGCGAATACCATGTCACTGCACTCCCACCCGCATCATAAAGCAGCATCCTCGATCACGCTCCTTCTGAGTTAGTCAGAACGAAATTAAGGAAGTAAAGAAAACAAATCACTGCTCAAGTACTCTGTACAGGTGGTCAACGAGCGAAACTGAAATGTGTGGCCCCGGCGTTTGTCACTGGGTTAATCCCTGAGTCTCAATAAATGAAGGCTTGGTAGGCTGCCGGATCTTCGATACGCAGTTGCTGCTTGCGCCCGGCTGCACGAGCCTGTTCTTGTGCCCGGGCTGCAGCATCGTAATGGCGTAGAAGAGCTCGTTCCTGGTTCTGCTCTCGGCATTGCTGATCAAAAGCTGCCTGCTCCTCAGGAGTACGAATGACGCATGGCCTACCCATTGCGGAGCCGGAAAGAAACTGCTGCGCACATGCTCGGCTGCGACGGAGAGCAACGACGCCACTACTGGCGCAGCCAATCGCGCGCCTCTCTTTTTCGCTTTTTTTTTGCATTCGCATAGGGTTGCGCCGGTGGGGTTTTAGGCGTACAGACGACAATTGGATGGACGGTCGGAAGAATCGGCTAGCCAAATACAGCTTCGCTGGAAAACATCATGATCGAGCTAGTGCCTTATCGGCCGCGCCTCGGCCGAAGTAACACGTCGCGTTTGGTGTTAGTTTGAAACAAGCTGTGATAGCTATTGTCTTAGCGTAGATAAAGCGCACCGATGGTTCTTTTTTTTGTTTGCCGCTGTACCTATCACGACAAAAGCGAATTGACGTCAGTGCAAATGTTTAAAGGCGCATATCGTTTCGTCTCAGTCGCCATGTCTTTCTCTAATGAGCAATGGTAAAAATTATCCTCGCCTTGGGAGCTGGAAATGATAAGAGGAAGGCCGCCAATATATATCAATCATGGAAGTGCGGGGGTAGACCAAACATGTCGACTATCATCAGAAATGACGAAAGAGAGAGAGAGAGAGAAAGGCAAAGGAAAGACACGGAGGTTAACCAGAGATTATCTCCGGTTGGCTACCCTGTACTGGGGGAGGGGAAAGGGGACGAAATGACGAAAACCTGAGAAAAATCGGTAACTTCAAAAAACAGTGGCATAGGACTCTATTTTTAGTGCCCTAGCCTAAACACGGATGTTCTAGCATTTATGGCCACAAACTCTCATGCTAGCGTGCCGGACGTGGCCGCCCAGGTACCAATTTCCAAGTCATCAGGTTGGAGGATTGTAAACGACAGCCTTCCACCCGTACCACCTTAACCAGCACCAATGATCGGAAGATAGGAACCTGTAAGATCGTCTAGATCTCTCGAATTGGGGCCTCACAAAAGCCGATGAGTCGCCGGACTTTTTACCATGTGTACAGGTGAAGCCAATTTTCACAGAAACGTCCAGGTAAATTTACATAATGCACACTTTTGGAGTGACTATAATGCACACTGGGTAAGGCGCTATTGGCACCAGTACCAGTGGTCGTTCAATGTGAGGTACGGAATTTATGGCGGTGTTATAATCAGTTACATCTTCATCCGCCACACACTGAGTGGACAGCGCTACGTGGACGAAATCCTTGAAGGAGTGGTGTTCGATTTTCTCAGTGAAGTTCCGCTGTCACGTCTCCACTTCTGTGATATTAGCGAGATGGAGCACCAGCACACAGCAGCGGCTGAGCACGAAACTGGCTGGATGCGACTTCTCATGCGCAATAGATTGAAAGTCACGGGCCTGTAAATTGGCCGGCTAGGTCAATTGACCGCTTTCAACTCAATTTCTTTCTTCGGGGTTATGTGAAAGATTTTGCTTACATGATCGAGACGGACGTCAGATTACCTAAAGACAAGGGTAACGAATGTCTGCCAGATATTCGAGCGTCGGTAATCAAGAAGGCCACTGAAGATGTAATAAAGTGGACTCAGTACTGCATCGCTGCAGAAGGAGACCTATTCGAACACGTCCTCTAAGCAGCAGCTGGTGTTCAACGGCGCTTACAAATTCATAGATAATAAGAGCACACTGAAGTGAATGTATGTTTTGTTTGTTTCGGGTTTGCGACAGGCAACGCAGTTGCTTTATATCAGCTTATTTGAGGGTGCTGCTTTATGATGCAGGTGGGAGCGCAGTCACGTGGTATTTTTCATATTTCGTGAGGTTTGTTTACCAGTCAGAAAAAAAAATAGCACACAATTGTTATGTCGCTGAAAACACCGCTCTTAGATGTCGTTTCGCAGTGCCTGGGGTTGCCTACAAATGCCCCACTTACACTTTGATAATTGGGACTGTACTTGTCGAATTAGATAATTAATTGCAATCGTCAACTTGAATTTCAGGAACGAGAAATTACTGGCAGCTACTCCACTGTACTGGGAACAATATGCACTAGGTTTTCTTTTATTGACGCAACAGCTTTGTTTTTTTTTTTAAGTTGGTCCATGATAGTTGGGGCACCCTGTATAATTCACTCAGTAACCCAAATGAGACTAAGCCGGATTCACTTGAAATCAGAACCAACATCAGACATGCGCAGGCGCGCTTATACCCGGACTCGCAGGCAAAAAAAAAAAGAAAGAAAGGATAGAGAGAGGCTGCAGTTTCGCCGCAAAGGCGAAGTATTAGTGATAGCAAAGTATACGACAATTTCAGAAAGGAACATTACACCACCGAGGTATGCCAGATGGTGGGAGAGGACTCAGGCTTAGGTATTGAACTGTCTCCTGCTATGAGGCCTTGTAAATTCTCATATAACACCGTCACTTCAGCGAACAATTCTTCGAGGTAACACGAAGTCTCTCTCTCTCTCTCTCTCTCTCTCTCTCTCTCTCTATATATATATATATATATATTGTGAGCATTATTCATACGCTTCATATTCTCACCTGTACATACTCATCATCACCGTTTTGGGGCCTGGTGGTGGGGCTCTGTCTCGGGAGAATAAAGAAGAGACTGGCTGCCTAAACCTCGTCTCACAAGTGGTGGAGTGTGCTGTCCGGTGCCTTCGCCCTCTCGCTCCCGGTCTCTCTCCAGCTTCACCTACGCTACATCCCTGGAGCTCCGCTCGGGTCGCCGCCTCTACCAACTGCACTCGACCATGTCGCAAGACCAGCAGACCAGTACCACGACATCCACCTTGCCGACTCCTGCGGGAACCCCTTCTTGGACAGTCACCACCCCTCAGAAGGATCCACCGGTATTTGCTGGGCTTCCAGGTGACGACGTTGAAGACTGGTTGGAGCTCTACGAGCGCGTGAGTGACTTTAACCACTGGAACGAATCAGCAAAACTTGCTCACGTCGCCTTCTACCTAACCGGAGTTGCGAAAACATGGTTTTACAATCATGAGCTCGATATGGTCAACTGGAGCATCTTTAAACACCAGCTACGCCAGATTTTCGCGAACTCGTCTGTCCGCTCCGATATCGCTAAGAAGAAGCTTGCTGAGCGTGTACAGCACTCAGGCGAGTCCTACACTTCGTACATAGAGGACGTCCTCGCCCTCTGCCGCCGCGTGAACACCTCGATGGCAGAGAGTGACCGTGTACGCCACCTGCTCAAGGGTATTGGGACTGCGGCATTCAATGCTCTTGTCGTGCTGAATCCCACTACCGTCGCCGACATCATCAGTACGTGTCAGCGTCTCGATGACCTTCATATGCTCCGCTTACACCCTGACACATCTGATTTCAAGGCGTCCAACGACAGCGAGCTACGTGCTTTGATTCGCTCCATCATCCGCGAAGAACTGCACGCCGAAGCTTCGTCAAACCCTCCTGAGGTCCATCTGACGCCTCCTGGTGGCGGCCTACGCCATATTGTGAGGGAAGAGCTAGCTGCCGTGACCTGCCCGCAAATCACGCGCCCGCAACCTATCCATACGCCAACGTACGCTCAGGTTGCCTCTATAGCGCCACCCCCCCAGCAGCCACCACAACAAGCACCTACACCGCACATGTCCCTGAATCCTATCACTGCAAGACCATCGCCTGTTCCGTCTTATAACGCATGGAGCCCACCTCGACCGGTTTGTTACTACTGCGGCATCCGTGGCCACATTTCCAGGTTTTGCCGACGCCGTCAGCAAGATGAAAGACGTGGCTATGACGGCTTTGAAAGGGATCAGTTTTCTGGCCCTGTACCACGACGTTGGCGTTCTGACTACGCTTATTATCCACCACGTTCCCCATCTCCACAGGACTTCAACCCTGCCAGTTCATCGCGTTTCCCACGTCGTCGCTCTCCATCACCGATGCGGCGCTCTTCTTCCCCTCTACGACCGGCTACTTCGTCCTCCGATCACCGCCCGGAAAACTAAATGGTGCAGCTTCAGGAGGGAAAGCTGCATCTTTTCGACAACGTGAAACGCCTCCGGAGCGCCCGTCAAATGTACTTTTGGTGTTTGTTGAAGGTGTCCGAATCGAAGCCTTGGTTGACACAGGTGCATCGCTGTCCGTTATTAGTGCTGACTTGTGTTCTCGATTGCGAAAAGTGAAGACACCGTATAATGGACCTCCCCTTCGTTGTGCTAATGCAGTTCTTGTTCAGCCCTCCAGTGTTTGCACTGCGCGCGTTTTCATTGATGGCATCCTCCACCACATTCAGTTCGTCGTGCTGTCTTCGTGCACTTACGCGATGATTTTGGGATGGGACTTCCTGTCCTCCGCCTCAGCCTTAATCTCTTGCCGTCAGCGAACTATTCATATGACAGACACTGACTCTTCGTCCTCTGTCAATGATCACAGCCTGCGTTTTGTCACGTCTACCGACTGTTTCATTCCCGCGGGCACTGAGCATATTCTGACGCTGACTTCCGACACTATTATTAATGGTGATGTGTTCCTTGCACCTAGTGGTTACTGCATTTCTGGTGGGCTTAGCCTTTCTCCTAGCCTAGTACGGTTTCAGGACGGTAGAGCCTCAGTCGCTGTTCATAACCCTACTTCTTCGCCAGTTGTGCTCTCCCAGGGCTCTACTGTGACATGCTTTACTGACACCGAACCTCTTTCGCTGGTACCGCTTCACACCGAATCACCACCTTTGTCTACCACAACTGATTACCACACTGCTGCCGCTGCTTTAACGGCCGCGATAAATCCTGATTTGACCACTGCGCAGAAAGAAGACCTTCTGGCACTCCTGCACAAACACAGAGCCTTATTTGACGTCCACTCCAAGCTCCTGGGGCGCACTTCCGTCGCAGTACATCGCATCGAAACCGAAGGCAGTTCGGTTGTACGCCGCCGCCCGTATCGCGTGTCTTCCGCAGAACGGAAAATCATTGCGGATAACGTTGATGACATGCTCCAAAAAGACATCATTCGGCCATCCTCCAGTTCTTGGTCGTCTCCTGTCGTGCTGGTTCGCAAGAAAGACGGCTCCGTACGATTCTGCGTCGATTATCGAGCCCTTAATAAGATCACGCGCAAAGACGTATATCCGATGCCAAGAATTGACGATGCCATTGACTCCCTCCAGGGTGCAGAATATTTCTCTAGTTTAGACCTCCGATCCGGATACTGGCAAATCCCCATGCACGAAGCGGACAAGGACAAGACAGCCTTTGCAACGCCAGACGGACTTTACGAGTTCAACGTAATGCCATTCGGTTTATGTAATGCCCCTGCAACATTTGAACGCATGATCGATACAGTTTTACGTGGCCTTAAGTGGAAGACCTGTCTGTGCTATTTAGATGACATCGTTATTTTTTCTACAACTTTTAGTCAGCACCTTCAGCGCTTGGACGAAGTTTTCACTTGCATTTCCAACGCTGGACTTCAACTCAACACAAAGAAATGCCATTTTGCCAGAAAGAACATCAAAGTATTGGGCCATCTTATCAGCAAAGATGGCGTTCGACCAGATCCCGAAAAGGTTGCTGCCGTGCATCGCTTCCCTCGTCCTGAAAATCAAAAGCAATTAAGAAGTTTCTTAGGCCTGGCATCCTACTTCCGCCGCTTTATCAGTCATTTTGCAGCCATGGCGTCGCCGCTACACAAGTTGCTTACGTCGGGCACTGCTTTCCCTTGGACAGATGAATGTGAACTTTCTTTCCAAGCCCTCAAGCAGGCATTAACCAGCGACCCTGTCCTCTGTCACTTCGATGAGAACGCACCAACTTGCTTGCACACCGACGCTAGTGGCCATGGGATCGGTGCTGTACTTTTACAGCGTGATACCACCTCGCGAGAGAGAGTTGTTGCCTATGCCAGTCGCGCACTAACACCTGCCGAAATGAATTACTCGATCACAGAACAGGAATGTCTCGCAGTAGTTTGGGCGATCCAAAAATTTCGACCATATCTTTACGGACGCCATTTCACGGTCATAACCGACCACCACGCCTTATGCTGGTTGTCGTCAATCAAAAATTTGTCCGGACGACTTGGTCGCTGGGTGGTACGCTTACAAGAGTACGACTTTGACGTTGTCTACAAGTCTGGGAAAAAGCATCAAGATGCCGACGCTCTCTCTCGCTGCCCGCTGCCATTATTAGCTTCGAGTACTTCTCTCCATTGCTCGCCCCTTGATGATGAGACTAAGTCGTCACTCCCGTTATTACCGTTACTACCTCTCTCGGTTACTGACACGTTATCTTCCAATCGCCTCACTCACCTCGCCTCGTGTCAACGTTCTGACCCCTACTGCGACAGCCTCATCCAACGCCTGTGCGGAACTACATATGCACCAAATGCCAGATTACGTCGACAACTGCGACTTTTTAAGCTTGACAACGATGTGCTGTACCGCTACATATACAACGCCGACGGACACAGCTGGGTACCTATTCTTCCACGCTCGATGCGCACGCAAGTCCTTGAAGCCTTGCACGACGACCCATCTGCTGGCCATTTGGGATTCCACAAAACATACCACCGCGTTAGGAGCCGTTTCTTTTGGCCAGGCATGTCTACCTTTGTGGCCAAGTACGTCGCTTCTTGCGTTCAGTGTCAACGGCGGAAACGACCGACTTCGCCTCCTGCTGGGCTTTTACAGCCCATCCCATGTCCCGAGACACCGTTTGCTATCGTTGGGATAGACCTAGTCGGCCCTCTGCCCATAACGCCAGCGGGTCATCGATGGGTCGTGACAGCTGTTGACCAGCTCACACGTTACGCAGAGACCGCTCCTCTACGCTCTAGTTCAGCCTCCGACGTCGCCACCTTCTTTCTAGATGCCATTGTGCTGCGCCATGGTGCCCCTCGTGTACTGTTAAGCGACCGCGGCAAGACTTTCATGTCAACAATGCTCGCAGAAGTACTCGGAGCTTGTGGCACAATTCATAAGACGACATCCGCATATCACCCACAAACAAATGGCTTAACCGAGCGATTTCATCGCACACTAATAGATATGATATCCATGTATATCGGGCCAAACCACGACAATTGGGACAAACTTTTACCTTTCGTGACTTTTGCTCACAACACCGCTATCCAACGAACTACGGGATACTCACCTTTCTACCTAGTTTTCGGCCGTTCACCGACATTCACCATCGACGCCGCTTTCTTCAATGCTCCAACTAACACCTCAGACAGTACACCCGAACAGTTCGTTTCGAGACTGGAGGAATGCCGTCAACGTGCTCGCTTCAACACAGAAGTCAGCCAGCAAGATCGCAAGCAACGTTACGACATCTCTCGTCGCGACGTCTCCTTTCGTCCCGGAGAGGAAGTGCTTCTTTGGACGCCCATTCGTGCACCCGGTTTGTGCGAGAAGTTTGAATCCCGCTTTCTTGGACCCTATATTATTAACGAACAAACATCCCCCGTGAACTATCGCGTTACTCCCGTAGACGTTTCTTCCGACCATCGTTGTCGCGGTTCGGAGATCGTTCACGTTTCGCGCCTAAAACGATTCGTTCGGCGTTCCCCTCCTGGCTAAGTCGCGGCCTGGCTGGCCGCTTGCGCGTGCGGGGAAATTAGTGTGAGCATTATTCATACGCTTCATATTCTCACCTGTACATACTCATCATCACCGTTTTGGGGCCTGGTGGTGGGGCTCTGTCTCGGGAGAATAAAGAAGAGACTGGCTGCCTAAACCTCGTCTCACAATATATATATATATATATATATATATATATATATATATGAGGGTTTGGAAAGCTGGTCGGACCCCTCCCCCCCCCCCCCCTTGAGAAATATAAAAAACTTTCCACCTATGCGCCGCAGGTTTCTTGTCAGCGCGTCATCTTACTCTCTCTATTTTTTCTCTAGAACTACGTGGACAGAACCCTGTTCAAGGTTTCGCCTTTGGAGAAGGAACTTGACATCTTTAGCCCCGTAAGTAATCGACCGATTTGTTTGTCGTATTGCTAACTTCCCGCCTTCATGTGTTTGTCCAGCCGTAGTCTGAGTGGCAAAGCAGGTGTTTAAAGTTATAGTACGTGCGAACCTGTGCAAGTGGACCGAGGTTGAAACAACTAGACGAAACAACACTTGTGTTTTCTTGCCTATTTGTGCTCACTTATTCATTGTGCAGCATGAGCCAACAAACAGGACAAGAAGTAACTCTCATGAACTGCTATAGTTCTTCAAACGCCCATGCTTTCGCGTGAGAGCTTTCGGACGTCTGAAGGTTTAAATGTTGTGGTGAAGGTCTCGGGAACGACATCTAACCGTTCTCACATCTACCTCTCTTACTGTGGCACCTCAATGTCACTTACAATCCATTTCAGAAATCAGGTGCAACGCTGTGGAACAAGTTCGGTCCCGACATTGTAGCAATCCGCACGTTCCGTCAAAACTTCACCGCGCAACAACGGCGTTTGCTCGCGCGAACGTGCACGTGAGGCTGCCGTGACGGGCTCCAAATAAAAACTTGAAAATAAAAAATGGCCGTGGCTTAGCTTCGTTAAGCCTGGTGAGTGCGAAGCAATAGTGTGTTATTCTCGGATCAGCTGGTAGTATGGCTGGTGGTAGTCTTGGGTTATGCTAGTGTTACGGCTTACAGTGAATCATCTAAGAGGAAGTCATCCGTCGAATCCGTGTATGCCGACAAACATTTCCCTCACCAGCGTGCCCCTTAAAAAATCTTCCAGTATCGATTGGCCGACGGTGCGGTAACACTCCATTTTCTCCGCGTCGTTACGGCGTCGTCGCCGAAAAATCGGGTTCACTCGGGCCAGCCTTGGTGAGAGATTTCCCCTGTCTTTTCTTCGAACGCTCTTGTCTCTCCTGGGGTGTTTCTTCTGCACGCTGTTTTCTTCGCTTTTCGTTTTCCTTCGCTCGAAACGCACGTTCCTTCTCGAGCCGCTGCTGCCGCTGTTCCGGGGTTTCTTGGACACGCCTCTGCCGCTTAGTCGCGTTCCAGGGTTCTGAACTACTAGAAGGAGACTCACTGTCGGGCAAACTCGGACCGTAGCGCCCCTGGTGAGAGGAGCGGGAGTTAGGCCGCCGTTGGTGGCTACCGCCTCGCCTCGCGACGGCGTGAGATGGGGCACCGTTTTTACACAGCTGGGGTGACGTCACTCTAGGTCACATGGTGTGACGTCACGCAGCGAGGTCACGCTAAAGGTCAATGGTGCCTACCACCGCCTCGCCACGGAACGGGCTGAAGTGCGACCTAAAGTAGTATTGCTTCGCAATAAAACAACGAAAAGCTAATTGATCTACACTAACGCATCAGCAGCTATGAGCCGCAGTTTGCCCGTTTCTATGTATCAAACCTTTTTTCATTAAATACTGCACCATTATAAAGAACAATTTCGCACAGTTTCGTTAAAAAAAGGTAGAACTATATTGAACGGCGAACGCAGCCAGAGCGAGAAGTCTACCTAGGCTTCACAATGTTGTACCTGATGTCTGAAACTTGAACAGTCTTATTAAGTGGCGCATGGTGGCTACGGGCTCCGGCGGCGTGAGGAGAAGACGCGAGTCTCCTACTACGCCGGCGATTGCGCCGCGAGTGCCAACACACGTGTCACGAATCTCTTTGCATGAATAGCCACTTATACTACCGCAACGTATTTGATAATTATTAGGCATACGGAATGAGGCAGCAAGCGCTACCTAAATATCGTCACTGCGACAAATATACGCTTTCAACCGCATCATTCGCTTACATTTACAGTCATCGTCGATGGTTTCTCTAAGATTTTTTCTGTTTTATTAGTCGTAAGCATAAAAAACAGACTACAAATTCAGAGAAAGCGATGGGAAACCATTTCCTATGTTATGGTAAGATAATGAAGTAATGGAAGTGGCCGACAGCATAGCTTGCTGAAGGTTGGAGGCGATCCACATATTCCGCATTACCTGCGTGACATTTTACAAATTAAATTACCGCGGCGGCCGTTCTCCTGTCCGCTTTCTGTGTGTGTTTGCGTACGTGTGCAAGATTGGCCCTGGGAGTGTTAACCAGTGCCACTCACGTTCAAGGCGCCGGATGTCAGGAAATTCTAAGCGTATCAGGATTGTAAAGCTGTCAGAAGTGTAATGAAAGTGCAGAAAACTCGCGAACAACCAACTAGTCTCCCGAACAGGTCGCATCGTGTGCTTTTCAGCGATATTTCCATAAGCACGTGAGCGCGTAGGATGAGTGAATTTGAATGTCTTTTGTCAATTAAGAGGCTTAAAAAATGGGCGCCCTCTCTTTCAATTACGGAATATCCTGGCTCCAGCGAAAAAGACTGAGCGGATGCTATGCCAGGCTGTTTTTGCAGTGTAACAATGCTGCCTCTGCGGGACGTTGCGACTGCCTTGCTCCGGTACACGGGTCACGAGTTTAAGCATACAATCTCTAAGATTGCGCTGCAAATGTGCAGTCGGCAGCAAAAGCTTACGGGCCATGGGAACTGAGCAAGCGCTTAAATTCTAAAGGGCAAGATATAGTCCGGCGTAACGCGCGCGCGCGGCCACGCGCGGCGCGTTTAAGCGACGTCGGTGAAAAGCGCGCACTCTACAGTCCGGCGTCCCGGCGTAGCCGGCGTGCTTAGGCGCGCTTGGCGAGCATAACGCCGCCGGCGCGGACATAGAGCGTGTTCTATTTCACGCGGCTGCCGCTAGACCAGAATGCACTGCGCGCTGCAGCGGCAGCGAGCAGAAGGCAGAATTGCGGCCTGCGGTGCGCGTACTGACAGTGCGGCTGTGGCTTTTTGAACATTCGTGTGGGATGACAGCGCGAGTGAGGACGCCTGCTTGAAGCGATTTGCAACCTTCCATGTGTATACGATGTGAAACGCATGGACCACCGCGACACAGAGCGCAAGAACAACGCGTGGGAAGCTATACGAAAGCAGTGTGGTCTTGCCACAGGTAAGCTGCATTTCGCAGCTCCTGTACTAGCTGGTGGTAGTCGCCGAGTTGAGGGCGCTTGTCGAATAGCTTTCGCATGTACATGCATGGTCCGCTTCCGTTTTTGACGTAGCCGAAGTACTAGCAATATGAGTGCGATGTTCTGGCTGTCAGGCACGGCGGCCGCATTTCGATGGGGGCGAAATGCGAAAAACACCCGTGTGCTTAGATTTAGGTACATGTTAAAGAAGCCCAGGTCAGTAAGAAAGTGGTTTTCGCACGGAAAACCTTATGTTGTTTTTTTTTGGCTGTCGGGACAAGTTAACGCCATCCCGCAAAAGTTTTCGTTTTAGGCGCACAAACAGCGCGCGGAACGAGAAGCGCGCGCGCTACCCGAACGGCGAGAGTATATGCAAGACGCGCATGCGCCATGTAAACAGCTGTTCGCCGCGGCGGTGAAGTTGCGCTCCCGGACGCACAGATGGCGCCAGCCTCGAGCTACGCGTAAAACCCCTCAATGATTCCAAAGTACAGACAGGCTTTGATCCAGCCGACAACGCCAGCGATAGGCTGATCCGTGACATGTGACCTTGCTCCGCCCCTTTGCCGCCATGAAAGTTCCTGCGCGCCGCGTACAGAGGGCGTGCTTCGCCTGTTGCGCTGTGCACATTGCTGCGGTAGTTTCGTTGCGGGAGGGCCGAAATGCCTTGTTGCTGCGCGTTTGGGTGCCGAAACCGGACGGAGGACGGCAAGAAATTATTTTGCATCCCGCGCGGCAAACAGAACCAAACAAGAAGAAAAGTGTGGCTACACAGAATTGGACGGAAGGACTTCGAACCGTTGGTAACTGCACGACTATGCGAGGTAAGTAACCTAGAACGATGCGAAGGTGCTATAGAAAGTATACACGTGCGTGTGTTGAGCTCTGATAGTATGCCACTCGCGCGCATGAATGTTGATCGCCGGAGTTTGTGAAGATTATTCATTTTAGTTCGTCAAGAGCCCGCTGAATAGCTCAGTATGACCTTGCATGCGAAGGGCTTGAATACCGTGTTCCTGTACGGGCGGGTGCCGAGATCAGACAAAGGGCGGCAAGAAGTTATTTTGCATCCCTCGCGGCAAACGGAACCAAACAAGAAGATAAATGTGGTTGCACAGAATTGGACGCAAACTCTTTGAACCGTCGGTAAGTGCATGACTATGCGAGGAAAGCAACCTAGAACGATACGAAGGTGCGATAGAAAGTATACACGTGCGTGTGTTGAGCTGTGATAGTATTCCACTCGCGCGCAAGAATGTTGATCGCCGGAGTTTGTGGAGATTATTCATTTTAGTTCGTCATGAGCCCGCTGAATAGCTCAGTATGACCTTGCATGCGAAGGGCCTGGATACCGTGTTCCTGTACGGGCGGGTGCCGAGATCAGACAAAGGGCGGCAAGAAGTTATTTTGCATCCCGCGCGGCAAACACAACCAAACAAGAAGATAAATGTGGTAGCATAGAATTGGACGCAAAGTCTTTGAACCGTTGGTAAGTGCATGACTATGCGAGGAAAGCAACCTAGAACGATACAAAGGTGCGATAGAAAGTATACACGTGCGCGTGTTGAGCTGTGATATTTCACTCGCGCGCATGAGTATTGACGGCCGAAGTTTGTATAGATTATTGATTTCAGTGCATTATGAACCTGTTGACTTAGCATACAATTGCAGGGCAGAAGCGCATTAACTCGCTGACAAATATCCGCATTGCGTTACGTGCGATAAAAATTAATAAATTTCATCAGCGAATTCTGCTTTTAGCCTTTCCTGTGTTTGTGCGCGCGTTGTTAACTGCGCTTTACAATATGCCTAAAATGTAATTTTTAACTCTGCTGCAGGACCACTTCACGGAAGACCAGTTCGAGCCAATTATTCTCAAGAATACCGGTGAAAAAAAGCTAAGGCCGTTTGCAACGCCAAGCATCTTTTTGCATCGAGCTGCCGCAAAGCCACGAAAGCCACCCTTTAAAAGAAATACAGAAGACACTACCGGTATGTTCATTAGAAGAAAAATGCTCAAAAATTTTTTCCTTAACACAGACTAAAAATCGTGCCGGACTGATCCCAGTTGGTTTCCTCTTACTCTGTGTCTTGGCTTTTCATTGTTAAAGTCCTATATATTTTCTGTGCTAGGACGATAGTTGCGACATACCTGTACAATGTATCTAATTATATGTGTATTTATGTTATTGATGTGTATGTGTATTTATGTTATTGATTTATGTTATTGATAAGGAACACTTATTGATGTTTAAGTTCTACCGTGTTCCAAATTGAGCCTATTGTAGTCAATACTTTTGTTATTATTGTTCTTGTGTGACTGCTGCTGCCAAGGGTGGCGAGGCCCAGTCAGGCACGTTCAGTGCCTTTTGTCGCGTCCCCCAAGGCATTTCTATAAGGAATGTCTTGAATAAATGAATAAAGAAAGAAAATGTTTTTGAATGGGATTCACAGCCTGCTAGCCAAATTAGATTATGGCAATGAAGACCATGCTTCAGTTATCACTTGTCATGATGTTCATGTATCCTGCACAGATGGCCCCATAGTCAAGAAAAACATAACGGTGGATGTCGTACTTGAGCCAGTGGACACTGACAATGGTAAGTTTCTCTCGTCTTTGAACTTCTTCCTCTCGACCTGCTTGTACTTAGTGTCTTCATGCTCTTTGTGTGTTCACATGCAGACGAGACATGTGGCACAGGCAGCACAGATGCAGACGAGACATGTGGCACAGGCAGCACAGAGATAAGTAAGTTTGATGTATTGTACTTGTAAATATTTTTTTGTCCCCATGTATGGTTCCAACTTGCTTCCGCATGTTTCATGAATAGCTTATATAGAATATATAGCTTATTCAAGCTCACAGGCAGAGATTTTGTATGGGCCAAAGCGTGTAGCAGCCTATGTGTATGGTCTCTATGTGCGATAATAATGCTTCTCTGCAATGCGGGTTGTCATGTTGCCATGTTTTCCACACAGATTTTCCCAACGTGCAATCAAGTTCGCAGATGGCTGTCACATTCCAGCCAGAAAATACAGAAGCTGGTGAGTTAAACCTGTTTGTTTCATTTTTGTAGTGTGTCAGCAGCCAGTGCTTCTTTTGTATGCACCTGTACAAGCTCACACAACCTTTCTACGGCAAGTGTCCATGCCATATATGGGTTGAGTGCCCTTTTTTGCAAATAGCAATACATCTTAACAGCATTGATTTGCAGACAATTGGTGCAAAATGAAAACAAATGAACTGCATGAAGAAAGCAAGCGAGAAGAAACATTCATGAATGTTACATCTCCCTGTGTTTGTTCGAGATGTTCCTGTGTTCAACCTGTCTTCTTTCAGTAGTCCATTTGCTGTCAACAATGCATTTTTAAAAATGCTATTTACAACTAGCGGAGACATGGTGCTAACTGATACAGAAAACACATGCACGGAACAGCAAGCAGACTATTCTGTACAAGTGTTCTCTGTATCAGTTAGTGTCACATGTCCACTATAAAACACAAACTAGCCCCTGTTTTTGCCTTTTTAACATTTACAACTGCTTTGGACCAAATCTCGGTGCACTCTTACAGGCAAATCGATACAAGCAGCTCTACAGGAGAGGATAACACAGCTTGAAGCTAAACTTCAGGCAACACAACGGAAGCTTCGACTTGCTCAGAAGCAGCGGCTGCAGGCGCGAACTGCAAATAAGCACCTTGTATCAGGCCTGAAAAGGTTCTTGAACGAAGACCAAGTTAAATGCCTGAAGATGACAACAATGAAGGGAACTAGATGGACGAAGAAGACCATTATAAAGGCGCTGAAAGTAAGACTTTCCTGTGGAGCACGTGGCTATGACGCAGTCAAGGAGCTTGTACAACCTTTGCCATCAGAACGAACCCTACATCGCCACTTGGAAGGGTACAAGTTTGCACCAGGTTTGCTGCCAGAGATGATGGAGTCCCTCGCACTAAAGGTAAGTACATAGGCAGATGCCCGAACCCAATGGCCTGTCTTGTTAACACAGCAGCACTGTTTGCATCACCTAACTAAACCTTTCCTCTGCACAGGTCAGCCTCATGTCACCTGAAGAGCGGCATGCCACTTTAATGCTCGATGAGATGCAGCTTTCACCAGGATTAGTATACAGCTCATCTTCAGGTACAGTGCTTGGAGCCCCAACTATACCGCTTGCAGACGCAACACTGCCACTTGACTGTTTGGCCACCCATGGACTGGTATTTATGCTCGGTGGCATAACAACCCGCTGGAAGCAGACAGTTGCTTACCATTTAACTGGGAACTCATTCCATGCCAAAACAGTTAAGGATATAATCATTATCATCATAAAAGCATGTGAGGCAATTTCTCTGAAAGTAGATGTCGTAGTGACAGACATGGGAGGGGGGAACCAAGCCATCTGGAAATTGTTTGGTATAGTTGTAGGCAAGCACAGCAAACCTAAAACCTGTTGTCCCCACCCATGTGATGCATCCAGGTAGCTTTTTTTTCATGGCTGACGTTCCTCATCTCCTTAAGAACTTGAGGAGTCACTTAACCAGGGGCCAGAAGATATATCTCTCCGAAGAAGTGGTGCAAAAACACAACCTGCCAGGAAATGAAGTATCCATCGAGCCCATCAAGAAGCTGGTTGAGATCGACAACAATGCAGAGTTAAAGCTAGCGCCCCATCTGAAGCCTTCTTCAATTGACCCCAGTCATTATGACAAAATGAAGGTGGGGCCTGCCTTCAGCCTTATCAACAGTGACACTGCTGCTGCATTACGCTTGCTTGTACATAATGGAACATTAGATAAATCAGCCTTAACAACTGCATGGTTTCTGGAGATGATGTTTCGATGGTTCCGACTCATGACTTCCAGAACAACAAAACTTGCTTTGAGCCATTTTGATGATGTTGAGTACGGAAAGGCCCTTCATTTCCTTGAAGAAACAATAGCACTTTTTGGTCAAATTTCCATTGGTGATGGAAAAAGAGCCGTCTGGAAGCCACTGCAGACTGGTGTCATACTAGCGACAACATCTGTGCTGTTACTGCAGGCGCTGTTTCTTGAAAAGTACAACTTCAAGTTCCTGCTCCTGAGCAGGCTTGGCCAAGATGCCCTAGAGAATCTTTTCTCGACACTAAGGTGCAAGAACCCTGTGCCCCGTGTACTTGAATTCAAGTGTTCACTTCGTGCTGCAACGATGGCACAGTTTCTGCGGCCAAGTAAGGATGGCAGCTACACCGAAGAGGACTGCTTTCTCTTAACTGGTATGGCCGACAACAAATCGGATGAAAGCAAAATGTATGTTGTTCGCCCATCTGACCTCCTTGATATTGAAGTTTTAGAACATGAATCCTTGGAGTATCTTGCTGGTTATGTTGTCGCGCAAGTGAAGAAGGCAAATTCCTGCCAAGCCTGCACTGAAGCAATCACAAGCTCAGCTGAGCGCAACAAGCTCACTATGCTGAAGTGCTACAACAAAGAGAAGCCGGCACTAACATTTCCATCACCAGCTGTCTTGCAGTTATTAGAGACTGCAGAAAGTTACGTGCGCTTGAATGAGGATGGCCTGATTACAAACAGGGTGTCGGCATCTAAGCTTCAAAGCACCATTCAAAGTGCACTGCACTTAGGTAACTGCTTTCCTACATGCCACTGCATTTCAGACACACTCCTTGCCACATTTTTAAGAACTAGAATCTCAATTCTCGTGAAGAAGAAAAACCATCTCCTTCTGACAAAAATGCAAAGCTCACAGAAATGTGGCAGCCGAAGCATTGGAATGCATGTTGCTGCAAATAGCATTAGGTAATCCACCTCCCCCCCCCCGTTTCTTCACTATATTTGGAATTAGAAAGTCTGATGTGTAAAATATATGGCCTATTATTTAATGCTGTAACCATCTGATTGTTCTTTGTTTTTGCATTGTAATACTTATTTTAATCAGCCTTACTGTTCTGTGTCAGCATCATTTCGTATTTTTTTGTTCACTTGGAAGCATATCCTAATCATATTTTGGGCATTGCATATGTGAATAAATATATTCCTAAGTGCCTGCATTCCTCTGCTTTTAAAGACCAATACTGCATAGCCACTGCTACTGGCCATCAAAAAATAAAGTATACTACAACATAAAAAAGTACATTACATACATCTATGAGCTGGTTCCTTCAAGTTTCCCTTACACTCAAAGACGTTTCAGTAATCGGCGATGCCATTTTACTGATGAAAAACGCGCAACTGCAAATTAACATAAGAGATACGTCAGAAGCGATACACTGATTGCCAGCAAAACAAAATGCAGTGATAGCTAGGCCAATTCGCGTGCGTATCATGTAAGGTCCCTCTAATTCTCAAGGGGCTTTAACGGTGCACGGAAGTGTAAAGGCAAGCCGAAAAGGTATAACACAAAAATCCCCGTCATGATTGAACTTTACTTGGCGACGTCGCACGGTTCACAAGAACAGTCAACCGCATTCACACACGCGCACACACTACGCTCGATGTTGGCGTGCCGCGAGATTAGATCGCGCTGGCAGCACGAACACGATCGATGAGACTCGCTGACACGATCCATGCCGCCGCTTTAGAATGTCACGACTGTTGCACTGTCTCGCAACACTGAACCACAAAGCACAACAGTCGCCGAGTAATCGCTACACGACAGACACACTCAGCGGCACGAAGACTGCTGGCGCACTCGTTTCCACTCACACACAGGATGTTGTTCAGTCGCCGTGAGGATCGCACGTTTCAGCGACGTTATGTCGAAAGTTTCGGTCCAAGCGACTGTCAGCCTTCTTTTTTACACGCATTCTTCGTTCAAAGTAACCGCTATGTGTACGCAGCACACTTAGAAGCAAAAGAAGTCGCATAGCAAACGGAATTAAGCGCAAGCAATCACCAAGGCTCGCGCGGATAGACACGAAGCACATACGAAACACGTCTCGCGTTGTCTTCGGCTCCGACTCCGTGTTGTTCCCCGTCAAGTACTTTGAATATTTTATGAAATGAAAGTAAATCAGCACTTCACGCTCTTCTTAATTATATGCAGATAATTTATGCTGTGAAAATGTAATATTATAAGAGCGCAAACGAACGAAATGTAAACATGGGGCATCGAGGCGATTGACCGCTCGTTGCGCTCTATTGAGCGTTTTTCATTCAGCGCTCATTTGAATTTAAAGGACTAAATTTAGCAGTTCGGGTCCTTCTTTCGTTTTTCTCCACAGTCAGGCACCAGCAGGTTTTATTTCCGCGCGTATGCAGATATTTTTTCACCTCATGAATGCCGGAGCGCTGCGGTTTAGCGTGGGCGCCGTCTGCTACAGGAACTTCCTAGGTGGCGCGCGCGGCAGATGGCGCTACCTTTAAAATTATAGAGGGACCTTAGCTACGCGCTCACGCCGAACTCTAGAGGAAGCACATTTCTTGCACCCCTGGCGTCGCTATCGCAGCGTATCCGACTTCGCCTGCCGCGGCCTGGCGCGCCGAGAACGCCGGACTATATCTTGGCCTTAAGAATTCCTTGAGCGTATCGCCAGTATAACCACAAAACATTATCTTTTTAACACGTACTCGGCGTGTCGGAGTGGAACGAAAGCAATAGCGAAAGAAACGAAAAAAGGAAACGATCTTTATGACCGGAACGAAAACGTAACCGAAACGTTATTTATTATTTTGTTTCGGAGTAGAACCGAAATATTCTGGATCAGTTTTCAGTTCAAGGGGAAAGTCTGGAATCCGAAACAACCAACCTCCGGCAAAGTCACAATTATCGCGTATCTCGGAGGTCCACCTAAGCGCGTATCTCGGGCAGCGATTGTGCGAGCGATAGGCGGTCGAGCGCTGCCCTAATCCAAATCTGCTTCACTGCGCGCTAGAGGATTGGCATCGTAATAAAACCCAGGGCTTGCGCGTTTGAGAGCTTATCGTTTCGTTTTCTGCAGGTACAACCTTTTCGTACCGAAGTTTCATCGTTAATTTAAGTTCGTTTTATCGGATTAGCGGTCTCGAATTTAGACGAGTACAGCTGAAAGGGTGCACATACCTCTTGGCCCATGTCCATTGCCCCCAAATCTCGTTATTGATGTTCATTGCAGCTTGGCACACACCTAGTTTCGTATACCCAGTTATGCAAGTTGAAATTAGCTAGGTTGGTTGAAGAGAAGCAAATGCCTGTGGCACCTATGCAGTGACCGAAATGCACGTCAATGACGTTCACTAAATCTGGCCCTAGGCTCCGCTCATCTGTTCAGTGATGCAAGTTTGGCCGAGCCAGTTTGCTGAAAAGAAGCAGATGAAAACTGTAACTTTTTCCGTTACACTGTTCCATATTATAGACGTTCATTGAATTGTGGCACATACCTATTTTCGGCTACGCAGTTAAAGTGAGGTTACATTGATTTTATGAAAGATCTACATATAATCCGTGAAATATGCCCAGTAAAACACGTTCGCGTCAAATCGGTCAACTGATGAGAGGCGCATATGCAATGTCAGATACCTTGGACACAACTTCTTCCGCCGATAGGCTACGGACGCGATTTCGTCATGACAAGAGCCCCTTTACTCCGTACAATCGTAGACGACCCATTAGTGCATGTTAGCAAAAAAGCAAAGTCCAGGAGCAGTCCTAATGGTGTCAAACAGTCGCTTTCGTGACGACCTTCAGCTATTCAGCTACTAACTCTTCAACCTGGGTCCACATACACTTTCAACCGGCAGTAGTGGAGAATCGCTGCACACCTACCTGGACTCATCACATTCATATGCCGGTGTAACCTTACTCTATCACCCTTCGGGGTAGCCGAGTACCTAAGGCGCTAGGGTACTCTGCTCGAAATTGCGGGCCAATCCCCGGCTCCGGAGATTGCAGTTTGAATGGAGGCAAACTGCGAAGACGCCCGTGTGCATCATAGCGCACGTTAAAGATCCCCAGTTGGGCGAAATTCCCCGTAGACCTCCACTACGGCGTCCATGGGACGTAAAAAGACTATTGGCTATTCCCAGGAGGCTGGAGTGCTATTCCATGGAGTATTGGCTATTCCATGGCTATGGAGTGCTGATTCTGAGATCACGCTCAGTGCCTTCACTCAAAGCACTGAGCATAATTTGAGATTCTGCTATTTACCTATAGAGAAAAGTAAGTACTATGTTTCTATCGTTGCTTTGCTTCGAAAATGTTGGTATGCGAGCGAAAATCGTTATGGGCCCCCAAGCATAACTTTTTTTTTTTTGCCGGCCCGGAGCAGAACTGGAACAAAACGTTTTTCAGTGGAACGAAACTAAAACCAGCATTAAAAACATTTCTTTCCAACATCTTGCACGCACTGGTACAGGCTTCAAATGCAAAGGCAAGGCTGCCATTTCGACACTGTAGAACTATTCATCGCTTTCATTCTGATCCCATGACCGCAAAATTTTTGACACCGATTGTGCATCGTCCATTCGCGGCATTGGCTGGCGGTTGCCACTGGGCCGTGGTTTTTGCGTGTGCTCGCCGAACGCCGTTGTCTGTTTGAACGAACTGACGGTATGCACACAAGCTGGTGTTTTCTTTGTTAGTAGATAAATCTCGTAGGAAATTGGCTGCGTAGGCAAAAAATAATAATAATTATGAAATTTTACTTGGGGTTCGTTAACGGGAACCCAATGCGCGGTACACGGGCGTTTTGGCATTTCGCCCCCAATCGAAATGCGCTCCGCTACAGCCGGGCTTTGACCCCGCATCGTACGGCTTAGCAGCGCAACGCCAAAGCCACTACGCCACTACTGCGGGTCAGGAATTCGTAGGCGATATTCTGACTTTGCATGCAGTCACAGAGAGATGGGGTACCACCTTACGCCGGGAACTGCAAATAATTGCACACGTGTTTAGGCGCATCCAACGCGTGTTGCTGGGAGCAATAGTATAATAAAAATTATGCTTCCATGAAAGCGATCCCAGCATAAGTAAGAAAAGAAGATAAGGAAAGGGCGCTGGCAGAATCAACAAGACACTTCAAACCCTAAGTCTTATACGTAACGGCAATGTTCTTTCAACTTTGCTGGAAGTAACTAATCTGATTGGAATTCCGCAACTTTCTTATGGGGTAGCTGTTGCGTTCCGGATGCATTTAAGCGGGAGGAATTCTTGAACTTCGTGTGTAAAGCGTTCTCGTATGTCGAAGGGAGGCAGTTTGCTCTGATGTGAAAACTAAAGTGTCAATTGGAGCTACTTGTTTCGCTTCAGGTTACGACACAGCGCTGGAAGTTTGTGCTCGCTGCGCTCTTTCACAGCTAACACTGTGAGAATGCGAAGTTGCGCATTAGCTAGACGAACTATTATAGTTATTACGGAAGAGATGCCTTGAGCGGAAGCAGAAGCAGTGGCATATGGTGCCAGGTGAGGTGACCAAACGTCGCCATGATGTGCCGTTAAAACTTTAAAAGCCCACAGTCTCTTGGCGCACGTTCAAAGCCGTAGTTCCTTCTGTGTAGCGACCAACAGGGCAGAAAAATTTGAAAAAAGAAAATAGTGATAGGTGTAGAGATAAAGCGGTCGCATTGAGGAACACTGGCGCAAAAAATTTCGGCCCCGCTTTGAAAACGCGCGATAGCCAAATAGGCTCCTTCATGGAATTTTCCCTGCGTCACACAAAAGCAATTTTGGCATTATTTCGAATTGATCTTGTTAGATATGAGCCGACTCGTGAGTCATAATTTATCAAAAATAATGAGCCTGATTCGCATCTGGGGACAGTCTTGTCGCGGTTGTTTCTGCCTGCCATATTAGTCGCGGTTGTTTCTGCCTGCCATATTAAGACGTTATACCTAAACTTCAAAGCGTCTCTTAATAAAATGCTAATATGACACTTTATGGAAGACTGTTCCGTACAGGCAACATACTAGAAACTAATGTTTGTTCCTTGCTAAATGTCTTCAGCCAACATTGAATAATAAGGAGTAAGCGCCACTCGTTGGATTGGAGCAGGAACACAGGAACTAGGAACAGAATGTTTCCCACGCGCCTCACATTTTTTTTAAAGCACGGCCAGACGACACCAACCGGGGCAACATCTCTGGCTGCAGTGGCGTCACGCACATGGTGTAAACCAAATAAAATGTGCACCTATGGTTCATAGATGGTAAGAGCTGTCCGTACAGATTCCAAGCGAAGCCATATGCGGCTTGGGGTGAAGCCCTCTTCCAATATTGTGCTTGGTATGTACTCCCTATTGCTGAAGTTCCGATAAATATTTGTTCTGCTTTTATTGAACATGCTTATTGCACATGCGTTTTACATGTTTAGGTAGAAAGTAAAAAAAAAACGCTCATTGTTTTATCTGTATCATCCGTAAAGGATTAAGGTAGTCTGTGAGTTTAAGCATAAGGAACACATGCATCCACAAGCACGTCTGCATTACAAATTGCCTAGGATCAATATACTGGCGGAGAGGGTATGATTAAACTCACGCATCAACCTTCATTGATATGCTCGTGTATTATAACACGTCGGCAAGGCTTTTCGCTTGTTTCGCAAGAAAAAAAAGACACTTGCAGTCGAGATGAATAAATAAAGAGCAATGAACGTTACAGCCCTTTGCCACTACTCTTTGTTCGAAATCCTGCAGTGTGGCTAGGAGTTGGCGCCATCCTTGTGACGCGGAAATTTCAAGAGTGAGAACATCGGTGGTATTTCCTCAAATAAGCAGTCATATTTTCATGTATAATAAAGGAGGTCAAAAAGGAACAAGGGTGATCTAGTAACCTATAGAGTGACCTATTGTTTTTATTTCACGTGACCGTTAAATTCACCTTGCCTTTTCCATCAGCACGTGCCCAAGGACAAACCGGAACCATGGCTGAAAGGCGGCTACCAGGTCTTGGATGTGGAGCGCACGTTTGGCCCGAAGAAAAAGATCAAGTGGAACGGCGCGTAAGGGAAGCTGCAGAGCCAGCGATGTCAGTAGTTGTACATGACGCTTCGCTTTGGATCGTGTTGCTTGAATGAGAGGCGGTGTGCGGAAGTTGTGAATTACCAACATACAGTACACCACCGACGAATATAATTCACTGTCAACGTACTGAATCTCACGGCTCAACTCTGTGTGCTGTTTGCATATGCGCCATCGCATACATACTAGGGCACTCGGCAGTGCTCACGTAGACTCGGATGTGTGCCAGATTATTCGCCTTACTCGCTCATCCTCATCAGTCAGGCCTTATTCGCAACGCTATTGGCAACAATCTTCATGAAATTTATATAACAGCAAGGAAGTCTTGCATGAGTGCGATAACATGATTACATTGATAATTCTGTCAAGCCAATCACGAACTAAAATAAAAAGATGTTTATTGCCTCGTTATGGCGCAGACTGCCATTGTCATTCAGCAAAGAGGTCCAAAGCGAAAAGGTAGAACCACGGCTACAACGGCACGATAACTGCTCACATGATAGTGTGGTCGGAATTAGTGCTCGTACCTCGTTGTTGAAGAAGGCGAGGCTGAGTTTCAAATTGGGTGTTCCGCGAGCATCTGTCGCCGCCTCTTCTGCATAACGTCGATTGAAACAACGGCAAAAGCGTAGCATGATTATGTCAATGTCATAATACTGCCCTATCCAAACGTGTCGCTGGGTTTACGGAGAGTAAGTGGTGCCACGACTCAGTCGGTAGGCAATGTCGCTGGCGTCGCCAAACGTTTCTGTGCAATGTTTTTCGAAGTACTCATTTTACCTGGAGCTTGAAAGGAGGTTGTCGCGGTAAGAATAAAAGTTACTATTTAGATGATAGAGTGCTTGAAATTTTATTTTGTAATGTAATGTAATGGTCCCCAATAAAAATTTCTGCATTTCAAACGTCATTGAATAGCAATACGTTGAGGAAAAGTTTACGCTTTTTCTTCGTCAGTGGGTTGCTTTAAATGTACCGGCTGCCATTGAACCTGCGTGATGTTATCACTAGAAACTTCTAGGTATTGTGCGACCTAGAAGTTACTGGCTGGATATAATGTAGTTGCATACAATAACGAGGCCGCACTGAAAGCAAAGGCGCTGCCGTAGCGTCTATGTCCAATGAACCCTAACGGATTATCAACTGCACGAACTGATAATGAACAATGTATCTTTTTACGTTATCGTAGAAAAGCAAGACCTACGCCGTTGGCTACGGCTGCCGTGAACACCTCCATGAAGCTCCGGGTTCCTCATCCTCCCATTGCTGTTGCTTGGTTGAACAAAGTCATGGGTACGTATGTTTAACTGCATATGATGGTTTTTCTTGAACGTTAATTCTAGTAAGGGATAGACAGCGTAGATGTCGGAATCTATAGGAAGCGAACCTTTCACGAAGCTGTTAATTAAATAATATACAGCTAAACTCGACGTGTACGTCTTTTTCTTTATCCTCTGTAGCGCTTAACTTCACCCATTGTTTATGTTTTACGCATCGCAGTGGTTGCGAAGTTAATTAACCTCATACAATATTTATATTTGAGCACCATACCACTCACAGTATATTCCGAAACGCAAACAACATTTAAGCTCGTTGCAATCTATAAGACATTGATGCAGCGATGTCACGAGTGTAAATGCAATGCTTCATGCTTGTCGAGTAAAAAATAAAAAGTAGAGAGTAAAGAGTAAAAGTAAAGAGTAAAGAGTAAAGAGAGTAAAGAGTAAAGAGTAAAGAGTAAAGAGTAAAGAGTAAAAATAAAGAGTAAAAAAGTAAAACACACAACTAAATATATTTGAGGCATTATATGAAAGGTATTACGTCGTGGTTTATTTGTTCTCTTAATATAGCGCTGCTTTATTGATCTCAGGTCAACGGATACGTGTTCTCCTAGCGCATGCTCTTTATTATGCCACAGTGTACACTGTTAAGTCTCTTTTGTAAGTGCATACTGTCTCTCGATTTCAAAGGAAATTAGTCGTGACGTCACGCAGTGGAGTTACAGTTCAGCTTATCCTTAGCTATGCTCACACCGCACGGCTTCTCGTTGTCTGAAGAAGAGAATAGGGCACAGACAGGAATGACTTCAGTAGCAGCGTGTCTGTGCTTGCATGTCATTGTGAAAAGGCATGTGTGTTTTATCGGTGGCTAAAAATTTACAGTGAATTTAGCATACGCTAAAAAGTGCGAAGGCGAAAGCCTGCGTGCTCAAGAGTGATCCGCTAAACACTGACATTCTCATTCGAATGCGCTGGTACTACTGTTGGTGTTACTATACACGGCCCACTAAAGGCCGTGTATTCGAGTGCCTTAATTAACGCTACCTTAATTAACGGCGCCTTAATCAACTTCGCCCTAATACACGCCAAAGGTCGTGGGTTCGACTCCCACCAAAGGTTGTGGTTTAGAGTGCCTTAATTATAACTCTACAATAATTAACTGCCTTTAACGGCATCGATGTGGAAGTAGAAGACGACGAACTCGCGAGCAGTGGCACGAGTGCTCTGATTTTCTGTACCTCACAACGCCACCTTGAAACATAGAGATCGAAACCTTTCGCCTTGAAATTAAGTTGGAAGTCGGCGCTCTTTCATTCCTAGTCTCATCTTCCGTCCACGTGAAGCCTTGAGCTGTAAGCACAGTTAAGGATAACCGATCAACTAGCACAAACGTATGTATTGCTAAGCTACAGTTCAGTATATCCGATCTATATGACTCAAAGTAATGACCTCAGTAATAAATTACAAGAGTGTAATGCACTAAATATGGTCATACATGGCTAGGTTACATAGACAACCGTGCATATCAATAGTTCAAAACATTTCTGAAATCTAAACAGCAAATAATTGCCGCCAGGAGACGTACCATGTCACCTCAGTCGTTTCATTTTGGACGTATAAAAGTTTTGGTTGATTGGGAATATTGATTTTTCCCTTTAACTCTTTCAGGCAACAGCGAACGGACAAATCTAATTTAGAATGAAAGTTTGATTTGCCGTAGGTTACTCCGAAAAAATTATTATACTATTTTTTTTTCATACACGAACATCTCATTTGCCATGTACGTATGGCTGTTTATACTCTCAATGAGAACGATAAAGATTTATCGATAAGGGGTTGGTCATTGACATAAAGTGCAGACGGAAATGCGGGTTCGATAAATATAGAGTGCTCCAGCCGTCGACAAGTACAACGTGCTACACCAAACACATAATGCCAAATTTTACGTTGAGGACATACAGCGTGCCGCTCCTTTATTGCTACATTGACAAGTACGTGTCGTTTATGAAAATGAAATCATCTCGGTGATTTTTCTTCTGTTCACTTAGAACTATAGTGTTAATGACGCATGGAGCTAGTACAGTGTACCAAGCTATAAACATTGAAGTGAGGGTTGACACTGCTACAGTAACCGATATCTTGCATGTGGTGATTTGGTCTTAGAGCAGCTGTGACCGCTCTGTTAAGCAATCCATTGAAACATCTGCAGAAAGCTGACACTATAAAAACCTCATACCAGCATTTGCTCGTGTGCTGCATGCAGGCGAGGCGCAGCTCAAGATTGATGACCAAGAGCCCCTAATTGTCAATCCAGCTATGATGGCGTGCTATGGCGTAACGCTGACGGATACTAAATCGTGGGCTTTACTCGGCAGCAAAATGGAAACGGTGAGTCGGAAATACATTACAATAATTCCGGCATCACATTATTGAGATGCGAACTAAATCTGCTACGAGTGTTCTTGCCGTCTTGTGGACTACGGTAACATAAGAAGGCATTAGTCGTGCGAATATCATCATGTTTCCAATAAAAAATGGTTTAAAAAATCGCGCGACCCTTCTCTTAGTGCTCATTGGTTTTGTGATGAGGGCCTTCAAACGACTAGATGCGTTTCACGTGTCTGGTACTTTTTCTTCTACTCAAGAAGGTTGGCGAAAAATAACTGGTAAACCTCTTCAGCACAGAAGGTGTCCGTCCATCCGTCCATTTGTCTGTCTGTCTGTCTGTCTGTCTGTCTGTCTGTCTGTCTGTCTGTCTGTCTGTCTGTCTGTCTGTCTGTCTGTGTCTGTCTGTCTGTCTGTCTGTCTGTCTGTCTGTCTGTCTGTCTGTCTGTCTGTCTGTCTGTCTGTCTGTGTCTGTCTGTCTGTGTCTGTCTGTCTGTCTGTCTGTGTCTGTCTGTCTGTCTGTCTGTCTGTCTGTCTGTCTGTCTGTCTGTCTGTCTGTCTGTCTGTCTGTCTGTCTGTCTGTCTGTCTGTCATTCTGTCTGTGTCTGTCTGTCTGTCTGTCTGTCCACCCGTCCTTCCTACGCCATGTGACCCAATTGTAGTTTCATAACTTGAGCCACTATGTATGTCTTCGGGATCATGGTACTCCCATCGTCGTGACACAGTCATGATTATCCCATTTAATAGTCGGGTACAGCTTCAGAAAAAAACGGGAGGTCCCGCCCTGACGACCGAAGCGCAAACGCTGATTGCCTCCGCGACTAAAATAGTCCCGCCGCTGAAGAAACCGTGCTGCTAAAACGCGTAATTCTTGGTATGAATAAATACTTCTCTATTTTGATGACTTGTTTGGCAGAGCTCTCGTGATTGGAATGCTACAGCACATGCCGGATCGCGAGAGAAAAATAAGCTCGTGCCTTCTACAATGCTGCACGTCGTCCGCTTTTTAGCTGCATTGCACGGGACAAAAGAAGAAAGAGCAGCTCTGCATGGCTTTTGCGCTAGTTTACATGCACAAGGCACATTTACTACTCGTTTTCAGTGCTTAAAATGAATCCTTTGCTATTTACCAAGTATTCAAAAACACGATGCATTTATTGAAACTATTTCAAACTTGGTGCCAGAAGACGATCGAGGCAGGAAAGCTACAAAAATACTTCATCCATCGTTTTAAATAAATACTCTTGGTGTTTAGTTGCATAAGATTTATTATTTTTTTGGTCTTGAGTTTTCACAAACATATCTTCAAGAATGTGATTTTTTTTTCGTTCCTTTAATGTTTCTTTCTCTTTTTTGCAAGCCTGCAGTCTCGCCTGTTGGCGTAGCGTAGCGTCAGCTATGCTCGCTGCAATCTTTCGTCGGCGGATCACGGCTCAGAATAAACGCATGCGGCACAGATGGTACATGGTAAGCTCGCAGTAATATTTTCGGCATGACAGACTACCGGAAATATTTTGGGACTTCACTCTGAGTAGGGGCAGACGCACACGACTGACGCGACACGGCCAAGTTCGAAGCGCGGGCGGCCATCTTCTCCATCGGCGCAGACACCGGCCGTCTGGCTCGTGACGTCAGTCTAGAGTGCGCACCCATTGGTGGAGGCTCGTGTTCATCCGCCTTGAAGGAGTAAATGCCCCTTTTTTCTAAAGTTTTACCCGACTATAGCCATGTTGTTCTCGCAATGCTATCTAACGTCGTCATGATTTCAGAAATGTCACGAAATTGTCGTCATACCCTCATCGTCATACCGCCTTCACATTTCTATCGACGTCATTCAATCATAATCATGTTGTCATTCAAGCGTGATTATGTCGCCGTCATTTCATCGTCGTCACACCATCATCGTCGTACGCTTGTCACTCGATTGTCACGCTGCTATCGTCGCATCCATTTCAGAAAGGTCATTCAGTTGTCATGGCATCGTCCTACCACCTTCGTCATTCCATCAAAATAATCTCTCCTTCATTCGGTTATAAGCGTGCTTTTACCGCTTAATCGTGATTATGCCACCATCGTCATGGCATGTTAATTGCGTCGTGGTTATTTATTGTCATCACTTCAGAATTATCCCATCTCATGTCGTCGTCTTCATAATGCCTTCATCGTTCTATCGACGTCATTCCTTCTTCGTAAATTTATCATCTTCACCGCATGCGCCGCTGGCATACACAGCGAGATAACCTTTGCGAGCGATGGTCATATCAAAACGGACCAATCACGGAGACACTCTATGTTGCCAATAGCTGAAGCACTTGAAACCTCAGGAGGACCAGTACAGATGTTAAATAAAGATTCCTTAGCCAATACTGTGTATCCCTACGTGGTCGCTGCATTGTGTGAATGCTAATCTTCATTAACTTCGATAGTTATCTCAAGGTGAATTCTGCCGTTATTATTTCATTTTTGCGACACTAAAAAACTGGTCAACATTGTGCCCAGGTTATTAAGACTTCAAGGTGATCGTGCTCAGGCGTGAGACAGACGACCTGACGTTCGATGGAGCTAGCGCTGTGAGTTTTACGACGGCCTCACCTATCAACAAAGGGAAGCGCATTGGAGTGGTTAGGAGTAGAGGCCAAAGGCAAACTTTAACATTTTCTAGACATCACAAAGTCGGACGAAAATGACCAAGAGTTAGAAAGATATTTGCAATGCAGTCACGATAAAGAGATTAAAAACTATTTGATTGGTGCGAGACTCGCTGCAAAAAAATTCAGTAGACTGTTTTCAGGTATCCAAGCTATTCATCGTGTACCGACCACAAAAGGATTGAATGTGAGGAGTTTCGCTGCAGCTGGATACACTTTTCGAGATCAAAAGTGGCTAAGCCAGAGTCGTCTGCAGTATTTTGTTGGTGCACAAAAATATACACATTTTTGACAGCAATCACTCATTTACCCCTTTGCATTGCCTGTGCGTGATCGTTTTAATGGAAAAACTAAAAATTAGCTAGATATTTAACAAGCTTTTAGAGCACCTAAATAAAGTAGTAGCCAATAAATTCTGTAAGCTCATTCCCAATTTTTCTTTGTGTTCAGGCCTAGTGCAACTCGTTATTGGTTTCCATCATTTTCAATTATTTGTTTCGACGAGTTGAAT
Source organism: Dermacentor albipictus (assembly GCF_038994185.2). NCBI lineage: Eukaryota > Metazoa > Arthropoda > Arachnida > Ixodida > Ixodidae > Dermacentor > Dermacentor albipictus. The sequence goes on along the minus strand of NC_091821.1, from coordinate 463,481,947 downwards.
ATTCTGACAAATTTATCGCACGCTTATTCCAACTAATTAAATTTGTAGATTTAAGTGTTCGTTGCTCTTAGATAATTACTGTAGCCCTACGCTGATGTCCGAAAACGTCTCAACACTGGTGAGCAGGATGTGAAAAGGGAAACAGAAAGCAGAAAATTTTATTGTCTCAGTGACTTTTTCTATTGATGGCATTTGCACACGTTAAGGGGCCCAACCCTCGTGTTCACAGCCTTGTGTATGTTTTTCTAGCACTAAGTGGGTTCCCTACGAATTTACGCGAATAAGCAAACATATCGCATTCCAATCTGACGAAAAAAAAAAACTACGTTACCTACGTTGTACATGCACTGTAAGGAAAAATGTAGACAGTCCAAATTTAAACATACTGCGTAACAAGGGTACCTATATTATCGACTGAAAAACTCACACCATTACATTGAAGCCAAATAAAGCAATAAAAATAGTACGTTCCATGTGAAAATATGGTCGCACATGAGCGTTACCTTGGTGAATCACCAATTTCTGATTAATAAAAAGAGCTTCTAGCGGCCATGTACAACTATTTCTGAAAGCCAATAGACCAGCGTATTTAGATATACATGAGCGAAAAATATATTGGCTTGAGTTCCATCACTGTACATCCCGATGATTAAATGAGATTCAAAAGTGAGATCAAATGGCTGGCGTTGTGTACGGAAGTGTTCACCTATACTTTCGCTATAGTACACTGCCGCAGTGCTAGTTACAGAATGTAGTACAGCTGTTCATATCACACTTCAAAGCACGAGCATGGTGATGAACAGATATACTTTTCTACATCACCCTCCGTGAATGTAAGCATGCGTTGTGCCACGCCTTGTGGCTGCTGCCAGCCTGATCCCTCCCTGTTTTCTTAAGTGTCCATTGTATATGTCTACTTTCATACCATATATTTGAATAATAATCTGTGCGTGTTCGGCTAGCAGTGAAATAAAATGTTTATTTCTCGAACAGTTAGAATAGCCAGCAGGAGGGAACGCCGGACAAAAAGCTGCTGTGATGAAACTTGAAGACCGCCCGGCATCCGTTAATCACATAGAAGTATCCGCACGATAACCGAGGACTCAAACCATTACGTATACGCTCATCAAGGGCAAATGAGTCCAACAGAACCATGCTGGGCCGGGTCGGGTCGGACCGGGCTAGGTACGGGCCAAGTGGAATATAGCCGGGCTGGATTCTGGCGGGCCAACACGCATGGTACTTTCGGACTTGCGACGGGCTCGGCCCTGAAAAATTGACCGGTGCAGAGCTGTAGTGTGTGCCATAAGTGTGGCCGATTCGAACTCGACAGATCGTATTCTTTATATAAGAGGCCAATCTACTAACTGACAAGAAAGGGGGTTAACCGAGGGGCTCGATTTTTATTGGTCATATCATAAGAAGCCAACAAACACTGACACCAAGGACAACATAGGGGAAATCGCTTGTGTGTAATAAATGAAGTCGAGAAACCATAAATTAATGGAAATAAAAGTGGATGAAAAAACAACTTGCCGTAGGCGAGAAACGATCCCACAACCTTCGCATTTCGAGTACGATTTCGAGTACTTCGATTTCGAGCTACCGCGGCGCCGTTTCCCCATCCACTTTCTTATGTATTTATGTTTCCTAGTAGAACCCCGGGAGAGTTAGCCAGCGCCCTCACTCACAGACCTTGCCGGCGGATGTAGAAATGCCGCCGCGGTAGCTCAACTGGTAGAACATTGCGCGCGTAATGCGAAGGTTGTGGGATCGTTCCCCACCTGCGGCAAGTTGTTTTTTCATCCATTTTCATTTCCACTAATTTATCGTTCCTTTATTTCATTTATTAGGTAATTTCTGCTGTGTTTTCCTTGGTGCCAGTGTTTGTTGGCTTCTTATCATGTGACTAATGAAAATTGGGCCCCTCGGTTGACCTCCTTTTTTCTCGTTTATTAGAAAACGAGGGCCTCAAATCCGGTAACATTGATGCCTTCCCGTAGCATGCGTAGGTTTATTGACCGGTTGCCTTCACCCCAAAATTTTACGTTCTCGTGACGCCTGCCACGGAAGGATGTTCCATATCCTCCGCCAAGGTTTGTAAGTGGTGGCGGCGCTGGCTGGCACTTGCAGGGATCTACCAGGAAACATAAATGCCCCAGAAAGTGTACCAAGGCACGGCGCCGCGGTGGCTCAATTGGTAGAGCATCGCACGCGTAATGCGAATGTTGTGGGATCGTTCCCCACCTAACGTTGGCGACCTGCCATCGCAGAACGTTAGCGATGTTAATTATTGAAAACAATTGTAATCAGTAAATGCTGTGCCTGCGGAGTCATAAATATAAATGGTGCTCTTTTTTTCATTGTTGAATATGAGCGTATTTGTCGAGAATGCTTGCCGTTTCACGTTGTGCTCACAGAATCACGTTCAGTGTTTGGCGTTCACGAGCCACGATGGCTGCTCCTATTGTTGCGCTTTTGGAGTTTTTCGGGTAGCCTCGGCGACGCATCTTTCAGGATGCATTTGACGAGTTGATAGAGCAAGAGTTCCGCGGGCATTTTAGGCTCTCAAAGAACACTGTGCGGTAGCTCGCAGGCTTCCGTAAGTGAGAGCATTCACGCGGTTGCGGAGACAATAACCGTAATGGGCTGGCAACAGGGCTGGGTGGGCTCCCCGTTCACACTGGCCTTGCCGGCCTGTGTTAACCGGGAGAGGCCTTCGCGGATCGCGGCCGCATTCCTGGTGTAGCGACCTGTGTAGACGGGACGCTCATAACCATCAAACAGCCTGAAGGACAGTCCGGGCGAGTCTGCCGGCTTCATTTTGAGGAAAGGCTTCGCCTTAAATGCCATGATCGTAAGTACTCATGGTCGGCCCTTTATTGTACGCTTCCTTCTTTTATGGCACCTTACCGGTTTCATGTAACGTCGTCGTAGTCTGTACAATACGGATTTCACGTAACGCAATATGGATCACCATCGAGCCCGTTCGGAATAGAATTTCTCGGTCGAGAATGACTCAATTGCTCAAGCTGCTGCAGGGAGGTAATTGCAATTGAGAATTTTGAACCGGACCACATCAATGGCCATCGATAGTGGCCATGTGGCACCGGTATTGAACGATACTGCGGATTTTCACAGGTTGTGGTGCACGAACAAAAGCTTTAGAAATAGTAGAAGAGAGATGTTAAAGAAATGTTGGTGGGAAATTTGGTTCGCTATGGGAATGAAAATTCATGGAGGGTACAAAGAACAGCACAAGCACCTCAGCGCTTGTACTGCTGCATCTCTTTTCTGGGTTCTTTCTTCTTTTGAATGTTAAACAAGTACAAACACAAAATACAAAACAACAACGCGCTGTTATAAAAGGGGATAATGAAAACAAAACAATCTACTAAGACATGTCGTGCTATTTGAGCATTTTGTGCATCCTTGTAGACGGCTGGGTAGGTAGGTCGAAACTGCAGGAGAACATTTGGTTTCACACTGCAACGCGCACATTGTTTACGTAGTATTTTCAGCCCGCATGGAGTAAAGGCAAGAAACTGCGGAGCTGAAGGAAATGTTGTTACTTTAACGTACGTAATGGTTTCAATTATGTAAAATTTGTCCCATCACAGAGAAAGAAGATACATATAAAGGTCTGCCACTACATATTCCGCGTTCACATACATTCCACGTACAATATTTCTGCAGTAGTAACAGTTATAATATAGATCACAATGAGCTGGACTAATACCACATACGTGGATATGCTGATAGACCTCATTAAAGCACATACTATTGTGATAATATAGCAGGAAGCCTGCAGGAAGTGTTTACACCACATAACACAGCAGCTTGAACTACTCTTCAGTATCAAGTACAGTAATGCACTTTATATCTGCAGCTTGCATATACAAAATTACATGGACGTAGTAGCAAGAAATATTATAGGTGGCTATCAAGAAGGGATTCGTGTAACATTTATCGCCCTCTCATTACCAAAGGGGTAAGTATGCAATGAAAAAAAAAACATCACACAAGCCTGACTAGCCCTCTGCACTTCTATATAAATGACAGAACTAACATGACGTAGTTGAAAACAATGTGGCTAAGAAAGTGTTTTTCTCCGCGTACAAGGCATCAGCTGCTAGCTGGAGAATTTCCTTCAGGTACCAAATAATGATTTCCATTCAATAGTAAGATTCACTATGTGTGTCACGTCTACCATACTTTCAAAGCAGCCATCTAGTGACTTAAGTACACACTGGATGTGGAACATTGCGGAAAAAATATTGGACCTGAATGCGCAACACAATGTGGAGAAAGAGCAAACACTAGCATGATTGACATCTAACTCATTTTTACTGAAACACTTTAAGCATATTGATGATAATTGCGTTACGAAAATATTATAAAGTTATAGCAATATTATGGAATTTCATGTACACGTAATTGAAATAAGGTAACTGTTCTTTTATTTCTATTGTCTTGGAGTTGCACCTCAAGCTTTAGAGGTAAGTGAAAGTATTTTTTTATATGGACAGAATGAAATGAGCAGCAATAATTGTACTGAATGTAAATAATAAGTCCATAAAGCTTTATAAAACTACTGGTGTACATGTCGATGAATTAAATAGTAAAGATGCTACAAATTATACAGCAGTTCCAATCGACTACTGCCATCTTGCAGCCACTGCCTCCTGCATAAGCTGGGCCAGTAGCTGTGGAAGCTGGCCCATAGGCCGCAGTGCCTGAGCCACTTGGTAAGCACGCCGCTAGACAGCAGCCACGACCCACTCAATCGCTGCAGCCAGCCGGTCCACGCCCTGGTGAACACCACAAAGAAGCTACAAAAAAATCACAACATCAGCATCTGTTCCTGCACAGTCTGACAAGCCCCTCTACAACTAAGTGACCTGTATAATTAAGGAATAATTATGTTCCAAATCTAGTGTGAGGTTTCTGTGTGCGAGCTTTACAGCGAAGTGACCTGTATAACGGATGATTTTGGAGGTCCCAAGCATTTGGTTACAAACGCGCTCAACTGTACGCAACTCATTCAGATTACCACATGTTCATCAAAGACACTTTCAATTTTAGTTTAATGAGATGCATACAATGAAAACACTTCCTATGTATGTTGTTGTCTCTGTCTGCATTCAAAACTAGCTATGTCACGGCACATGATTTTTGTTGTTCCTTTCCATGTAGTTCCGCAAAACAATTATCAATACCACTTGTATGTGTAAGCTATCGCATGGCTGGGAAGTTCATGCATGACATAGTAATGAACTTGGGTTTGTGAATCAGCAAATCATGAAGAGATCTCTGCATAAAAAATGATTAGCCCCCTGTTTGCATTTTGTTGCTAGTAAAAAGCACATTGTGGACACTGTATAAAAATAGTTCTGCAAACATTTTGAGCTGTCATGCTGCATTATGAGTAATGTTTCCCGAAATCCTAGAACAGGGTAACAACTGAAGATTTGGTGGAAATAGGCACAATCGTGAGCGTATTATGTTGCAAAGCTTCCCTGTTCCTGCCTTAATCGCAAGTGTTGCAAATCATTTGTGAATGCTCTTTTTCTGTTTTTCGATAGTTTGTTGGCGTTATTGTTCTCCAGTGTGGTCCATGAACTAAGCAAAACATAGTGTTCATATTTTTATAAAATAAAGCAAACTTTATGGGCAATCTGCACGCTAATTTAAAAGTGTGAGTTAGCTACAGTCTATGTAATTACTTGTAAATGCAAAGGATCCAGAGCATTGTAGGTGTGTTTTACATGCACCGCACAATTTGGCCTGCTGCCTTGGGAGAAATGTTTTCGACGTTACTTTTTTTTTGCAAATACAGAGAACTATCATATTCACCATGTGCCATCAAATGTGTATGGCTCAATTACAGTGTATGTGGTATATTTGTTTAGTTGGTACTTGAAAGATGAGGCCAATGTTTTAAACGAGTAGGTCATATGCAGCAGCATTTCAAAGTGTGCGATTTAATTACGGCCCACTTGCCATATTTGTGCAACTGCTCGAAAGAAACAGGTTTAGTGGAAACTGGAATGTATTAAGCTGTTGCTGCGTGACTGATGGCAAGTGCCATTGTTCTGTAGTTCACTCAGTCAGTGCCTGTTTGCAGAACTGCTACTGGCAGTGATGACTGTGTATGAAGCTGTTAGAGCGTATGAGGGATGGCAAGTGTCCGTATCTAATTATCCGTGTATCTAATGTACAGCTAAGTTCTCGACTGTCTCCCTTACTCATCTGCTTTTTTTTCAGTTTAGCTGTTCAAACTTCTGTTAGCCATTTGCGTGAGTTTGTGTACCTCTGCACAGCCCATAAAATTAAAAAAAAATCATTACCGCTGTCTACTGTAAGTCCATTATGTTCTACCATGTAAGCACACAAAGACATACGCACTTCGCTTGTTTCCTCATTCCGTGCCACACTCTGAGCATAATCGTCGGCGAAACGTTGGACCAGGGCCTCCCGGTGCGAGAACCGACGGGGTCCACGAGGCCGACGATGCACTCGGTGTGGCCAGCCTGGAAAAAAATAACAATTTATAATGAACTGAGCACGGAGCTATGTCACTTACAGGGTATTAAATCCGTGATATTTAAGGGCGACTTTAATGCCAAGGTAGGCAAGAAGCAGGCTGGAGACAAGGCAGTGGGTGAATATGGCATAGGCACTAGGAATAGCAGGGGAGAGTTATTAGTAGAGTTTGCGGAACAGAATAATATGAGGATAATGAATACCTTCTTCCGCAAGCGGGATAGCCGAAAGTGGACGTGGAGGAGCCCGAACGGCGAGACTAGAAATGAAATAGACTTCATACTCTGCGCTAACCCTGGCGTCATACAAGATGTGGATGTGCTCGGCAAGGTGCGTTGCAGTGAATTAGCAGTGAATTGCAGACCTGAGGAGGGAACGGAAGAAATTGGTACATAAGAAGCCGATCAATGAGTTAGCGGTAAGAGGGAAAATAGAAGAATTCCAGATCAAGCTACAAAACAGGTATTCAGCTTTAACTCAGGAAGAGGACCTTAGTGTTGAAACAATGAACGACAATCTTGTGGGCGTCATTAAGGAGTGTGCTATGGAAGTCGGTGGTAACTCCGTTAGGCAGGATACCAGCAAACTATCGCAGGAGACGAAAGATCTGATCAAGAAACGCCAATGTATGAAAGCATCTAACCATACAGCTACAATAGAACTTGCAGAACTTTCGAAGTTAATCAACAAGCGTAAGACAGCTGACATAAGGAAGTATAATATGGATAGAATTGAACATCCTCTCAGGAACGGAGGAAGCCTAAAAACAGTGAAGAAGAAACTAGGAATTGGCAAGAATCAGATGTATGCGTTAAGAGACAAAGCCGGCAATACCATTACTAATATGGATGAGATTGTTCAAGTGGCTGAGGAGTTCTATAGAGATTTATACAGTACCAGTGGCATCCACGACGATAATGGAAGAGAAAATATTCTAGAGGAATTCGAAATCCCGAAGGTAACGCCGGAAGAAGTAAAGCCTTAGGAGATATGCAAAGGGGGAAGGCAGCTGGGGAGGATCAGGTAACAGCAGATTTGTTGAAGGATGGTGGACAGATTGTTCTAGAGAAACTGGCCACCCTGTATACGCAATGCCTCATGACCTCGAGCGTACCGAAATCTTGGAAGAACGCTAACATAATCCTAATCCATAAGAAAGGGGACGCCAAAGACTTGAAAAATTATAGACCGATCAGCTTACTATCCGTTGCCTACAATGTATTTACTAAGGTAATTGCAAATAGAATCAGGAACACCTTAGACTTCTGCCAACCAAAGGACCAGGCAGGATTCCGTAGAGGCAACTCAACAATAGACCATATTCACACTATCAATCAAGTGATAGAGAAATGTGCAGAATATAACCAACCCTTATATATAGCTTTCATTGATTACGAGAAAGCGTTTGATTCAGTCGAAACCTCAGCAGTCATGGAGGCATTACGGAATCAGGGTGTAGATGAGCCATATGTAAAAATACTGGAAGATATCTATAGCGGCTCCACATCCACCGTAGTCCTCCACAAAGAAAGCAGCAAAATCCCAATAAAGAAAGGCGTCAGACAGGGAAATACAATCTCTCCAATGCTATTCAACGCATGTTTACAGGAGGTATTCAGAGACCTGGAGTGGGAAGAATTGGGGATAAAAGTTGATGGAGAATACCTTAGCAACTTGTGATTCGCTGATGATATCGCCTTGCTTAGTAACTCAGGGGACCATTTGCAATGCATGCTCACTGACCTGGAGAGGCAAAGCAGAAGAGTGGGTCTAAAAATTAATCTGCAGAAAACTAAAGTAATGTTTAACAGTCTCGGAAGAGAGCAGCAATTCACAATAGGCAGCGAGGCACTGGAAGTTGTAAGGGAATACATCTACTTAGGGCAGGTAGTGACGGCGGATCCGGATCATGAGACGGAAATAATCAGAAGAATAAGAATGGGTTGGGGTGCGTTTGGCAGGCATTCTCAGATCATGAACAGCAGGTTGCCATTGTCCCTCAAGAGAAAAGTATATAATAGCTGTGTCTTACCAGTACTCACCTACGGGGCAGAAACCTGGAGGCTTACTAAAAGGGTGCTACTCAAATTGAGGACGACACAACGAGCTATGGAAAGAAGAATGATAGGTGTAACGTTAAGGGATAAGAAAAGAGCAGATTGGGTGAGGGAACAAACGCGAGGTAATGACATCTTAGTTGAAATCAAGAAAAAGAAATGGGCATGGGCAGGACGTGTAATGAGGAGGGAAGATAACCGATGGTCATTAAGGGTTACGGACTGGATCCCAAGGGAAGGGAAGCGTAGCAGGAGGCGGCAGAAAGTTAGGTGGGCGGATGAGATTAAGAAGCTTGCAGGGACGGCATGGCCACAATTAGTACATGACCGGGGTTGTTGGAGAAGTATGGGAGAGGCCTTTGCCCTGCAGTGGGCGTAACTAGGCTGATGATGATGATGATTTAAGGATTTGCCTTTTCACTGACTGGTTCTCACAGGGCTGGGACCAGCTGTCGGTTGTGCAGCTGGAGGGCAGTGGGGCAGCGGCTCTGCTGAAGGGCGGTCTGGCTGCTGAAGTGCTCCTACGTTATTTGTAAAGAGTACATCGACTCGACGGTTAGCGTAAAAGTTGTTTGCGCTCCAGATAGATGAAACAGTTTGCACAAAAGGAGAGGCAACAAGAAGCTTACTTTCACGTGAAAGGCCCGTCGTGCCAGCAGTGGTGCCCACCGACTCCGCTGCCACGGTCACCTCCACGGCAGGCTGCTTTATGTATGAGACATCAAGAAGCAGTTTTCAAAAGTTCGTCTAATGTGCTCTTCCCAATATGCAACTTACAGTGTTATGACAACACAAAAGAAATGGAAGAAACTCCAGCAATTAATCGCCTTGTGCATGCCCCCAGCGCACGCATGCACATAAAGCGAGAAAGACCCTCTTTCATACTAGTGTCACATGGGCACTTTCGATCGGGATAAAATTGCTCGCTTGCGATTGAAAGCACCTTGCAGTGTACACGACGCGATTGCAAAAAAAGACAAATGCTGGCGCGTCTCCCTGTTTTGCGGTGTTTTGAACAGCTTATACCTCGTCGAGCTGCTGAAAGAAGGGCGCACACACGGCCGTCACTGTGGACGTGCCGACCAACTGCAGGATACGGCCACGAAGGCCGGGAAGGTGACCTCCACCTGTGCCGCTGCAATTACAAACAGCAGTGTAAACATCGCGTGCAACAGAACCACCCCTCAAATTCACCTTTGGCTTGCGGAAGCTCCAGGGACAGAAAGGGACGGAAGCTGCAGGGACGGAAGCTGCAGGGACAGAAAAATCTCCTTGCGCCAAAACATGTGCCGTTGCTCGGCATTCTTTGGGGCCGGGCCTACCGCGTTCAATAGGGCAGCAAGCTCGTACCACAAATGCTGTGAAGGCCGGGAAGGCGACCTCCACCTGTGCCGCTGCAATTACAAACAGCAGTGTGAACATCGCGTGCAACAGAACCACCCCTCAAATTCACCTTTGGCTTGCGGAAGCTGCAGGGACAGAAAGGGACGGAAGCTGCAGGGACGGAAGCTGCAGGGACAGAAAAATCTCCTTGCGCCAAAACATGTGCCATTGCTCGGCATTCTTTGGGGCCGGGCTTACCGCGTTCAATAGGGCAGCAAGCTCGTACCACAAATGCTGTTTTCGCTCCACCGTAATATCTGGGCTCAGCACGCATGATGCCCTCACGAGGAATGGATGTCCCTCCATGAAGACGACCAACAATTCGAGTTGGTGTGCTCAAACGTGCGGGCCGAGTCTCACACTCTTTTTGGAAGGCATTACAATGAATCGCAAGTGAGGAGAACAAAGCTACGACCGCCAACTAACCTGCGCTCTCCCGCCAATTCGTTTTGGCATGTGCGATACCGCCTAGCGAACTAAAACAAAATACATGCCGCCTAAATTAGTCTTGTTCACTCGCATGGCATTTCCGGCGCAGTAAGAAATTCTTTCTCATATTACGTGTTTATTTATTACAGCATGACAAACATTGTGCACTTCATATATCGTCCTCAATCGAAGCCCTAATTGGCGACGCAAAGTTCCGGGGCTGAGCTCGCTCGTTTATTGGCTGTGCTCTCGCTTCCGTTCTCACAAATTTTTCGGACGGCGCACCTTGTGACGTAGCAGCCGAACCGAACGATCGGAAAAGCGAGCTGCTTGCGTGATGGCATCCCAATTTGGTATGCGCGTTCTCCGCACCTGTCTTTTGCGGTCTCCCTGGACGCGGAGGCAGTGGTACAGATGAACCAGCAAACGCTTCAGGAGACGGCATCAGGTACCGACGACGGCCCCGTACACGATGCCAAAGACGAACCGCGCGCATTATCCATTACAGACCCGACTGCAGCACGCTGGATGCTGCAGACAGAAATGAGGAACGAAGCTTGCATGAGCTCTCGCGCGCCATCCATTGGCCAGCGGTGTAATTAGAGCACAGGGGGGGGGGGGGGGCAGCAGGAGCCGCATGGTGGCAGTCAACAGTCGTCGAATACAGCTTTATGTTGGGGAACAGCAGATTGCTGTCTTTTTTTTTTGTATGCGACAACATGCCGACAACATGCCGACACTCAGAGCCAACAATCGTCAAATGCTGCTTCATTTGAAAGAATTCGCGGCATACATATAAACCCGCCTATATTTGCACCTTGCAACCTGGCTTGTGTGACGAAGCTGTAGCGTGTCCGATTCGCGAGTCCGAATTCCAACCCGACGGACCCAGCTCGACTCCTCGAATGTGAACATTTTTGCCTTTAAAGCTAAAATGGTTTATAAATTTAAATGATTGTGAGCCATCAGGTTAATGTGACATGTGCTTCTCGACACGTCATGGACGCCGCCGCCTTGTTCGCTGAACGGGAGCGTTAACGCTCTCGCGTTAATAAATGAAAGTGCGTACCTTTGGTAACGATGGCCAGCCATGAAAACAACAAATGTGTTGGTGCCTTTGTTCAAAATTATGTGTCACCTCCGTACCCTTACCTAAACAGCTTCGCTGCTCAGCCACCTTCACAGAGTACAATTGCTCATGATATTTCTTGTCTAAACATCTTCCTATCATCCTGGCTTCAAACAACCTTGTAAACTCGTCACTTTAAACAAGGTTTTGTTTCATAACGAGAGTAAGAAAGACCATTGAAATTCTCCAACCGCAGGATTCGATCACACGACGTCCAGTACGCAAGTCCGTTATTGAAACCATTGCGATACTGAAAGCATTAATGTCTTGCGAACAATACAGCGCATTCAGACGCTTGGCGCGTTTCGATTTGGCCTTGCCGAGGAACTGTTTAAATGAAGGCGAGGGGGCTCGAGCGGGAAGGAACCCGCGGAAAACACAAGCAACCAGAGAATTGCGTCTACAACAACAGGGAGAAGTTTCTGAAGAGGGCGCGTTGGAACGCATTCGAGCGTATCGACGGGCAAGTTTTGCAAAAAAAAAAGCACAACAACATTTATTTCATTTATCAAGCAAAAAATTGGTGGTAAAAACTAGCTTATTGAGGTAGGTCGAAGCATTGATTTCAAGGGCAAAGTATAGGTTTCATAAGCACTTATTACAAAGAATGCTACGCACTATATGATCATTGTGCGGAGGGGAGTTTCTGCCCTAATTTTTCATTTTGATGAATACGGACAAAAAGAACTGTGTATGGGCAAATGCCTAATCAATATTTGCCTCAATGCGTACGAGATATTCGGCTTTTAACCAGCCTTCTCTAAAGGCACTGATGTGGACCAAGCAATCTGTTTTATTCGAGAAAATGTAAGAGAAGATGGTCAATCATTTTCTTTCGGATAGCTTGAACAGGCAACTTGTGAACGTTATCGGCCCATAGCTTGTCACTGAAGAAGGGTCCTTGAACTGCTTCAGAACTTGGGTGATAATGCCTTCTTTTTATGTAGATGGAAGGTATACAGCAGCTTATATACTAATAAAAAGTGTCAGTAGAGTCATTTTGGTGTCTCTGTTGAGGTTGCTCCCCATGTCGTGCATTAGTTTGTTAGGTCCCGGTGCGGGGCTCTGACATTTGTTTAAGGAGGCGGCTAACTCGGCAGTGGTAAAAAGTCGATTGTAGGATTCGACCTGTATGTACTTACGACCACGCGTTCAGTTTGTTCTTTGCGTTTAAGAAAAGAGTGTAAATAATTCATTGAGCTACAGCCATGCTCAAAGTGCTACCCAAGAGCATCAGCCTGGTCTAGTGCAACACACTTGAACCGAATGCGAGATGTTTGCTTTGGATGTCTTTGCCATCAGGCCTATTTTTGATTCGTTTTACATTTATGACGTTCTGCTCACTCCAGCTTTCTATTAGTTCAGTCTTGGTCAGTTCCATCAAGTCATCGTATCAGATGACACCACGGGTGGCGATAATGGTGCGGTGAAGAGTTACACTCACTGGCACCGTCTCCAAATGATACTAGATTTTTCAGTTTCTCGTGCTTTTGCTGATCGCAGAGCTCCGAGAGGAGGTCACCACTAGCCAGCTTCATAGCTTTATAGTCTTCGCCCAAGGTCTATTTCAAGCAATTTGCAACAAGAAACGGAAACATGACTCACGGCCCTTTCCCCTTCGTCACATTTCGCTACATGGTAGCATGGAAAGTGCTGGGCTAATTTGCCAAAACATTTATACTTCTTCGTTGCGCCGACTCTTGTGGGGGGGATCAGGAAGCGCGGTTAAAAATGAAGCCATAACACAAAAAGAAAGGATTCTCCTTCGGTAGCAGCGCCAGCCACCCACCACGGAGCCCAACAATGCTGCAGAACCGGTGAACGACAGCTCTTCCCAACGCTAGTTGGGAAGAGCTGTCGGAAGAGCTGTCGGAAGAGGTGTCGAAAGAGCTAGTTGGAAGAACTACTATAACCCAATATGATATAACCTAGTTTTGTTACGTCACACAAGGTTTACTCTTGCTGTCTGCAAATCGAAAGTAAACGAACGGAAGAGAAGACAGGAAAGGCTGAAAGTAAGCGAAAAGGCGTAGGTTTGAGAGGAGGACATGAAAAGGAAACTACCGATTCCGCGCGCGGGGTTCACTCCGGGTAGGCCATTTGCGTGTAGCCGAAGCCAAAGGCGTAGGTCGCCTCCGCCGAGGGGCCATAAAGGTCCAAGCACTCAATATCTGCTGCGCAACCCCTAGGATCCTCTTTCCCTTAAACACGGCTAAGTCGCGCACGGCTACACGCAGGCGGGTGCAACCCCTATGTGCTCTTGTCCGTGGTGTAGTAACGCACCAAACGCCTTCTGACGCAGACGCCACTGCGGGCGGTAATCTCTTGGGTAATCTTGATAAGCTCGGGTAATAGCAGTATCAAATGCAGATAGCTTTTCAAGGTTACGTTAGATGGTAAAGGGGAAATAATACACTGTACAAAAACATACTATGGGTGTGTCCCATGTTAACCTAAGCCAAGGTATCGGACGAAAAAAGTTATTTAAAAATACGGTGTGAAATAGTTACAAAGCCTACTGGGTTCGGTCATCAGAGATCTGTAGACCGAACACTTCAAGTCTTAAGATCGTATTTGGCATCGTGTTTTCTTAATGTTCTTTTTTTCATTGAATAACTTGGCTAACGTCAGCTCAGATACCCTATATAACAATATTTGCCTTTGATAAAATTGACCACCACATTTTATCCTTTAGACTTGAATCTATCGGAATAACAGGTGCTACATTAACTTTGATACGAAATTACTTAAAAGATAGAACACAGAGAGTTAGAATTAATGGTGTTCTTTCTAAATCAATGACAACAAACATGGGTGTACCTCAGGGATCTATACTTGGCCCACTCTTGTTTTTAATATATGTTAACGACCTGCCTAATTGCCTGCTTTCTTCTAACTGCATTCTTTATGCAGACGACACAACTTTCTTCAACTCTGACATTTATGTAGGGAACCTAGTTTCTAAACTAAATACCGACTTAAACAACGTGTTAAATTAGTGCAATATTAACCAGCTCAATATAAACTCGTCTAAACTAAATTTGTTTTATTCACGTCCCACCAACGCTCATCCGCTCCGCATTCATTCCTTCGCTCCACCTTGGTAATAATCTTATCCCGCGTGGTACTTCCTGTAACTACTTGGGTGTAGAAGTTGATTCTTACCTTAAATTTTATCAACACATAGCCAACGTTAGGTGGAGGGCAACATATGGAATAAGGAAACTTTTAAAAGCTCGGTACGTGTTTAACCAGGAGACACTACTCTCTTTATACTACTCATTTATCCATTGACATATCATATATTGCATTGCATGCTGGGGCAATACGTATCGTAGCCACTTACAATCATTACAAGTACTACAAAACCAGGCTGTTAGAATAATTACATTTAGTCCTAACCATTTCAATTCCAAATACTTATTATATAATTATAATATTCTTACTGTGGACGAGCTTATTATTTTTAGTCTTGGTACGTTTTTATATCGACAACTAGATAACGCTTACCGCAACAGTCTGATACCTCAGTCTTGTCTAATGAATACAAATCTTACGCGATTTGCACTAAACAATATCTTTATTCTTCCCATGGTACGCATAAATTATGGTAAGCAGAGTGTCCACTTCTCGTCCGTGTCCTTCTGGAACACACTACCTCCTACTATCAAGTCATGTAAATCATTTCAATTTAAACGACAAATAAAAGACCGCATTTTATCATCTGCAACTACTTAGATAAGTATTTCTTCCCGCCAAATGTACATTTGGTTACGCAAAACAAATTGAAGTTAATTTGGTTAGGTCTCATTATCCATTTACTTTCATAATGGTGTCATTGTTCTGTAATTAGTTTAATGAAATAATAACTATTATACTTCTTTACTAGCATGCCTGCAGCTTATTTGTTTAGTACTGCGTAACCTAAAACAATAATAAGTTTGTTATCTTTTGAATATTTTACACTATTTGTTGCAACTGTTGTTTATATTTTTACTTATACACTGTACAGGAGGTCCCATTACAGTCTTTGACCTCGGGACCTCTCCTGTATATTATCGCATTGTACTAAATCTTGTCTATTAATAATAAAACCTCATTCACATACAAGTTTTGAACCTAAGAGGACGGCCGCTCACGGTGAAATAAGCGAAATAAAGCCATACCTATACAACGCTTTTCTTCAGGAGGTGCCCATACCACTCAATGCCTGGTACATACTGAGCCAAGCTGCCAAGCAAAACCAGAACGTGTAAGTGCGCACGCGAGTGGTAAATGCTGCTTTTATTGCATTGCTCTGTTCTTATGTCGTCCTTCACTTTACATTTCTTAAAAGATACTTTTACGCGTACTAGTGCAGTGCCAGACGCTCTGTTTGTATATGCACATGTATGTGTGTACTCGTATAGGAATTTTATTGCGAAGGAGAGTTCCGTGTAAGGTGTCTTCAGACAAAAATTAGGTCAACGTGGTAGGGTAAAATACTTCAAATTTACACTTAGCTTATGAGATAGTGCGACACTCGCATTCCTTTTCCGTTGGCTGCTCTCGGTATAACGGTTTTCTACAGCCTTATCTTCAATTAGAACAAAAATAAAGAGGGTGGCTGTAGTTCATTTTGAGAACCTGTAGTCTATCAAATGAACATTATAAACGAAGGAATATAGCAATATGAACAGTCGTCATGGTGACATAGTGGCTTTGGTGTTGCGCTGCTAAGACCGTGGGCACGGGGCCGAATCCTGGCGCCAGTGGCCGCATTTGGACGGGGGCGTAATGCAAAAACACTCGTGTTTACCATGCATTAGAGGCACGGTAAAAACCCGCAGGTGGCCAAAACTAATCCAGGCTCCCCCGCTACGGCGTGCCTCATAAGGATATCGCAGTCTTGGCACGTGATAACCCAGAATTTAATTTTTAAGACTAATATGAACGCACATAACGGCAATAATTAGTAGTAAGTGATATGGTTTACTACGACACTATGGTGGAAGCGGGTTCTTTTGTCAGGTGTTAATTTTGTTCTTGTATCAACTGAACAACGGAAACATTCTGGGAATTGGCTGAACGCGTTATGCCAACAAACCGGCAGAAAATAGTTTTTTTTTTTGTAAGGGAAGTCAGATGTGGAACATATTTCAGTTCTGCACTGAAAGGGTCACACAGTCACAAATGAAAGTGAAACTAATGGGCAGCATCTTAGGAACGAGCATTTTTTACAGCAAAGCTGTAGGGGCCAGTGTCCCCAGGATAGTGCCTATGTGTAGACACATAATCACGAAGATTGTGCAAAACCGGGCCGACCCTCGGTGGAGCTGAAGCATGCGTTAAGCACTCCCATACCTGGGCCGATCCCGAAGATAGTCCAATAATGGGCCGACCCACAGCGGAGGTGCAGTTCGCCATTAAGGGGCCCACATACACAGCTTCGCTGGTCATCATTCCTCACAGAGTGGAAGGGCACTGAGTTTTTTGTGCTTAGTAATGTACTTTGTATAGAAATTCGGACCGACCGCAGAAGCCGTCTGGTTTTATCTAACAATGTCATTCATAAAAGCAGAAGCTCTATTAGAATCAGAATGTATGACTCTGGCCAAACAATTCATTATTAGACCGATTGCTGTACTACTCCAGGTATAAACTCAGAAAACGCCCAGTTCCGTAAATATGACCTTCAAGCTCAGCCAAGGACATACTGGGACTTTGCCTGCCACTACCGGCGGCTACTGCGCAGGCTGCGTGGGCACCCATATATTGAAAGCGATCTGCGATGTGGACAAACCGCGGTCACGCATGCCTAATCTTCAAAGCGGTCTGCTATGGTAGAAAGTGCGCCTAGTTGCGGTAGCTTCGTACGCGCTGTGCTTTCGACGCTTCGTTCACGTTGAAGCGAGACGCAGCATGAACACCAATCCGCTCGCTGCGGCTGCCGCGCCGAGCAGCGCCTGTGTGGTGTCGTGTGGCGTAGTAGGCACGCTTACAACTGTGGTATGAACGAAAAGTACAATATAAGGTACATCACATGTAATACACCATACTTGATGTAAACAAAACAGATTAACAAATGAAATAATAAATGGTGTCTGCTTGACACAGGCTTTGCCACACACAGCAACAACAACAAAACTCATTACCGTATCCACGCAAAAGCATTATTGTCAGCCTCGAACTTATGAAAGGTACCCGGGGCACATACATATACAGTCTGAACTCAGGCAACAGAATTGAGCATTATTCTGGCTGTAGAAAGATTTTGCCTCGGGAGACGGTTATGTACCGCGTAGACCAGCGGCGAAGAAACTCGGCTACACCGAGTTTGAACAACTGTTCTTCCAGATGACCCCATACTATCCCCCGTAGTTTCCGCATTCTGGGGTACATTGCTCTATTTGACTGCCGAGATCGTTCTGCGATGTTACGGAAGCACCAGAAAACGTAGCTAGCGCTGTAGTAGACGAGACTCGCAAACCGATGTCGGCGCTGTGGTGGCCGCACGATGGATATTCCGAACATTCTTGCAACTAGCTTCCAGAAGGGGCGTGCTACAACGCAGTCCTTTACTACATGCGCGTTGGTCTCTGTTTGTGCGCAATATATGCATATATCGGTCGCTACACTGTAAACACAAATGAGCCCATATGGGCGTTTTAACAGTTGATATGCCATTTTTCCCCTCTAGCCTAAAATGACTACTACCACGAGAAGAAGTAAAATAAGCTAGAACCATTATTATACCCCCGGCCCCATTTGAAGGGCCATTGCGGTTGTAAAATGGGGGTTTTCAAGGAATAACGGTGGCGCACGGGAAAGTGGGAGTGTTGAAATACACCCATATCTGAGACGAGCCAAATAGAGAAAAGAATAACTCAGCCGTGACCAACAAGGCAGGCAGCCGCGGCGACAATTTCAGTAGGATTATTTCTGCAGTCACATTCGAAATATCCCGCGCAATGTGTGTCGGCGCTGTTTTTCTGTTCGGAGTAGCCGCGCCTTGGCGCTGCACACAGGACGCCGAAAGTCGGAGCGGTCGGAACTACGCGCGGAGGAGCACAAGCCTTCGGAGCGCGCGCGCGGGCGTTGAAAGCCGCAAAGGGGCAGCCATTGTCAGCGGCGGCGCATTCTTCTACCGTGGTTGTTGTTTCTCACAGCATTGAACCCCCAAGACTCCACGGTAAGTGAATTTGAACGATTATTACACGTTCTATGAGTGTGCATATGTTCTAAGTGAAGAGACGCGCTGATATGACTTATTGAAGGTCTCAGTACAACATGGCGCGACAGTTGGCCGTCTAGAACCATTTTGCACGATCACTGTGTTTCTTCGAGCTTTGTCGTAATCGAGGTGACTTGAGTGTTTAGGGTCAAGCGAGTGTACTTAAACATTAGAATTTTACACGATGAGGGACTGTGCCGCGTCTTTAATAGGGTGGATGTAAACATTCGACATGTTCCCCGAAGCGCATGCCACTACCATAATAGTTATGTGCAGTGCAAGGTGAGCTAAGCTTCGCCGCCTAACCGCGGCTTGAAAAATTGGAGGACGCTTAAGCTTCGCCTTCAAGAGTGGAACGCGATAGCGTTCCCGTCGACCCGCCAATGGGTGTAAGACAATGGGCTACAGGGCAGCCATCACTTACGAGGCGCCCCGCATCAGACGCGGTGAGCGTCGAGCCATATGGTCGAGCAACGCGGCGTTCAGCGCAGCAACGAAACGTGCGCCTGAGCAAGCGGAGCGAACCAAAGAACTCGGTATCCCGTAGGGGGAAATGATGCACGCCAGCCAAACGCCGTGATCGGCACGGGCAGAGAGATAGAGAGATAGTGATCTAAAGAAAGGAAGGACGCTTGATTCTACAGAGGGAGCAAGGCGAAGCGTTGTCAGGGGAGAGAGTCCGAGCCGCGACAGCTCCAATGCGCGCGTGGCGCGCCATCTGTCGGGGCAGCGCCGTACATGGAGAGGAGGGGGTCTTCTGTGTTTGCCGCAAGATGGCTCTCCGTGTGCGGAAAGCGCAGAAGAAATGCAGCGAAACGCACTTCGCTACTCGTGTAATTGCGACTTCTGTAAGTTACATGTTCATAATTACCGATATACACCACAGTATAACATTCCACGGCTCGTTTCGAAGGCAACACCGCATTCACTAGAGGCGCGTTTGTACCTTTTGGAAGCATCGAAATCGTGGCTGAGTGGTAGCGTCTCCGTCTCACACTCCGGAGACCCTGGTTCGATTCCCACCCAGCCCATCTTGGAAGTTGCTTTTTATTTATGGAGTGCCTGCCATGATTTATCGCTCACGGTCAACGCCGCAAAACGCCGACACCGACACCCGACGCCGACGACACCGGCTTTTCTGCGACACGAGCTCCTTAACGCTATCGCGTTAAAATGTGGCGGCTCGTTAAGGGTTTACTGCGGTGCGCGTGTGTGAGTGTTTGTACAGCGATCATTTGAGCGAGAACCGGCGGCGCTTCTTTGTGCGCGGTATCTGCTAGCTGGCGCGTACGCGGCGCCAGTCCCCTAGCTCGTGCGATTGTGTGCAGTAGGTCGCTCACTAAGCGCGCATTGTGCAGATTTGCCAGTACGCGCCGTGCTATCGTCTGTGTCTCTTCGCGCTCACGCCGCTGATTGTGCAGGGAGTGTGCGACTGCGGCGTGTAGCATGTAGAGCCTGCGCCCGTCGACTTTGATCTACGGGCGTGAAATGTCGGCGGCGCGTTTGTGGTATTAAAAGCGTGTGGTGAGCTTCCAACGGCACTACGGGTCAACGCCGCATGAACTGCCGGTCAGAGTATAAGAAACGCTTTATAGTTTATAGTTAGCGTACTGCTTGGCGGTAACAGTGTCCTTCTTTGATTCAGATTACTGGATACGCCGTCACTTGAACCTCGGCGGCCGGAGCAGGTGAGTACCAGTGGCGCCGGCACCTCGGCGGCCAGAAAACGATGCCTGTGCTCAATTTACGCGATAGAATTGCCGGCGATGGCTCATACGGGCGCGTCGCTCCATGGCTGTGTTCTTTGCTGGAGGCCGCCACTACGCCTGCCGTGCACATACTACGCTACATCTATACAGTCGATGCTTGTGCAGTGTTGTTATTCAACAGCTGGCGCTGTGCACTGGATACCTGGACTTGTTTAATGTTTAATTACTTTGCTGCTGTGCCGTTGCGTATTGGGTACAGATATTGAGTTTTGAATTCTAGGTGCCAAATTCACACAAAAAAGTGGCGCTTTTCAACTCAGGATCATATCACATATCATAGCATCTTCCTATATTGCACGAATATTAATAACAAAATTTCTACTGCTGGTGAAAAAAGAAAGGCAGACCGTTCAACCTGTATCTGTGAGAAAAATGTGCTTGAAGTCTGCCATCGTCTATGATAAAAAGGTAATACCTTGGTATTCAATGTCAGTAACACTCATAAGTTATGCATCCTTTTGTGTGAAATAATTTGTCTTAGAAGCTATTCATTGTAAGGGATCAGTAAACATCTCATAGCTTAAGTAGTGCATAAGTGTATGAGTTAGGCAAAGCTTTTAGTTTGTAAAGAGCAAAGCCATTAAGGTATAAAATTTTGGCAAGCTTAGTTTAACAATAAGCTGACCAATATACAAAACCTAATGTAGCAGCAGATGCTCTATAAGATAAACTGGCGACCAGCTTTTTCGTGTTCTATGTGATCATTGTAGTGTCAACTTTTTCTCTTTTATTTCAGGACTGTGGTTGCGGTCGTTTCGTTGCCAGCTGTGAGGATGAAGCAGCTTCATAACCGGAGATCAGTCGCCTCCCATCAGTTTCCCTTTTCAGCAATAGAGGTCTTGGTATGCTCTTACCTAGAGTTTACTTTTATTACCCTATATGTTTTAAGTGCAATGGCTAGTTTAGCGGCATCACTTAGAGTGATTGGTGTGACACCTCTTCCATGGGACGTATGCAGGTTATCCCACGTAACTTTAGCAAACTTAAAAAAATATGCTTATGCCACCGAGCTGCACAGAACCTAGGTAATGTTATTTCCTGTCTCTTGGAAATACTTAGATTTTCTGCATTTTGCCTAATTACCTAATTATTTTTAATCAAATAATCAACTCAGATATTATTATTAGATAAAAAGTCTCAATTATAAAATTGTAGTGCAACGTGAACATTTTCCAGTACAGCTTTCTGTGGCTCAATATGTGCTACATAACGTGTTTGTAGGAGCATGAAAAAAGCCTGAAAATCCCGCAGAGTGCCTTGAGTGTGTGTGTGACAGCACCTGTGTTGTGTTCTTCCTTCAGTCCTCGTCTTTTGCGCTGTACAAACATGTCGACCTCAAATGGCCAGTCCCGTGGCAGCTTTGCATGTATTTGAGTGTGTGCCCTGTATAGGCATGTGTGTTCGAGTAAGAAAAGAAATACTGAAGGAGCCTAACGTGATGTATTTCAGGACAAGTGTATGATGTAAATTACTATGTGAAAATAAAATAGGAAACCGAAACAAGACTTCACAGCAGAGATATGCAGGTGTGTGCATCAGCATAATGACGAAACCCTCATGCAAGTTTAGAAAAATATTCATTAAGTTAGTTTCTGTCACATTATTATTGCAAAAATGTGCTCTCTAGTATTGCACCATTAAAAACACAGTTCAAATACATCATTTGCTGGCACCTTCACATTCATAGCAACATAGAGAGGAATGGTTAAAAATTTGCTTTGCTTCTCTGACCTTCATTTTAGGCCCTTCTCATGTTTGCTGAGCTTCTTAATGTATCATAGACACCCTCCAGTGTTTACAGGCAGCTTGAGCACATTATGCCAGATTGTGTAGAAACTGCAGAGGTCGCAGTGTCTATAGCGGTGCCCGGTATATGCAAGTTTCTTGCATGATGCATTATGCTCAATACCAATATTGTCAAGACAAAATGGCTAAAGTACATCCTTAAGAGTCTTAAGCACATTTGGATGACTTTACAGCATGTAGCAAAACAAGAATGGGAACTGAGGTGCTTAATTTGTGTTCATTATTACCATATGGCACCAGCATGCAATGAAGACAAAAGAGGAAGAGAAATGAAGTGCACCAAAGGGCAACTCTATCCTGATGGGAGCTGCATTCACATCTGCATGGTGCATGCAATCTTTGAGTTATAGCAGCAGCTATCCACCTGTTCACTTTGTTGCACATTTGTATTGTTTATGTACTAAGTCTGGCCCTGGAATTGTTAGGCAGTGCCACTTGTGGCGTTGGTGTGGCATGCAAAACATCCTTCTAACCACAGGTGTCATGTATTATGTGAACCTAAGTTCAATGCATGTAATGCACAAAAGTTCCATTTGAAAGGATGTGCCATATTTGTCACCATTGCCATGAGTAGCACTGGCTGACAGTCACAGGGCGAGACGTTAACCTTGCTCAGCTATTATGCAAAACTATTTTACATACAAATGTAGTAATTAGTATACATGCCAAAAGCCTCACAGAATAAAATTTTTGATCCGCATCTTACAACGATTTTTATTTTGCTTTACCTCAGGATGCCTTTCTACCGGTGTTGCATCCTGTGACTGACCACTCCAACGATCTCGGCAGAATCGTTACGCAGGTGTGTTCTTTTGCGATTCTCAGTACTAATATTTTGTAATTTACGTTCGATGTAAATGCACAGATTGAATGAAAAACAGGTTAAAAGATGAGCTCACAGGCACTGTGTCCAAACATTTGTGAGGAAGGAAAATCTTTGTTACATGTTGTAATTATAGTAACACAAGAGAGTGTGCACATCAAACCACTAGTACCTAGCAAGCCTTATACACAGCGTTATACCGTAGAAGCCAAAACATCAGGCGAAAACCTGTACTAAACGAGGGACTGTATTAAAACGTTTTGGAGGCTTGAAGTATTTCTTGGGTTACTCGGTCTAATTGCTTGAACTGAACTGACGTGTCCTGCAAAACAGTTTCCATTCGCATTTGATACAATCTGCAGCAAGATCTGAACAAAGGGCTGCAGTACTGTAAGGGCTTCCTATTGAAATAGCAACCAGTCTTCCCAGTGTACTGCAGCCTCAGGAAAATGAAATGTGGTACACTGCACCACATGCACACACAACAAATTTTAATTTATAAGCATCTTTACACTGTGCTTGTGCAGGACTGGGCAACTGGCTGTTTGTTTGTGACCGAAACAACTACGTACATCAAGACTGTACTGGGAAGCCACTATCTTTTTCATTTAGTGTAACTGTCCATAAACATATGCATTTACATGAACATTTTGTCTGCCACACTTTTCATTGTCGTTTTTTTTCGCTCTTGCTTTGATGGCTGGGAGACATTTCAGGCTCGCTGAAGAGACAGGTAGCCCAGTAGCTGCGCTCACAAAGTTGTTATTTTGATTTTTAAGAGCCAGCTTGCTTTGGACAATGCTGAATAACACATCGAAAGGCCCGGGATTATTGACGAGGTTAGAATGACTTTGAAAGAAGTTTATGAGTGTTCTTTTTTAACTCTGATCTGTCTGCTGAGACCAAATCATGTCAGCTTTTAATGAAGCAACGTTCAGGTTGGAAAACTGCAAGGCTGTGTGGGTACTCAAACAACATCAATGCTTCAGCTAGCTGAAGTTGCTCCATGACATCAAGGCAGAAGCAAATGACATGGCAAAGGAAAGTTTGGTGGCAATTATGTAGCTTCAAGGGCTATTGCACTGAGTAAGAAAATGTGTTCCCGATACAACGTGAACATAGTGTTAATGCTGAAGAACAAACTGGCACCATCTGCGTAGTCCTACACAAGCACGTGCACAGAAAGGGATGCCTGTTGGCCTTGAGGGCCACCACTAGAGAGATCAGCTGCTATCGCTATGACATAGAATGTGACATCAGATGACTATAGTTCACACCTTTGCTGCAGCTCGCTGGCTGGGCAATTGAAGCCTTGATTGTAAGGTTGAAAAGTTTCAATCTCAAGGTGGCAATTTAGTTGCCAACTCTTACAGCATGGTTCACTACTCAGTGATGCAGTGCTGGACGTATTCGACCAAGCCTGGGGCGAGTTCTTATGAGTGCCTATGTTCAAGCTGCCGCTAGATACTTAGTTGATAAAGTCACTGAAAATGAAATATGGTCATCGAAAGAGTCATGAAAACGATGCACGCAAGGTTTGTAGTGTGCTCACTTGGTATGACATTAGTCAAAACACCCTGTGTAGATGTTCCAAAGGACTTCTTGGGCAAGTTGGTGCTTAGATTTCCTAGGTATACATTGTGGCGCAAAATACATTTCTTGAAAAGGGATAGAAGAAAGGAAGACAGTGAAGTGCCAAACTACCAACTGTTTAATGACAGCCTAAACAAACGTATAGAAGAAAATACAACTTCCGCTCAAGCGCAGGGAGCCTAGGTGCGACAGAGCAGCGTGGTCGCGATAACATACTTTGGATGAAGCACATTTGAAGCACAGGGAAAATCAGACATCCACCCGTTCGTAGCAATTGCTACAAAGGAAACCCATACGGATTCCTCAAAAGAAAGGCCTCATAGTTGAAGAAAAATTCGTCCTGGTCCCGGACTTGAACCCGGGACCACTGCCTTTCCGGGGCAGCCGGTGTACGATCTGAGCTAACCAGGATTTTCCCTTTATTCATTACGTCTCTCCACCTTGCGGGTTTCCGCAGAACTACTACGTCAAACTCTTGCCTTTGCTTTGTGTTGTTGACAAATTCGACTTCGCCCTGCCATCTGCTAGCCGCCTGGTTAGCTCAGATGGTAGAGCGGCTGCCCCGGAAAAACGGTGGTCTCGGGTTTGAGTCCCGGACCAGGACAAATTTTTCTTCAACTATGAGGCCTTTCTTTCGAGGAATCCGTATGGGTTTCCTTTGTAGCAATTGCTACGAACGGGTGGATGTCTGATTTTCCCTTTATTCATTACTTTTCTCCACCTTGCGGGTTTCCGCAGAACTACTACATGAAACTCTTGCCTTTGCTTTGTGTTGTCGACAAATTCAACTTCGCCCTGCCATCTGCTAGTCGCCTGGTTAGCTCAGATGGTAGAGTGGCTGCCCTAGAAAGGCGGTGGTCCCGGGTTCGAGTCCCGGACCAGGACGAATTTTTCTTCAACTATGAGGCTTTTCTTTCGAGGAATCCGTATGAGTTTCCTTTGTAGCAATTGCTATGAACGGGTGGATGTCTGATTTTCCCTTTATTCAGGAATGAAGCAAATTCACTCTTTGCACTAGCCTATTGCAGAAACAAAATATGACAAACTGAGCTTTTAAGGGGGCCCTCAGAGGGGCCCAGTCCATGTGTGTCTTCATTTCTAGCGCAGCTGAGCACATCTGCAGCCTGCACACCCTGTTCTAGAGGTGATCTGCTGCGTGTGGAAAGACTAGATGTGCTGATATGGCGTGGTATTATGTGCACAGTCTTCCCACGTGTTTAGTACTGGGGGTTGCATAATCTGTAGTTTCAGAGATGCATTGAAATGAGAGAGACATAGCATTCGCCTCCACTGCCAGCACTTTTCATGATAGTGTCGTCCCACTGCGTGTGACAGTATCAAAGAGGACAGAGTGGATGAAAAAGCAAGGCTGGGTTTGCTTCATACTACCTATGTGAAGGTATCGGTGACACACCGTAAAACCATATCTTTATTCGCTGACTCTCAAATTCAAAATTTGAAATCGTACTAAATGGCTTTGTATTACTGAGAGTAAGGGTAAGCTGCAATGGCAGGATTGAAAAGACTAGGAAATCTCTTCAGGTAAAGTTATTTCACAGCATATACTGTTCCAAACATGTAAAGATAGGGAAATTCATATCAGGCTATCATCATACCTCACAAGGAAGAGATTACACTAAACAGGTTTATTAATTTCCTTAGTTGTGATGCCTCACATTGTTTTTTCCTTGGACCAAAGGGACTGCAAGGTTTTTCCGCCTGCAAATGATTGCATAGTTTTCAAAGATAATTCCCTCCCTGCTTTGTTTGTTTGATTTGACTGTAAGTTACATTACACAGAATGTATATCCCCCTGCAACGCCAGTACAGGCGAAGCAGGTACTAAATGAATAACCACGAAAGGATTTTGGGGCGAGCAAAAATGGCATGTGCAATAAAGATATGCACAGATGTCCCGTCAGTGTTGCTGTCAAACAAGAAATTGTGAATTGAGCGACTGAGCAAAATAACTAAATGTGTGCTTGCCGAACTATAGCTGGCATTTGCACCTTGATTGTGACTTAGCTACCAGAAGAAATTTGTTTTGTCTTGTTCTTTTTCTGTTAAAATGTAGTTTTTTCTTTGTTTACTTTCGTTTGGGTTTTTGTAGTTATATCATGTGCACATGTGGCTAATAATGCCGTCTGGAAGTTAGTGGTTGTTGGTATTTCTCACTGCCTGTCGTTTGTTCAGTGTGTACTAAAGTCAAAAGAGCACCGACCAGTATAAACCAGTGTGTTGAATTTGTTTTCTTGTGTTAGTGCGAATGATCTGACTGGTTATGTGTCCAAATAAACAATTAGATTATGAAAACAAAGTTAATCAGAACATGTCATTCGTTTTACTTATAATTACCTTATTTCAACTGCAGAACCCACATGTTCAGACATGTAGATTTAAGTAGAACAAGTCTTTTTGCGATTGTTAGTTCTGAACAGGTGAGAGCAGTGCTAAGGACACAAAGTGAGTCCACATAGATAAATGGCATGGTGCACTGTGCACGGACCTGATAATTGATGTGTTTTTGCAACAGACAAGCAAATAAATATCTAGTAACACCTTGTCAAAGGCACGAAAGCACATAAAGAGGCAGGGGTTGGCCACATACAAATGTGCCGTGGTTGTAGGTTTGTTAACAAGCATGCCACTTTCCTGTAACTTCAGAATATAGGTGCTGCACTGACACATCTCTTTTTTATTATACGAAGCATACTAGCCGCACAACCATGCTCTTCCTTGCTGCGGCGCGCGCGGCCGCGTAGCTACCATATGACGTCATAACAGCTGCAAAAGCGGAGGCTCAAGTCGTGCGCTCGCTTGCGGCCGCGTAGCTACATAGCCGGGTCTCAGCTCGTGCGCTCGCCTGCATGAGTTGTTTCTTCGTCTAGCCGAACCAAATTTAGCCAAGCAACAGCAGTTCACCAGGCTAAACAGTGGTTCAACAACTAAAATAAAGGCTAGTATGCTTCGCATCCTGGCCTTAACCTTAGCTAAGCCACAGCCACTTTTTTGTGGGATTTGATTAGTTTCGGGGTTAATGGTTGCTGCTTTCGCTAACATGTTGCATTTGTGATATTCGGGACATCATCTGTATTATTTACAGTGTATGTACCCTAATGGTCACATAGTGGTGCTTAATCGTGAAGGCTCTCATTCAAATATTGCCTGGTCTACATATGCTTTTCTTCATGCCAAAAAAATAAGATATACTACGTTTGTGTCAGAAGGAAAGAAACTGAGTGGTGTCTATTATTGCACATAAATCTATGCTTAGTTGCGTTAACATTTTTGCATAATTTCAACAACTTATTTGCTGCATTTCTGTAACATTCACACTCTGGCTTATCCACTTAGGTGCAACGAATAATAAAGGCAGAAAAGTAAAGCATTGCAGTGGATTTAACCTACTGCTGTTGATTCTGTTACCTTTTCGCAGCTTTTCTTTTTGGAAAAGCATATGTACAAAAGCACGTTTTGACCAAATAGGCTGCTGTTTGCGAGGCTTTGCAAGCACCACTATAACGTGACAAAAGCAGTGTGGCCATTTGGTTATACAAATTCTGGTGTGTTGGCACCACAAAAAGTAAACGAAGAAAGATATGTACGCATGACACAAGCAACGGATCTCACTTCAAGCTTTAAAATAAGGAAACGCAATATTTAATAACAGGTGGAGACATTATGTGATGATATCTGCTTAAAGAAATTCTTTATGCAGTGCAACTAATGGATCACTGATACATTAATCATTCTTTTTAAATGTTGCAAACCACAATTACGTTGCATGTTGTCAGGTCATAATATCTCGCTACAACGCAAGTTTTGTGGAACACAGGACCGCGGTCACATTCTTTGAAGCATTTACCATTGTGTGAGGGAGGGTTGTTTCACACAGATGACTCATACTGCCTCAATCTCCCTGATTTCGCATTAATAGAGCATCCCATCTGTCCAATGTAGGCACGGCCTTGTGATGGCAGCAGACTACGCAACGCTTGCAGCCTAGCTCACTAGATGCATATTGTGCTTCAAGCCACAACCAACCTCTTCCTTTTTTTGGCTTCTGCCTTTTGTTGCAGCACAAAACTCTCCTTACAAGGGCCTGAGAAAAAGGATTTGCGCAACTAAATCAGGCATGACTAGGAAATATAATGAATGAGATGATGAAGTAAAGAAGTGGTTGCAGTTGTTTCGTATGCATTTGGGATTTTATTTTCGTGAGTAATTGTGTAGCTGGTCCCTACGGGCAAACATTTTTTTTTGTATGAAACATGTGAAGAGAGATTTGCTCTGATGAGAAAAAAAGACTGAAGCCAGGAAAACAAACTAATTAGTTTGTTGCGTGCAGCACAATTTGCAGGCGTTGCACTGTGCAACGGAGGTTATGTACAGTCTGCCATTGCTATCCAGTCATGCTTGCATTGCATAGACACGCATTGTAATAATTTGAGATTGTGGCTAATGAAGTTTGTGTGCAACAACTCTCATCCGCACATTGTGATGCACTGCAAAATAGAGTTGTTCGTTCCAGTGTTCTTCGAAACTCGTTGCCAGAAATTATGAGCAAATGTACATAAGATAATTAAGCTTTGGCAGATTAGCGTGAAAAGGACAAATGCATCAGTCATTCTCAATTAAATTGCATGAAGAACTTGTTTTTGAATTAATAACGTCACTTTGTGTCACTACGTGTTGTATATGTCTGTTTTCTTATTAAAGCCAGAGTTGAAGTTAAGCACTTGTGTCCTGCATGTCTTTGTCTTCGTTTGCTTCTGTGGTCCCATTACACCAGAGTAAATCCATGACAGGAGCTGCCAGTCCATGCCGTTATACTACATTGGGCTTAGTACGGCTGGCAGCCTGAATGTGACGAGTGCGAAGTAGCAGTAGGAACTTCAAAAGGGTAGAATTTTGTGTCAGTTGGTGGCGCATATTATAGTATGGTGAAGCGCTATAGATGAAACAGTGCGAGGCGAGACAGATGGGAACGTACTACAGAAACGTACTACAGAGAACTGTGAAAGTTTACTGGAAAGTTTTGCTGCAGCAGGACAATGCGTGCATTATCCTGGTGCAGCAAAATTTGCCAATGCTCGTAGTTGTCAGTAGCACTTCCCCATCTACATTACACTTCACCATACACTAATAGCAGTAACAACAGCAGCCAACTGACCCAAGCAATAATCAGTGCCCACAGAATTGCCAAATTGTAGGAGAAATGTTTCAGTGTAACACGTTTTGTTAACTGACAAGTAAATGGCACACATATCTGCAAACCGATGATCAAATGCATTTTTCATGCACATACATTATTTCGTACAACTGCTTCCTGCTTTGGTTTTTTATGGCTTTTAGGAAGCATTCCAAAGTACTTAACTGTTTGTCTGTTCTAATATTAAATCTGTAGTCAGCCAGCACTATGTGTCATTACTGTATACGCCCTTACTTCGTCAGTGTTCTTCGCGCTGTTCCCAACTAAATATGAATAACCAAATAACAATTTTTTTAAATTTTTAGGTTATGAAGAGAGTACTCTTAATATGTAATTAATTAGAAAAATTTTCTCAATTTTAGGAAGAAGTCCGGCTGGCCCCAAGCCTGGTGTGAAATGAAGAAATGGCACTCCACATCAATTCATGTTTACTTGTCGTCATAACCAGTCTGTTAGCTTAATTTTGGTTCTTCTTATTGAATTCTCAAGAAAGGTACCAACTCTGTCATTCATTGAAAACGAAGTTTTGCACTTGGGGACGCAGCCATGCACAAAGCCTTTGAGCTCATTAATATTTTTATTCTTAAAGAAAGTGCAGCTCCTGCGTGGAGCAATGGGTTGAATAAGACGAGGGTAAATGAAAAGATGGCGACATTAATTGTCAACAGTTGTCCAACAAAAAAAGTCTCAAGCTGGAGCCAACATCATTGCAAGGGAACCAAATGGCTCCAGCCTGAGACATTCGTTGTTCAACCTGGCAAGTCTCCTTGTCGAAATAGTTCCTCTAGCCTGAGACCTATATCCACCCTCGACCAACGATACACCCATACATTTGGCAACCCATGGCAAGGTAACAAATTCACATTCAAAGAAAGAGAATGTAGTGTGCACCCTGGAAGGTGGCATGAACAGTATTTTATTTACTTAATGAAATGCAGGTTTGCTATCCAACTACTTTATTTCGATCCCCATTTTATAACTGGACAGCATGGTTCCTCAGAGAGAATATTTATTCAAAGCTCACACAATTTTGCTCCTGTATGTCCGTTAAATCTGTCCTGGTTGCTACACTACCAGCCCTGTCTGCAATTGCGTAGCAGTGTTTTAAGTATGCATCCCAATTCAAAAGAATAGTTAGGCATCTACCTCAGAATGTCTGCTACTGCGTTGCAGCTCGAATTCTATATCTAGGTGGTGACTGTGATGCCATGTGCTTTTTAAATGAGACCAATATGCTATCTGAAGTGCAATTAAATGAAATCTCAAATGACCTCAGCGCGGGGAATGACACGATTGGAAACCAATGTGATCAGGAGGATTTGATTTCTGAAAACAAGGCACTTAAACATGAGAAACCAGTACTAATCTCGTCTAAAGATGCTGTTATTGGGTATGATAGGGGAGTTACTTGTTCGTGGCTGCATTTGCAGCATGTTACATTGCTGGCTTTATATATTGCACTGGGTACAGTGAAATGTTGCTGCTTGCACAATATTCAACTAAACATGGTAGCCATGCTAAAGTGTCCATGCAGAACACAACTCACCCACTATTAAGAACTGCAGTGGAACCTTCATAAACGAAAATCGCTTAAGTGAAACTGCCGCCTAAACAGGACACCATCCTGATGGTTGGTTGGCTCTCTGCAATGTCTCGCACTAAATAGAATGCCTGGTAAATGGAACCAATTTCCCCGGCCCCTTGAGGCTCCATTTAAAGAGTGCCCACTGTAAAAATATAGGAGGAATCCTGTTCGGAACTTTCGCAAATCTAGTCATGAACAAAACTGCATTTCAGTGGGAGTGAAATGCAAAAGCACCCGTGTACTTAGATTTAGGTGCATGTTAAAGAAGCCCAGGTTGTCCAAATTAATCCGGGGTTACTCGCTACGGCATGTCTCATAATCAGCAGGTGGGTTCTGGTTTGTAAAATACGGTTTATTTTTAATAGCCTGCTCGGAAATACAGCCCAATAACTACACTAAATTATGTAGCTTGTTTGTGTGTTGAGTCCCAATTTCTTAATTTAGTACTTTGACATTTATCATATTTGTGTGCTAGTCCTTGCAAAATACCACTGATCAGCCTCATTATACAAGCCACTGTTAATTTAGAATGGCTTAGTCAAGCAACTTAAACTTACAGCACAAACACCTAAGACGGACCACAAAAGGAACAAACGACACATCGAGGCTAACAACTTCTTTATTTCTTCATCGTCGATGCAATATAAACCCTAGACCACACAACCGTGCAGGCACTCAGATTACATTACAGAGATCTGCCAAATTATCACATAAGCAAACGTAGGAAGTCAAATTCAGATGGGTGCAGGGACAAAGATATCTCACTGATGCAATTATCGCCTTGCCTTTTTATGTGGTAGGCCTCTATGGTAAGCCGCGCATGCTCATTCTTGCTTTTGCCTAGAATCGACGTCCCGTCAAGTTGTGCCTCACAATTGTTGCAAGATTTTATATGCGCACCAAGGTGCGCTGCTCTATCTACATTTTTGTTTACTTTTTGCGCATGTTCCCTGAGTAGCTCATTGACACAATGCCCTATCTAGCCAAGCTATATCTTACCACATGAGAGTGGAATGGTGTAAACCACGCCGACAGCGCGCGACACGTATGAAGCACTATGCCGAATTTGGCCTCCTCCTCTGCTCTCTCCGCAGGTGCGTGAGCATAGCTTTAAAAGCTTGTTCGGCGAAGAAAAAGCCAAAGGAACACTATGCCTGCAAGCAACTCCCTTGAGTTGATACATGACCTTATGTATTTAAGGGACCACGCAGGGAACATGCGCAAAAAAGTAAACAAGAATGTAGGTAGAGGAGTGCACCTTGTTGCGCTTGGAAACCCTTTCAACAATTGTGAGACACGACTTGATAGGACGTCGATTCTTGGCAAAAGCAAGAATGCGCATGCGCAGCTTGCCTTAGAGGCCTACCACATAAAAAGGCAAGGCGATAATTGCATCAGTGACATATCTTTGTCCCTGCACCCATCTGCATTTGACTTCCTACGTTTGCTTATGCGGTAATTTGGTAGATCTCTGTAATGTAGTCTGTGCGGTTGTGTGGCCTAGGGTTTATATATGCATCGATGACAAAGAAATAAAGAAGTTGTCAGTTAGCGCCAGTGTGTGCCGTATCTGCCTTTTGTGGTCCGTCTTAGGTGTTTGCGTTGTAAGTTTAAGTTCAGAATTATGTACCAACTAGGCCCAAGTGGAGTTTTGCTGTTAGTCAAGCAAGCTCAATATATAGTCTGTGCAAAAGTGTGGAGTGTCAGTGCAAAGTAACAGTTCAAACACATGGCTGTGTAGTTACAGTTCAGTATGAAACGAGATAAGATTTCTTAGCATTTCTTTCATTTGCAAATTTCATTGTGTTAGGACATGTAGAATACTAGTAACTGGCATGCATGCTTGCAATGTACAGTATTCTTTTTTAAAATCAAGACAATTATTTTACTGGGGCAGAAATTTGCGTTCTTTTGGGCCCGAAAGTGAACATATATTTCTTACATTTGGTGTTTAATAAATTTTCTTTGCTGTCAATGTGTGTCTCGTGCATTTTTCCTTTCAGCAAGTAGCAACTGCTCTCGAAGGCGTTTGCTGGCCTCGGAGGCACTTCCGGTAACTAGCATTTTCGATAGGACGATTGTATAAAAGCTTTGCAACGAGGGGGGCTCTGTGATCAGCGAAAGGAAAAAATGAAGACGGGCAGTGACGGGTTCATTCACCATTGGACCACGTGTGCGCGTGACTTGGTCGATTCAGCGGTAGCCGTGTGCCGTCGATTGGACCACGTGCGGCGAGCCCGCGGCGAAATGCGTTGTGGCGGTACGCCGCGCCTATGCAGCAGCAGACGGAATACCGGAGGCCACAGTGTCGGACGCCGGCGTTCGCTCCGAGCAGGTGCGACGCCTGCTCGGGTGGCAGCTCACGGACGGACGAGTTCCCTTGAGCCTTGATCGCCGGCGTTCGACATTTTGGCCTGCGGCGTTCCGTCTGGTGCTGCGTAAGCGTGGGACCCGCGCCACCAAGCATTTCGCTACGTGCTTGCCGCACCTAAACTAAAATGCCTTTAATTCCTTCACAAAACTCCCATTGTACCTCCCCGTCAAATGGGGGTGAAGGGGGTGAAGTGGGCGTATTACGGTACCCCCGTTTTGTGCCCAATTAATGCCCATGGCATGGGAGTTTTATCGTACGCCCATTCAATGGGAGGAAAAAGATGTACAAAAGGGAATGCGCTAGAGGACAAGCAAAAAACGCCCATCTGGGTGTTTTTCTGTTTACAGTGTACCATATGCCAGCGTTCAAGCCTGTCTCTTGTAGGTAGAATGCCCCACTGATATTGCCAATGAAAATCCTTCACTTGAGAGGGCAAATCAGGTGAAAGCACAGCTGTCCATGTTTGTTTAGTAGCTGTCCGTGGAGGTACAGCTGTCTCACACAACATTTCACAAAGCCTGGAAACTGGTGTCGCACGCCACTTTGTAATTCTTAGTTGTACAAGCTGGCTTTGCAAGCGCGCAGCGGCCGCATACTGCGATGCTGGCGCTACTGCCGTCGGAAGCAAGTTGCCTGTACTCTGCGGCATAAGCGTTCGAGGGTAATGGCCCAGCCTATAAAGGAGCAGTGGCCTACCAGGGTACTCATCATCATCAAGTAGATCACATGTACTCTTAGTGCACAACAGCCTACCGAATGTAACTATGCACGGCAAGCTCCATCCTCCGCTGGATTTCGGCAGACGCAAGAATTGCTGCGCTACGTATTGCGACTTGTTTAGCCAGAACCATGAGAAAATAAGTGTTTACTACTCGTACTGTTGGTGACGGCGGGAGAGCTACCCTTGCAGCAAACCACAGTTTACTGCGCAATACGTTCTTAATGAAGAAAGCCCTTCCTGCCAGCGGCAGTGGCGACGCCGTCACTGCTTCCGACTGTTCTTTAATGGAACTGACAATGTCTCACCACGTGTGAGGTGAAACACCACTGGTACAAAATTCGATACCTAGTATTTGCATGTGCTCGGTCTGGTTAATGTCCCTGTGAGCGTTTATCAAATTTTGCCGAGTGCACATGGAGCCGAAGCACCTTGCCACTTCTAATATATGCTATCCTGAAAAGCCTCCATATTTGCTCTGGTTGGTCTGCAGATTTCTTAACCCTGTCCAATTATCGTTGAGAGCGACTTGAACATAGCCATCTCAATATGAAATTCATTATTCTTCCTGCGTATTTGTTAAGCTAACGCCACCAAATACAAATAAAACAGCACGTGCCAGAAAGTTTGTTGTTGAAATGTTTCCTACTAATGATTACCGAAAGAAGACGGCGTCATGTCAAGGTTGGGACATGTACGCGTTCCATGAAAATGTACCCAAATACAATCACAATAACTTTTTTAAAATATGTAATTGAATACAGTTACCAATTACTGCATAACGGATGTAACTCAGCAATTATTTAGCTAGAGCTCATCACCATCACCATCACTACCACTACAACGTCTACGCTGTCCACTGCGCGAAAAAAGCCTCTCCCTCAGATCTTCCATTAGTTATATCTTATGTTAGTTGACTCTATACATTGCCTGCCAATTTCCTAGTCTCATTACACATGCCCAATTATTGGCCGCCATCGAGTGTCTTTACTTTTCCTTATTTGAAATTTGTCTATAAATATAATAAACCATGCATCTTCCGCTACATTCTTAGCCCTTCCTCTATGAAGTTCGCTTGGCATCGTGTAAGTTTCGCATCATGAGAAAGCACTGGCAGAATGCTTGCCGTATGCGCTGCAGCCCGAATTCTCTCGTCCAGAGATTTTATTTTTATGATGCAGTTCTTAGCTGAAGTATTAGTGGGCTATTCTGCACTACAACATTTTTACATACGCAGCAAGCGGCCGCACGACCTCACGGGCTACACGTGGACTTGGGCTGCCCTGAAACGCGGAGACAAGCCTCTGTGGGACGACCATGTCGAGTAATTCCTGGACACAGAGAAGCAGGCTTACACCCTGCTTGTTACGGAGAACGAAGAAAATGCATATAAGGTAAGGCTGCAAAGGTATGAGAATAGAAATCGGGAACATCCTGCTCTCGAAATATTTAATATAGGCCTTCTGACAACAATTATTGCTTTCATTTTGTCCTGTTCACCATAAGTGCTCTAATGTATGCAACAGAAACTTCATTTTGTCCAGAAAGAAAATCTCCTTCTTGATCACGCTACTGAAGCGACGCTGCGTTGCAAGTTTGCGGACAGCTGCCGTAAATGGTATTCGCTACTTTCCGATATGTTTCAAGGCGCTTAGATTACTAAATCCAACTGATTATACCTCTTTTTGAATGTGACGCAGTGAAAAATTAATGTTGGTTACGTTTCTAATGCGCACCCACGTACCTGGCCTCGAAGTCCACGAGCGTGTTGATAAGTGCTGGCTTAGGTTAGCTGATAAATCATTAATGCCGTTTCTCTGCCATAACAATGGTTAATACGTAAGTTAGGGTACATCAAAAAGGAAGACGGCTTATTGCATGGTTCGTACCAAATATTTTCACGGCTGGCTTCTGTGTGTCCCGGCGAACAGTTAATTTCAGCACACCTCCTTGAGTCTGTTCTTTCTTTCTTTCTTTCTTTCTTTCTTTCTTTCTTTCTTTCTTTCTTTCTTTCTTTCTTTCTTTCTTTCTTTCTTTCTTTCTTTCTTTCTTTCTTTCTTTCTTTCTTTCTTATCTAAGACACTTTCTTACAAATTGACTGAACAGGCCCAGCAAGATGCCCGGAAAGAGCCTGACAAGGCTATGCCACCCTGACAGCGTAGGCAGCAAATCTTATATACAGATGATTACACATCTTATGGCGATGCAGATACAATAGATCAATACAAGTACAGTGAAGTGCAGTGAAATATGCAGTTCATTTTACGGAATCGAAATCACTGAAAATCAAACCTAATACACAATGCATACACGTAATGAAATAAATCCACTTAATACACAATAAAAAAAACTAAACGATGCAGTACACAAGACCAATACCGATAATTGGCTCAGGGGTTAAATTCTCACATCTGCTCCAATAGAAATAAGGCTTTAACTTGCTTCGTGAATGGTGTTTATGAGGTTTTAGATTTTATTAAGTGTAATATGGGGGGGGGTCAGGGTACTTATTGAAGAGCGCTGGTATTTGTGACGATCGCCTCTGTAAACAATAATTTGTGCGTGATCTGATCTTCACTGTTGAGCTCTGTCGTTGTTCACATGGATACTGTTTAACACGACAGGTTTCCCGAAAATTCGTTCTGTTTCCTCGGAATTCGTGTAGGGCTTCCACAAATAGTTTTTGTTTTAGCAATTGTTTCATCTGAAGTATGCTATATCTGGTAAAGTACGACGCAATGCCTTCAGTGAAAGGGACGTTTCCAATTGTCCGTATAGCTCGCTTTTGCAACGATAAAAGATAATGAAGCATTGTCTCGGTTGTCGCAGACCATACCAGGAAGCAGAAGGTCAGACGCGAGTGCACAAGGGCATAATAGATTTTGCTTTCGGCTTCACACGGGAAGACTGATCTTAGTTTATTTGACATGCCAATGACTATAGATAAGTCGGTTCTTAACGTGTCCACGTGTGGAGACCATGATAATCTTTTTTTGAAGCACGACTCCTGAAAATCGTATCGTAGATGACTGTTAGATAGGTACTGCTTCAAATTCCAAAGGTAAGGCTGGTACACTTGTTGGTCCTTTCAACCTATACAACATGTACTTTCATGCTTCTGTAATTATTTCCATTTTATTTGATATTAACCACGTATTTACATCTTTAAGCCATTTATTTGCTTCTGCGCATGCTTTCTGTATGTTGACTCCTCAGAAAAATACATTTGTATCATGTGCCTAAAGCGCCAACTTTTTGCGTCCTTTAATATTTATAATATGATTTATATATAGTAAAAATAATACAGGTCCGAGAGTAGATCCCTGGGGTGCACCAAATTTAATAGTTTCCAACTCCAATTCGACATTACTTATTACGTGAACTGTGACCTAGAAGTTAAATAGCTTTGTATTAGCTCAAGTGCTATACCTCGGATACTGTAAAAGAGCAGTTTACGTAAGAGGAGTTCATGTTGCGCACATTCACACGCCTTTCTAAAGTCTAAAAAGATACCTAGTGTGATTTGCTTATCTTCTATGTTCTCGTGAATTGCTTCTTTAATTCCAAGAAAGACTACTTCCACCAATTCATTTTTACAAAAGGTGCACTGATACTTCATGATTATGCTGCGAGTATTAAAAGAAAACCTGTTATTCTTTTGCTACTGATGTGCTTTGCTATCTTTGAGGATACAGAGAGGATAGAAATCGGTCTGCAGTTGTTTAAGTTGTCAAAAGACCCTTCTTTATTAAGGGCAGAAACTCTTACTTTTTTCATTTTGTTGGGAAACTCGCCTGTTGTCAAAATAAGGCTGCAGATGTGCGCCACAGGCATGGAACCACTCACCACATTTAGTGGTTTTGGGTTAACTTCGTCAGGGCACAGGCGGAATAACCTTTCAGGGGGAGTACAGTAGCGCGATTAAAAGACGGGACAAAAGAAGACACACAGGGACACACACAGCGCTTTATTGGTGCTGGAATTAGGGCTGTGTGTGTCCATATGTGTCTTCTTTTGTCCCGCCTTTTAATCGCGCTACCGTACTCCCCTTGAAGATGCATTGCCAACAAGCCCACATTGCAACCCTCGTTACCTTTTATAGACATTTCTGCGCCCTACACTTCATGTTGGTCTGCTGAAGAAGACAGTTGAAAGATAGTTTGCAGCAATACAATTTTCACACGCTGTATCAAGCGGGACACCTGAGGAGGAACCCGCTGTAAGAATGTGCTTGCTGAACAAGTTTGGTCTCTTCCTCTCAGAGGCATAAGGTTTCTCAAAATGAACCTTTCTTGTTGGTTTTTCTTTGCTCTTTCCTTGAAAGTATCCCACAAGACTGATTGTCGTCAATACTGAGAAATTTATTTATATGGTATTCAGCTTTAGCTCTTTTGATATCTTTGTTTAGTTTGTCATGCGTGTTTTTATATTCATGCAGCTCACTTTGAGCTTTTGTGTTTCAGAATAATTGGAAAATGCGTTCGCGAAATTTAATCCTTTCGTATAGGTCAGTAGTTATCAACGATTTCCGAAATTTTCTGTTTTTTTCGAGCCTTGGGTGAAAAACACTGGCTATATAGAGACATAAGTGTAGATATGAATATATTGTTGCGTGCGAAGGAGACCGTTTGTAACCCTTACGGATGAAAGGGACCGTTTACTTTAAGTCGCGGAGGTGAGCGCAAGAGCGGTCAGCTGGTTTATCCACTGAGCGTCGTGCTCTTCTTCCTTCCTCCACCCGGGACCGCAAGCACGTTCACTGGTCTTCGTTTTCTTCATGCGTAACATTCCTCTCGTCGCAGACGAAGCCCGCCGGGCGAGTCAATCCATGTGTCGTGACGTGAACAATTTCAAGCGGGCGACATGGACCACTTGTGTCTTGGCAGCTCTTCTACCACTCGCCGTGAGGCGAGCTATGTTATACGTGACTTCCGTGAGTCTGTCAATAATCACGAACGGTCCATCGTAGGTGGCCAAAAGCTTTTGGCATAACCCGCGTTTCCGTACTGGAGTCCACAGCCAGACTAAATCACCAGGGCGATAGGTTACCGGACGGTGGCGAATGTCGTAGCGTGCTTTTGATCTGTCCTGCGATGCCAAAGTGCGCAAACGAGCAATACGACGAGCTTCTTCGGCGAGGCAGAGAGTCTCGGCGACAGTGGGATTTTCGTGACTGCAGAAGGGGAAAACAGTGTCGATGGTGTACCGGGGTGGCCGTGCGTACAGCAGGAAGAAAGGGCTATAGCCGGTGGCCTCGTGCTTGGCGGTGTTGAACGCGTACGTGATAAAAGGCAGTACGTCATCCCAGTTCTTGTGGTCGGATGAAACGTACATAGATAGCATGTGTACAATTGTTCAGTTGGTGCGCTCCGTAAGCCCATTCGTTTGTGGATGGTATGGTGTCGAGTGACGCAAGTGGGAATCACACAAACGAAGCAGCTCCTCTACGACGTCTGCTGTGAATTGTCGTCCGCGGTCGCTGATGATCACGCGAGGCGGACCATGTCGCAGGATCACATATTGCAGTAGGAATGTTGAAACGTCAGTGGCAGTTGCGGAGGGCACTGCCGCCGTCTCGCAGTACCGTGTGAGGTAGTCGACGCAAACAACTATCCAACGGTTTCCCTTGGCTGATTTTGGAAATGGGCCTACGAAGTCAATGCCCACTTGTTGGAAAGGCGTGCTTGGAGGCGGGATCGGCTGCAGAAGACCTGCTGGAGCAGTAGATGGCCGTTTGTGGCGCTGACACTGCATGCAGCTGGCCACATACGTCTCAGCAGATTGTCGCATTCCAGGCCAATAAAAGCGTTCCTGAATCCGGTAGAGCGTCCTCGACGAACCTAGATGGCCAGACGTAGGGTCGTCGTGCATAGCACTCAGAATCGCTGTGCGAAGGCTCTCCGGCACCACTAGGAGAAAACGTGCGCCAGTGCTGGAAAAGTTCTTCTTATAGAGGAGTCCATCACGTACACAGAAATGGTTTGCTGTCGTCGAGGCGGTCGTAGTGGTGAAGAGCGGTGTTAATTTACCGTCTTTTCGCTGTTCGGTTTTGAAGCAGTCGACGTCTGGAAAACGCGGCGACACAGAAGCCAGGGATCGAAGTCGTCGGCGTCACAGTCCGTAGTAATAAGTGGCATACGCGAGAGACAGTCCGCATCAGCGTGTCGTCGACCACTCTTATAAGGGACGGTGAAGCTGTATTCTTGCAGTCGGAGCGCCCAGCGCGCAAGGCGGCCACAAGGGTCACGAAGATTCACAAGCCAACACAATGAGTGGTGGTCGGTGACGACTGTAAAGGGGCGTCCATACAGGTAAGAACGAAACCGCTGAACCGCAAATATTACCGCGAGGCATTCTTGTTCCGTCACAGTGTAATTCTGCTCGGGCCTACTTAATGAGCGGCTTGCATATGCGATCACGTGTTCGCGGTCACCGTAGCGTTGAACTAGGACGGCACCAACACCTATGCCACTGGCATCTGTATGGAGTTCTGTCGGAGCTGACGGACTGAAGTGTTGAAGAACCGGTCGTGACGTCAGCAGGAACTTCAACTGACGAAAAGAAGAGTCACACTCCGGAGTCCACTCAAAGGGGATGTCCTTCCGTAGCAGGCATGTCAGCGGATACGCAACGTCGGCGAATTTAGGAATAAATCGGCGGAAATAGGAACAAAGCCCCAGAAAACTACGGAGCTCCTTGACACAGCGCGGTGCACTGAACGCTTCAACGGCTGCTGTTTTCTGGGGATCAGGGTGGATGCCATCCTTGTCGACGAGGTGCCCAAGCACAAGGGTTTGGCGGTCTCCGAAGTGGCATTTCTTAGAGTTTAACACTAGACCAGCGTTTCTGATGCAGTTCAGGACAATATCCAGACGCGAGTTGTGTTCGCTGAAGGTGCGGCTAAAGATGACGACGTCGTCGAGGTAGCACATGCAGATGTTCCACTTCAAGCCACGCAATACAGTGTCCATAAATCTCTCGAAAGTTGCCGGAGCGTTGCACAATCCAAATGGCATCACATTAAATTCGAAGAGCCCGTCAGGGGTTACAAAGGCAGTCTTCTCCTTGTCGTCAGGATGCATCGGAATTTGCCAATAGGCGGATCGTAAATCTACTGAGGAAAAGTAAGAGGCGGAATAAAGGCAGTCTATTGCGTCATCAATACGTGGGAGTGGGTACACGTCCTTTTTTGTTACAGCATTCAAACGGCGATAGTCGACGCAAAATCTCCAAGATCCATCTTTTTTTTTAACAAGAATCACTGGAGCTGCCCACGGACTTGCTGACTCTTGTACGACTCCCTTTTTAATCATTTCTTGCACTTGTTCGTTGATAATCTGGCGCTCTGATGGTGAGACACGATATGGCTTTTGTCTAATCGGATTTGCCGAACCCGTGTTGATGGTATGGCGCGTCCGAGACGCAGGGATTGCAGGTATATTGTCCTTCTGCGCAAAGTCGAATACCAAAACGTGCTTCGAAAGCACACCCACTAACGTTCGGCGTTCACTCGTACTGAGCGATTTATTTACCATCGACAAAAGGGCCGTTTCCGAACTGTGGCCATCAGGTTCTTCCGGCACATCTGTAAGTTCGGCCACTGATAAGGACGCGTGTTCCCTGGCGAAGGCTAATTTCATGCCATCTGATAGTATAACGGGCTCCTTAGAACAGTTTACGGTCCATAAGCCAGTGCGTCCACCTTTGATCGACACCACACAATGTGGCACCAACACATTCTTCTTCATACAGTTGAAGTGCATCGGTTCTACGGTAGCTTCGAAGCAGTCGGAATCGGCGCCGCAACAGATAACGGGAACGCAAACGGTAGATGATGCAGGTATGACCGTATCACCACAAACACACAGTGCAGTTTCGCGATCTACAGGGTTCTCCAGGAGTCCCGATGGAATCCTACCACTTAAGAATACTTTTCCTGTGCGGCAGTCGACAGTAGCACCACACTCCCGCAAGAAGTCCATGCCGAGAATAACATCATGAGTCGACCGAGGAATAATTACAAACTCTGTCGTAATAACATGGCCTCCCAAAAATACGTCAGCACTACACACACCAATAGGTCGCAATGGCTCACCACTCACTCCACAGAACTTTGAACCTTCGTCCCATTT
This sequence comes from Dermacentor albipictus, assembly GCF_038994185.2. Lineage (NCBI taxonomy): Eukaryota > Metazoa > Arthropoda > Arachnida > Ixodida > Ixodidae > Dermacentor > Dermacentor albipictus. Next base: position 463,439,178 of record NC_091821.1, on the reverse strand, counting down.
AAACAAAACCTTTCGCCCTAACACGTGTTTAAACGAGACACTCATGACGGAAATTGTTGCGCCTGTGTCCACCAGAGCCATCACAGGGACATTATCTACAAGCACGCGCACCTTGTTTTTCAGCATCAACACAGGAGGTATTTCTGTCAGTAGCACGTCTCCAGCGACCTCACCTCCATCGGCCGCGCTAGCTAGTTTTCCGGTGACGAAGGGGACGTGGTGCGATGCCGCGGTGAGGGAGAACGGGGAGCACGACGTTGCGGTGGGGGTGTCAAACTCCTGTCAGATGCCGGGGAGCGATTCCGGGAGCTGCTGAGCCAATACTCGTCGCCAGATGATACGTGTGCTGGCCACGGGGCAGCGTGTGACCGTTCGGAGGGCCGAGAAAACTCTGAGGGCTGGCCATACCACGTGGTCATACGCTGGTTGCAAAACCGCGATATATGACCCGGGACACCACAGGAATAACACAGCGGGAGAGGTCGAAACCTTGGTTGTTCGTCGACGAAGCGGATATTATCATTTTCCCGCGTGTAGTGGGTTGGTTCGTGGCGTGTGTCACGACGATACATCGGGCGTCGAGTAGGCGTGCGTTGAGCGCGTTGGTCATAGCGCGGAGTCGGAGGGCGTGTTGTCATCCTCGGCTGTGGGGCTGCGCTGTACTCTACGGCCGCTGCGGTAACCATCGGTTGCCAAGGGGCCGAATGTGGCGTCGTCATAGACTCACGTGACGTGTACACGCCATGGTGGTCAGCAGTTGAATGCAACTCCTCGCGGCGGGAAAGTTCCTCGCGGACGATCTGTCGGATGGTGGAAGGAAGGTCGAGGCAAGGACTCGTGTCCACACTGGCAACCGTCGTCACGTTTGCCAATCGACCAAACTTTGGCGCAATCCGACGCATCTTGAGCGTTTCAAAAGTTCTGCAGTGCCGAATGACGTCAGACACAGAACTGAGGCTCTCCTTTCCAATTAGAAAATTGTATACATCCTCAGCCACTCCTTTCAGCAAATGTTCGACTTTATCTTCTTCTGACATGCGAGCACTGACCACCTTGCACAGCTTTAATACTTCTTCGATATATGTTGTGCATGTCTCACCTGGTAGCTGCGCCCGTTGAGACAGTGTCTGCTCCGCACGCTTCTTTTTGGCGACTGAGTCCCCAAAACAAGCCTTTAGCTCGTCCACGAAATGTTCCCACGTCGTAAGCGCGTCCTCGTGGTTCTCATACCACACGAGGGCGGTATCGGTCAGGGAGAACACCACATTGGTGAGCTGAGCGGTTGCATCCCACCCGTTGGATTTGCTCACTCGTTTGTAGTGGACGAGCCACTCGTCGGCATCTTCCCCCGCTTTGCCTCCGAAGGTGGGTGGAACTCGGTAGTATGGCAGTGGACTGCTAGGCGCTGCCCTCGGAGTGGCTCCTTCTTCTGGCATGTCGAAGATGGTCACGGCTGATGGCGGGAGGCCGGCAAGTCGACGGCTTCGACGAAGCTGCGGCAGTGATGGTTCCGTTGTTGTGAGCGATACCCCGCACCTCCACCACTTTGTTGCGTGCGAAGGAGACCGTTTGTAACGCTTACGGATGAAGGGGACCGTTTACTTTAAGTCGCGGAGGTGAGCGCAAGAGCGGTCAGCTGGTTTATCCACTGAGCGTCGTCCTCTTCTTCCTTCCTCCACCCGGGACCGCAAGCACGTTCACTGGTCTTCGTTTTCTTCATGCGTAACAATATTATAGCACTTATTGCAATTAGTCGCTTTCTTAAGAGCAGTCCACTTAAAATTTGACAAGAGATTAGCAAACTTTTCGACATTACGCTCGGAAAAAATTCTTGCCAATTGTTCTTCATTTGATCGCGCTGTTGGATTGCCAAGTAGAAAACAAATATTGAGAAATGGTCACTTATGTCTCATGTTAGAGCACCTGCTTTTGCATTATCAAAATCAAAATTGTGATACAGAGCTCAAGTGTCGCTTCAATAGTCAGTGCTATTTTTGTCGAAATACTGATTACATTGCAACATCTATGCATGTCTAAAATCCCTTTGAAAGTTTATGCATTGGGCTACCTGATGTTACACTGATATGACGGTTTGAAGGTTTAACAGAGAAGCTTTTTTTAACAATGCTTCTGTGAAGGACAAGAAATCTTAGAAATGAGCAGATGGTGGTCTGTGGACAACAAAAAATGGTATATCCAATCACTCTATCGCTTTACATTCATGACTGTCAATTGTTACCTTGCGTTCTGGTATTATTCGATACGTCAAGTCAGAGTGGATATAGATACACACGCCGCGCTTTACGCGTGCGTTTCACTCGTTTCGCTCCCACCGGCGACAAATGATCTTTTCGTCTACTTTAATTTCCCTTTTTTATTATTTTCCACATTCCAATTTAAACCACAGGTAATTTCCCCGATTCTTTCCATGGCTTCATCGCCTGTTGGCTTGAAGTGGTCATTACTAAGAAAATGAAGCCCCTCAGTTCCCCTTCATCCCACCTTATTATTAAGTTATACATGCGCAAGGCATGATGCGTGTAACTTGACTGAGCTCCGACTCTTTAAGCGTATACCTTCTTTCTATTAATGCGAAGCATTTCTTGGTGAACGTTTGCCACTTTGACTCTATCTATCCAGCCGCCCACGTCATGGCGCTCTCATGGTCGTTTCGTGTAACTTCGTATCTATGAAGATTGGCACAGTATGACACGATTGTATGATGAACATAAATGATCGGTCATAGCATGAGTATCATGACATGTGTGTCAAGTAGCTCATGAAACTGACGCCTACGTCTTAGTGCTCACACGCTCGCTTTGTTAACTTGCTATGTACCACAATTGGCATAGTATGACAAGAGTTTATCGCGAACATAAATGATAGGTTATGACATGACAGTCACGATATGCTTGTGTTGTAGGTCATGAAACAGAGGCCTACGTCTTCCTATATACCAAAATTGGCATAGTATGACAAAAGTATATGACGAACACAAATGATAGGCCATGACATGAATGTCGCGACATGCGTGTCATGTAGGTCATGAAACAGCCACCCATGTCTCGGTGCTGTCATGATATTTTTGTCAATTTGGTAGGCTCCTCGCACATTGTTTCGCAAAACATAGGGTGTGGGATCTGCCGGCTTTCTTTTTTGCTGCCGTGGCAGATTTGACAATATTACTGAATCTGACAGAGGGAAATAATTGGCCCTGGGAGAAACGAGGATTTCTGTTCGGCTCTGCTTGTGTTGTGGTTTTCCTACGAGAGATAACATTTGGGCGCGTTAGTGTCAATTTACAAACACACAACTCCCCTGCGAGGCCGCGTGGTTTAACACCGAGTGCGGGGGAACGACGGCGTGAATCTCGCGTTCGGTGTGCAGTGCTTTGCGGAACGTAGAGTTGGTGCGCTTTCTCTGTGCTAGAACACCCACGTAGTTCACGTCCTTCCGTTTTCTGGACGAGTACACGCTTTGGTGGACTATGCAGGAGGCCTTCGTTTATTACAGTGAACACCAACGCAAGATTCCTTCCTGACGCGAAGCTAACACTGCCATTGCTGCACACCAGACTGCGAAGTCGCGTGTATTAGCGTCCAGCATAAAGAACAATGCGTCATTTCTTGCGTTCGTTCATCTGTTCCAGAAACGCGTCCTGGGTGTGATGGAACAGCGGGTCGCGTCCATCAATCCTAGCAAAGACCTTCCTGCCTCTGCTATACCGTGAGTGGTTATTTTAATTGTTTTGCCTTGTTTGTGGTTAAATTGATGAATAGCAATGATGAATAGTATTCATGAAATTGAATAGCATTGATGTGTTAAGGGACATGTTTGCGTCTATACATGAGCTAATAGACTGATAATAAGATAATTCGTGGAGACCGACATCGTTTCTCACGCTTCACAATGTACTTTATTAATTGTTGAAATGACGTAATGTACTAATTGTTTGTTATCAATAAGGAATATTGCCACTCTGTTGACGCATGCACAATTGCAAGATTTTTAATGTAAAGTGCCCGTTGTTTGGTGCTCTTTCTAAGGCTATAGAAGAGCTCAAGCGAGGTCTCGGTCGGGCCTCTGCTTTTTAACGTATCTTCCTGTCAGCAGTTGCTTATCCAGGAATATTTTTCGGAAAGAAGGGTGGTGAGGTTGGGTTAGAAAGGGCTTAGCTGGCCTCATACTAACGCAGAAACTGCGGGCGTCGCAGGGCCAGGCACCGTTCCTGGGGTGCCAACCCCTGGCTACGCCACTGCCTGTCAGTGCATCCGACTGCAGGAGCGATGCATCGGCGCGTCAACCCTAAATTCAAGCTTATTGTCGGTCTCGTGCTATACGACAATAATCTTTGCAGGCTCGATTTGATGAGGCCTTCTTCTTTTGGGGGTTTCGCCAGGTTCGAAGTTTACGCAGATACGATGGCGTTTGGTGTAGTGCCGTGTCTTAGCGTTTACCAGGATGCGGTAACATGATAGTCCGCACCCGTCGTGGTTACTCAGTGCTTATGTTGTTCTGCTCATCCTCACAACGTCGTGGGATAGAATCCCAGCAGCTCCCTGACTGGAGCGAAATTCGAAAACGCTCATGAGGTTGGATTTACTTGTGCGTTAAATGATTTTTTAGCAGGTGAACGTTCATCGAGGGCCCTCCATGACGGCGTGTTTTATAACATCTGGGTTTATTTCGGATATTAAGAGGAAACTTTAGCTCGGTGGTTCCTGTCGAAATATAGGAAAAGAGAAATCATTCTTCTCAGCCATCATTGCACCAAATTTGATGTTATTTGTTGCATTTAAAAGAAAGTTAAAATTCAGTGACTGTTGGTGGCGAAGTTTTGATTTAGCCCATGAATATTTTTATAAGGATTGTTGAAAATCGCAAGTTTTCAGAAAACTAAACTATAAAGCATACAACTCTGTAACTCGAAAATGAAAAACGATATCACAATTATACAAATTGTACCAGATATTACAACTAAAGCAGACACAATTTATACATTATACATGGCTCTCAACTAGACCACTAATATGTGAGTAGGACGTTTGCGAAACCCTTGCAAACAATGTACAAAAATTCACGTAATATGTACATTGATAAATCACATTTCTACGCTTTAGTTGCTCTAACGGCTTCAGTTTACAGAACTGCAATGTCTGTTCTGAGTGCAGAGCTACAACTCTGTAAACTTCGTGCTTCCACTTTTTGCTAACTTACCAATTTTTGAAAGCTCCTTTTAAGGAATTCGGGCCTAAATGAAGATTCCGCTTCCAGGAGTCACTAGAACTGCACATTTTCTCTCAAGTGCAACCAAGTTCATTAAAATCGGTCCAGTGGTTATCTCACAAAAGCCTTTCTGCGTTTTACATGTATTTGAATAGGCAGCATCGAAGTTGGGCCCGAGCGAAAGCTTCCTATTAAAACCTATGTATTAATACCAGACCCTGCAACGCAACGCAGGAGCGATAGAACTGTAGAATTTTGTACTAAGACTATTGCAGAAAAATGTGTTACTCCACTTGTACGACGATCGTGGGAATCGTGTGAGATATACGCGTACTTTCCTATCAATTGGTATGGATTTGTCAAAGAGGCCCATTACTGTCTCTGATATTTGAGCATTCAATTATGCAGCGGGCTAGCCACAGAACTTTTCTTTATAGAGTCTTATGTTCATGACATAGTTTATTTGTTATGCCATTTTTAGCGCATACAGAAACCGCAACACTTTCGAGAACGCCTTTCGGTAAATGTGAAGGGTGCGAATAATAGTTACGCTTCTACTTATTTTTTACGTTGTGAACAGTAATGTTGCTTTGTCGTAGTTAACTGTCAATGAAACCAAGGTGGTGTTTCGACATTCTGACGCTCGGATAAGAGAGACAGTAGAGGCAAATCACCGGCCATATTCGTGGGTACGCTCTCTGAACACTTAAACTGTCCAAATATATTATGCCTCCACCGCAGATGACGTCGTTCGTATTTTTGTTGGCGTTCTAGTTTTCTGTGAAAGGGACATTTTTATGTTGTACTGCGCGTGTGCCTAAACTCATGGTTTTATTTAAACACGCGGTTTCTAAAAAAAAAAATGATAGTGTTTTTGTCCTTCTACTGCTCAGTATTTTTGCCCTACAGGTTCAATATTAACAGCGCAAACAAACATTCCTTATTTTCTGTTTTGCTGCAACAACTGGTTCGTAACATTCTCAAAACCATGGCATAGCAGACATTGCAGGCTAAACGAGGGCGAACTTTGCCGTAAGGCCTCTCTCAAGATTCAGAGCCCTTATGAAGCGAGGCACAAGGAGGCTACATGCATAAAGGAATAATATACATTCTGGCATTAAGCAGATAACACGTACCTTTATGCAAAAGGAGAGGGAGAACTTCTGCGCCATTCCAGTAAACTGCTCTCTGCTTAAACGTGATACGATGCAACACTACACGCAATTCGTTTCTTGATTTTTACTCGTTATGACACGCCCTTAAGCACTAGGTTATTTTCTTTTGCTTTCATTAATTTTGACCTATGATGCGCGCACATTGGTGAGCTCCATTGACCAAAATAATTTTCCTTTTTTCTTTTCATTTTCTTTCGAACGCTGCACTTTAGGAGCACGCTATAGATGCAGCTTCGTATCGCGCGTGGTTCACTGATACGGTCACATCGGTGCTAGGTTGACTAATCAAATCGCGTTTTAATCACATAGCAACCATGTAAACGGCAGTGATGAGCTAGAAGATGGAATTGAATAATTGCACCAGATGAGGGTACATTGTGAAGAAAGAGTTCGCTAACGCGTTGCATTATGGGCGAAAGTAGAAATGAGACCGTTTCTGGCGTCTATACCGCCTACTGACGATCAAAACACAGTCACCCTAAAATGCGTCACATCTTCTTTCGGGCGCAGCCGCAAACGAGTGGTACACCAAGTGTAAACGATGCCATACTGCATTACCGGCCGCATTGTACATTATAGCGACAGTGAGCATCGGACCACATTTCTAGCGCATTGCAGCCACGTTAACTGCCGAGATGCGCTAGGTGGAGGCTAATAGAATGTATGCTTGTAGAGTGTAGATCGAAATGAGCCAGCTATTCTACGCGGTGCATGAAAATCCTGTCGCATCGCATCGAGACAGAGAGAAGGCGTGAGCTGAGTGGTAGAGCCTGTTCTCGTCCACCCATCAGCTAAACGCGCGCGCTGGAAACAAGTTCCGGCTTCTTTCGGACGAAGGAGAATGAACCACATGTAAAAAGTGTCTCGTATTAGCACCATGATAATCTAATAAGTGCGATGCACTATCTCGTTCACGTAAATGCGACTAGAGGAGTCGACACACCGCGGGACGTCTGCAGCCTGTCGCGTCCTCATGCGGCTGCACCGATTCCTTGCTTGACCAGTGGCGTTGGTTCGATGTATGACAATGACGCCGACACCTTGACCACACCATGTTGGCAAGCCTATTGAGCCAAGTGCGTGCACAGAGAGTGAGAACCTGTCAATAAATCCACGTCGCGTTGTTTCACGCAGCGCCTTGACAGCCGTTCGGTTGGCCAGCCTCGCGTGTCAGCTCGGAAGCGACAGGTGCACCACGTTTTCCACAAACGTCGCAAATCTTGTTGTGGAGAAAGACTTTCTCGCGTAAGTACAAGTGCATCAAAGGTGCAGAAGTGCCATACAGAGGCAGTTGGCTTACACTGAAACTTCCGGAATGAAATTTAACGTAAACCAATAAGGACAGGCAGAGGGTAATGTGAAATTCTGCATTATGCCATTATTCAGCATTCTTTTTACTTCTTTCGAAGACTGAGAGACTTCATTTTGCTGGCTGTATACGGAACTGCGGGAACAGCTATGTATTGATAAACAGCCCACCACAAATGTTTATTGTGCCGCACATTAGTCAGCAAAATAATTGTTGAAATCGTCATTTAGCTCGTTTCGAACGCTTCGGATTTGCTGGGGTTTCAGGTCTTGTATATTAGTTTTATTACATTTCTCTCTGCACTCACGCTATTAGTTATATTTCTAGTTGAGCGTAGGAGTGCTTTCTAATTGTGTTATTGCATAGCTTGCCATTCCATTTCCTGTTCACAAAAAATAACACTTATGGTCAGAAAGTTCGCGGAAGAACCCCGATTGCATTCATAAATGAACTGATAATTTGACAATTGACAACAATGACAACAATGAACTGACAATAACTGCAAGCGCAATCCACGTTTCCTCAGTGTTCACTGTATAATTAGTATCCTTGAGCTTTTACACGGGTGTGCTGCCTTTGATTTCAGCCAAAAAAAGGGCTATACATAATCTACACACAAGCTAAAAAGGTTGGTGGCCTTATGTGCATATGTGCTGTGTCACAATTCTATACAACCATATGCTTTGTTACAACGTCACAAAAGTGGGCCAATGATTTCTCTACAAGGCGTCAACTGAGGTGTGTGATATCTTTCCTTATGCTTAAATTCATAACAAAGCCATGCTCGGGCATAACCTGATGACCAAGTCCCTCAAAGCGGATTGATGAGAAAGTTCCTTGCACGTTTGTTAGCATTGAAATTAGTTTCTTATATTGCGCTACACGTACTCGAGCCATGAGCTCGCATTTTATGCAACTTCACGGTGCGTTCATCTCGAGATCAGCGAAAGATAAGTGGAAATCAGTGGATACCTTATGGACGACCGCACGCCAAGTTTCATCCTAGACGCCAGCGCTCGTTTCTCCCCTGGCGGAGCGGTTTCATCTCCAACGGGTGTAGGTTTCCCTCGCCGCTTCCCTTCGCGGTCGCGCCCGCGTTCAGTTCGCGCTGCGCGCGAAACGTCTCTTGTTTACAACGGCGCCTCTTCGGATGACCGGAAATTATTATTGTGTTGTTAACTGTCACGACAGCAATGTAAACATGAAAAGGTTGATGCCACCAGAGAAATTCTGCCAATTCACAAGAAAATGGTACGAAAGAAGCAGACGACAGACATGCACCGAGCGAAGTAAACAACTGGCAAACGAAGCGAGCTCGTTCATTGATCACTCCTGAGTGTATGACGGTTTCTGTATGTAACCCACGTGAATTTAATAATTACTCGGTACATAATCATTTTATTCATATAAAAACTAAGTTCAACGAGCGCTTGTCCTGTCTTCTTTCTCGTGTTTCGTTAGTGTGTGCGCTGCCCAAGAATGGAAACCACGTCTGTTGTATGCAGTAGCAGTGACCGAAGTTCACGCGTGCCGAGAAATTGAATATGTGCATGATGCATTGAACATGACCGGAGTTTATTCCCGCTTCACCACTGCACCGATCGATCGGGTTACTGGACGATACACACCCGCGTCTTGGTCGCGCCGGCATTGCTGAAGCATGAATGATTACTAATACTTTCAACTTCCGTCTTTTGAGTACTGTTAAAAAATGGCCGAGCTGTCTACATTGCTGCCTCTATTCGGTATTGTAGGGGACGTACTAGTTAAAGTTGTGTGCGCATGTCGTACTTGTGCTATGCAGCGATATATCTTGTTTATTTCCGCACAGTGTCGATAGAAGTCCGTTGTCGCCATCAGAGACAACACGGATTTGTAGCAAACATAATGTGAGAAACTGCAAAAATGACTTTAGCTCGTAGGTGCCGTATGTATGTGCCGCATCGTATGTGCTGGCGATTTTTCCGGCGGCACATACGATGTCGTTTCCAATTACCTGCTCAGCGCCACTTACATGGTTAGGCAGACGCTGCCCCTTTCGCCGCATTGCAGCCATAAAAATAATCGTCAAGCGTACCGATCTTCTTTAAGGCAAATATAGCGTGTGCAGTTTGTTTCACACTAAGGGGAAAACTCGGAACGTATTGCGTCGCGATGCGGCAAGCAATGGAGTCGTGCGGCGGCAGCAGCTCGAGCAGGCGCACACGCTTGAGGGGCGGTGTCGTGATCTGCGTCGTCTGCTACTGCGGCGCGCGCTGGCCGCATTTTCGGGAAGCGTGGTACTGTCAGGGGCAGTGCACCGATTTCATCGGCACTGCGGGAACTGAGCTGACATTCTTTACTAAACGTTGTGCGTCGCCAAACTCTTATCCTTCATTGGTGATAATGGAGTTCCACAAACCTCTTTTGACAGCATGGTTCATTTGTTCTTTCGAAAGGCCGGAGTACTGAGCGTGTGCACGTATATTTCTTCACTGTGTGTGCTACCGTAATGAGCAGCGACAAAACGCACCAAGATGTGCGCGCAACGTGCTCAGTCTTTGTTTGACTCGAAAGGAAAACAAAGCACTCAACAATGGGTGTCGAACACGATGAAACAAACGGACACGATTAAATGAAAGTTTTGGGTTCAGACAATGAGCTGGAAGTGATTTTTCTCGACAATCATTCGCTACACCAGACAGACCCTGCCCGCTGGTGGGGAATTGGACACGTCACGCTCGGAACTTCAGTTAGTATCTCGTCATGTCCCCAGCGGCAGCGATGACAGCGCTCATCCTGGAAGGCAGTGAAGTGTAGAATGACTTCATCAGGGATGTGTTCATTCGCAGCACGTCTCAGTCGCTGACGATGGTGGATCGAAGCCTATCCTCGGGCGACTGATAGAGGGGATGGTGCGCCAGCGATACTTTCAACGAGCCCCAGACATTTTACATGATGTTGGCGCCCGGAGATTGAGGCGGCCGCTCCAAGAGAGTGACTGCGCGCTCTTCTAGCAGTTCTTGCACAGCACGAGCAGTGTGGATCGGCGTCCTATCGCGATAGAGTATATAGTCGCCTTCCAGAAACGGGCCGTCAAGAATGTATGGAATCAGTACGTCGTCTATGACTGCCCTGCAGCGATGAACTTACATTCGAGGCGTATCAGTGGGCGTCGCGCAACGCTTAGCAAAGAATACCGGCTCATTTCACGCAGTAACGATGTGGTCGGCGCCCTGCACCTGACAGTAGAACGCTTCCCGACAATGCGGCCAGCGCGCGCCGCCGTAGCAGACGACGCCGTTCAAGATCCCGCCCTTCGAGCATCTGCGCGAGCTGCTGCCGCCGCCTGACTCAAGCGCTCGCCGCATCGCGTTGCAATGCGCTCCGAGTTTTCCCTTAATGTGAAACGGACAGTACATCGCCCTTCGACAGAAATGTCCACGCGCACACACGTAGGCATACACCGCGCGCGGCACGAAACGTGCCCAAACACGCGCAGTGCAGGAGGCAATCAAGGCGGCGCGAACGAGAGATGGGAGAGGGGTACGTACCACCATAGAATTTTGCTTCGCATGTAGCGCTCTCAACGCCGGCGCAGCAGCGCCGCTCTCGGTGCCGTTCTTGTCCCTACAGAGGATAATTCATGGAGTGCGCTGCTATTGCGCTTGAATGTTGGCGTGTCAGTCCTATATGGAAGTTTTGCTTGCCCATTGCGTCACTAATGTTTGTAGTAGTGACGTCCTGTTTTTAGCAGGGACGGCACCATCTCTGCACTTTCAGCAGGACACATAAAAAAAAATAATTGAGCCTCTTAAGCTTATGTCAGCGTCAGAGCTGTGGCGTCACGTTGCGGGGTTCCTAGAGCAAATAGTCTGTGTGCAATATTTCAGGGACGACAATGTGGTTCTATTTGTGCTCGGCAGTATGTCATTGACTACTAGACTGAGTAACGCTATTCGGTCTAATACCTAATTAACATGGGCCCGAAATTAATTATTCGACAATGTTCGTAATACTGAAACATTATCAGCTCTTCCAGAAGGCTTTACGTGCGCTCTAAGATATATGTGCATCAACCGTTGGTTGTAGGTGAACTTAGACTAGTACCTCGATAAATGATAATGAAAGGAGTCAACACATGCAGATATTTTATTGGCCCCTGGGCGCGGCTGCGATGGCCTCAGGAATAATAAAGCTTGCGAGGCAAGTAAAAAGCTGAAGGCTCGGAGCCGTGATGCCCTGATAGTATGGCGACATGCCTGTTTGAAAACGGGAAGAAGAAAGGGTCATTCGATGCTTGCCTCTTGTGTTGCAGCGTGCTTTCTATAAGTGGACTACAATCGTAGCGACATGCGTCTGCAGTAATGGGCTTTGTCATTCGTAGGAGGTGTTGCATAAAATCGGTAGTCCTCTTGTTTCCGCTCCTCCTTTGCTTCGATTTTCACGACAGCCTTTAGTCCGAGTCGCACAACGCTTTTGATGTTGTGAAGCTTGTTATTAATGGATGTTCTCTTTAATGCTGTGGAAGGTAAGTTCGCGCGTGTTTCATATAGGAGTGTGCAAAAACAGAGGCAAAGTATAAAGGTGGTGTGGCGTGGTATGGTAATGCAGGGGCACGCACATATTGCTTAAAAAGACAGGAAAAATATTTTGCGCCTACCGCGGCAATATTCTTCCTTGAATTCCGCAGAAGTATCGCATTTAGGCCTCTACGTCGTTCAATTCAACAACTGGCGCAGCTGTTGGTCATGGTAACAGCTCGTGCACGCGGAAGCCCTCCCTGAACGACTATTTTCTGCAGCTGCCGGCAGGTGTCGACACAAGTTTGTGCTTGCGCTTTCGCGGCAACGGCCTGCATTCCCAATCACAAAGGCAACATTTAATTTTCTTTCTGATCAACCGGGCTATCAACTGGGCCAATTAGCTGTTATATTTAATGACATCGACTCGAAAATGCGATACTTCTGCGAAATTTGAGGGAAAGCAGTGCAGCGATACGCGCGAAATCGTTTTTCGAACATTTTAAGTGAAACACGCACGTCTCTGTATAGCAAGAGAAAAAAAACAGTTTTCCGTGAAGCAATATTGAAAAGAACAGCATAGCTTCACGTTGCGCAGCAGTTGCAAGGCAGTTCATTCGACGAATTTGCTGCTGTGCAGCAGAAACATCACCTTGACAGATACCAGGTATCTCAAAAGGCTAGGGTGATGAGGAGTGCCGCCAGCGGCGTGCAGGCGTCACGTGCCGATTGTGGCCGAGACATGGCCGTTTGATGGAAAGGCGCTTCATCGAGCAGTCCGGCACGAGACGAGACTGCAGGAACAAAAATTGGCAGTGGCTTAGCTCGACTATGCCAGGATATACGTAGCGAAAACTAAGGTATAGCATGGTTAGCCTAGTTTATTCTTGATTGCAATTCCTGGTTAGTCTGGTTCTCTAGCTATGTTGCGGCGTTTAGCCAGTCGTTCGGCGCGCTGTTCGTCGGTTTCCTGGGCGATTTATTTCCTCTTCATCTCGTTCCGATGTCGACTCCAGGCCTCCTCCTGCTTATCAGAATTGTCGCCGTCCGTACTGCCACCTCAACTGTGGCTGCGGCCCACGCGAGCTCTCCTTTTCAATTCTCCCACTTGTTATCAGGCATGTGACGCAGCTAGCGAAGCGAGCGGAGGCGAGCGCAACGACGAAGAAAGCGGTATGAGGTCATACCAAACGGCGGTGGGGGAAAGGCGCGGCGCTGCACAATGGCAGAACACGTGTGGCTCGGCGCTACTAGTGGCGCATGCGCAGTAGCGACTGGGGAGCGAGAGACAGACAGACAGACAGACAGACAACGAACTTTATGTAATCCTGAGGAGCTACTGTCAGGACCTCCTAACGGGAGGCCATTGTAGCCGCTGGCCGCGCCCACGTAAAGGACAGAACGCCATGACGCTCCGGTCTTTCCTGTGCCCTCTGGATAGCCTGGGCTTGCTTTCGGAGTACCGTGCTTCTGATGGCCTCCTCCCATTCGGCTTCGCTGGAGAGGAAGTCGTTAGGCAACGCGGGACATCGCCAGAGCATGTGAGCCATTGAGCAAAAGGTTTCAGTGCATTCAGGACAACTACGGTCCACATCCGAGTACATCCTACTGAGGAATCCCCGCGACGGGAAAGATCCCGTCTGCAGCATTCTAAGTGTAGCTGACTGACCTCTACTGAGCTTCTGGTGAGGCAGAGGATAAATTCTCCGACCAAGTTGGTAATGTTTAGTGATTTCATTAAATGTGAGGAGTGGATCGTTCTGCTGAGGCCCTTCCTGCCCCTCCGGAGCCTCCAGACCGTCGCGGCGCGTTAGTTCTCGCGCACGGTCGTGGGCAAGCTCGTTGAGGTTTGGGAATCCCTCGAGAACGTTCGTCCCCATGTGTGCGGGGAACCACGTGATATAATGAAAACCGGGGCAAGCCTTTTTCTCTAAAATGGAGGCCGCTTCTCGTGCGAGGTTACCCGACTCGAAAGCTCTGATTGCGTCTCTCGAGTCGGTGTAGATGTAGGAACGCTCTGGATCACACAAGGCCAGCGCAACCGCAATTTGCTCTGCTATACTCGCGGTGGCCGCTCTGACCGAGGCCGAGGACCGAAGCCCCCCCCGCCCGTCTACAACCGACAGCGCGAACACTCTCCTGTTCCCGTACTGCGCCGCATCGACAAAGACCGCGGAGTCTCTGTCATCCCTAACTTTCTTCAATATGGGGAGCGAGAGAGAGAGAGAAATATCCGCGGCGAGGTGCGTGTTCTGACGTCATGCGCCTCCTCGTAGCACCAGCACGGCGAAATCGCAGCTCGCGGCCAGTAAAGCTTTCGCTTTAAAAATCCGCGTTTTTAGCTTGCACGTTACTGTCCGTTGTTCTCGGACTACTCAACCAGCACCTCCATATTGCGCACAAAGCTGCGCAGAACGCTCAAGCAGCGGAAATTGAAACGCTGCCCTGGCTCCACTGCGAAGCCAACCGAGCAGAGCGTTACGGTTACTCAGTTTCTGCAACTAATCGCATTGTGCGTCGGCCTCGCCTCTGTATAGTCGCCGGCGACCTCCTATTGTGCCACGCGTGGGCCATGCATTCACCGTCAGTATACTGTCAGCATGGTGGCGGCGATGCAAGCGCATCTCTAGAGTCAGTTTAATATTTGTCGCAATAAAAGAAAAGTATATTACATTGCGTTTGAGTCTTCGGTACACTTTGCGGCTAAGCATACGAAGTTCACTGAACGCGGTTCGCTTTCGCGATGCAGGGACGTCGAACGCACTACGCGGCTTGCCGCGGTTTCCGTGGCCTGTCATTTGGGCTCAAAGGTTAAAGACGATGCCACGTTTGACACAATGTTGGTTTCCAAGAAGCCACAGACGACGACGCAGAACCAGGAGGCGCCTTTGGTGCTTCGCTTAGCATTTGCGGCATGTGTCCCTAAAGGCGCAGCCGGCAGCCGTGTCAGCGCGTGAGTGACCGGTTTCACTTTTTTCTGGCATGCGCTATATTTCTGTTTTTTTTTTATCGGGTCCCCGTTATCCTTTTCAATACTGCCCTGTGACCACATGTTGCAGTCTCTACTACCAGCCCTAATGCGATTCTGTCTAAAATGCCGGCCATACGTTCAACTTTTCATCGCTGTAGTGTGAAAGGGACGACCACCACATCTTGGTTATAGTATACCAAGGATATACTACGTCGCAAATGGAGAGGCTGGGCTATGCGCTATCATTGTTGAGTAACTTCCCTGAAAGAAAACCCTACAGAAAGGCCGTGAAACTCGAAAAAAGCTTCGCTGGCTTTCGCCGGCTACCTTGAGTCTTGGAAAAAGCTTTTGTTAGAACGTATTGAGAAATCGAGAACTTTTTCAGGATGGTCTACAATTTTCTCATTTATACATTTGCTCTGATTATATTAATAAACGAAGTTCTTTTTTTAATAATAACTAATTACGTAATTAGGTGAAATACATAAAGAGCCTGATTTGCGCCAAGCAATGGCAAACGTGTTGTGTCAAGCTACGTATTCATATGTTCATATATATTCTTACCTATTTTTACATGAAAGCACACTAGAAAAATATTTTTGAAATTTCACAAAAATTGCGTGGCCCAAGTGGAATGCACTGGTGTGGTTGACGCTTGGCATATGTCTTGCAGTGCAAGGCGTTTCGGCGTCTCTAATGTGTTCTATGTAGCTTGGTTATCCTGTTCTTGTGTGATCGATTACAGTGCAGGTATTTGACGCATTCAGGAACTCTTCCAGCAGTCTAATGACTTTGGCCCGTGGTTTTTTGTCCTTTTTTGTAAATTACAGAACACATCTGTGTTTCCTACTGGAAAAATTATGTGGTATAACAAAATTTGCATTTTACGAATTCTCAGCTTTTCCTGCTCTTCGTATAATTACGGAAATGAGGGTATCAAAATTCACCAGCAGGTTTCTTTGCAATTAAAGTATCCTTTTTACAGTGTATATAGCGTGTTTCTAGTTTTCTTTAGTTCAAAACACCTATTTGTTATATTGCTTAAATGATATTGCATGAATGAATGAACTACCACTATAGTGGTCAGCTTTAGCGTGTGCTCTAAACCAAAGTAAGTAAATAAACAAAAAGTAGGGCATTAAAAATATTCGCTTTTCGATTTCACGTGGAAGCAAACGCCGAGGCTTCCAAAATTTCACCTACAAAGGCTTAATAAAATAAACAAACAAACAACAAAAAAAGATCTCGTACGTGGAGGTTCTAATTTATTGCTGATTACGCGCAAGCTTTCCTGTGTATATTCAGGAACTTCTCCAAGAGTTCTACCACAAGGCATATACAGGAAATAATGCCTCATAATCAGATCGTGCCCCGCCGTGGTTGCTCAGTGGCTATGGTGATCGGCTGCTGAGCACGAGGTAGCGGGATCGAATCCCGGCAACAGTGGCCGAATTTCGATGGGGGCGAAATGCGAAAACACCCGTGTGCTTACATTTAGGTGCACGTTAAAGAACCCCAGGTGGTCGAAATTTCCGAAGTGCTCCACTGCGGCATGCCTCACTATCAGAAAGTGGTTTTGGCACGTAAAACCCCATAATGAAAAAATGAAACAAACAGCACCGCATTTTTGGAAATCACAAGAAGTCTGAAAATACCTGCTGACGGCTCGTGGCATTCTTTGGCATTATAGAGGAGCAGATGGTAATTTAGGAGCAATACTCAAAGTAAGACGGCCATTTACCACAGTGTTTTATAAAAGCGACGTTGAACATCATGCTCAAATTTTGTCGAATATAGAGAAAAAAAATCTACTGTCTAATTGCATTATCTTCAAAAATGTCTTTAGAAAAATGTATAAGAATGTATACTTGCTTTGTAATACCAACATCGTTTGTAAATATGTAGCTTGAGTTTCCAGCAGATATTCTATAGAAAGCAGTAGTACGTATAATTTATTTTCAGACTGTATGCACAAGTGTTACTACCTTGTAATTCTGAGGCCCTATAACGTAAAACTATTCCAATATGTTTCTATTCCAATCTCCTGACGTCAAATTTGCGTAACCACCGACGCAAGCACCGGGCGGTCACCCGCAGGGTTGTCTGAACAGACCAATCAAACGCTCTCCACGTTCATAGGAGGTCACTTTTGTTTGCTTGAAAAGCGAATAACATTGCCTACACTGAGCGGCTTGTCTTATCTAATTGGCTCACAAGAGGCGAGGAGCACGCTCGAATGGAGAGGGATTCGATAGGGCAGAGTCACTGCGCTGAAAATTGATAACCGGATGACGAGGGTGGCGCCGGCGTCTGCGATTGGTCCGCTTTCCCTTACTTTGCATGCGGTGGCTCGTTGACAATCGCGACGGCATGCAACGGAAGCTTAAGAATGACGCTAAAACGGATCCTCAGCAAAGAAGAGTTGGCAGAACGAGATTGTAAACATGCCGAAAGTGCTCCAAAACATTACACGGCCACGCAAAAAGTTTTATTACACGCAAATAAATCCATGCTCTCCGACAGCTGCTGAGTGATGAGGTGCCAGTGCTGAGGTGTCAGTGCCTGAGTGATCGGTGGCAGCCATCTTTTATTCCTTTCGGAGCGGGGCAGCCTGCGGCTATTCAGAAGAACATTGAGATTTGATCGGCATATTAATGCATTTTTAACGTGTATACGCCACTTTGACGCCGTGAGTTCTTGCGGTTTTGTTACGTCACGTGACAGGCAGGTGAGGTGGGCGCAGCCGGAAAACGTTTGACAAATAGCCGATGGCTAATGGCGAATAGGCGTCGAATGAGAAAAAGCTATTTTTCTTTTGTTCGGTCAAATTATGCATAATCCGTATGTACACGTTATATCAGATGGGGAGCGATCGCGGTTTTCGTAACGTCGCGTTACACACAGGTGAAATAAGGGTGCTCCAAAAAAGTTTTTGACCGATCACGGAGTACTGATTGCGGAATTGGAATAGAAAAGTTTGAAGTAGTTTTACGTCATAGCGCCCCTGTATAAGACATCAATAAACGTAATAGGAACTTCGTATAAATTCGGAGGAAAGTTAACGAGCATTATGCGGCGGGTGCGTATTTGTTTTACTCACGTTTACAATATTGGTGACTTTTCTACTGAATACTCCACGTTCGTAGAGTTAATACAATTTAGTACTACACAGTTTAAGCTGTTTCGTCCATATTCTTTTAGGTGGCGGACCTTATTGATGGCATTCAGCGAGAACCCTAGTTTCAGAACGTCGTCTTTACGCAGCTCCATGCCGCTACTACCGAAGATGACTGAAAGCTATGCTTTACTTCCAGGATAGCTCAAGAGACTCTCGACGGGCAGGTGAGCGCAGCTGAGGCGGACAAGGTTCGAGTTTCCCAACATTTCCGTAAAGAGGTGCTGGAGCAGCTTTCCAAAATACAAACGGTTCCAACGTGAGTAGCATCCAAGAATCGTTCTACTGTTTGATGCGTGCTTGCTCGCGCATTTGCCAATCCTTTTTTTTTCATTCAGGCAGATACACTTTATGTTCGCCTACACCAGCCGGCAAAATCTTTACGTTATAAGGCTAGCACTCGGCCAACTGGTTTCTCATTTCAGCTTCGCCTGTTAACAGAAACTCGCACTCACCCGCGTACTTCTTCGACCATGCAAAGCGAGTGGGCGCAATGAAATAAGTAAAGAGCTTCCTCTGCACACTTAAGAATTCCTCTACATTCCATAACAAAGCCAGGCCATAACCACAGGCTTCCAGTCTTGGCTAACGTTGCGGGAGTTGTCAAGCGACAGTCCCTGCTGGTGGCAGTGCTCCGGCAAAGCGGGCCTTTTGCGATAACATAGTCCTTCATGATATTCTGTTTTTTTTTCGACGTTTGGGTAATAATGTTAAGAAACATGGCAACTAATGATCGCTATGCGCAAGGGGCGAGGATATCTTGGCAAATATGTTAGCTCTCAGTAGACAACAACACTTTCTTCACTACAATGCCCGTCATTCCACGAAATCAAGGCTGCAGCGCTTCACTTCACCAAGCGGAGTGAATGACCTGACGTATCTGCCTGTACAGTTGCCAGGAGCTCATCCGCTAGGGAAACCAGGCTTTGGAACCATCGGCGCAGGGGAACTGTAGTAGTACGTGCACATGGTAGAAGCATTGGCTCCTAGAAGACGCTTCGTCACACGATGACGTCGACTAACTCGCGCGGGAGGCCCCGTACTAACCTTCGCGCCATTGTTCAGAAGTAAACAGAGATCACCGAGGCCATGTCGTATGCGGGATAAGCAACTTCCACTAGGTCTGTGATCACTGTCAGCGGCAACTTCTGACCTGACCTCGGCGCCTTCCGAGCTGCAGATACGCGGATGCGCGCACTTGAAAACTCCGGAGTGAAAATGGTGCTGGAAAGAGCGGAGGTGCCGTGAGCATCGACTTTGCGGAAATGGAAATATCGACGGCACTCCCGTCATTTTGATGGCAGACAGTTTGGAGGTGCAGATGCCGCGCATGAGCTTAAGGGCTGCTATGAAACTGCTGTTTCGGGTGGAATGCTTGAGCCGTGGGTATTTTTCTAGGTTCAATGTAGGCCCTTAACCTATGACATCGAAATACCAAATAGGTTTGGCACCAAGAGGTGTAACGTCCGGTTTTTTATCAGGTAGCTTCGCGTATGTTAGAATAGCAAACGGCTGCCGGCGGTGCCGGGACGCGGGCTCCCAGTTCCTTCAGTTCCTGCTGCTGGAAAACAGTCTAGAGTAAAGGCAGCGGACTTGTGTGACATTGCATATTCACATCCTAATTGCTAGCAAAGCTATTTGGATTTAGCAATTACATTAGGGAACGCAGTTACTTGCAATTAAACCAAATACATGAAGATATTGCTCACCTATCACTCGCCCGTTTGGAACCTTGCCGGCATATAATGTATTGGAGCAGCTTCTTAAGGAACCTTTACAAAGGCTATACTTGATCCACACGCCATTGGCTTCGCATACATATTTACGATGTTGTTTGCCATGTTTGCACTGCATTGAACTTCGGTGACGTTCATCATTTTCTTGGCGATGTGGCATAAATATTGCGTCCTTCGTAAAACACGCTTATAACGCTACGAATCTCTTCAAAACGTAATTGGATGCTAATTCCAAAATTATTTCACACACTTGCAACTTCAGCTACACATTACCTAGAACGGGACCCCAACTAAGGCTTTTTTAGCTCACCAAAAGACACAGCGGAGCCTAATATAAACCTGTACAATATACAACGCATTCAAATGTGGAAAAACAACCAGGGTTCAGTAATTATTTTCAGCGCTCCTAATTGGGCTGGAAACGATGATGTTTCGTCATACATTGCACATGAGATTTCCCCACATATCGGGCATATCCAAGCTCGGTGTAACGTTAAGTTTTTGCTAAGAATTCTCGAAAAACACGTAAAATGGCCGTACAAGGCTTTCGAGCAGTTGTTAAGGGACTTTTACAAGTACTCTATTGACCTACACAAATGCGGTTACTTCATCTCCGTTGGTCAATCCCCCATTTTCAAGAAATTTGATCTCGTTTGCATATACAGTTCTGCAACAGCAACGGGATAAAACGGGCGCCACTCCTAAAACGCATTCATAATCCTGGTGTTAACAGCGCAAAACGTAGACGAGACACGAGACGAGACGACGACACCCCAAGCGCTGATTTTTAACAACATTCACTTGAAACACGGCTTCTTATACCATTGCCCGCACGTGTCGAAGTCACATGATCGCACATCATGTGAAACACGCACTTTTTCTTTTTTTTTGCACTCAAGATAGTGGTTGTACGTGCAAAAGCTCAAGTTCCTTTTTTTTGTCGGTAGCAATGACGGCGTGCTAACGCATTGGTCACGAAG
Organism: Dermacentor albipictus; assembly: GCF_038994185.2. Taxonomy (NCBI): domain Eukaryota; kingdom Metazoa; phylum Arthropoda; class Arachnida; order Ixodida; family Ixodidae; genus Dermacentor; species Dermacentor albipictus. The sequence goes on along the minus strand of NC_091821.1, from coordinate 463,418,104 downwards.
TCTGGTAATCTCGGCTGCCTCAATTATCTCCCGGACCAGCTGGTCATGGTGTTTCTTCACAGAAGCCGTGGTGTATTCAATACCTTTGAAATGTGGAAAAAAGTACATAGGGCAAACTTCAAGATGCACAAACGAAAGTATAAAGGAACATAGCGTCGAGCAGGCTAACAGGAATTTAGGTATTCATGTCAGGGATTGCCCCTCTAAAGCTTGCGCCACAGAATTCAGACGCTTTGAAGTGCTGAAGAAGCACAATGACAGCTGGTCCGGGAGATAACTGAGGCAGCCGAGATTATCAGACTTCGTGACCAATGCGTTAGCACGCCGTCCTTGTTACTGATAAAAAAAAAGAGCTTGAGCTTTTGCACGCACAACCACTATCTTAAGTGCAAAAAAAAGAAAAAGTGCGTGTTTCACATGATGCGCGATCACGTGACTGCGACACGTGTGGACAATTGTATAAGAAGCCGTGTTTCTTTCAATAATAATAATATTTGGGGTTTTACGTGCCAAAACCACTTTCTGATTATGAGGCACGCCGTAGTGGAGGACTCCGGAAATTTTGACCACCTGGGGTTCTTTAACGTGCACCCAAATCTAAGCACACGGGTGTTTTCGCATTTCGCCCCCATCGAAATGCGGCCGCCGTGGCCGGGATTCGATCCCGCGACCTCGTGCTCAGCAGCCCAACACCATAGCCACTGAGCAACCACGGCGGGTTGTTTCTTTCAAGTAAACGTTGTTGAAAGTCGGTGCTTGTGGTGTCGCCTTCTCGTCTCGTGTCTCGTCTACGTTTTGCGCTGTTAACACCAGGATGGAAAACCAACAAGATCAAGCTGCTATTCTAGCATTCATAATGTTCCGGTGCGGTCGCATACATAATTTATTACAAAGCCTGCAATTAGCCAACTCACTTCGAACTTCGCCTACACATCACCCATAATAACCGGGCAATTATTTTCGTTAAGCATAAACATGGCGCCTCGTTCATTTCACCGTGGACACTAGAAATGTACAAAAAACCGTATGTGTGTTGCGAATGAGAATAAGAAAGAGAACTAGGGCTCAGTAAATATTTGCAACTCTCCTTATTAGGTCGGAAACATTAAAGTTTCGCTGCAGCATACACTTAATATGCCCCCCACAACCTCATTGCCACCAAATATAAAGCTTATGTAACGTAGGTTTCTTTCGGAACACTTGAAAAAATAGCTGATAACGGCCGTATGACAATTTCGATCACTTAAATCATGTATTTATTGCAAAGGCTGTACTTACTCCACGCACGTTTAAGTTCACCTATTTGTGCGGCATATCCATTCCCCTACTTTCGCTAAGTTTGATATTCGTGGCAATACTAATTGTGGCAGGGAACTGCCATAAATATTGCGCATATCGTAAAACACACTCACAATTCTCTGGAGCACTTGCATACGTAATTTATTTCAAAGTTAACCTACACGCTCAGAACATCTTGCCTAGAAATATCCTATAGCGCGCGCCATTTTCTTACATGATGTAAACTTGGTGTAAGATAGAGCTCTCCGAAACCGCCAGAAAATATTCCGTAAGAAAAGACACAAACACTGTCGAGCATTTCCTAAATAAGTTTTTTACAAACACTTTGTTTGATCCACATGCATTTAACTTCGAATACTGATTAGCTAAAATATCCCCCCCCCCCCCCCCGCTTCTGTAGCTCCCCGACTCTTATATCAGTGTAACCGAACGACATGCTTTGCGTTCTGTCGATGCTCTTTCTTGAATTTATTAATCAACTTTGCATTTGATTACGATCCAGTCATGAAGTACTTTAGTGCAACTCATCCTTTTTATTGATATTGTTTTCAGCCACACTTCCACTGAAAGTCACTGCTGGTTGTCGCAACCTTTTTTGATGTCTGCTATAATTAGACTGTTGAGGCAACTCTTAAGGTTAAGTATCTATGTGCTCGGTTACCTAAGACACGCAAGGCATACGCTATAGAGACGTTCTACACGTTAAACCGAACGACCACGTCGAATGTCCTTTATTTTTTTTATTTACTGCAGGCAGGAAGACTTCACGAGAACGCTGAACAACTTGGCCATTTTGCATATCGTGAGAACTTCGGATGAACTGGAAATCGTAAGTACGCTCGTAATGCAGCCACTGTAAGTGCGCTTCATCGCCACCAAAAACGACCACGAAAGGAGAGAAGCTATAGGTGGCACATGACTAGAGTGTGCGTTGTCTGTGATACATTCTTAGAAAAATTGTGCTTGGCAAATGTTCTGAACTCTGCGGATATAGATTCGGGAGCTGCATCTACGCAGTGCTGCGACCGATTACTTGACGTTTAGGCGGGCCTCTGCAGGCGCAACGGTGCTTGACGAACTTAGCGCCTCCCCATAATGTGCAACAACATTGTCTTAACTTCTGAAGGGTGTGGTAAATATTTCACGGCTGGAAATCCACAACACTCTGACAGCAGTGCTTACGAAAAAAATCAATTGCAAGTATAATCGAGGAAATAGAAAAGGGCTAAAAGACACTTTACCAGGTTGAAGAAACCGTATCCGCCGCCAAGCACGCGAATGACCGGTTATGGCTGACTTCCGAATGCGCTAGATGCAATTGCTCCGAAACGGTGTTCCAGTTTAATGATCATGCTGTCTGCGTCGAATATGTGCTAGTGCTGCTTGCAAGAAGCGTCACCAGTGTGTAACATTAGCCGGTGCAGACTGACTGCCTGTTATTGCCATTTCAGGTGACGGAATGCGCTATTCGCAGTAATTTAAGCGCCGTTGTCACCGATCCTCCAATGAAAGACGTCGCGGAAGGCGTTTTCGTTCACGCTCCGCCCTTCCAGGCGCCCCCTGCAGTCCAAGCCTGGATAAACGACCAGCCTTAGGCGGTGCTGTCAGAGGCCGGATGGGCGCATGGACCTTATTTCAGTTCGCGCAACCTTGTTTGTTGGCTGTAATAGCGCAATGTGATTGTCGGTACAGGAAAGACGAACTGGATTACTACGCTTCCGTAGTATGAGTTATTTGTTAGCGGCCAGTATGTGCGATTTAGAAGATAATATAATATCGTTAACTGAGCTGTAAGTGCGATTTTATGTGCTTTTGTCCTTTCAGTTCACTGTTATGTGGTGTGCTGATGCGTTATTGTGCGGAACACTATTATGCGCTAAAGCAAAAATATTTAGTGCTAGCACATACTTGATATGCATACATCACATTAGCATTTTCCTGAAGACACGGATGTTTTCGGTAGAGGATTTAAATATGATAAGACGAATAAAGTTTTGTTGCAACAACCATCCGCCTGCTAATTTTTGACACATTCTGCAAAATATTTCGAAGAGTTGCTTCAAGGCAAAGAATATGCCTCGTTGTAACAGCGGTAGTCATGTCTGAGAAGATAAAACATATGTAGAACAATCAAATAGTTGAAAGCACCATTTGAAATAAACTCGAATCATCTGGTTTAAAGATGCGGAAACACTTTCTCGTGGAAGTACCATGGCGGAGAGATTTTACTACTATTTCTCGTATGCTGTTAATCGCCTAGTTGACCAGATGTTCGCCAGAACGCCAAAATGCTTCTCGAGAAGTTCATATAAAAGTAAGATTTGTGGGTAAAATTTGTGAGCACTCAGGATAAAAGCAAATTAATTTTGGCTGATGCTCACAAACAAATATGCAACTTTAGAATAAGATGGTAATGAATGAAGCAGTAACAACATCGATTTAAGAAGTAGCATAGGAAATGGGTGGTAAAGCACCAAGGCAGCAATTAGCTAAGGTGTGGCAAGTAACAAAGGACCTAGCAACGAAACGTCAAAGCACGAAAGGGTCTAACTGAAGAGGTTGGAATTCGCTTAACTGCGAAAAGGTGATACACAAAAATAAAATAAATGATATGCTATTAAAATGCCGGAAAGATTGAGGAAGCACTATAGGGCGCAGCATGAAATCTGTGTGAAGAAAACTTGGCATAGGACAAGAAAGATGTGCGCAGTGAAAGATAAGGAGAGTAATCTCATCAGCTCCTTGTATAACTAGCGATGAAGCTAGAAATGCTTTGCAAGACATGTCCCGGAGAAAAGCGGCAGGAGAAAATGGAATAACAATTGATTTGCTCAGAGGTGGAGGGGATATTACGCTTAAAAAGCTTGAGGCCCATTTACACAATGCATCATGACTTCGTGCGTACCGGAGAGCTGGAAGAAGGCCAACAATATACTTATCCACAAGAAGGCAGACGTAAAAAGTTGAATGAGTGTAGGCCCATTAGCTTGCTTTTAGTATTGTATAAAACATTCACTAAGGTTATTTCAATAGAAGAAAGGCAACACTTGACTGCAATCAACCAACAAGCTGGCTTCAGGAACGGAGATTCTACAATGGATCATGTCAAATGACCTGTCAAGAAAGGGATCAAACAAGGATGCAATTCATTTCTATAAATATTCATGTTATTACAATGAGAAGGATTAGGAGTAGGGATCAAGGGCGAATATCTCAAGAGACGGACGGACGGACGGACGGACGGATGGACGGACGGACGGATGGACGGACGGACGGTCGTCCATCCATGCTTGGATGGACGGATGGAAGGATGGACGGAAGGTCGGGAAGGCGGCCCTGAAAAGTGCGTGAAACATCCTAAAAGTGTTAGTCACATTAAAATACTAATCACATTAATATCTAGGCTGTATTGAGTTTTCAGTGTGTTGTTATGCTTGTATGCTGTTGATATGTTAAGATTGCAACAGATATTCACGTCTCCTAAGTTGTGAAGGTCTCCAAGTGCACATGTGATTCGTATTTTAGATGATATTGCTTACGCAATAGTCAAGAATGTGGCGAAACCTCGTCTGGTCAGGTAGCATGCTTAAGAAAACAAAAAAGTTCGGTCACTGACCAAGTCAAAAGTATTAGACGTTTTTGAAATCACACGGGTTCCCGATTTATAATCTACGAAAATTACGCTTACGCAATAGCAGCAACATATTGAGAATTTTGTGTACAAAACGATGAAAGATACTTATCGTTGGCAACAGCTCCGAGTTCCGACATCTTTTTTTTTTTTCTGCTGCAATACACAGTGGTGTCCTTCTCAGTAACCGGATATATTAGTTCCCCGCATACGACCAATAATTTTTGCCTACACAGAGCTATTCTGATATCTCCTCTAGGTCATATAAGGAATAAAACGAATACAGTAGACCAGTTATTTATATCCTGCCGACAATATGCAATTTAGAGAAAGGGGTTACTCAAACCTCAACTTTGCCATATTGTGCTAGACTTAAGTATTCCAGGCGTACCATTGTTCAGGCCTTCGACACTACGATACGGTATAGCCATAAGTATGTTTGTTTTCCTGTATTTGATTTTTTAAGTCCAAATGCACGATTACCGTGTCAATTTCTGTTTCTTTACCATTGCCACTCTTCTTTTCTCTGTTCACCATTCGTTTCGCTGAAATTGACTGATTCTCGAGATTGTTTACATTTGGGCTTCTGATGACTTCATGATTAATACATTTGTCACAATTTGGTTTCGGTTTATCTTACTGCTCAGTCCCATATAATAATTGAAAAAAGAATTATGTTTTACGTGCCACAAGCACAATTTCATTATGACGTACGCTGGCATTTAGTGTCTCCTGAATAATTTTGGCTACTTGAGTTTTATTAATGTCCTTCTAAATTTAAACAAAGGATTGGTTTCGCATTTAGCTCCCACGAAAATTTCAGCTGTCATGGTCGGGATTGAGCTCACGAGCTTGAGTTCCTCATGGCAACGTCATTGCCATTGTGCTAACGAGTCGTGTGCACAATATTCTTACTTTTCAGCGTCTTTACTTTTGCATTTTGCATTTCTCCTCTTAAAGTAATTGTTTTTCTCGCGCTACCTGCTGCCACCCGGCTGTTGGCCTATTCTCCTTCATGAATGCGTGCTGTGGTTGAGGATCATCATCATCATCATCATCATCATTAGTGCATGTGGGATAAAGAACCGGACGAAGAAGAAGACGACACCGGCGGCACTCGGCAGGTCCCACAAGAACCACGCCAAGGGAAGAGCAATAACATCGGCGCCAAGCTTGTGAGCCGCTCTGTGCACCTGAATCGGGAGCCGCATCGCTATCTGTCATCGGCACACTTCGAACCTTCGAGCAGCACTTTGTTCCGACAGTTTGGCGGCGTCCGTGGCAAGAGCGCGATATGGCCGCCATGCAAGACGCAGCAGGTCCCAGCCGGTCGTCGGGCACACACCCAAAGTCTGTCTCCATCAGCGGCGGTCACAAGGCGGCCGCGCTGTTCGGACCGACGCACGAGGACAGCGCCGTCGTCGAGCAGTGGGCACGCAAGTGTGTGTTCTGCGCCACGCTCATTCTGCTGGTGCTCCCAATACTGGTGCTGGCGATCACCCTCTATTCACCGCCAAGCACACGCACGCAGGACACGAGCGCGGCTGCACCGGAGGCCCTCGTCCGCTGGCGGGCGTTGCCGGAGACCGTGGCCGCGGCGACCGACGGTGACGACGAGGCGTTCGGCCAGCGTGCGACCGTTCGCCGCGTTGGGCCTAGCGAAGGCGAGCCTCCTGGCGCACCGCAAGCCGACGAGAAGGACACGAACGTGATGGCCGCCGCCGACGCCGAAGATGGCAACGGGCAGCAGACGCTGCCACTGAACGACATGGCGAACGCCTACGAGTGGGGGTGAATTCGCGCGACACTTGCGTAAAAGAGGAGTCAGTCAAGACGTGAAGGGCAGGGCGAATGCTTTGGAGGGACCGTTTACTGCTTCTCCAGCCATCTTCTGGCGGAACAACCGCAAATCTTCGCCACGATCGTGCACCTTGACTATCGTTCGGTTCTACGCGTGCCCTTCTAAGTGCAACATTTCTTAGCAACTTCCTTTCGTAGGAGCGAACGCTGCGTAAAGTGTACATATCTTACGCCTTGAAATGTGAAGCATCTGCACTGACCCTCGTGTTGCAATCTGTAAACTGTTACGCGTCAGTTGCCCAAAGTTGTGGCTTATTGTAATTTGGCGCGCGAATTCGCATCCAAAGCATGTTTCAGCGAATTTGCTCTAACACATTAAAATTTTGAAGCGTGGCAAGTTTTTGTATCTCTTTTAATGTTCCCCGCTCTCTGACCGATAAGCACCCGTCTGGCAAACATAGATACATCCCATGCTATAGGCAGAAACACAGTGCCAGATGGCAGTCGCGTGCAGTGCGAAGAGATTCGACAGAAGCGTCGAACTTGCTCAGCGTTCGTTGTTTTTCTTCTGCAGGCACAACAAGATTGTCGCACTGCAGCTGCCTATCGCAGCAACTATAGGTGTCTTCTTCTGGCCTAAGGTGCCCCGTGTTGAGGACAAACGCACCGGGTGTTTTCTGACGTTAAGAGTGGCAGCTGTTAACAATGCACCATCAAAGCGCGTCTGATGCGCCCAGCGTGGTAGTGGATCGCGCCTATAGAGTGCCTTGATTTCCTCTTTCGGGCTTTATTCAGGTTAGCCATAACTGCGTCGTCTGCCACGGCGCGTTCCGTGTTCTGCCCTACTCTGCAGAAACCTGCACCTGGCGCAATGATGTCACTAAACTATCAGCAATGCATTCGAAGCAGTGTTCGATGGTCTCATGCAGGTTGACAGTGCGTGCTTGTGGCGTATTTAAGGCGAAAGCTTTAAGCGTCTATGTTGCCAGTGCCCTTGGCGGTGTCCTTGGCGAAACTGCGCCGCGATGAAAAAGAGTAAAACCACTTGAACAAATACTCGGGCTGACGTCACATTTCTGAGGAAGATTCCTGTAAACAAAGTAAATTAGCGGCCTTGAAAATACAGTTCGGTACATATAGGTTTGAGTGGGGAGGCGAGCCCAGGGCTACGAGTAGGAAGGCGGGTCACAGAGTGTGCTTGTGCTGCTGCTCGAACGTGCTCGGTCTATTCTGTGGTGCGCCCCGATGGACAGTGGCCTCAGTTTTTCATAAACCTATCAAAATCAGTGGGTGGACAGTGGGGTTAGTTTCGGTATTGGCTATAAAGTGTCGCCATGACACCGGTAGCCAAAGGTACATTGAATAACTTTCGTATATGTGGCTCTATCTTTTCAACCTACATAACAATAAAGTAATGCAATTATGTGTAGATATAAAATGTGTTTTTCGCTATTTTCTTTTTCGGCATCTTATATCTTTATGTTGGCGCTTCACTTGTTACAGCAACGGGCGGCGCCTTTGCTCATATCGCTTCCGCTGCCACTCTCTTCGCCCGCTCCGGCCGCTTTCTATGCACGTGCACGCTTTTTTTCATATGCTCTGCAGTGTAAAGCTTTCTGTGCCTGCAGATGTTCCGGCAATATCGGAAAAACCGAGGAAAGGATACAAGGCTTGTTGCGCGGCTGTGTGATGTGGCAACTCGGGGTACAGCACAAGGGCGAGATTTTTCCGTTTCCCAGCGGACGAGAGGCAAGCGCACTTTTTCTGCAGTCGTTATGAAGGAACAAGCGCTGTGCTTATCAAAACAGCTACAGGACGAAACGAATGGTCTTCCGCGCTTGTTTTCAAGCGAATATCGTTTTTGGTTTGGCGCGGAGCATTTTTCTGCGGTGTTGTAAGAAACTGAACCTACTTGGCCTATTGATGCTAGCTGACGCGAAGACGGAAATTTCGCTTCCGTATATGATGGGGGTTGCTCATCATTTTTTTTCCGTGAGTAGAAAACTAACAATTTTTATCTGCCGAAGGTATTTGAATGCTGCTGCACGAATTGCTTACGCTGAAAAGCATACCGGTGACCAGTTTTTGTTATTACGTTACCCCCTTCCAATGGTAATGGCAATGACAGAAGTGCAAAAAAAAAAAGTCCGTTACCTAGCAGTTTACCGTTTACGTTTGGAATTACATGAAGTGCGAGTTACCTATGTGACGACATAGGTTCACTTCACATTTCAACCCATGCCTAGAAGGAGAGAACTTTTTAGTTTCTTCATTATCTGCATATATTCAATCTCTGCAAACGTGGGTGTTTAGCTTAGTTGGTCAAAATAAAGCCAATGTACTTCGATCCGTGACGTCATGCTACATTGCCCGACTGCTACAAGATCTAATGGGGACGCTGCCGAGTGAGGCGCGTGGGTTCTGACGTTGGTGCTTCCCTCACGTAGGGCTCATATGGCCACAGAAATTTCGGTCCACGTAACATGACATCACAAACCTGAGTGCATAGTCCTGTTATCGTAACGCAGCCGAATTCTGAGCGTGTGGTCGCAGGTTTAAAACTCACCACCACCAACGCTTTTCCTTTCGAAATTTTTTTATATATTACTTTCTGTATCGCAATTCGTCTTAAGTGAGAGACAGACCGACCGATTTCCTCGTTAGATAGGCATAAAATTGCGTACGCATTTAAATATAGAGCCCTCTGTTTTCTTGCACAACCTACAGCGGCATTTTCTAGTTTCTAAAGCCCGAAACTATGGCCCTGCAGCGAGGCTCCTGCGGCAGCGGCCCGTGTATTGGCGCAAATCCAAGAGCGCTTGCGAAAGCATTTGTTTGTTGCATGGCATTTGTTGCTTGCCCCCAGCTAGCGCTACAGTTACTGTATATTTTTAGAGGGAGGTATGCACAGTAACTTTATGCAGAACCAGCAGTCAGTGTTATGCCACCGTTAAATGAAATAAACTAGGAGGAAAAATTACGACCCGTAGCTAGCCTTTGCAAGCCAACTCTCCGGGAGACTAGGTGCTTCGCCCACTGTGTCTCAAGGAATTACGGCTAAAACTGCCGTAAGGGTCATTTGTCGCGTTTCAAAGCATTACACAGCGGCTGCTTACTTGCGCGTTTGCGAGCTAAACATTCTTGCTTCTTTTCTTCTGTTAAATTAGCGTAGCGCTGTCTGTTCCTGGCTGTTCGAGTGCGTGACGTAGAAGCAATGCTCACCTATTTCGGTCGAGGCGCGTTTGTAGTCCGAGAACAGGGGTAAGCTTGGAGAGTTGTCAGTGGCATGCAGTGTCCAACCATTGCACCAATGAGGGCGCACCTCCGCGCCAAGTGAGCGCAAGTCGCGTGGTAGCCGCGCTTCTATAGCGCGTGAAAAGGGAGGAGCTTCGGACTTCGTTGCAGGTTATGCGGCCTCCGTTCCCGGAGTAAAAAGCCCGTCCATGACATTCTCCGCAAAGCGTCACTCAAGGTGTTTAAGCCCAGAGGACCCAGGACTGCAATATTATCGTGTGGTCGCGTCACTAACCTTAAGTGGATCCTTACTATATAGATGACACATACTGGCCATTTTCAAACTACTAAGGTAGCTTAATTCTTCACACTCCTCACAAAATCAAGAAATTGAGCTTTTTTTTAGCTTCGTTAATGAACTACTGTGTAATGCTTCACATTTTGTGGATAGTTTAGTTAATTAACTACTGCACAATTCTTCACATTTTTTGATAATTTAGAAATGATTAGGTCTAGTTTAAAACTGTGGTAGCTTCACATCTCCTGGATAGTTTAGTTAATGAACTAATGAATAATTTTTCATATCTTTTGATAATTTTGAAATTATTAGGTCTAGTTTAAAACTGTGGCATCATTTTGCGGCATTTGTAAGTGGGAAATAGAAATTTTTAGGGTAGACCAAACAAATTGAAAATGACCTTGCGTCACTATGACGAGAGCTTTCTGTATAATGCTTCGACACTAGAAGTCAGCGCAACACGTGACCCTAGCTCCTCAGCAGACTCGTCGCCCTTAGCTTGGATCGCCGTAGGTTTCCATCGACGCGAACTAGCCGGTGTGCCTTGCCAACCGCTCTGTGCGCATTTTAACCCTATATGCTCGTGCAACTTCGGCTGTTTATTGCAACGCATGCATTTATAGTTTTTACAGCGAAGCTGTCTATGGCTATAGGTTCTGGAAAAAAAATAGTGCGTACGAGATGGTGACAAAAACAGTGCGCCGGAGCGATGAACGCTGTCGCCCAAACGCTGGTCTATGACTAAGCGTGTAGAAACGTCAGTGATAAAGCGTAATAGTCTACCAGCCAATAGCTGTGCCTCATTCTCTCTTGACATACTTGACATGTTTCCCTAGCGACGTTATCAGTTGCCCCTTTGGACTCGGTGGGGGTAAGACCCGTGTCGCTCGCTACGAAGAGGAAGAGCGCGCTTTCAAGGAGGGCTCAACGGCGCGAATGGATGCGGAGGCGGCGGGAAAGCCAAACGCGCAGCGGCCCAATCTGCTGCGGCCCATGGTGCAGGTCTTTAGACTTCCAGTGGCCGCCCCCTTACCAATGAAAAAACGTGCCTGTAATTTAAAATTATGAGTAAACAAAACCGCCAGCTTCGCTGTTCTTCCAGCTTCACATAGTGCAAGGGCTCCGCAATTATTCCTTTATTTTTTTAATTTTTTTGCAACATGCGACCTGCACAGCCCTGTGCTGCTGCGCTGAGCTGAGCGTGGCTAGCGCTGTCGTGGAAGACACTAAAACTTACCGAAACATGATCATGACGTGTTGGGCACACTCTACTGACTTTCATTCTGCTGCGCAATGCTTAGTTCTGATTCTTTTGTGCCTCTGAGACGTGTCACCAGACCGGCTGTTCGCGAAGCCCTTGTAATCAGCTTTATCAATGTATTTTGCACGCGTTGGTGTCGCTAGCGTATTCTTCGTTTATAGTGCGAATGGACACAGACGAAGGCTAAAAGCAGACAGGACGAGCGTTGTTGGCTTGGCCACTGCTCGCATAGCTGATGTTGTTTTGTCGCGCTCTGACTGCTTAAGGCTATTGTTGCGAGAACGTCGCCCCATTACCGTGCCCTCCCCCCCCCCCCCACGCGTTTGTATCTAGAATTGCTGCAACGAATCGGTTTGGTGTCTTGTGACCTGAGTGGGGGCTCTATAAACAATCAGATAAAGAGGTAACGTGGAATGAATGGTCCGCGACGCGTGCTATTTACTTACAAATATTTTCTTCATTTTTTTTTCTGTCGAAGCACGAGAACCAGAGTCAATGGTTTTGCGTACTTTATTTGAATTGCCCGATTTAGGTTGAAATGTTACCGTGAAAGCGCACGTCTGAACATGCGCATAGCATCGTTGAAAAGTCCTTGCAGCGCACTATATATCGATGTTGGAGCGTTAGGACCAAATCCACGTTTGCACTCTCTTGCGATATACGGACGCGCAAAAATAACTAGAAGCAGGTCCACTGCAAGAGAGAAAAATAACTGTCAAGCTCTTGCAACTTAGCCAAATGCTCATTTGCATTTGGGTAGGAAATCTTGAGCTCTTTTACAGTATCTACGCAACTAAAATTACCGATAGACAGGATGGAGCGGTAAAATGACAACTCGAGGCACCCACGAAGTAGCGCGTTCTCTTTTTTATGCGAAGCATATTACGACAGCTCAACCCAGCTCCTCAGGCGCGGCGGTGTCGCCTTGAAACCACGTGACACCGTGACGTCATGACAGAGGAGAAGTGGCTTTGGCTCAACTCTTGCAAGACGGGCTGGGTGGGAATCGAACCAGGGTCACCGGAGTGTGGGACGGAGACGCTACCACTGAGCCACGAGTACGATGCTTCAAAGCGGTACAAAAGCGCCTCTAGTGAATGCGGTGTTGCCTTAGAAACGAGCTGTTTCTAAGGCGTGCGTCTCTTGCTCAGGCGCACATTTCGTTGCCGCGCCGAACGCTGCTTTGCTGGACGCTCACCGCGTCCAATGCGGGGCGCGTAGTCGCTACCCTGTAGCCCATTGTCTTACACCCCTTGGCGGGTCGACGGGAACGCTGTCGCGTTCCACTCTTGAAGGCGAAGCAGTAATGCATGAGTTGTTTCTTCGTCTAGCCGAACCAAATATAGCCAAGCAACAGCAGTTCACCAGGCTAAACAGTGGTTCAACAACTAAAATAAAGGCTAGTATGCTTCGCATCCTGGGCTTAACCTTACCTAAGCCACAGCCATTTTTTTTGTGCAACTGAGAAATATATACAGACAAGGTACAAATCACAACAAAATGGTAAATATGAAAATAAAGGCACATTTTGTAGGTATAGAGAGAAATAACTTGTATTTCAGACAGAACGGCAGGGGGCGTGCGGTTCCAAATGGTCATTCATATGGTCTTACATCAACTGTGGCTACAGCATGCATAGCTTATTCCAATGGTGTTACGCACATTTTTTTGTTAGAAAATAAACGTAATACAGGAGCAGGGCCCAAAGTAACGACTGTCTGGCGGACCTTTTGCCAAAGCGTGTATAAAATATAACATTATTAACGTGGCGATCAAGGTCTAATACTGCAGAAATGTGCTAAGTAACGCATTAAAGGCAATTAAACAACGCATCATGTTTATTCCCAGATTACACACCATTGTATTTTGGAGTTGCTATAGACGGTACACAATTTATCGACACGCCTTCCAAATGTGAGGTCCCAGGAAAACAGAGTTGCATAACCGGATGACGTAACCTAGCTGCATAACATCACATAACATCACAAATTCCTAAAATAACCTAAAGGATGCTTGTTGAATCAGGAAAGATACAAAAGCGAGAAACTGGTGCCACGCGGAAGTTCATGCACCAGCTTGCAGATACGTCATCCATATTACAAGAAAGCTTTAGTTCGCGGCCTCCTGCAGAATTAGATGGGAAAGAACCACTCGGCAAATACTTCACCATACTCATGACGCTTGTTGGACTTAAAGGAAGCACTTAAACTATAGTGACAGTAGGAAGCGCATCGTTTATTCAGGCCGCCGACTTCTTCATAAAAATTGTTTAATATTGCAGAACTTGAATAACCGAAATTGTCAAGTGTGCGACTCTGTTGCTCAGTGATGAACAATTACGTAAAAAATAAGGAACTCTGCGTATAATAACATTTCTAAAGCGAACAAAGTTGATGTAGTGTGCACTTCTGCGATGTAAATTACTAAGTCGAGAATAGGACTTCTGCAGAACTGTTGCGAAGATTGTAAGAAATCTACGTAAGCTTTGATTATAATTTCAAAGTTGTCCGCTTTAGTTTAACCGATGCAGTTCACAAAACTGCTATATCTCTTTTTGGTGCAGAGCTACAAATTTGTGAACGTCGTGCTTCTATCTTTTTCACATCCGCCAATTTTCCAAAATGTTTGTTAAAAAGATAAGGCTCTATTCCGAAACTATGTTTCCTACACGCGCTAGAATGTAACTTTTGTCAAATGCAATAAATTTCATTAACATCGGTCCAGTGGTTACCTCAGAAAAGCATTTATGCGTTTTTATGTATTTGAATGGACGACATTGGAATTGATTCCGAGATATAGCTTCGTCTGAAGAGCTGTTAATAGGGTATGGCAAACTATTCATAGGTAGCTAAAAACTACATTGCATTGTTCAAAAAGCAATGACTCAGAACAAAATGACAAAGAAATTAGGCAAACATCCATGGTGCCATACTGGAATATAGGGTGCAGAGGTTTCAAAAGAAGCTTGAAAGAGTGAACGTTCCGCTTTAATTTTCCCCTAAAATAATAAATAACATTTTTCAACCAAATGAAGGAAAATATTTTTTTCTAAGGGCACCTTAGATTTTCAACACACATTTAGGATAGCTAGTTGCTTTCTTATTTCCTCGGGTTGCCACTCCACATAACTTCAGTAAGCAATGAAATATGAGCATGCAAGTCCGTTTCAAGCAGATACGGCAACGGTAACTTATCGAATGCGTCGTCAATAATCCATAGTTTATAGTTATTGCGTCTGTAACGTGCGGTTTAATGTTTCTTACATGTAAGAAGTGTCATGAAGAAGAAAATGGTGCTTCTGAGCGATGTATCCATATTCCTGAGATCTGTAGAGAGTACATAAAAAAGAACGCATTCAGTCTCAGTATGAAACCGTGTCTCAGCTAACGTTAGTAAGATATTCAAAGATAACAAAAATATTAAAAAGAACACTGTGCAAGATGCACTTACAAGAACTACTGTGTTAGGTCGTCAGGGGTGTGACAACCGATCACCGTAGTTTTTAAAATCGTATCTTGCACAATGTAGATAAAATATTTTTATTTTCTTGGCCAGCTTGGCAAGCGTTAGCTGGGGCACGCCATAAATCAATACTTTCTATATAAAGGCTAGGATATATTTTTGTTTAAAAAATATAAACGTCACTTGTAATCTTCAGTTAGTTCTGTCCCAAAACTACTATTTGTAAAAAAACTCTGCACAAAACCTGCATGATTGCTTGGTTATGTAATATTATCAATTAATTCTACCAAGGTATAATGCCAATACGCCAGATTGTCTGAATCGCTTGGATTACATAACTTTGCTAAGTATAGTCCAACTATTACAGTGCGGCTACTCACCCAGAAAAGTACATGGGCCGCAAAAGCCCGAGTTCGTTATACGAAAAGAGTGCCCGTGTCTTCCCTCCAAAGCTCGCAGTTGACGCGATGGCGGCGTTCTTTTTGTATCGTTCAGTTTTCTCAAGCACCACTAGTACTGTTCTGAGGCAACTTCTTCATTGAATACCCTAAGAGTACTAAGAGAGCATGCGACTCACGTTGTATCCTGGGGAACCCAATCGTTCTAGCAGTGGTGCTAGAAAAGCGGGAGAGGTATTACAGACCGCCTACGAAGTGCTCGGACCTCGAGAACATTACATCCCTCTAGCGGGAATGTCTGCGCGTTGTGGGAAAGCAAGTCGCGTCCCTAAGCACGCTCCTGTCGAAAGCTTCTAGCTCGACGGGCGCTATAGTGCATGGAAAATAAGATCTATGGTTGCGAGTGTCACGAACATGACAAAAGTATAAAGCAAGCGTGCGTGCCATTAACGAGAAAAAAAAAGAAATGAAGCTGCTCAGGTGGCTGCCTTGTTGCATTCGGAGCCTGTGAAGAAAAAGGAGCACGCCACCTAGCGAAAAATGTAGGCACAAGCAGCGGACAAATATAGGCATGCATGCAATCAGCGCTTATTTTCGTGCTGACTCGCCCGCTAGAGAAGCGACAGACACAAGAAGTGATTTAGGAAAGCTGTCATTCGAAACTTTCGACTATTCGTTCTCTATACGTTGGCTTGTGCGTGTTGGCGGTGACAACGGAGAATTTCGCACGCAATGTGCGCGGCAGTCGAAGAAGCGTAAGACGCTAAATGTTGGCTCCACCCTAACAGGCAATACGGTCTTAGCGGTTATTGGAATCGTGAATGCGATTTTTTTTTTCAGTGCCAAATTCAGGAATCCGACTCCTTCTTTCGGACGTCTTTAGGGATTGTCCCGACAGAATTGAGAACTTAAGTGAGGACAACTAAAGAGCGGCGACTGCATAGTTCTACGTTACTCACAGTAACAAAACTGCATCCCCATCGTATTTTATTTCAAGAAAATTTTCACTCATTTATCTCACACTTAAAATCATTTGCACCTACCTACCATCGCACACATTGTGTGTGTGCGTGCGTGCGTGCGTGCGTGCGTGTGTGTGTGTGTGTGTGCGTGTGTGTGTGTGTGCGTGTGTGTGTGTGTGCGTGTGGGTGTGTGTGCGTGTGCGCGTGTGTGTGCGCGTGTGTGCGTGTGCGCGTGAGTGCGCGCGCGCGCTTTTTTATTACGCGTTATGTAAAAGAGAAAATTGGAAGCACAAGTGCTTGCAAATGTCCGTGACATTCTCAGCTGGGCATTCTCACTGGGCTGAAAATAAAGCGGATATAATTTGAAAACAAAGTATCAAAGGAACTAATTCGCCGCATAAACTAATTAAATTATTTATATTAAATAAATGTTAGTTCCGTTCTTTTACGCAGGCGCTTGTTTTGTACTGTTGGAGGGAATCGCTGTAAATGTAAATTACGTGTTTCTACATTTCAGTATGGCCATGTTGGTCAAAATTACCCGCGTCAAATGAGGCATACTCACACTAGAAAGGCGAATGTCACCGTTAGGCAAGAGTAGTCAAGTGCCATTCCTTGAGCCGACGGCGACATTAAAATACCGGGCAACGGCGGCAGCGACAGTCCTGAAATGATCGCACGGCCGAAAACTCGAACGCGTTCGTGGCGCCACTGCCACAAGAAGCGTGTTATAGATCAATACGTCGGAAGCATAGTTGAGTACACACATAAAGTATGGCACAGTTAGCGGGCTTGGCACAAGACAGGGCTGATTGGAGATCGCAGGGAGAGGCCTTCGTCCTGCAGTGGACATAAAATAGGCTTATGCTGCTGCTGATGATGATGCGTGCTTATCGCCTTGCTTACATATTTGGCGTAAGTGCGATTAAGAAAGCACAATACGACAGGAGGCCAAACGAATAAAGACACATAAACAGCGCTGGCTTAGAACTCAGGTTTATTCGTCGCCACAGTGTGATATACTGCTTGCGCAGTCTACGAGAAACTACCTAGAAAAGAAAAAAAGAAAAGGGACTGAAACAGGAGGCGTAAAAGGGCTAAAGGCACATGCAGTAATAATATGACTACCAAGCATCTTAAGGGAGCGTACATACTGACTGCTGTCTTAATGAGCGGTTGAAAGAACATGCCTGCAGCGTTTCCTCGGTGACATGTGGTCACCTTAGCATTCATTATCGTGACTGCGACTGCTCGCCCGAGTTTCAACTATGAGGAATCGTTAAACGTCGCTCGGACTGTCTCACACCAGGAATAGTTGAGGCTTTGGAAATGGCCAAGTTAGGTGGCATGCACGTTAGCATGCCTTCGGTTGCTCGGCCATGCAAAGAGATTGAATTCATATGAGTCATATTATTGTAATAATATTGTAGACTATATATATATATATATATATATATATATATATATATATATATATATATATATATATATATATATATATATATATATATATATATATATATATATATATATATATATATTTGTCATTTGATATTCTAAGTGTGTTTAGCCCTTTCTTTCACTGTTCATGGTTATTTTTCAATCATTACTTGTCCTTCATTTGCCGAAAACTGCGAAAGCATATACATTGCCTTTAACCGAATATAGCAGTATCGACATAGAATTCTACAAGGAAGCTGAAGTTCTTGTGAAGGGATCAACGACGCGTTCGAATTTGCAGGCACGGGAGCTTGCCGAGGGCCTCTTCCCATCGGTTCGCGGTTGCAAGTATACGTGGTATGTCATAACACCGCAGCCGCACTGCCCATAAACAGTTCCTACGCCTGAACTTCGCTCGGTTTGCCTCGACAGAGCACGCACGCACGTCATTCTGTTACGATGGTGGTGGGAACCCAATGTTGCTTCGCGTGAGCACACGGTTGTCGGCATTATGTAGAAGGTTTAGAAGCTTATGTTGAACTAGCTTTTTTTTAACGGTTTGTCTAAAGTTAGATGACACATCATATGTATTAAAGCAATGAACTTAGAGAGAGCGTTTGTTGAGTCATAAATACGACTTAACAAACGTTTGTTGTCGTAAAATAAGATATGCCATCTCTTTTACAAATGAATTCCATTCACTTATGAGGAAGAGAAAGAAACGCTTGAACACTCAATTTCTGTGCATGAAACAGCATAAGCCACTGATAAGCTTAACAGCGAGTCACAAGGTCTTTGAAGTCCAACTGCAACACTATTTCACTTGGGCTAAATTGATTCTATAAATGCCTAGCGTATACTTTCAAATTATTATTCGCAAAGCCGCAGGGCTGGTAATTGCCTAATTTTATTAATAGCAGCTATAATTAGCGCCTATGCATGCCTACGCCTACGCGTGCGCAGCATGGCCAAGTGGTAGCGATGCGGATATTACGAATATCGAAAAAACGTACGCAACCGTTGATCTCTCACTTGCGCCTAGGCAGCGAGGCGCATTGCTCAGTCATCATCTGGCGCCTTCCTTGGCGTGCGTTCTCCCTGCTGCGCTCCCAATTTGAGCTGTTGCAAGAATAGCGATGCATTGCGCGGCCGTCGGGGGCTCGAATGGGTGCTCAACACGAGCGATGGCTGGGCTGTGCACAAGGCTGAGTAAAGAAAGGCCGAACTCAACTTTCCTGTCCCAGCTTTCAGAGCGCAAGCGGGCACCTCGGCGCAGCAGGCAAGTGCGACACGGACCAGTCAACGTGCACAAAGCAGGGGAACTGCAGTGGACAAAGCAGCGAAAGCTACATCTGAACAGCACAGTCATTTAGCCATCAAGATATTCTTGTCAAACGCTTTCACGGGATGACTGTAAATACTACAATCCGCGATGGCGCACCAAAGCCAAAGGTAAATTGTATTCGGGCACGATATTCTCGGGGCATCATTTCCGGTAGTGCATCATCTTCAGGATATTTCTCGCGTTTCTACATCGAACGCGCGAAAGTAGACGAAAGAAAGCCTTTCTGACAAAGGGCCAGAAATGAGCAGGAACCGCATGCTGCATTTGTCACGAAGGAGAATAGGGTGCGGAGCCATAGTGTAGATGCGACGGCAAGCCGTGCATGAAGGAATGCAATGTCGCCAGAACAAAATGGACGAAGGTTTATCAAGACCGGAGTTAGGCCTGTCTGGCCGTTAGTTTACGGGCACTTACAATTAAGACCGAGCCCGTCTAGGTCTGTCGTGCCCAGCTTCAGCTACTTATCATCCTTTACTACTGATGACTGTAGTTGTCTGACCGCTCAACGAGTCCGGCGTTTTCATCGTGCCAGGCAGCGGCCGGTGAAGTAGAATATGCAAGGATGCCAACTCTGGGTATTTATACCTAGATCTAGGGATTTTCGGGTGAGATTAGGATGTAACGTCTTTCTCGAAGTATCTAGCGATTTTAAAGCATACGGTCATCTCGCCATTTACGCCGCTATGAATAGTCATAAGTACCCACGCAGACATTAGCAAGGTTACAGACACCAACTGCTTCTTAACTCTCTATCACTACTAGTGTAGGTGGAGCAGCGCGCCCGGAATACTGGTCCCCAGAACTAACGGCGCTGTAGTCACTCGCTACTTCTTTCAGTTATGGCATTGTAATAGGAGAGGGTGGAGCTGACGTCGCTGTTCTCTTGACAGCCGTATGGAGCATGTCTTCCGGCGGCCCCGTAATTGAGGCGGCTCTAGTACCATAGTATTTCTTTTTGACAAAAAAAAAAACGTGTCCAGTGCTGCCCCCTATCCTTCGTTTCGGAAACCATTGTTGTCTCCTCTTCGTGAAAAAAGGCGAAGATTTATGGCGGAAGTGTATTACACCTGCTGCGCAGCGCGCGTTGAAGCGAAACTTATAAAGCTTGGCCAGTTTTATCTATTCTGCACTCGAGAACGCAACCGTTGTTCGCGTAGTTTAATCAAGCAACACAGCATACGTCTAAAGGCATTAGGCATAATATTGCGCTCCAAATGGCAATTAGCAATCATAAAATTATTAAGGTTCTACATGAAACTGCATGAGTATAGCACACTGCCTGCTCTCACACGTTTCCAAGAAGCATACTGGCGAAATCACTCATATCCAATATGGCGACGAGCAAATTCCACGCAGCGGTGCATCGCTGCAGCGCTAGCAGCGATGCCCGCGTCCGCTGCACTGCATAGTGAATTGTCGTTGTTTGCATCTGTTGAGAGCTCGAATTAGCGGAGGCAAGGAATACGTTTTGCAGGTTTAGAAAGGAGAGATTAGGGATGCAGCGTCTTTTTCGAAGTAAAAGCAGGTCCTCCGAGTGGTTGTTGTGGCGCCCCAGTCGGGGCAGCCACCTAGATTCCAAAAAAGAGCAGGGGGCAATGACCCCAATGGCGAGGCAAGGCGAGGTAAGCGGAATTTCCGCAAAGCGGGGACAACATAGCTGCAGACAGTCGCTACAAGGGCTCTCCCATACCTTAGAATGCCGGTGGTTTAGGTATGAATTGCGGAAGGAACGAAGAGTTGTTCAAAATGGGCTGGCTTCAGGCAGTCGCACGACACTGTCTCTTCTTTGCCGCGAACGTAAATCTTCAAGGTCTCCTTTCAACGCGAAACCACACGAAAGGGGCCTTCATAAGAAGGATTCAATGGTGGCTTGATTGTGTCGCGTCGCGAAATGACGTGTGTAGTTGTGTTCATTGTCGGGACGCTAAACACAGGCTCCCCAAAGGCGATGCATGGAGCTGTCCATCGAAGCTCGCTGATCCAGCAATGTAGCCTCTCTAAGTGCTGCGCGGCCGCTGGCGAAATGCCTTGCTGGGTGCCGAAAAAGTGGCCTGGAACGCGGATTGCTGACCCATAGAGTATCTCGGCTGCGCTTACTCCGAGGTCATCTAGGATTGTTCGCAGCTACAGTAATACTAGAGGTAGCCCAGCTAGAAATACTAGGGTTAATACTAGGGGTAGCCTACCCAGCGCTGTCTGCCAAGCGTGGCGGTCAATGACGCCTTCAGTTGTCGGTGGAGACACTAGACCATGCCGTTGTTCTGTGGGTGGTAAGCCGTGGTGTTACGAAGGCTCTTTCCAAGCAGCCTCGCAAGGGCAGGAAAAAAGCGAGCTTCGGAAATGCTGGCCTCGGTCAGTATAGAAGCGTACGGTGAGGTCAGTAGTTATTCGCAAAGGACAACCGTACCACGATACTCACGTAGCAACAAATGCTTCCGCCACTCTTTCTGCCGTGGTGTCTTGTAGAGGCGTCGCCTCAGGCCACCTTGAGTAATTGTCGGCCCACGTGAGCGGGTACCTGTAGCTTTGGCAAGGCGAAAAAGGCCGCACCAAGTCTAAATGGACGTGATCGAAACGGCTGCACCGCTGAATATGCGCGTGCCGGATCACTCTCATGGCTTGACAGGCTGGGCAGCTTCTTGCCCAGATTAGAACATCTTTGTTGTGTCCTGGCCAGACAGGACAAGAAACACCTCTGTGTCGCTCTGATGCCGGGACCATGGAGAAAGACATTCAGCAAGAGCAGACACTCGCATAGGGCCCAGGGACCGAATTGACAGTAGCGCACCAAGAGGATGAGATTAACTCCTTCCTGTTTTGGTCTTGGGCGCGCGGGTTTTGAACGCTAGCCGGCACGCGCTACGCCGGCTGTGCTACTCAGTGGCTTTTTGTTTTCGTTTTTCTGCTGCTCAGTCGCTCAAGGTCTTATTGCAGAGTCGTTTATTTGTTTAAAACGATTGCGAACGACCTTTAGAAGCCTCCATCGAATCCGTACGACGTGCAATTTCATAAACTAGACGCAAAATGCCTTGTAAATGAGGAAATCTTTATTTCGCTCTATATAAAGGCTTGTTCGGGGGTTTTTGTGCGTTCATCCAACGTTGTGGCACCTGGCAAGCAGTAGCAGTTCCCAAACAAAGCTCCACTGGACGGCATCAGCTGAGAAAGTTAAAACAAGCATGCGTAATTTTTGTATTCAGAACTTATAGGAATACCACGTGTACAGGCAAACGTGCAAAAGTAGTGATTGAGTGACGTTACAAACAAAAGCAATTCACCGTTACATACATGACGTCGAAAATACCCGGCTCATTTCAAGCCGCACTATGAATTATGCAGAAAACATCTGATTTCCAAGCATTACCCCCTCCCCGGGCATTATTTACTGCATTTTAAGAGCAGAAATGCATGGGCGACTCGGCGTTTCCAAAACAACTGGACCTCAGCCGACACGATAGTACGCTACATACACAGAGGAGGCCACAACTTGAGCTATAGAAAGCGTCACAAACTCCTCACTAAGATTCATTACACGCAAAACCAACATGTCACCACGGCCGGCTTGCTTTGTTGAAGACTGCGTCACAATCTCAGGCGCGGCGAGCGTTCCTCAATAGTATCCCAACAGGTAACGAAGTGAACTATAATTATTTTCGGGGTCAGAGAATGCGTCACGTACTTGTCCCTGTAAGATTCAATACACGCGAAACTACTTGTGGCACCCGGCCGAGCTGCTTTTCGCTAACTGCGTCACAAGGCCGGGCGTGACCACTGCGCATGAAAAGTACCCCCAAAAGTAAAGAAATTAGTTACAATAATGTTGAGAGTCATAGAGGTGCCAAAACTTCTCCCGGTAAGAGTAAATACAGCGAAATTGTGTCACACGGCCGAGTTTATCTTTCGCTATCTGCGTCACAAAACTGGCTGCGGCGAGCCTGTCCAAAAACTACCGAATAAGTCATAATAAAGTTGGGGCTCATTGAAAGCGCCGCAAACATCTCCCAGTACGAGGCCTTAACCTAAATTAACTAAGCCACGACGGCCGAGCTCTTTTTCGCTAACTGCGTCACAAGTCTCGGTTCCGTGCCTTAAAAGCGTAAATTTGCTTGAAAAGCGTTGCAGGCTGTGAAACCAACTTTCTCAAATTGCCGTAGTGCAATAGTGTAGTGGTGCCGTGTCGAAGTGCAGACGGAATGCAAGAATACGCCGGGAGCCCAACAGTCGAGGCTACATCCAAAAGAGACGCGTCGCCGTACAGGCGAACTTCACATGCGCAACCAGCCACGCTGGTTTGAGTGGCCTGTTTGGCGCATGACGTATGCATCTCTCGCGCCTGGCGCATCGAAGCTTGTTGGTAAGTTACTCAAGAAAAGTAAGTCGCAAAGTATAAGTTAATATATAGGCTAAACGTTTTACTTTTAGTGGAAAAGAATAAAAAAAATGATACGTTGTCTAAGATCATTTCACATTCTTTTTATCCAATGCTCGCGTCAACTAACGGATGGGATGAACACTAGGCTTGACGTGTTTCCTGCTAGCAGGTTTCGCCGAGTGTACCGTCTTGTTGAATTTCTTTTTCTATGCCGGGATGGCTTAGCCCGTGCAGTGATCGAATATTGGCCTCCTTAGCTGATGGGGCACGAAAGGCGAGGAGCTGCCTGCGATGTGTCACACGTAACCAATTTTGTTGTGTAGGGAAGTTGCACCTCTGCAAGCTGGACCGACGAGCCCTTTTTCCCGCAATTGGCGCAGCTCGGGGTCTGTTTACTGGGCAGAGGCGAGAGCTTCAAAATCTAAAGGACCAGAAGGCACAGCGCCGAACCGCGACAGTACGTCAGCTGCCTGATTTTCGGCCCTAGAGATATGGCGGATGTGCGTAGAAAATTCCGAGATAAGGGAAAGTTGCCGAAGCTCACTTTCTGAGTATGAGGCACTGTTGTTCTTGAAAACGAAGGTTAACTGCTTATGGTCGGTCAGAATGTGAAAGCTAGAGCCTTCAAGAAAAAAACGTCAATGCTTGACAGCACATTAGGTGGCCAACGTCTCCCTCCCGAAGGCATTGTAGCGAGCTTTTGAAGGTTTGAGGCGCTTTGAGAAGCCAAGTGGCCTCCAGTCTGTGTCATCATGCTGCTGCAGTACTGCACCCGCTGCCGTGGTCGATATATGCACCGTAAGGCGAATTGGCACGTCGTGCAACGGATTAATCAGCCAGACTGCAGTCGCCAACTGCATTTTGGCTTTCTGAAAGGAGTGTTCGTGCTCCGACGGCCAATCAACGGTTGGCATTTCTTTTTTTTTTTTTGAGTCGCGACGCAGTAGGTTGATAAGCGGCTGAAGCACTTGCGCACAGGATGTTGTGAAGCGCCCGTGAAAACTTATGAGCCCCCAGAAACTTGCGCAAATTTCAGAAGGAGGTTATATAGGTGAAGTTCTCCTCGATTGCCCACACCCGTGATTCCAGTGGCTTGATGCATTGGAGTGAAATGCGATGGCCAAGAAAATGCATGGCTTCAATTCCGAAAATTAATCTCTGGAGCTTTACGACCGGTTTTGTTCATCCATTTGCTTAAATAATAGGCGAAGGTACTCTTTGTGCTCTTCATCTGTGCGACTTGCAACGAGAAAGGTATGCGCAAATGAATGGCAGACCGAAAGCAAATATGTAGGAAAGGGATATTGATCCAGAGCAGCGGGGCCATTCAAAGCTCGGTAATCACCACCCAGCTACCATTCGCCACTCTCCTGCTTTAGAACCAGATGGAGAGGTGAAGACAAATTGTATAGGAAGGAAGAATAACACCGAGATCAAGCATGTGTTAGAACTCAAGCCGGGCGTCGTTAAACATCCGTCCAGCGATCCTCCGTGGCTGGGAGGCAACAGGTGGGCCGGTGGGGGTGATATGATGCACCACCTTGTGTTCCACGGGCTGCGCATCGCTGCGGGGCTTCATGGGTTGCGGGTACCCCGCAAGTGTCTTGTACGTTGAGACCAGCCAAAACGTTCGAATGCCAGATGAGATGAGGTAGGGCTACAGGCCAAGTGCATCGAAGGATGTGAGGTTATCCTTTAGGCGCACCTTGTGTTCCACGGGCTGCGCATCGCTGCGGGGCTTCATGAGTTGCGGGTACCCCGCAAGTGTCTTGTATGTTGAGACCACCCAAAACGTTCGAATGCCAGATGAGATGAGGTAGGGCTACAGGCCAAATGCATCGAAGGATGTGAGGTTATCCTTTAGGCGCCGGTCGCGAACACACACATCTTGGTTGAAATGACTAAATTCCGCTCCTGGTATGTCCAAGCTGACGTCGACGATCACAAACACTCGTCTGTGCGAGTGCCAGAGTCCGATGTCTATCGTTATTGTACGGAGCCCATACGACGCGATGGCAGTGTTGTTCGCTGCGTGGAGCGTGGGCGTGGACAAACCACGTCGGCGAGCTATGGCCGTGGCGGGAACGATAGACAGCTCGGCTCTGCTGTCATGGAAGAGGCGGCTGCCGGCGATGCGGTCGACTACGAAGAATAGGCGGCTTGCGCGAGGGTCGATGTCGCCATTAGCGATTGGCCGGTGCGTTTCCCGTCGAAGAACAGGGCTGGGTGCAGCGACTTGTTTGTTCGCGAAAGTGACGGTGGTACCAGCACAAGAGCCGCGGCAAGTCCGTACGTGTGCTGCGAGACTGTGAAGGCGAATGGTTGCGCCGACTTTGGTGGCCAGTGTTGCCACCCGTCGTCAGCTTCTCCAGTGCGCTGGTAAGGCTGTTGACTGTTTCCTCCAGGCGCGAGAGTCGGTCTCTGTCTCTGAGATTCGCAGCGGCGATAGGTAGCTGCGCCGTAGACGAGCAGTCGCTTATGCGGTAAGCGAATGCAACTTGCCGATCGAGACTTGTCTCTTCAGAACCCGTCTTTACCATGTGTGCGGACTGTGGGAGGCGTTGCAAGAACAGGTAGCGCAAAATTTGCAGCTGCGTCTCATTTGCGGGGTGCTCATCCAGCAACTGGCGCAACCGTCGCAGGAGGTGGTCGCCGAGTTCCTCGTAGAGGAGCTGTTGGAGCCTACTCTTCTGCGATGGCTAGAGGCACCTTGCGTTTTAGATCGTCGTATGCTGTGGCCGAAGGGTTACCCGCTAGGAAGTCGTCTACGGCATCGGCAATGCCGGAGCGTAGCGCCACAACGACGGACACGTACCTATCTGCCTGTGAAGTGATGCGCCGGAGTTGAAAACGGGCCTCTACTTGCATAAACCAGATTCGGGGATTCTTAGGCCAAAAGCTGGGAAGCTGAAGCTCTGCGGCGATGACAGGAGACGTAATCATGGCGTCTCTCTGTCAGCAGTAGTAGGAACAGCGTCGTTCATGGCTAATGTTCGAAAAAAACGTAAATCCCTTGGTCCCCACTCGTTGGGAGCTCGGTTTGGCGGAGGCAAGGAATACATGATTTGGCAGCTCGAGAACCGAGAGTTGACTGGCTTTATTCAAAAGTAAAACCAGGTTTTCCGAGTGGCTGCGGTGGCGCCCCAGTCGGGCAGCCGCGTCGGTTTCAATCAAGAGCACGGGGCAACGACCCCCACAGCGAGGCACGGCAAGGTAAATTGGATTTCCAGAGCAAGGAGCAATGACCGGCGACGTGACGTATGGTCGCTACAATATAACCAAAATACGCTTTGAGCACCACAACTCTTAACTGTCAGAACGGCATTGATATGTTCGTTGTGCTGTGCATTTATAAACACAGATTATTGAACTACTCTGTTCAACAACTGCCAATGTTTATTTGCTGGAATAGGTCATTCAAGATATAATCATAATAATAATACTTTATTCCACAAAGTCACAAAAAAGCAGCGTACATAACAGGCCTGCCAAAGCCACACAGGGCTTGAGCGGCAGTGCCTGGCAGGCAGCGGAACAAGCAATTATTCAATTGACATGTACTTTTCACATTTAAAGTAGTATATGAGAAAAAAAATAAAAAGCAAAAAACAACTAATGATTCCCTGAGGCGACTAGTCGATTTGCCTGAGTGCCTTTTTTAACTTGTATTTTGTTCGAGCTCGCAAGGCGGTTTGAGACAATTTGTTAAAATATACAGGAACATAGTAGTCTCGTATTCTCCTGCCATATCTTGTACAACGCCTAGGTACGAGGTAAAGATTCTTAGGCCGCAAACAACGTGAGGGAATGTACTTCACCCTGAAATTACTTTCCCAGAAGTGTTTTAGCACAACAGTTTGCAGCAGTAGTTGATTAAAGTCTGGAATATATAAGGTTTTGAAAACGTCACTTTTCTCATGAAGATTTAAATCATAGCTGATGTTCTTTAGTATAGAACGGAGAATATGGTTTTTCAATTGTAATATTTAGTTTACTTTATATAGCGCAGAGTTAAAGTAGGTGTTCCGCAGGCTGCAATGGTTGCCTGTATATTTATTCCAGCAACTACGTAATAAAAGTTGCGCCTTGAGCAGCATTGATGCGGCTGCTACGTTGTACCTTCACGAACACAGATGAGTTAACTACTGCACTGAAATACTACTTGCGTCTATTTGCTAGAAAATGTTGTTCAA
The DNA here is from genome assembly GCF_038994185.2 of Dermacentor albipictus. Classification (NCBI taxonomy): domain Eukaryota; kingdom Metazoa; phylum Arthropoda; class Arachnida; order Ixodida; family Ixodidae; genus Dermacentor; species Dermacentor albipictus. The sequence goes on along the minus strand of NC_091821.1, from coordinate 463,390,409 downwards.
AACTTGCGGGTGTTGTGTGCCATTTCTTCAAACTGTCAGTAATTCTATCACGCTGTACGATCGGGCAGCTTCCTGGGTAACTGGGATAGTATATAGCAGCCGTTATGGAAAAAGTTAGTTCCTGGTTGGTGCCTGGATCAGGATGAACTTTGCAAAAAAGCCAGTATTGAATTTCCCTTGAACTTTCGTGATGCAGTCGGATGGATGATAATTTCTCTTTTCACGATTATTTCTTTATTTGGTTAAATAAATTGTTCAGCACTTGCAGCTGCACTTCTTGATGCTGCATATAACTTTGGCGCTCAGCAGCCATGAGGCGCGTCTCCTCTGCAAGGGCCTCTTCCTCCATTTGGCACCCCTTTAATTCTTGGCGCTGCTCTTCTGCACGTGCCTCTCTTGCATCTGACACTCTTACATTTCCATTTCTTTGTTCCTGATGGTGTCACTGTGCTGTTTATCTGAAGCTGCAGGCTCCTTTATGCAATCTGCGCGTGACTGCTGTCTATCTCATACACCTGTTGTGACCAGGGCTCCAGATTTTCAATGGTCATTCCTTTGTGTCGTGGCGCACTTGCAAAGACAAAGAAGCCATTACGAAGACTGTGCACACAAATGACTGTCCTCCAATGTTTACGCGCTTCGTGCTGCTCGATGAAATCTAGCAGATTTGCTGTGCTGAACTAATGAGTGTTGTTTGTTCTGTTCCAGAAAAGTTCAAGTGCTTTGCGTGTACCAGATGAAGAATACACCGCCTTCGTTGCAAATGCCACAGGCTGTGGTTGTGTTGCCATGCTAGCAAATCCAATTGCATTGTTCAGTACAACTCATCTTTTGACGAGTCCATCCTCAATTTAAATTAATAAAGGATAAAATGGAGAAAGCTGTCTCATCTCTCGGTGGACTACAATAGTGTTTAAAGGGCTGGTATGTGAAACAAAGCTGAATTCACTGTCAATCGTACATACTGTGCTTCCTGAACGTCGAACGGAAATGTTCAAAATCTGTGGTAGCTGCAAAGAGGCATCCTTGAAACAAATTTACATATGAAATCGAAGCAATTTGTTGACATAAGAGATTACCAAAATGCTATTCAGTGCATGCAGCCAGAGCATGCACTTTTTTTATGCACTTATAGACAGTGAATTTATTGGTGCAGGTTAGCTTAGAACTTATACTCAACGATAAACCAGAATTGCGTCAGCCATATTTTTTAAGAAATGTAGAAATCAGGGACAAGAGGAGCAGGAGGCACTCTGCAATTGTATCATGTCAAACACTATCTGGAAGCACTGAACCTACTGTGTAATAAAAATGAACCGGATGGCACGGTTAAGCCCTCAAAAATGCAGATTTATGTAATAGCTGCTGTAAGATACATGCCCATGCTTGGGAATATTGAATATTCAGCTTAAAAGCTGATTCATCCAAATCAAATCAACGATATGCTAAGCACACAGCTCCTTTTCACGCCTCACGCATTAAGTGGAAAATGTAGTCCGTGCTGCGAAATGAATGTGCCGTCACTTCACAGGAATGTCCGTGGGCAATGGTTATAACACGAGCTGTGGTGTGAAAAACAGTTCGCACACCAAGTCCATGCCAGTAAATGAACAGTATTTCACCAGCGTATTCATTGCAGCAGAGTGTGCTCGTGATCATGCACCAACTCTAGCATTGAAGCATGAAGTGGCTCACGTCGCATGTGCAGTACAGAAGAGAAATAGAAGATGCCATATCACCAGAGGCAGACAAGGCCGAGAAGAGCAGAAGACGTGCTGGCTTGACCAGGCGTCAATGAATGCGGGAAATAGATGTTCAAGTGCCAACAGATGACGGCGCTTCAGTGGAACTCGCCTTTCACTGATATCGCTCAGCATACAGTAAAATCTACGAGATCTCCTTGTCCCTTCCTGAGCAGTGTCTGGTGTGAGGCAGTCATGCCAGCTGAGGAGTAAGCACAACGTGCTCGAGTAATAAACCCTTTGCACAGAGGCTTTTTGCGTATGCCCCGTGTTGTATGCTATTTGTAGTTTGTTCTTTTTACATTTTGCCCGCCATGGCTGCTTAGTGGCTATGGTGTTAAGCTGTTAAGCACAAGGTTGCGAGATTGAATCCCGGCCACGGCAGCCGCATCTCGATGGGCGCGATATGCGAAAACACCCGCGTATTCAGATTTAGGTACACTTAAAGAACCATAGGTGGTCCAAATTTCCGGAGCCCCTACTACGGCGTGCGTCATAATCAGATCGTGGCCCACCATGGTTGCTCAGTGGCTATGGTGTTGGGCTGCCGAGCAAGAGGTCGCGGGATCGAATGCCGGCCACGGTGGCAGCACTTCGATGGGGGAGAAATGCGGAAACACATGTGTACTTAGATTAAAAAAAATAATTATGGGGTTTTACGTGCCAAAACCACTTTCTGATTAGGAAGCACGTCGTAGTGGAGGACTCCGGAAATTTCGACCACCTGGGGTTCTTTAACGTGCACCTAAGGCCCAAACAATGAAACGTTCCTTTCCTTCGAGCGCTTCCTAACCTTACGTGAGGCCTCCTTACAGCGAAGGAGCGATGGAGGAAGCAAGCATACTCTGAAAGCTCCCTTCACCCGTCCTCACGTAAGGAGCGGTTGCCGCCATGCCTGGGTTCGAGATTATCTCTTAAAAGCTTTAGGCGAACACCAGAACACCACTATTCAATAAAAAACGTTGTATCGTCGCACAATCTCTAAGTTGATGAGCTAATATAGAGAAACGTGGACGCTATTTTTTAGTTTTGTTTACTAAATCTAAAGAAGCAGTGCATTACAGTGCGAAACTTGATGTGCTCCAGCAACGCTGGCACGCCGGCGTCGTGCAACGCCTAGCAACGCCTAGCAACGCTTCCATGCCGCACGCGTGACTGAAACGAACGTGCCTGGCAAAACGTACCGTGCTCGCGCTTCTCCGAAGGTGGGCGACAGCACGCACGCGCAAGCAAACGTCACGTGGTTAAGCAGTGAGGCGAAGCGCTTGTTCAGGGCCAGGAGCGGCGTAAGGACGCATGAAGGTAGCTTGGCCCAAACAATAAAACGTTCCTTTTAGGGGTGTGCGAATATTGAAATTTTCGATTACGAATCGAATACGAATAAGGCGAATAACTCTCTTCGAATATCGAATTGAATATCGAATACATGTGTAGTATTAAAAAATTGCAAGAGAGGTAACAATAGCTTTATTACCCTTTTAAAAATAACATTGCATTTTACAAGGTTGCTTCAAATTAAAGAGGTACTCAATTATAGATAATGGACTCAGGTAATGCCCTCAGTCAGGTAAAACGCTTGTTACACATTGTCGTGAAGGAAAATTAACTGCTCAATATGGCCAGAAAGTGAACGCTCTCTATGCACTGTCACATTTCTACCGGTAGAAAAGACTCTTTCACTAGGAACTGAAGTGGCAGGGATCGCCAAGTACTTCCGGGCGAGTGCACTTAAAAGCGGGTACCTGAAGCGGCCAATGGACTGCCACCACTCACAAGGATTCATGCCCCTTTCCAGAAGAGGCTTTTGCGCGTAGTCTGTGACTTCCCTCTCAGGGGCAGATGCCAAATGTGTCTTCTCTTTGTTCATCACTAGATCGTCAAAAGCATTCCATACACTCGATGCCACCAGTGGACACGAAGTCGACGCTGGCACGGCGGTGTCCCCACGGTGTTCCACGATGGCTTCCTGGAGCTCCCTTGTCAAAAGGTTTTTCAGCCAGATCATCTGACCAGATGCCTGATGAACTGTGGCCATAAAGCGCGGATCAAGAAACATGCCTAGGCTGGCCACTTCATCAAATTTCCCCTCCGCACAAAGAGCCTTGATACATTTTGCAACAACGTTAGCAAACCCTGAGTTGCCTTTGCAACCTTCAAGGCAATGGGGCATTCCAAAAATAATTGGAATTATAAAGCTTGGTGAAAAAGAAACCGAAACTGATCATGTCTCCAATGCCTGAAGCAGATAGACTGAAACAGAGCATACAGATAATGAGCGGATCTTGCGAAGTTCTCAGTTAATAAACATGTTCTTAGGAGAATGCGGAGCAAGCATACAATTGGTTAATTGCTCAATTATTCGCAGTCTATCCAAATATTCGCCGTTTCCACCGTTATTCGGCCGTCCTCGGATATTCGTGAATTTCCGAACATGCATTTCTCGAATCGAATACGCTTCGAATATGGAAAATATTCGATTCGTATTCGAAATTCCGAATATTCGCACACCCCTAGTTCCTTTCCTTCGAGCGCTTCCTAACCTTACGCGAGGCCTCCTTACAGCGTAGGACCGATGGAGGAAGCAAGCGTACTCTGAAAGCTCCCTTCACCCGTCCTCACCTAAGGAGCGATTGCCGCGTGCCTGGGTTCGAGATTATCTCTTCAAATCTTTCCGCGAACACCATTATTCTATTAAAAAATGTTGTATCGTCGCACAATCTTTAAATTGAATAGCTAATATAGAGAAGCGTGGACGCTTTCTTCTAGTTTCGTTTACTAAAGTTAAAAAAAAGTTGCGCATTACAGTGCAAAACTTGATGTGCTCCAGCAACGCTGGCACGCCGGCGTCTTGCAACGCCTAGCAACGCCTAGCAATACTTGCATGCCGCACGCGTGACTGAAACGAACATGCCTGGCAAGGCGTGCCGTGCTCGCGCTTCTCCGCAGGTGGGCGACAGTGCGCATGCGCAAGCGAATGCCACGTGGTTAAGCAGTGAGGTGAAGCGCTCGTTCAGGGCCAGGAGCGGCGTAAGGACGCATGAAGGTAGCTTTGGAGCTACCTTATGCTGAGGAAGCACCAAGGAAGCCTTCACCGAGGGCCCCTCAGTAAGGAAGCTTTCAGAGTGACATAAGGTAGCCTCACCCCAATGAAGGCTTCCTTAGTGAGGTAAGGAAGATTCCATTGTTTGGCTTCTTATGCTGAGGAAGTACCAAGGAAGCACCAAGGAAGCCTTCACCGAGGGCGCCTCAGTAAGGAACCTTTCAGAGTGACATTAGGTAGCCTCACCACAATGAAGGCTTCCTTACTGAGGTAAGGAAGATTTCATTGTCTGGCCCTAACTCTAAGTACACGGGTGTTTTCGCATTTCGCCCTCACAGAAACGCGGCCGCCGTGGCAGGGATTCGATCCCGCGGCCTCGTGCTCAGCAGCCCAACACCATAGTGCTTAGATTTAGGTGCACGTTAAAGAACCCCAGGCAGTCAAAATTTCCCGAGACCTCCACTCAGCGCGCCTCATAATCAGAAAGTGGTTTTGGCACGCAAAACCTGACAATTCAATTTTTTTTCTCTTTACATTGGAATATATGTTCGTGTGCCATGTCTGTCACCGTTTCATCCTTGTCGCACCCTAAGACGCTTGTCTGACGCTCTTGAGCTTGCTTCCCAAAGCGTATCATAACACAAGCTACCGTGTCATGCAAACAGGTTTGGTATTTACCCCTTATTGGTGTCTGTCTATCTTATGCTGGAGCTGGTTACGCCCTACGGACAGGATCCAAATAGAAGCGGGGCCTCATGTTCCCATTAGATGGGTCGAGCTGTATGCGATTACTGGCAGTTCTCGAGGAGAAAAAATGGGGCCATTCGTTAGTCCCAATGGCAATGGGAATGCATTATTTAAGAATTACACAATACTGACTATTTCTTCATTTTGTATGCTAGGCGAGGTCCGATAAGTTCGGCCGAGCATGTGCAGTCACCATTTGCAATTTTAATAAAATAACTGTATTTGGCTGCACAATGCCAAGACAAAGCGAAATCAATCTTAGTTTTGCAATTTAAAATATGGAAGCTCCCGGTCAGTCAGAAGCGCTTCCTGTGAATTTCCTTAAGCTGGCAATGAAGGTGTTGGGGCTCTGGCTCTAAAATACTAATGATAGAGTATGAATCAACACCGATGATTCTAAACATTATTGTAGTGTACGGCCGCTGTGATGGGAAGCAAGAAAAATCACGAACCTGGAACATTGCAGTGTATTGATCCAAGACAATTATTTTTTCTGTGCATCTGAGAATCGCGTCGTCTTGAAATGATTTCTGCAGGTTACGATGATAGTTATTGAAATATGACTTTGCTCTAGCCGGCACTATAAATTCACAGGCGCTGAAGTTAAGATCAATTCATTTGTTAGCGGTGCTTTGAAATATTTTTTTAAATTGGCACTCTTAATTTACGTTAAAATTTTTCAACATAAAGGGACACTAAAGCGAAACAATAAATCAGTTTAGACTAATGAACCATTGTTTGAGAACCCTGCAGGCAGTCATTAAAAAAATAGTTTGATTATTAGATGAGAAAATGAAGGTCCAAGTATCAGTTTTTTGAATTTCGCGGCGAAACCCCAGCGCCGCTATGACAGCGTCACGTCAGGGATTCCAAAGTATGTTTTCGCATTTGGGCCGCGTCGGTTAAATAAAGGTTCCCGATACTTGCCATGTTAAATATTTGGTTCCTTTAGAACGCAATGTAGTCAGTCTGTACCGCTATATATCATTAGTAAGCACTAGAAGATGCCATCATAATCCAAGACGTCACAGCGCCCAGGTGCGGGAACATAAGTAGGCGTCGCCACCCGTATTTCGTTCTTGCGCTTTTTCTGGCTTACCAAACGGCTTATCGTTGTAAGAGTGGTGTTTTTGATGTTGTAGGACGGTAATTTACTGATGCAGAAGAAATCATTTTTCACTTTAGTGTCCCGTTAAGTCTATTGACTTCAAGTATATATATAATGTGAGAAAAGGTTTATTGGCGGCTCCTAATGTAACGGCACAGCAACCGGGAACGGCGAAGCAGCCCGAAGCACTGTCCAAACGGACGCCAGCAATCAACAGCGCGAGCCGAGACGAGCCGCGCGTTGGCAATGCGGCTGTGCCGCGAGGCGCGTCTTCTTCTTCACAATCTCCCCCCGGACAAAAAGAGCCATCCTGGCGCCTTAAGAATCGGGAGGCAGAGGGTCGTGGTAGGGCTTGAGACGCGAGACGTGGACAATGTCACGTCCACGCCGGCGCAAGTCTTCAGGTGGTGACAGGGGCTCAATGAGAAAATTCACCGGTGATGTTTGCGCCAAGACTCGGTAAGGCCCTTCGAATTTTGGGACGAGTTTCGAGGAAAGCCCCGGCGTTTGGAAAGGGACCGACAACCACACAAGAACGCCTGGAGCGTAGGTCGTGCTTGGATGCGTGTCGAGGCGGTTTTCTTTCTGGCGCTGCTGTTGCTCTGCCGTAAAGGAGCGCGCTAGCTGGCGGCATTCTTCGGCTTGTCGGGCGACGTCGGAAACAGGTAGACACTCGGAGGCGTCAGGACGGTATGGAAGGAGCGTGTCGATGGTATGCGTAGGCTCGCGGCCATACAGGAGGAAGAAAGGTGAAAATCCCGTAGTGGCCTGGATCGCGGTGTTGTACGCGAACGTGATGAATGGAAGGATGCGGTCCCAGTTACCATGATCAGACGCCACGTACATAGAGAGCATATCACCAAGTGTGCGGTTAAATCGCTCTGTGAGCCCGTTAGTCTGTGGATGGTATGCCGTGCTTGTCCGATGAATAATATGGCATTCCGAAAGCAAACTTTCGACGACTTCGGAGAGGAAGGCGCGACCGCGATCGCTGAGGAGTTCCCGAGGTGCGCCGTGTCGAAGCACGAAGCGATGTAGGACGAAAGAGGCTACATCCCGCGCTGTAGCACTTGGTAAAGCAGCAGTTTCGGCGTAGCGTGTCAAATGATCAATAGCAACGACGATCCACCGATTGCCGTCTGGTGTCATAGGAAGTGGGCCGTATAGGTCGATGCCGACGCGATCGAAGGGTGTGGCAGGGCACGGGAGCGGCTGCAAGGCACCAGATGAGCGTAAAGGCGGCGATTTGCGGCGTTGACAGTCAAGACAGCACCGAACAAACTTGTGTACAAAATTGTACATGCCGCGCCAGTAGTAGCGGTGGCGAATGCGTTCGTACGTCTTGAAGACTCCGGCATGGCCACACTGCGGATCGTTGTGGAAAGCGGCACATATTTGAGACCTTAAGCTGCGGGGAACCACCAGAAGCCACCGACGACCATCAGGAGTGTAATTGCGACGGTGCAGCAGCTGGTCACGAATGGCAAAATGAACTGCTTGGCGTCGGAGGGTTCGGGATACAGGGATGGTCGACGATCCAGAAAGATAGTCGAAAAGAGAAGCGACCCACGGGTCACGACGTTGTGCGGTTGCAAAGGAGTCCATGTCGAGAGATGACACGGAATGTGCGGAAGTTGTTGCGCAGGCCGAGTCTGGAGGTAAAGGTGAACGAGACAAGGCATCTGCGTCGGAGTGTGTGCGTCCACTGCGGTAGACGACGCGAATATCGTACTCCTGGATGCGTAGTGCCCAACGGGCTAGGCGGCCAGTGGGATCTTTCAAGTTGGCGAGCCAACAAAGCGCATGGTGATCTGTGACCAAGTCGAATGGGCGCCCGTACAGATATGGTCGGAACTTGCCAAGTGCCCACACTAAAGCCAAGCACTCTTTTTCGGTCACGCTGTAATTGGCCTCAGGCTTCGTCAGTGTGCGACTCGCATAGGCGACTACATATTCGGGGTAGCCCTCCTTTCGTTGGGCGAGTACGGCGCCGAGACCGACCCCGCTGGCATCTGTATGTACTTCAGTTGCAGCTGACGGGTCGAAATGGCGAAGAATAGGTGGGGAGATGAGAAGACGACGCAGCGTAGCAAAGGCGGAGTCACATGCAGGGGACCAGCAGGAGAGGGCGGCGTCACCGCGTAGAAGCTGAGTCAATGGCGCCATGATCGATGCGAAATTTCGAACAAAGCGCCGGAAATATGAGCATAGGCCCACGAAGCTTCGAAGTTCTTTGATGGTCTGAGGCTTCGGAAACTCAGCAACTGCTCGAAGTTTTGCAGGATCGGGTAGAACGCCATGCTTGGACACAACGTGGCCTAAAATGGTGAGCTCTCGCGCGGCGAAGCGGCACTTCTTGAGGTTGAGTTGAAGGCCAGCGTTCGTTAGACAGGTCAAAACTTGTCTAAGGCGGAGCAGGTGAGTAGGAAAATCAGGCGAGAAAACCACGACATCGTCGAGGTAGCACAGACATATAGACCACTTGAGGCCACGCAGAGTGTTGTCCATGAGTCGTTCAAAGGTGGCAGGGGCGTTACAAAGCCCGAAAGGCATCACCTTAAATTCATATAAACCGTCAGGTGTAATGAACGCGGTTTTCTGGCGATCGGCCGCAGCCATGGGGACCTGCCAGTACCCTGAACGCAAGTCAAGGGACGAGAAAAATTCTGCGCCCTGAAGACTGTCGAGGGCGTCATCGATGCGCGGCAAAGGATAGACGTCTTTGCGCGTTACCTTATTTAACCGACGGTAGTCGACGCAAAAGCGAATAGACCCGTCCTTCTTGCGAACGAGAACGACAGGAGATGCCCAGGGACTGTGCGAAGGTTGAATAACATCACGGCGCAGCATATCTTCGACTTGGGTGGTAATGACACGACGCTCTTCGGCAGAGACGCGATATGGTCGTTGACGTAACGGCTGATGTGAACCGGTGTCAATGTAATGCCGCACTTCCGACGTGCGGCCCAGGTGAGGTTGTGAAACGTCGAATGAACTTCTAAAGTTGTGCAGGAGATCAAGAAGGGCGGCGCGTTCGGCAGGTGTGAGGGTATCGGCGATGGCATGCGAGAACGCAACCCTGGACGTTTCTTCAAGCGCGGACATCGAAGATGCTTGGCCGGGGTCGACGTCAAAAGAGTCTCCAGGGACGTCAACCAAAGACGAAGAGTCGAGGAGTTCCACGAAGCCAAGGCATTCACCAACGAGCAACGTAAGAGGCGCACAGAGGGGATTGTAAAAGTAGAAATTGCTGCAGCCGCCAGCCATGTCAAGCGTCGCGAAGGGTAGTGGGAGAGATTTACGGCTCATGAAGACGTCGGACGGCGTGAAGAGGACCGTTGCATCAGCGATGGCATCGCAAAAGACGGGGACGAGGGCGAAGGAGCCAGGTGGAATATCTGTGTCCTCGCGCACGGTAAGTTTAGAAGGGCGGTCGCAATCTTCGTCCAAGGGTGCGTCACAAGGGGAAAATTCAACTTCGGCGCGTGCGCAGTCGATCACGGCTTTATGACTGGATAAGGAGTCCCATCCGAGGATGACGTCATGCGAGCAGGTGGGAAGAACAATACACTCGACGATGTAAACAATGCCGTGAATAAGCACACGTACAGTACAGGCTGCGTGCGGAGTGACGGGCTGCGCGCTTGCCGTACGAAGCGACAGTCCAGAAAGCGGCGTGGTCACCTTGCGCAGCGAACGGCACAGTTTGGCGGCTATCACAGAAATGGCTGCGCCGGTATCCACAAGAGCGAATGTAGGAACACCTTCTACACAAATTTCGACCACGTTAGCAGGAGAGGCGCGAGGACTTTGACAGTTCGAATGGGGCGCAGTTCTTGCCTCTTGAACTGCGACGTTCAGTTTTCCTGGTCAGGTGGTGCGGGTCGCCGACGCATTGGGGAGAGCGAGCGTCGGCGAGGGGATGGCGAGCGACGCGAAGGAAATTCTGGGATGTCAGCACGAGCATACGGTTGGGGGGAAGGAGCGGCGTATTGGCGAAATGGCTGGCTGCCGTACTGGAAGGGCCGCGAGGCGTCGCCGAACGCTTGAGGACGACGGCGGCAATATCGGGCGACGTGTCCGGGACTGCAGCAAGAATAACAGATGGGTCGGTTGTCAGGTGTCCGCCAAGGATTAGCTCGCGGTGCGGTCCAAGATGTAGCATGGGCTTCCGGTGGCAGCGGTTGGGACTGGGTCGTGAAAGACGCCGGTGGAGGCCTGCGTACTGCCTGGGCGTACGTAAGAGGCGCGGCCACAGGCAGGACTGGCTGCGCATAGGTGAGAGGCGTGGCGACAGGCTGCACTGCCCGCGTAGAGTTGAGATTCACGGCTGCAGGCGGCTGATGTGGTGCGGAAGGGACAACGTGGGCGACCTCTTCGGAAATGAGGGTGCGGAGCGTGTTTGGAAGACGGGAGGTGGGCTCCTGAGTGAAGGGGACTAAAGAAAGTTGGCGAGCAACTTCCTCACGCACAAAGTCCTTGACCCGCTGAAAGAATGAGGATGGGTCGTACATGTGGTCAAGGCTCGCCAACAAGTCGTCGCTTCCCAAAGGACGCCGAGTCGAAGCGCGTTGCTTCCTCAACTCATCGTAACTTTGGCACAGGCTGACAACTTCAGACACAGTGCGCGGATTCCTGGCTAGGAGCATCTGGAATGCGCCGTCATCGATGCCTTTCAGTATATGGCGAATTCGCTCAGCTTCTGGCATTGCGGCGTTGACTCGTTTACAAAGGTCCACGACGTCTTCTATGTAGCTTGTGAACGTTTCCGCCGTCTGCTGTGCTCGGGCGCGCAAGCGCTGTTCGGCACGGAGCTTGCGAACAGCGGGTCGGCCGAACACTTCCGTAAAGGTTGTCTTGAAGACTGACCATGTGGGCACGTCACTTTCGTGGTTGTGAAACCACAGTTGGGCAACACCAGCCAGATAAAAGATGACGTGAGTTAACTTGGCGGGATCATCCCACTTGTTGTGTGCGCTCACCCGTTCATACGACGCAAACAAGTCTTCTACGTCTTCGTCGTCTGCACCGCTGAAGACCTTGGGGTCCCGTTGTCGTGGAACGCCGGTGCAGGTGACGGACTGTGGCGTCGGCGCCGTTTGGGAGGAGCTGTCGGTCATGGCGGGTGGTAGCGTTCGTGATCTCAGCTCCAGGGTTTCAAGCGACGGGGTTTGAGTCCCAGCACCTCCACCAATTGAGAAAAGGTTTATTGGCGGCTCCTAATGTAACGGCACAGCAACCGGGAACGGCGAAGCAGCCCGAAGCACTGTCCAAACGGACGCCAGCAATCAACAGCGCGAGCCGAGACGAGCCGCGCGTTGGCAATGCGGCTGTGCCGCGAGGCGCGTCTTCTTCACAAATGTAATTCAGAAAATCATGCTGCATAATTTTTTTTTATCTTGCCATTACAAAACAAGAAGTGTGGCCGACTAAACAGTATACCACCGCTGCGACAAACAGGGTCCAAATGAGCTCGTGGTTGAAAGGTTATTTTTCTTTTGCGACACGAAATTACTTCAGGATAGCTCGCAATGCGAAGATAGAAAAAAAAAGCACATTTTGGAGTCCAAACTCTTGGCACACATGAAGAAATGTCAAGAGCCTGCAAGGTAACAAGTTACATTTCTAGACACGAATAGCTTCATCTTTGTTCTTAAGTTTCTGTTATGACAATAAGGCCCAGAACCGCTCCACAAAGCTGGTTCAGCGAGTGCTCTGGAAGCACGCTTTGGGACAAATACAGAAGCATTTCCGGGACATATTTCTAAGCCGTATAATCGTACAGTGTAGTAAAAATTTGGGAGTCTCCCGGAGAAACCGGAAGACCTGGCAGGTATCCATATTTCTCGTATTCTCTGCACCCTGTTTCGAATGAGCTGAACGCAGGGCATGCTCTTAAATGCCTGATATCAAAAGCAAGCGCTCTGAGCCTTGTGACAATGCCCGACACCTCTGTCGTTGCCCCCATGCAGATTTTGCTATTCCTGAACAACATTCCGGTGCACTTGACCTATTTTACACTTGTATTGAACGAGCACAGTGTTTGTGCAAAAAAAAAAACACACAGCGGCATCTTATTCCTTAGCCCCTAAACTGCCGATGACGAGACAGCTCGTGAACTGTTGCAATCTTGACGAAAATGTTAGTCAGAAAAATCAGCAGAAGGTTCAGAATAAAATGGCGCAAAGTATGGCAGTTTGAAAAATTCCGCACTCCTTATATATATATATATATATATATATATATATATATATATATATATATATATATATATATATATATATATAGTTTGCCACGGCATTAGGGGTTACGGGAGGACATAGGTCCCAGAAATAAAAAAAAAACATTTTTTGCTTTTCATCGTATACACAGAAAATTTCTAGGAAGTACTTATTCTTGTGTGCTGATTACAAATATGTAAATATATTTTTAAGCTAATCTCTACAAAGTGCATTACTTTTTGCAAAGTTGGGATGTGCTGCAAAAAATATGGTCCTTTAACAGACAGACCTAACATTAGGCAGGAATGGGCCTGCATGTTAAATGGATGCTACTTTGAATTTTAATGCTTGTATCTATCTTAGATGAAGTTTTGAACTTGTAAAGTACAATTTCACAAATTTGAATTTTGAATAATTTGTAGATGATTTCCAAATGTCACACTATGCTAAAACACTATATTTTGTTTGTGTGCACTTTCTGTCTGAGTGACTGAATCGGGCAAATATACAACTGAGGGCATTGAATGAGTAGTATGGACACAGTGCCGCTCCCCAAATTAGAGAAAAAGACAAAAAACACAATGACGAGTGCACAAATACACATTTCACACTACAAATTTCCGGTAGCATTCGTTTGAAGCAGCATTGAGGCTTATTTTTGGTAGGAAAGCATGCTGGAAGGATGCTGCTTCAAACCATACTGAGTTACATTGGCTATGATAAGCGGTATGATAAGTAGCACTAGACTGTACTCTAGGTAGCATGAAGGCTACTTCGCTCGCTGCTGCTGCCATGCTTTCTCACTCAGCGTTTTGAGAGCGAGTGTCCACAGTCATCGCGTGAGATCTGTTCAAGATTGCTTGTGCGCGCGTGACATCATGCTTGGTGGTAATTTAGTTAGTGAGCGAATGTTTACAAGTCTACACGGCCGTTAAAACTGCAGTCCTTACTTCCTATAACTGTCCCCCAATTTGCTGTCGCGATTTTTTCACCTGCCCAAGAAATCCACCGATGCCCTATCGCAAGAGCTATATTTTGGTTGGTAATGGGTTACCAGCGCTGATGGTTACCGTGCCAGCACCAGCCCGGCAACACGCAGTTCGATGGGCCAAGTTAACAGTTGTCGTTAGCACACGCTGCGACATGGCGAAACCGAAAGCACCGACGTGCAAAAACCTGCTTGCATACGAGTGTGGCGCTCCTCACAACTCGTACTACCATACACTACCGTTCATTGCCGGCTTGGCTGGATGCATCGGGCGCTAGCTAATGCAAGGACGATCCAAATAGGTCGCGAAGCTTCGGGCGAAAAGCGGTTCAGAACAAATTGTCACCGACATCAGAAAGGGTGGTTATGGGAGTAGGGATTAGAGCGTCACTATGTTTGGAGGAGACAAACATTGAGAAAGAAAAAAGCGTTTTCTTAATTAAAACGACATACAGTTAGATTCATTAGACGAAAATAAAATTCCTTATCGATAATATATATGCCTGATGAGCAAAGGAAAGACAACTATCTATTTTATTTTATCATTATCAATAAATACCGTTTTTCAGCGTCTGTCATTGACGCCGCTATCGTTTGCAAAGCAGTGTACCTCTTGAAGTGTTCACATAGGCGCATTCATGAAGTTCAGCTGTTATACCGCCCCCCTGCCCTAACACACTGTGCTCTTTGGCTTGTCGACCTTTGCCTGAAGTTGGTGACGCGGGTAGCTTCATTGTTTCTGAACCTGTTCAGTCAAAACTAGTGAGTTGCGACCGCCAGATAATTACTTTATTTGTTCTCGTGCGACTGCGCAGGCCAGCGGGTTTGGCGTCCGACGATAGAACCAGCACTCTACACCTAACGCTTTCATCATCATCATCATCATCATCATCATCATCAGCAGCAGCAGCAGCAGCAGCAGCAGCAGCCTGGTTACGCCCACTGCAGGGCAAAGGCCTCTCCCATACTTCTCCAACAACCCCGGTCATGTACTAATTATGGCCATGCTGTCCCTGCAAACTTCTTAATCTCATCCGGCCACCTAACTTTCTGCCGCCCCCTGCTACGCTTCCCTTCCCTTGGGATCCAGTCCTAACCTTTAATGACCATCGGTTATCCTCTCCTCATTACATGTCCTGCCCATGCCCATTTCTTTTTCTTGATTTCAACTAAGATGTCATTAACCCGCGTTTGTTCCCTCACCCACTCTGCTCTTTTCTGATCCCGTAACGTTACCCCTATCATTCTTCTTTCCATAGCTCGTTGCGTCGTCCTCAATTTGAGTAGAACCCTTTTCGTAAGCCTCCAGGTTTCTGCCCCGTAGGTGAGTACTGGTAAGACGCAGCTATTATACACTTTCCTCTTGAGGGATAATGGCAACCTGCTGTTCATGATCTGAGAATGCCTGCCAAACGCACCCCAGACCATTCTTATTCTTCTGATTATTTCTGTCTCATGATCCGGATCTGCCGTCACTACCTGCCCTAAGTAGATGTATTCCCTTACTACTTCCAGTGCCTCGCTGCCTATTGTAAATTGCTGTTCTCTTCTGAGACTGTTAAACATTACTTTAGTTTTCTGCAGATTAATTTTTAAACCCACTCTTCTACTTTTCCTCTCCAGGTCAGTGAGCATGCATTGCGATTGCTCCCCTGAGTTACTAAGCAAGGCAATATCATCAGCGAATCGCGAACGCTTTCGTCGGCCTCTAAAGAAACTATGTTCTGTTCAGGGGTGCCATTGCATAGTGACTGGCACCGAAGAAGCGGCAGGGCGTTCTTTATCTTCTCTGCAGCGCTCGGCCAGCAGCATGCATTTGCGCCATCACCCGATGGGCGCCGACCTTGTTCACGAAACGCAGGCTTCAGAACAGCACGGTACCACTGCGCGAGCGCTTCGTCACGTGACTTTTTTCATATTTCGTGGGCTTTCTTTGCAACCGGGAAAAAAACGACTACGTGAGACGTATCGTAAAAGAAAACTCGATCAGTGGTTTCTGAAGGTGCCCTACAAATCTGCCTTCATCCTTGGGGTCCTCAGCCAATAACCTAAAATGTTGGGTAATTAACTGGATTGGTTAGTCAGTTATGGGGAAAAAATTTTGTTAGGCTATTGCGAATAGTATGCGTTCGGTTCAATTTCGATTCGGACACGCCTTACATTTCTCATGAAAGCAAGAACTTCCTTTGTTGAGATCGCACATGGTATCTCTCTCGTCTTGCTCGGGCGTTATGATTCGGTTGAATTCTGAATGCGTACTCATGCTGGCTTCGTGTTTTGTAGGGGGCCTTGGCGTCTTCGTTACATATGCTTGCTATTCGACATAAAAAGTCAATTGGAAATAAGCGCTTGTCTTCGTCGTTCTTTCGGTGCTTTTGTCTACGTACCGGCTGCAAGTCAAGTTTGCTAGTGTTTCTGAGGGCGCGCATGTTATAGCTCAAGATGAGCCAGTTTTCGTGGTTTACCTGCTGGTTATTATCAGCATATTTAACATAAACTTTCAAACTGCTATAGTGCCTCTTGGCCAGCACTACTGCCCCCATCAAGCGAATGTGGCTGATTCACGCCTTCTTTTGAAGGGTTGTGTCTCCATGACAGTGATGCGGCTTTGACGCTTTTAAGCCGCTTGCGCGAATATTTGACAAGCAAACAATTACATTGCAAAAATTGACAGTGACTTAGGTTCCCTTACATGATTTGAATGCGAAAGCATTAGGACTTCTCCAATTAATCGGTTATGTCCATGATACGTGACGTCCTACATTGTCGCATGTCCTTCACGAATATACCTTTTAGCCCCCTTAACCTACCTTCATTCATTTTACTTCCCTTTAATTCACTTCACTGCACCTTAAAGGGGCAGCACCAGGACTGGCCATTTTCAGCTAACAACGCAGAGCATACAATGCCCGCTAACGACCCTGTTTTCAAATAATTACATCGCTACGCGCCGCGGAAATGTTTGAAATTTCAAACCGAACACCGTTTTTCCTTCTCCTCGCGGTGACCGCGCTCCAAGTTGGACGGTGATGTACTTGTCTACCTGCGCGTACGTAGTCGTGCCCGCAGTGTGACATCGCTCGTGGTGACACGTGACTTCGAGAATTATTCAAGGCAATTTTAGTTATTTGCGGGATCTGTTTCTTGAATTGATGAATTAAAGTTTAGAGTAATAATAAAACAAGAAGACGAAATCTATGCGTGTTATTTTTTGTTTTACTTCACACCGAAACAAGAAAGATGTACTTTCGCTTCTTCTGCTTGTTACCACGATCATGCAGTCACGTGCGCAGGTACCGAAACTATGTCATTTTATACCGTGCGCCAGTGCGTGATCATACCCTGCAATCTGCTTATTTTGCCTCAGTATTCGTGTAGCTCTGAATTATACCACTAGTCATGTGTCCTTGTGCAGAGCGCGCAAAATAGTGCACTGCGCGAACGAGGCAACAGCTCGCGCGCGACGCCATCGGCGGAAGTGCGTAGCGACGAGAAGAAAAGCGGAGAAAAAAAAAATAAAGGCGGGGCCTGTCACGTATGCGTCACGCGATCCTTGAGGTATCCGGTATGGGGAACGCAGGGAAGGAATTTTGCTTGCGGAGGCTAGACGGGGTGAGTGGAGAGAGCGTCTTACTTGGCAACGGCGCCCGCCTGCTGAAATCACGGGTTCGCGGCACTGAAATATTTCTATCTCGGCTGTTAATGAGCCAATTTGAAAAATTTTTGCGGCAGAACGCTCCATAGAGGAGACATAATTTCCAGTGTGTAACCAAAATATGCCATGGGACCTGGTGAGGGGCCCTTTAAGTCATCAGAAGTGTATAGGCTTGGGCTGGTTGGTAAAACCTATTTACACTGGAAGCATAGCGCGCGAAGGACGATCCACAAAGACTAGACAGGACAAGCGCTATCCTGTCTAGTCTTTGTGGATCGTCCTTTGCGCGCTATGCTTCCAGTGTAACCTTTAAGTCACCTTACTCTAACTTGTTCAAGCTTCATTTCTGTATTACCACTGACGCCATACAAAACGCTGATTACGTCACTGATTATGATTATCACGACTCGTTGCTCTAAAACGGCGGTGCAGTGAAAGCCTGCTATTGTGTCTCATGGGACATACAATGCTTTCGCATTAAAAATTAAGAGGCTCACAAGAAAGGCAAGGCTTCAGCGTTCATGGAACGTTCTTCCAGCATGCGTGTTCAAAATGTGGTGACGATGATAATCGTGATCCCTTGTATAACAGCACAAACCTACTGTTCGGGATAGGCCACGAGCCATGTGGGAATATAAAAATGGATTGCTGTTGTCGCCTTCAAGAAATGGCAGGCTAAAAAATTTTGAATAACTGCAGGAAATCCTCTTATTTTCCCGCTTGTACTGTATCGGTAGTGATGGACTGCAGCACACCGTGCAACTACAATAATTTCTGCGTAATTGATTAGCTTTAACGCGGTAAGTACAGGAAAGATGGTACGCGAAACAGGAAACACAGGGCCCTGGTGAAATTGTGATGCCGCTGTATGTAGACTGTTGACATATCTGTTCATACGGAAAGGCAGAGATACGGTGGCACGGCCGCTCACACATGCCATGTATATGCGAAAACTTGGAGACGAGTGTATCAGCGTTCCGTCGATGTCTCTTTACAAAAATGAGCTTAGTTTTCTTGCTGATAAGGTGTGAATAAGCTTGGTACCATTCTTATGTATACTCATTTGTTTTATGTTCTTGGCGCATGCCTGAAGGCATACGAAGCGAAGCATTGGGGAAAAATATCGGCTGACAGAATGCGCTTGTCCATGTCTATTCTTTGTCCGTGTCTTATTTTGCACCTAAAACCATTTCTAGTCCGTATTAACTCTCTCAGCTCCACTAGGGCTTAGCTGCTGAGCGCGTCGGCCGGCCTTGGTGACCGCCGCTGCTTCGTCGACCTCTCATCGCGCAGGGCGCCGGTGGCATGCGGCGTCCTGGATTACTGAGCATTATCGTTCAAATGATTCCTGTCTACAGCCGACGTGCTAACGTACAAAGCGAGCAAAAAAATAATAATAACCCGCACAAGTTTAATCGCAAAACTCGACAACATACCCTACAACAAAACTCGGAAACTTTACTCGCAGCGCAAAATCGGGGTAGTGCTCAACGGCGTTCAGATGGACATTATTGCTTTCGCATTCACAGCTCGTAACAAGTGCTAAGGCGCCCTCTGATTTTTTTAATGTTTTCCCTTTGCGGTATGCTGCACTCTTGACGGAAGGTCTCCAACGACTAAAACTCGCGAGAACCGAAGTTTCTAACACGGCACTCCCGTGTTTTGTTTCTTGCCTGCTCTGCTGCCGCGACTTGTAGACAACGTTCTCGGCGGTGAGCGAGCGCCGCCGTCACGTGAATATAATTGGTTTTTGTCTTTTCTACGGCACAGATTGCAACCAAGCTTGGTGTTGGGCTTCTTAATGCGTCTAGGAATCCGAAATCAATAAAATTTAGGAGTGCGCAATATTATACACTTGCAGATAGCGAATGGAATTGCGTCCTATTCGATGTGGTCTCCAACTCGATAGAGGAACACTGCAGAGCCCTCTCTAAACAACAATGGGATGAGGTGTGTAACTCGATCGACGGGCAGCTGCGCAACGGGGGCACCTGGAACATCCTAAAGCATCTACTCGACGAGACAAACACTAAAACCAACCAACGCAACACACTGGCGCGCACCCTACACACAGCAAAGCGAGAATATTCGAGCAATGAAATTTTATCCAAACTAGTGAAGAAGTACCTATCAGTCGCATCGGGCCCTACACCACCTGCCCCTGGCTACGAAGGCTCCGACAACCCTGAGCTCGACGCAGAATTCGGGATTGAGGAGATCAGGCAGGCGCTCTATGCCCTCAACGGCAGATCGGCTCCGGGTCCGGACAAGATCACAAACAAAGCTCTACGGAACCTGGATGAAAAGTCCATCGAATACCTAACGGACATCATTAACCAAACATGTAGCAGCGGTAAAGTCCCGGAAATGTGGAAATCGGCCAACACCATTCTCATCCCCAAGCCAGGCAAGCCGCCCAGCCTCGATAACCTCCGCCCAATTTCGCTCACATCGTGCGTGGGGAAGGTTGCTGAGCACGCAATCCTAAACAGGCTTTCACGCTACCTGGAGGACCACGACATTTACCCACACAACATGATCGGCTTGAGGGTCGGACTGTCGACGCAGGACGCGATGAAGCTCATCAAGCATCACATTATTGACTGTAATACGCGGGACACGAGAGCCATACTAGGTCTAGATCTGGAAAAGGCCTTCGATAACGTTCTTCACTCGTTCGTTTTGAACACAATCTCGAGTCTTAACCTGGGGAAGCACTTTCATTCCCACACGAGATCTTTCCTGTCAAACATAGAAGCCACCCTTAAGATCGGGGGCCTGACTTCAGACATGATCAAGCTGGGGTCTAAGTGGACGCCACAAGGGGCAGTCATATCCCCAACCCTCTTTAACCTCGCCATGATTGGACTATCCAGGACACTCTCTGCTATCGACGGTATCAGTCATACCATATACGCAGACAACGTTACTATCTGGTGTACGGGAGGTAGTGACGGACAGCTAGAGACGGCCCTGCAAAAGGCGATTGATGCTACGGAGAGATACCTTGAGTCCACGGGCCTTCGGTGCTCACTACACAAGTCGGAACTGCTACTTTATCGACCCAAGCGCAGAGGCCCGAAACCAAAGGGGTGGAAACCACTCGCCGAATGCCACATAAGACTGCGCACAAACGACGGAGGATATATTCTGAGGGTGGATGCTATCCGGATTCTCGGCATGATGGTAGAGTCGAATGGTTCAAACAACCAGACAGTGCTGCGGGTCACTAAGAAGACGGACAATGCCATCAGACTAATCAGAAGAGTGGCCAACCGGCAGCAAGGCCTCGGAGAAGATAACCTCGTGAGATTGGTACATGCGTTCGTAATGTGTCATTTCACTTACGTCGCGGTTCTGCACAACTGGCAAAGATCGGAGCGGGATAAGCTCAACGCATTAATCAGGAAGGCAATCAAGAGAGGTCTCGGCCTCCCCATGTACACTCACACGGAACGCTTACTTGAACTTGGCATGCATAACACGCAAGAGGAAATAGCGGAAGCACAGGAGAGGGCCCAGTTCGTCAGGCTATCTACCACACAAGCTGGAAGATACATCTTACAGGAGCTGGGCGTTCCCCCCACAGTAATCAAAACAAAATTCTGTAGCATCCCTCGAGAGCAGCGGCACCGCATCATTGTCGCCCCGATCCCACGAAACGTCCATCCAGAGCACAACGTGGGAAGACGTCGGGCGCGCGCGAAGGCTCTCCTGGAAAAGACTCGTGAACGGGCTTCGGAGAACAGTTTCGTAGACGCAGCGCGCTACGCCGACGGACAGGCCTTCGCTGTAGTTAGCGTAGATCATGAAAGGCAAATAACAAACGCAATCTCGATTCGGTCGACGTCCTCTGAGATCGCAGAGCAGGCTGCAATAGCGATGGCCTTATTGGACGACATGAGGACATCAGTCTACAGTGACTCCATATCAGCTGTTAGGTCATTTGCCAAAGGAACCATATCCGAGCTGGCCCTAACGATACTAGGAAGCAAGGAGATGAAGCCACACACATTGATCTGGTTTCCAGCCCACATGGGACAGATGGAGGGTGCCCCGCCCAACCTCAACGAGTCGGCACACGGAGCTGCGCGAGGGATCATCAACCGCGTAGCTACCGGGCAGCGTGACGCTGGGGGTACTGACAATCGGGACTCTCCGTCCTCCTACACCGAAATTACTAAGCACTTTTATTTGGCTCGGAGGATCTACCCCCTCCCACATTGCAAACTCAATAGACCTCAAGCTTTGACACTAAGGCTTCTACAGACGGGCGCTTACCCAAACGCCCTACTTCTTCACAAGGTGTACCCGGAAATTCAGACAACAAATACATGTGCACTATGCAATGATTTAGCGAATCTACCTCACATGCTCTGGCGATGTCCCGCGTTACACAGCGATAAAAACCACACTTCTTCACGTTGGGATGCGGTTCTACACAGCCCCAACCTCAAAGAACAGTTATGGGCTGTCCAAGGGGCCCGCGACGCGGCGGAGAGACTCGGCCTCTCTGTCCCGACGTGGGAGCGGCCCGCTGCGCGCTACTGCGCCCCCTAAAGGACCCTAATAAAGTTTTTCATCCATCCATCCATCCGACTCGATTAGTCACTATTCGCGAATGCGAATATTTTTCGAACACTCTTCGAATATTTCAAAACGTCAACTGTGCCCAAACAAACATAATATAAGAGAAAAAGTATGGTAGGTGTTTTTACCCCCGCGGCATATTATAGACATAAAACATGAAAACTCGCGTAGTGCAGCAGGCCACGTCAATTAGGTAGCCGTACTTCGCAGGCTGTACAGCGATCATTTGCGATTTCTCCAAAACGCCTTGCATACGAAAAAATTACTTGCTTGCTCCTAATTTTTCATTTATTAACAACGCTTCATACCATACTATGTAATGACAGAAACTTGCTAAGTTTAAGACTACTGGTGTGTGAACATCGTTTTATATTTCTTGTGATAATGGCTATTCATCATTAGAAAACTGTTCGAAAGGTATTCAATATTCGAATCGATTCGCTTCTGGCCCTGTTCGATTCGTATATAATTCGATATCGAAAATCTCTATTCGCCCACTTTTAATAAATTTAGAAAATACATCGGTCTTTCGAAAATCGCCATTTTAGCATACGCATATCCCTCATAAATGGGATTGCTCAAATGTCACGCTATTGTAGTTTCAGTGGAGGCGCTCGAAAAACCAGGAAGTAAGGACATGGCCTAATGGCACAGTTCCACGAATGTTTTTTTTTTATGTTACTGGCACCTGATGACAGTGGTTCTGAGATTTAGGTATGTGCAGACTGCAGCTGCGATAACTTGCGCTTCTGGATAAATGACGGGGGAGAAACAAAAGCGAAGACTGGAACTTCAATGGGCCCCTGATTTTTCATATGTGTGATGTGAGTGATGAAAGCAGCAGCTGCACGTAGCATTGCACATGCCGGAGTTAGAAAAATAAAAAATCTCCCTTCGCTGGCACCGATCATTACCACCGGTCTCCTAATTAGAGAAGGCTTGCTATATAACCAAAAACGCTTCGCGAGGTGTAGCCGTCGCTCAGCTGCGAGAGGAACAGTGGTCAAGGAACATGAAACACCACGCAGCCTTTTGTGCAGCAGTCGGCTTAGCCTTTGCTGTCTGGCACGCCAGTGCACATGTGCGCCAAAGACAAGGACGCTTCGATGTCTGCGAGGAGAAAACGGGTGGGTCGTAACTAGTAGTTATACCCGCAGTGTAAAATCTTTTAAGAACGCGGATCATTAGCAACTTTGCTGGAGGCGCTAATACTATTTAGGAATGAGCGGTAGATGATTTATAAGACGCATTCCTTTTAAAGAATTATTCACAATAATAGTTCATTTTATCACCTTCAGGTCCCCCATGTAACTGAGAGGAAAGTGGCAGAGAGCAGCAACAGTGGTAAAAATAACAGTAAAAATAAAATAAAGAATAACTTGCACTTCTCATTGTGCAGAAGCAACGAAACACAGTACCGCAAATACTAATTCATCTTAACATGAAGTTTCACCTAGCTATATAATGACATGTTTCACGGAAGGTTTCTTGCGTTCCTGGAAAAATATGAACGATGTCCTCCTTGATGTCTTTGCAAACATGATTAAAATGTATTAGGCGCGCGTCAGAAATAAATATTTAGGTACTTTCTTTATCAAGCCACGCCTCGACACTAGTTTTACCAAGCTGCTCGGCTAGGTGTTACTAAATCTGAAATAATATTGTAGTGTGTCGCAGTAAGGAACAAACTATGGACCAAGGCGATGAATTCATAAAGTGTTTCGTTCGTACGTGCTCCTTGTCATCGCTTAGCCACCTTCCTTATTAACGTATCCAGCATCCGCATTGCCTGACATTTTCTCTTGAGGGCCACTCTAATATCAGACCTACTTCCAGGAATTAGGGTCTGGGCTTTCAATGCGAAACTTCGTACATCATAACTTATGGCGATGTTGTTCAGAGGAGTTCCACAACGTTTTCCGAGCGCCGTGTTGGCCGGTATCAAATGGAAATCGAAGGACAGCCGAAAACGCTGGGTTGTATCCCCGATGCGACCCTACGTGACTCTACATAAGAACGCGCTCCCGACACCACTGTCGCTATTGAGGTGGCGTAGCGGGCAGGAGCATGGCGTCGGAAATAGCGTACAATGTACGAGTAGTAAGCTTGTACAGGGAAGCGTTCGAATACACTCCCATCTAATATAGCTACATGCTTGCAACCTCTTAGATACATTTCGGGTCACGGTAAACCCGGGGCGGAATTCGCTCAGCCAACTTTATGAACAAATTTCGGCCTAAAATAAATCTGACTAAAAAAACACCGCATTCACAAAGCTAAAACGGTTTGTAAGATCGGCAAGCTTGTGATGGCCGCCACTGCCAAGACGAGCGCTATGGTCGAAAAAAGAAAAGACGTATATACAATGGTAGCAAAGGTGCGAACTTCACTACTTGCGCCAAAAGTAAGCTTGTGTTCAGCAAGCAAGCAAGCGCATGCTTATGTCTTTCTGGCATGCTTTGAGTTGTCTTGTCAATGTTCATCAATCAGTTTTATCGTATAATTGTGTTGTGTATAATCGGGTGTGCGCTGCGGTGGCAGGCAGTAACATTGATGCTTTGCTGCGAACTTCTGCCTAATGTCTCATATGCTGGGATTCTCTATGCGCGCAATAGCCTGACCTTTTATACTCGTCATGACACTTTGTTGAGTGGTATAGCAAAGAGAACTGTGGTGTCTGCCCCTGATAGCCGTGAAGGTTGACGGTGATGTCTTTTAAGCACCTCTATGGATGGAAACAACTTTACTTCGAATCCGGCAAATTTGGCGACCCGGGCTCAGGTCTCCCATGAGGGGACTTCGAGGCCTTGCCTCGTCGCCGCCTCTCGGGCTTGCTGGACAGCCCAGTCTTGTGTCTTGAGGTTGGAGCTGCGCAGAGCGGAGGCCCACTTTGACGCAAGAGTCTCCGGAGCTGCTGCCATTGTAGCTGATGTAACCCGACCCTCCCACAACATGTGTGACAGCGTCGCTCTAGTTTCCTGACATAATTTGAAAAGAGCAGTCGGGTACTGCGCGGGGAAAATGTGCTGCAATTGCACTGGACTGTGGAATGTTTGTGTTTGCAATTGTCGCCAGATGACTGCCTGGCGACGTTTCAGCATGGGGTGAGGTGGGGGAAGCAACCACCTGCCTAGCTGGTACTGCATGGTGATGTCATTTTACCTGACCAGGTGTTCTCGTGTGTTTTGAACCAGGAGTTCCGACCTCGAAGAGGCGGTCTCCGATTCTACGCGGCAGGTCAGTTCTCGCGCAGAGCGGTGTGCTACCTCGTTCAAGTTAATAAGGCCCTCATCGGTGGGGGTGGTGACATGCGCTGTAAACCGTATGATCGCGGTGTTATCGAAGAGCACCTCTATCGTTTTTTTTTTCTAGTTTGAGTTTTCTGTCTCTTGTAGATCCGCGGATGTTTATTTTTCAAGACGCTTCTGAGGATAGAATTCTCCGCGTTAGACGAAACAAGGAAAGAACGTCTAGATGTTTCTAATTATCAAAACTTGTTATGTCGGGCACTTCACTGTCGCCTTCTGTGCTGCTAGCTACACCCTGCTATTATGTTATTGCTCATTGTTTCAATTCAGCGCTGAGTCGAAGTGACGCAGCGTCTGTGCCCACGGTATTGCTTATGCCGTGGCGTCCTACGTCGCGAGCGAACATATGCGTACGACGGACGCAAATACTGTCTATGATATGAAGCGGGACGTCAACACGATTACATAGAAAAACAAGAAATGGGGAATAGAATCACGTCCCGCCATTGTTACGAAAAATCACGTGGACTACCCGAACAAGCGTAACGCAGTGAAATGAAATACACCTCAGCAGCGGAGGCCGTAATCGTAGCACAAGCGCTCTCGTAGCGCACGAATACTCTCCTTCTCTGAGGGCAACAGTTTTTGTGCGCACAATGCCTGTCAGTTCGGTATGTACAGGGTGTTGCAGCTAACTTTAGCCGGAGTTTAAAAATATGCCGCTGCACTATAAGACGACGCGACCAAACGCATGTTGCTGACTATTGTATGGAGTAAGCCACACAATCTTGTGTATTATATCTATTAGCATAATTAGTCGATATTAACTAACCAACTCCTGACGCAACAAAATTAGGCGAAAAAAATTCGATTAGAAAGTTGTAGAGCGATTTCGAAAACGTCTCATTAAACAGTTTCTAACATTCTTTCTATTAGGTGTTCTTTTTCACTTAACCCAGATTCCCGCGAAAGAAAAAATACCACGTCAGATGCCCGCTTGCGCTCCGGGATTTCTGCGCTCCCAAACGTTCCGCGTGGAGACGACCGTAGCATTTAGCAGGGCGTGCTGCCGCTTAAAGGCGACATGGCGGCGATGCAGGCGCCGGCTGTGCGATTTACGCTAGCAATTGTTATCGCTTGCGCTGCGATGACAGTTGCGCAGCGGTAACACATGTGCAACTAAATAACAAAATGCAATAATTATTTTTAATTTATTATCTTACGGCACATATTGCAACTTACGAATTGTAACCGGCGAGTTTGCAAGGCGTATCCACTTCGTATGAATTTCCAGAATTCCGCCAATTTGGGGAAGTGCGCCACCACACTGGCCGTAAAAATGCGCTGTTGTTCAACTTACTTTTTTAACAATACGCTCTTTTGTGCATTGAAGCGCAAAAGTAACTAGAACTTCCGTGTATTTTGTCCCCCACTTTGAGAAATCATATCTCGAAACTGGTGTCATCCTAGAATTCACTTTAAGTGGATATGTCTTGCAAGCTCATGGAACAGAACTCTTAAGTTGCAATAT
The DNA here is from genome assembly GCF_038994185.2 of Dermacentor albipictus. Classification (NCBI taxonomy): domain Eukaryota; kingdom Metazoa; phylum Arthropoda; class Arachnida; order Ixodida; family Ixodidae; genus Dermacentor; species Dermacentor albipictus. The sequence continues at coordinate 463,363,539 of NC_091821.1, read as the reverse complement.
GTGCCGTAAAATATATATTGAAGAAGGTAATTTGCGAATTTTGGTTAATTAGTTCAATATGTCTTTCGATTTCTCGTGAAAATTCCATAAAACCTATATATGATCACCGCATGTAGAATCTTAAATGACGCCAAACTTTCATTGCCCCAAATTTTTAGCGTGCGTCCAGCATAGGAAGAGCTACACTCTACAGGGTATCTCCTCCTTCCCTTCTCCGAGACCTATTATACTTACCCATTTCAATATGGATATTTATGTAGCACTGAACTGAAGATGCGCACTTGCGCTACTTACAAATGTTCAGATGAGTCTCATGAATTTAGTGCGGCTTCGGTTACATCGAGTCCAAATGCTCCACGAGAATACACATACACGCGCGCACACACACACACACACACGCAAAAATACACACACACACACACACACACACACACACACACACACACACACACACACACACACACGCATTTCCATCCATAACCACACTGTCGCGTATATCTGTAGACACTTAGGTTTTGGTAAAGCAATGTGGGGAATAACACTCATAAAGAAGCCACTAAGTAGTTATTTATTTGCAAAGCTGGGAACAGGCAACAGGCGATGCGAAGATCAGATGACAAAGAAAAGGGACAGCAGACCACAGCCATCATCGTCTGATTATTGGTTGGAGAGGCTTATTCGAAACCCCAGACCTAGGCGATCAGTCCTAGGCGAAAGGACGTCAGTCACGTCTTTCAGCCGCTTCGTGCCATGTTTTTTTAAATTTTCCTCTTCGCACTTAAGCGAGCATTCACAAGCATTTGTGAAGCCAGTGCAAGAATTTTATTCCAGCTGGCGATGTTCGTACGGGGCTCAGCCCCTGCTGAGCAGTAGTCAAGTCAACATGGCGTCATGAAATAGCCGACCACAGTAGTTTGGTATCCTGAAGTGAAGCGTGAATGACGTGGACTGTGGTCGCTAAAAGCCTTCGTATGAGTAAGATCAGCATTTACGTGGCTAAAGTTATGCTGTCTTATGTGATCTCCCGGCGGCGCACATTTCGATCAGTTGATTCAGTGCATTTGGACGAAGTTACGACATTCGTGTGTATTTAGCTGTGTAAGTGGATAGCGCCTAGATTGTACTGAAGCACTGAATTACCTTCACATTAAGACCGTGGTGAGTGCAGCATTCGGCTGACAACTCAAAAACTGTCCAATTTATATGGAACTACCCTATCTACTTTAAGTGAAAACGCCCGTATTCCCAACTCGTCAGACTCGCTTCGACTCTGCCCGACTGTTAATTCCGGTTTCATGTTTCATTATATAGAAGAAAAGTGTTTGTAAGAATGCTCTTTATTCAAGATGCAGAGGGTTTAGCTTTCGTATTATCGCCTACATGCTACTCTGCAGTGAATTGAAAGAAGGAGAACAAAAGCCCTAGAAGAAGGTGGGCAGAAGAACAAAGAAGAAAAAAAATACAGCAAAGCCAGTTCAACGCAGCGAAACCTGTCATGGCAGCGAAGCTCGTGGTCGTTCTCTGAAGTTTGAACTCCTGTTTAGCATGCTTTTCTTGAAACTGTTTTGTCTCGTTATCCTCGTTTTGCTAGATTCGAGGTTCGGTACCGGATTACGTACACTCTTCAGTTGCGTGAGGTTGTGATGAAACCACAGTCTGTCACACACGTTGCAGCTGTGGCCGCACTCAAAGTCGAGGAATCGGCACCCTTCGTGTGAGGAATCTCTCTGCGCCGACGTCTCTGCTCGGCCTCCTACTCTCGAAGTTGTGGGATAGCTTGCCTCTGATGGCACTTGGCTTGGGTAGCCTTCTCTTGAAAGTAGGGGTTGGCTTGCCTCTACCGGCACTTGGCTTGGGCTTCTCGCACTGGAAGCTCAACATTTGCGTGACGTCCGCGCTGCCGCTCACGCCTGCGAAACACCTCCGCCTATATCCCTCTCCTTCCCCTCGCCTGGCGTGCGCTCTGCCTTCTGCCCTCTGCCCCCCTTGCATGACACCGGACAAAGGACAGCGGAGGCGCGACTTACAACAGCTCTGCTATTAAAAAATTCAGATCGTGTGATGTTGTCAGTAGGGTAAGTGTCCGATTCTACAAATGTACACGGTAAACGCAAAAGGAAATAAAATCAACAAGAAAAGTAGAAAAATATTTATCAAGAAGTGGGTCCGACAAAGAGACACAAGGTCCCTAATGCTATGCATTGCACTCTTAAAATAAATAGTTAAGCCAATAGATTTGAAGGGTCAAGAGAGACGAACAATGGCGAATATGTCAACAGGCTTCAGTTTGACGATGACCATGTCCTGTTCATTAACGCTGGGGACACATTACAACAATTGATTGAGGACCTCAACCCAGAAAGTATAAGAGTAGGCTAAAGGTTAATATGCAGAAGACAATGGTAATGTTCAATAGCATCAAGGGAACAAAAATGTGGCCGACGATTACGCTTCTTAGTAATGCGAACTTTGAGCGCAGCTGCTGCCTTATTTAAACAGCAGGCAACCACATACAGAACGCGCAGTGCCGAACAGAGGCGGTTCTCCATTTCGCATTGGGCAGCACACACCGCGATCCACCGCTATCGAGCCGGCGCTCCGGCGACTCGCCATCGCGCCATATTGTATTGGGTCACTGCCGTGGAGAGGGGGGAGGAGATTAGCAATTATATTTAATGTGTATTTTGATGTGGAATGAGGAAGCGGGTGAAGAACAGACAGGGGTATTGAGTAGAGGTCACAAACTCATTCACTCACAGACAGGCTTCAATGTGTCCATACAAGGTTGGGGTGCGAAGTAGAAATAAGGGGACGAAACGCTATAACTGTCTGTCGAATCATCGCAATGGCACTGTGCCAGCTAAGAGCAGGTATAGGGCGACAGTGAAGGCGAGAGTGAAGGAACGCGCCCCGAAAACGGAGAAGGGAGAGACACGACTGAGAGCCGTAAAGCCACGCGACGCGGAGACGGAGGAGCGAAGAGCCGTGGATCACGCGCGAGGCGGCAAGAAGCGCCCGCCACCGGCACCGCGGCAGTGCCGCGACTGCGGGAGAAGTGATGGCGAGGGCGGAGTGGGCTGTAGCGGGGAGAGTCACCGCAACGACGCTGCACAAAAGAAGGGGGCGAGAGGATCGACGAGATCACGTGATCCGGCTTCGGAGGGCAAGGGCAGAGCAAGACTCACACTGCGCGCGAGATATGGCGGTAGGAGCGCGCGCATTAGAGCAGCGAGCGGATAATGCCCTTGGTTACGGCGAGGCCGACGCGAAACGCAGGAACGGGCGCCAAAGAGCTGCGCTCTAACAATTCAAGATCGCCAGTCACCCTCTACTGTCTGAACAGGAGTACGTTTTTCTTGTCCAATTGCTCACAGGGGACACTGATCATGAGAAAAAAATTTACAGAAGGCAAATAGATCAGAGCGCATATATGGCAGGTGTCAACAAGGCATGGCTGAAATCTTACCGTTGTCATTGCAATGAAAAAGGCCCAACCATTGCATTATACCACTACAACACACACACACACACACACACACACACACACACACACACACACACACACACACACACACACACACACACACACGCACGCTCGCACGCGCGCACACGCGCACACGCACACACGCACACGCACACACGCACACACGCGCACACAAACACACACATTCTTTTGGGACGATGAAAAGAACGACAAGGTCCCTCTTCAAGCAAAGGACGAGGTACCACTAAAGCCGCAAACTCGCCAAACTCGTCAGCAACTAAAATTAAAGCCCTAAACATGTGAAATGTTAACGCGAGAAGTGTTCTGAACAAAATAGAAGCTCCGGAAAGTCTCCTACTGGAACATGATCCTGATGTAGTAGGGGTTATGGAAACATGGCTTTCTCCCGAAATATTTGATCATGAGCTAGTTCCTCCTAATTAGGTCATTATTGGCAAAGATCGACCTTCCCTTGGTGGTGGCATCGCTTAACTCATTAAAAAATGCCTTTCATATGTGTGCCTTCCCGCTGTGACAGACGCCGAGGCCGTTTTCTGCCGGCTTCTTTGTGATGGCACCCCCATATTTGTGGGATGCATTTACCGAAGCTGGTCATCAGGTTACGAATGCATCACTACAATTCAAGACTTCATGCAATATCACGCACGCAGCTCTCGTGGGAGACTAACATTCCAGGCATTGATTGAACTATACTTAACCACACATCAGTTACCGCGGCCGCAATGATAGACCTAATATTGAACTTCAACCTTCATCATGTTGTATCTCTCCAATGCGCACACATAATACAACCAAATATATACTTGACTTGATACTTATTAGTCAGCACTTCCCAATAGACCAGGTTGAAACTGATGTAGTTGAGGGCATATCTCACCGTAGCATACCTATCGGCTTGCTGCCGCTCGGCTTTGGCTTTGCAGATCAACAGCGTGGATAAACTATAATCGATTTTAAAAGCTCAGACGATAACAGTGTGCTAACCTATCTCGGAAATGAGTTTGAATTTTTTTCACAGCTACCTTCCGACGCAGCCAGTGATCCTAATCTACTTTGGGTCAGGTTCAAATCTGCTGTAATCCACTGTATTACTAACTTCATACTAATGAAACTGAGGAAATCGACAGTGAACAATGCTTGGATAACACGTGAAGTGATTCAGGCAAAGCGAAGAATAAAAAGACTGCGCAGGGTGGTGAAAAACACAAACTGTGAGCCTTCCGTTCGGCACAAACTACACTACGCCAAAGCAGAGTTCAGACAGAAAGCAAGAAATGCCAAATACTAATTCAGCGTCACCCTTCCTAGTTATATTAAAAGCAATCCTAACAGGTTTTGGATGCTCCTTTGCGCTAATAGTTCCACGGCGTCGTCGCACATGGGTCCCGAGGAAAAAGAGGAAAAAGCTAATGCTTACAACAATTTTTTCCGCTCAGTTTTCACCACAGATAATGGTATCAGCCCTCCCATTTTATCCTTTGGTCCATCAAGCATCGATTGCCTTGAAGTCACAAATGTAGGAATACTTGACCTACTACGTAACTTCGATCCTAAAATATCCAGCGGCCCAGACGATATTCGAAACGAGTTCCTTAGAAAATATGCGGAATGGTGTAGTAAGTACCTTGGGCTAATTTTCCGCAAATGACTTACTTTGACTTACTACCAGATGACTGGAAAACTCCAAAAATAATACCCATTCACAAATCTGGAAATACGTCTTCAGTAACAAATTACCGTACGATATCTCTTACTAGCACTTCGTGTAAGTTATTCGAACACATCTTAGAACACATAACCGTTTTTCTTGAAAAACTAAATTTCTTGTCCTCTAATCAGCATTGATTTCGTATTGGTTTGTCCACTATTACCCAGCTAACCGAGGTAGTTCATGATTTCGCACTTAACATCAATAATCGCGGCCAAATGGACATGATTTTACTTGATTTATCGAAGGCCTTTATCGAAGTGTAATCGGAGAGGGATCCGTTTTTCCAAGGATAAAATATTTCTTAACAAACCCCTCACAGTTCGTGTTATTATTATAAATCTTTATAAATGATATTACAGATAACATTGACTGTAGTATCAAGCTCTTCGCAGATGGATGCATTGTTCATAAAAAAATCGCAGCATCACAGACCACCTTAAACTGAATGGATCCATTGATAAGTTAGTAGAATGGTGCGCTAAAGGGCAAATGTGCATTAATGGAAACAAATCCGTAACCATTGCAGTAACACGTAAACAGAACCCGTCGTAATTCACTTACACTATTAATGGTAAACCACTGGCGAATGGGGAACAACATAAGTATTTAGGCGTTACGTTGACGTCTGTCCTCAGATGGGACACACACGTTGCCAACATTACTGCTGCCGGACTACGCAAGCTGCGGACATGACACCCATGCCCGCAAGGCTACTAGCATACACTACATTCATTAGACCAGTGTTAGAATACTCTAACACAGTTTGGTTCCCTCATTCCCTAACTAGTATAACGAAATTGCAGTCAGTAAAGCGCAAAACCATAAGATTTGTGTATAACAAGTATAAACGTACGGACTCTCCCACTAACCTTCTAGCTTCTTCTGGCATTAGGACTCTATCCACAAGAGCAAAACAAGCAGGTCTCAAGCTTTTGTACCAACTGCTGCATGACATCTATAAGATAGATGTGTCTAAGTATATCGCATTTTCACAGTCGCGCCCGACTCGTCATAAGCATAAATACACATTACCTGAATATTCTTTCAACTATGACTCGTTTGGGCAATCGTTTTTTTTTGCACTTACGATACGCGAATGGAATCGGTTAAATCCCGATGTCAGGGACGCCTAAACAGTGTTCGCTTTCACTGCAAATTTAGAACATACATATAACCCCTAGCACAATTGCCATTGCCGCGTACCCTCTCTCATTTGAACGCTTGTTACCTTTTCTTAGATTCCTGCACTTCTACAATGTATTTAATCTTCCTAAAATTTGCTGGTGATGACCGTTGAAGCGTGTAATTTTGTTCTTGTAGTATCATTCGTTCTTGTACTATCAATGTCGTTCTTGTACTATCCGTGGGAAACGTTTCCGCCATTTTGCCGTAGGTATACGCGGAGCGCGACCGCTCCGCGTTCGGTGTTGACAGCAGAATGCCCGATGACTCGGTCCGCCATCGCAAGGTCCGGGGTGTGGATCGCAATCAGATTTTGTTCTCTCGAAGGGACAATCGAGGTGGTTTCTGACAGCTCGGACCCGAGGTAGGGCGTGAAAGCGCTCCCGTAGCGATTCTCGGAGAAGGCTAAGCGCAAGGAAATATGCTCACGTCGCTTTACAACGATCACGTAGTCGTCCGGGTTGGGTCTTAGGAGCGGGTGAGGCTTCCATTTCGTGAGGACCTTGCCCTTGCTTCCCGCCGCGCGTGAGGCGGGAGGCTGCGTCCGGCTGGCCGGGATGCCGGAGGCCGGAGCGGCGGCGGGCACCACCATCTTGGCTTTCTCTTGCAAGCGGTGAGTGGCCGCGTTGAGGAAACCTTGGCTTCGAATATTCGAAGGAATTGCAGAATTTGGCTCCTCGGTCATCGGAACCGTCGTTCAGGCCACCGCGTCCGGTTCGTAGCAACGCTGGGTCAATGTGGAGACGGCCATGTTGCATCGGGGAGCAGTCGCCACGCCGCCGGGCGCTGGCGTCGCCGTTAGGCTGAACGGCATCGCCCACGTGGTAAGGAGAATAACTGCTCTAAAATTTCAAAAAATCGGCCGACCTAGGTGAAATTCACGTCCACATGCGCCAGGTGACTTGCTTGATCAGATCAGAACAAATTCGGTGGGATACGGCTAAGTTATTTTTGGTTCCGGCCAGAAATCGGCGGATCCGACGCAAACCACGTATGAAGAGAACGCCCCCCGGAGCGTCCCGCCACCGTTCTGGCCACTATTAGATCTTGCCGTTGAATGCGGGAGTTGGCCGACGTTGAGGAGGATTTTGAGAACTGAAGGTTTATTTACATTATTGTCAGTAATAACACAAAGTAATGAGCAGCCATAAAGTCATCGATGGCCGGCAGCAAGTCGGACGCTGCGGCCCTAGGAAAGAACGAAAGAACTCTTCTCCCTGTCTCTCGCTTTTAAACCCTTCGGTCTCTCGGGGTCGCGTCATTTTCGGCCAATCATCGAGCCAGCTCAGGTGTCAGCATTTTCCTCCAATGGCAATGCTCCGAGGGCTTCATTGTACGTGGTTTGTCTTGCCTCCAGCGTAGCCTCCTCGCCTGGAAGCGCTGAGCTGGAGGAGACTGGTTGTCTTCGATCGACCCTCCAGAGCCGCAAAACAGCTTTGCTCGGGAACTAGGGTGGTTGCTTGGGCTAGTTGGTAATTCATGACCAAAAATAATGTACACCGCGAAAGACAAGGACTGCGAGAGTAGGCGCTCATACTCAGCGCTGACTTCTAACAATATTTTATTGCGTTGCCACATCGGGTGTATATATACAAGAGGGGGCATGCGCAGAAAATGAAAGGCAGTCACAAGGGGTGTTCTAATAGCAAGTCACTGTACTAAGGGCATGGTCACTTGAAGAAAATATGAACATTACGATTTCTGTCTGTTTAGATACGTGACTTCACTAGGGGTCAGCACGATAGAGGGGGCACTAATGCACATACTACTAAGTTTTCTGATGAAATCAGCTGCCACAATTTTCCGGGTCAGCTGTGAGCTGTGCCTCGCTAAAACTTCAGGATCTTCAAAGAGGGGCACGCAGCCGCAGTCGCGGCAATATATGCCCAAGGGGCCTTTTACAGTGCTGTGGACGTTGTTACAGTGCTCTCTTAGACGATCGTTTAAGCACCTCCCTGTCTGTCCAACATGTTTACTGCTGAGAGACAGGGGAATTTGTTAGACTACATCAGTTATGCACGTCAGAAAACGTTTTCTGGGCCCGAGAGAGCAACAACTCTGATGGAATTTGGGCGAGTTTACACGCTTACAGAGCCTTGCCAACTTTTTCGCGGCTGAGAAGACGACTGTGATTCCTTCAGGCTGCCCAATTTTCTTCAGCCTATGGGAGACATCATGCAGATACGGTAGCACTTCATACCTGCGTCTTTCAGCCAGCTGGTTCCTTGACTGAGCGGGCTCATCACGTTTTCTGCGCCTCCGAAGCTGTTCCGCTACGGCTGAAATTAAGGCCAAAGGGTAGCCAGCCCGAGAAAGGCGATCAACCTGTGTAGTAAGACTATGTTGCATCTCGCGTGGGTAAGATTTTTTGAGGCTGTTAACGAGACATAATTTTAGAATACCGCGTGTAACGAGCTTTGAATGTGCGAAGTTAAAGGGCAAGAGTGGCTTCTTACTTCTCGGTTCGAAGCACCACCACACATGTTTGTTAGCAAGGCACAGCCTGAGATCTAGAACACGCAAGGAATCATCAAAGGGAGCCTCATGCTTAAGTTCTAGAGGCAAGAGCTCTTTCTTAAAGATCTCCGAGACTTCAGAAAGAGCAGGCTCAAAACCGAGATCAATTACCTGGAACCATGCCAGCCTCCCGTTGCACTTTTTGGAAGAGTCAAGCAGGGGGGTAGACAATAGAGAGTTTTAGCTTGCGCGTTTTACGGCCAGCGGAGCGGAGCGGACGAGCGCAGACGCCACTGCGCATGCGCACGTCGCTGGGCCGGCCAGCGTTTTTACGGAGCGCAGCTTACGCCCGCTGGGAAGCCCTCTCCAGCGGAGCGATAGGCAGCGCGCGAGCGTGCGTAAAAGCGCGCGGGCGTGTATGGGTATTCAAGATGGCAGCCGTCAACACAAGCGCCGGCGCTGCTGCGTTGTCGACGGCGACCGCTGCTCAGGCCCGTTTAGAAGTTTAACCAAATAACTAACTAAAAACACATAACCTACCTTTATTAAACATTTTCAGCGCATTATTAGCAGGTTTAATTGATATTCTTTTCACTCTAACTCGAATTGTGACCAATAGGTGGAGCAGCAGAGCAAGTGACTCTACTCCGCTCGAAAAGACGGGCGATCTGCCCGGCTAAAACTATTTTCTCGCGCGCCTCTCCGCTGGTGTATCCGCTCGCCCGCTCCGCCCCGCTGGCCGTAAAAACGCTCAAGCTAAAACTCTCTAATAGCTCGACGTGCGGCGCATGAGGTGGGGGTCGTCTACCTGTGTGAAGAGTCCAGTAACGTGGTAGATGCGCCCCGGTGCACCATAATCGGAATGCGACTTCGATTGGATGTGGTCGGGGAACCTGAGTGATGCCAGGAAAAGGGTCCGTATCCAACAGCTCCTCCTATCCCGGAAGTTCGAAAGGGCCGGTGAACTCAATTCGCTAGTCATGAGGAACGCTGATGGAACATGTAGTGCACTGGCGACGGGCCTCGTGTGGCGAATTTCTGGATCCCGGGCGCTGCAGAACGTACGTAATACAAGCAAAACAACATAGAGCTGCACCACGTACACGCGCAGGTTCTTCACCCCCGACTCGCCAGGCTATTAATATGTCAAAATCAACCCTAGGTTTTATTTTTCCTTTTCTCAATTTTCACAAAGCAGTTACAACCTTTCTAAACATCTTTCCATATCTCCCCGAATGCCGACAAAGCCAGAGTGATATTTTCGTTGCAAAAGAAACGGAAGAAATTTGAACAATTAATAGAAACAACTTTTATAACTATACAGAAGCGAAGTTTTGAAACTACAAGTATGACGTCCAGCCCATTATAACACTTCCTACGTCGTTAGTCAAGAAAGAAGGTAAGCCTGTTTAACGAAACAACATGATCAAGCAATCCGCGTTCCCACTTGCCCCTTTTTTAGCGGACGGTGAAGTAACATTCCTGGAGAATTAGACTCCATCTTAGCAAGCGTTCGTTCTTAGGAGACATGTGTCTGAGCCAGGTCAGAGGACAGTGGTCGGTCACGAAAGTGAATTTCGCTCCGTGTAGTTAACAAGATAATTTCTGGACCACCCAAACTAAGCAGGCGCGTTCTTTTTCGGAAGCGGTGTACGCCTCCTCCTCTACGTTAATTTTTGGCTAGCATACAGTACCAGATACCACGCCGCGTTTTCGCCCACCTGGCTCTGGACGACTCCGAACACTCTGTCACTAGAGTCGCACTGCACGATAAATTCCTTCGAATAATCGGCAGTCTGAAGCACTGGTCCTGAGCTCAAAACCTCTTTCAGGTGCTGAAATGCGCTTTCTTTGGCCTCATTCCATAGAAGTTTTTCGGGCTCTGCCTTTCAGAGGATGTCTTTCAGGGGACTTGCTACCGGTGAGAGATTTGGGATGTACCGCTGGTAATATCCCACGAGCCCCAGAAAGGCTCTAACATCCATCTGTCTGAGTTCGCGCTTCAGTCAGTCAGTCAGTCAAGAACTTTATTGAGGTCCTGAGGGGTCTAAGCCGTTGGAGATCGCACGCGGCGAGCTCCTTGGGCCGAAACCGTAGGCGACGCCCAAGTCGGGACGGGAACGTGGTGACGCTCCGCCAGTTCTTGGGCCCTCTGGACGGCCTTGAATTGCAGTTTGAGGTCCGGGCTTTTGAGGGCTTCTTCCCATTCGCGCTCACTGGAGAGAGGGCCCTCTGGTAACGCGGTACATTGCCAAAGCATGTGCGAGAGTGAGCAGTAGGGTTCTGGGCAGTCTGGGCAATTTGCCGGGATTTCTGAATTGTAGTGGCTTAATAGGCCTCGTGACGGATACGAGGCCGTTTGCAGCATTCGAAACGCGGCCGCCTGCGCGCGCTCGAGTTTGGCGTGCGGGAGCGGGTATTTCATTCTGCCTTTTCGATAGTGTGAGGTGATTTCTTGATATGTGAGTAGCGGGTCATTGAACTGAATGTCCAGCCCCTCGGAGGCCGTGGGACCGTCGCGGCGGGCAAGTTCTCGCGCACGGTCATGGGCCGTTTCATTGAGGTTGGGTTTTTGCGGGTGGATGTCCTTCCCCATGTGAGCGGGGAACCAGGAGAGGCACCGTTTGCACTCGTTTGAGCTCGCTAGTAATATATGCGCTACCTCTTTCGGTACATTGCCGCTTTCGTAAGCCCGAATTGCAGCACGCGAATCCGTCAGGACATGGGTAAATGTGGGGTCTGCCATGGCGATGGCTACGGCTATCTGTTCGGCTTTAGCGCTAGTGGTCGATTTAACCGATGCCGATGACCGTAACGTTCCGTTGCCGTCCACAACTGCTATCGCGAAAGTTGATGTATTGCCGTACTGGGCCGCGTCAACAAATGCGGTGGCTTCACGATCCGCGTCTGTGCGGTCGAGAATCGCGCGGGCGCGGGCCCGACGCCTGCCCACGTTGTATAGTGGGTGGACGTTTCTGGGAAACGGTGAGACTCTGTAGTTGTCTCTAATTTCACTCGGTAGGGTAACAGCGTGTTCGAGATAGGGAGATGGGGAGACATTAGCTTCGCCTAAAATTAGTCTACCGGCTTTGGACGAGGATAGGCGGAGTATTTGCGCCATAGTCTGAGCCTCGATCACTTCGTCGATGTTGTTGTGCATGCCTAGCTGATCAACCATTGCTGTACTTGCTCTTTGTGGAATGCCCAAGACCTGTTTGATGCTCTTGCGCATGAGCGTGTTCAGTTTCGTCTTTTCTGTTTTCGTCCAGTTGTGGGCAGAGGCGACGTAATTAATATGGCTCATAAGGAACGCGTGGTATACGCGCAGTAGGTTATCTTCGCAGAGACCCTTCCTGCGCCCTGAGACTCTGTGGATGAGTCTGATCATATTTTCGGTTTTGGCGGTTAAGTGTTTGATCGAGTGTGCGTGGCATCCGGTGGCTTCGATTAGAAGCCCAAGAATGCGAATGTGGTCGACTCGCGGAATCTGTTGGCCGTCACTTGTATGTAGTGCGATCGGAAGTTCGTCTAGAGGAGTTAGGTATCGGACTCCTTGGCAAGACTTGCGATATAGTAAGAGTTCCGATTTCTTGGAAGATAGCTTCATTCCTGTCTCTAGTAGGTACTCCTCCGTGGCATCTAGGGCAGACTGTAATGCCTGCTCCATGTCTGCCAGGGAGCCTCCCGGGCTCCAGATGGTGATGTCATCTGCATATAGAGCGAAATTTACGTTCGGGATGTCTCGTAGTTTGTCTGCGAGTCCCTTCATCACTATGTTAAAGAGTAATGGAGAGATGACTGAGCCTTGCGGTGTTCCGACGGAACCCAGCGTGTAGCAGTCCGACTTAAGTTGTGAGACTCGCAGTCGGGCTTCTCTGTCTTTTAGGAAGGAGCGCACGTACTCCTGAAATCTCTGGCCGAGGCCGAGGCCTGCCACAGACTCCAATATGAAGCGGTGCGAGACGGTGTCGAATGCTCTCGTGATATCGAGGGCGAGGATGCCTCGAACGTCTCTTGTTTTAACGTCAAAGACCTGTCTTTTTAGGAGCAACATGACATCTTGCGTGGAAAGGTGGGGTCGAAACCCTACCATGTTGTGTGGGAGGAGTTCGTGTTCCTCAATGTAGCGTGACACTCGGTTTTGAATGACGTGCTCGGCTACTTTACCCACGCATGAGGTAAGAGAGATAGGGCGTAAATTGTCGAGGTTAAGTGGTTTGCCGGGTTTTGGGATAAGGACCACCGTGGCCGTGCGCCATTGCGTTGGTACCTCTCCTGTTTCCCACACGTGGTTGATGTCTTTAAGGAGTAGTGTAATGGCCTGGTCGTCTAAGTTACGTAAGATTCGGTTGGTTACCCCGTCGGGTCCTGAGGCCGATCTGCTGTTGAGGTTGTGTAGCGCCTCTCGAACTTCTGCTTCCGTGAAGGCAGCGTCTAGTTCGGGAGTGGTGTCGCACTTTATGCTCGGGTAATCGTTGGGGTGAGCGTCGCCTAATGGAAGGTAACGTTTGGCGATTTCTGCCAGGAAGGACTCTTCTGTTCCCCCTTTCGCTTTATGTAAGTGTAAAAGTCGGTCTAACGCGTGGCTGTGATTGTCCTTTGTTTGGCTGTCGTCTAACATGCGTTTCAGGAGGTTCCACTTACCTCCGGTCCGCATGCGGCCGTCGACCGCCGAACATAGTTCCTGCCATTGGAGTCTTGTGAGCTCCGTACAGTATTGTTCGATATCTCGGTTGAGTATCGCGATGCGTTTGCGCAGGCGTCTGTTGAGACGTTGTTTTCGCCATCGCGCAAGTATCGAGGCCTTGGCCTCGAGTAAGTGTGCGAGGTGAGGGTCAACCCTTGGGACCTCCAATTCCGTTTGTATGGTTTTCGTGGCTCTAGCTACGTCGCCCTTTATCGCAGAGAGGAGCTCTGCGAAGGAATCGTACGTGTTCGTGTCTTCCTTCCGTAACTGGCGGAAGCTATCCCAGTCTGTAAGGGTGAAAGACCGGGGTGGGGCCGCCGTGTTTGGTATTTCTGTGCGTATGACGAAGTGATCGCTGCCCAGGTTCTCTTGCGTATTCGTCCATGTGTAGTTTGCTACATTTCGGAGTAGCGTGAGGTCCGGCGTAGTATCGCGTTGTGTCGACGTACCCAATCTGGTGGGGAACCTGTGGTCCGTCACCAGGGTGAGGGACAGGTCGTCGATCGCGCGCGAGAGGTTGTTGCCGCTAGGCTTGATTGTGGGGTAACCCCACGACGGGTGGGGGGCGTTGAAGTCCCCTGCGATAATGAGCGGTGAGTTTCGTGCCAATGATGTGGCTTTAGTAAGGATCGCGTGGAAAGATTGTTTGTAGTGCGCGGGGGAGCTGTAGACGTTTAGTACAAAAATGCTTTGTTTTAGAAGTCGGTTAGGTACGAGCTCGATTAGGATCGCCTCGATGCGACTGTTTTTCGGAAGGACGTTATGCACGATATGCGCGAATTTTCTATTAACGAGCGTGGCGATGCCTCTCCTGGCGTCCCCTCCTTTTTGGGAGACGGGGCTGTACCCTGAGAGCGTGAGGGTTTCACATAGGGTTTCTTGTAATAGTATTACGTGCGGCTTTTTGGGTTGAATTTTGAGGTACTGTTGCAGCGAGGATTTGCGTTTCGCGTAGCTAGCGCAATTCCACTGCCAAATTTCTAAGGTGTCCCGTGTCGTGTTAGCCATGATGGTTTTGCGGGGGATTTATTGGTGACGAGGGGTGCGTCGTCGTGTCCATCTGTTGTGGCTGACTAGCTTTGTTTTTAATTTTTATGGCGACTTTATTTTCGACCACCTCTACACGATTCGTTAGGATACGAATACTTTCTAGGTTCTCTCGCGTGAGGCGCAGAATTTCGCCTAGGGTGTCTTGCGGTGCATTACTCTCTTCTTCCGTCTCTGGGAGCGGAGGGGGCTTGCGTTTGGCTGTGCTAACTTTTACGTTTGTCTCCTGAGGTGGTGCTTGTTTGGGAGCTTTAAGGTTTTGAATCTCCTGTTTTGCGTCATTAAGCTGCGCTGTAAGCACTTGTATGGTGGCCCGGAGACCCGCTAGTTCCTGTCGTAGGGCTGTGACTATCTCGCTCTCATGCTCGGGCAATGAAGACCGCGTTACCTGTCTGGTAGATGAAACGTCCCGTTGCTCCTGCTGGTGATGTCTCCCTCGTACTCGGTCGGCCCACGTCAGTTCCGTGGGGCCGGATGTAGGGCGCCCCCTGGAGCAGGACCGGCTGCTGCGTCGTCCCCTGGAGCGGGAGCGGCTGCTGCGTAGGGCGCTGCGGCGCTCGGGTGTCGGCGTGACCGAGCGACTCCTTGTGGTCGCTACGGGAATGCCCGAGGCGGCACTCGAGTCACTGTGACTGGCACCGCTTGGTCCTTGGGAGCGGCTACGGCCGCGTCGGTTGCGTCTGCGGCGGCGTCTCTGTCGAACGATGTAAGGGACCTGAAACTTGCGCTTGCAGTCCTTGTCGGCGGTGGGGTGCGGTCCGCCGCACAGGGTGCAGTGAGGGGAACACTGGTGATCTTCCGCTGGAGTTTTGATGCCACACTTCCGGCACCACGTCGTACTGGGGTTAGGGCAGACATCCGCGCGGTGACCGATGTTGCCACAGTTGTAGCAAACTTCTGTGTGTCTGCGAAAGAGTGTGCATCGAACAATGCTTGCTCCGCAGTAGATGTAATTTGGTACTTGCATTCCTTGGAAAAGGATTGTCACGGCTGTGGTGTTCTTGATTCTCTTCACCTCCAAGGCGTTGGGGTTGCGTTTCGTGACGATCAGTTCTCGGAGTTGGGAGTCGTTGAGCTCGAGGTCAATGCCTCGGACTACGCCTTTGCAGGTATCATCGGGTGGCGCCGGGTATACTGCGACCCGATACGTAGTGTCTTTCATGCGAATTTGTTGCACCGTGGCGTATGCTCTTGCATTACGTTCGCTGGGGGTGCAGATGATGAAGATATTCTGAGTTACGTTGGGGCAGATGGAGTCTTCCGTGAGGTCTTGAGGAGCCAGGGCTGCCGCCATTGCCAGGGCTTGCTCAACCTGCACTGGTGTAGATTTGGCCACGTTAAGACCGTCTCGGGGTCTCACGATTATACGGAACGTGTCCCTCGGTAGCTGAGGGAGTCTCGAGGTAGCGACGAGGCGCTGGTATGCGCTGTTCGGTCCGGCGGTGCGCTCACCGTCCCTTCGTCTGCCACGAGTACTTGAACTTGCTCCTTGTGGTTGACTGGCCTTTACCTTGCGTGATTTGCGGTTATACGCCGCAATCCAGCCCGGGTCATTCGCATCTTCCGGCGATATCGTCTCACCGGGGACGATTTCCATGGCGGCAATGACTGACTTGCGGTGTTAGGCCTAGGCCTACCCGCCTTTGAACGACGAGGTTGAGAATTCGAATGCAGAAAATGTTGAGAAAGAATCCACCCACCGAAATAAATCCGGTATCCACGGAATCCGTGTAACTTGCTGCTTTCGTTGGTACACAATTCACTTCGATTTAGCGTGAATAACCTCGTGAAATCATTGATGATATCGGGAGCCGATGTTTGCACGTCCGCACCAGTCGGCGCCCCACTACCCACCCAGTTCGCGCTTCAGGAAAGTTATTGATAGGTGCTATCTTTATTTCGGAGGGCAACCGGCTCCCTTGTCCTACGACATGCCCTAGGTAGGCAGCTTGCGAACAACCTAAGTTGCACTTTTCGGCCTTTACCGTGAGACACCCATCTCGTTGACGTGCCAGCACCTTCCTTAAGTGCTCCATGTGATCGTTCCAGCATTTAGAAAAGATGGCCATACCATCACAGAAGGGGATCGCGTAATCTTGTACGTCTTTCATTCATCAGCTTGGAAAAGCTAAATGGTGCGTTCTTAAGCCCCAAACTTAACATTAGCGGTCGAGATGTGCCAAGCGGGGAAGTGAATGCTGCGTAGCGACTTGAGCTTTCTGACATGGGTACCTGCCAGTACCCCCTAAATAAGTCGATTGATGAAATGTACTGGGCTCCGCCCACTCCTTCAACTCGTTCTTGTATGTTACGTATTGGGTAAAGTTGGTCCCTTGTAATCGCATTGAATTTCCAATGGCTGTTCTTGCACCGAGTGCAAGAACAGCCATTGAATCGAACCACCTTCCCGCCTCCACAGCCTCAACTTGTGACTAGACTAGCGGCAAGATCACCATTCAAAGTGCCTTATAGATTTATATTGTATTATTCCCCTGTACTGCAATTATTGTATATTTTTACCACTCCTTTCTGTTGGGCTACCTGGCCTTGAAAGTATGCAAAATAAATAAATAAATAAATAAATAAATAAATAAATAAATAATACATATAGTACAAACGTGGACGCGGCTGTTTCCCACTCGCCTCTACGAGTATCATCGGGGGAAGTGTAATCGCTGTCTGCATGCTCAATTATTCCCAACTCAGGCATTCGTTTGATCTCTACCTCCATTATTTGTTGCTGATGAGGTGAGACCAGGTACGGTTTGGATGGGGTGGGCTCGTCTGATGTCAACTCCATCTCATGAGTAATGAGCGTCATTCTCCCCGTCCAGCTACTGAAACATAGGCGAAATTTTTCAAAGAGTTTCCGGAGGTCGCTTGCTTGATCGGGATCGAAGCCAGTCGGTTTACAGACAGATTGATGTTTTCGTCTGTGGAGCGTTCCGCATCTGTCACTGTCACTAAACCTGGAAGTTCGACCGCTACTTCTTCAGGCGCCTTTACCACCATGTTCAAACCTCTTCCCTCCCACAATAAGGTTTCATTAAATTGCAGTGGTAAATGATTGCTTTATTGAATTTTTCCGGGAACTTTTAGGGTGTAGTTAGTCTGCAATATTTTCTGGGTAACCTTTACAGGTCCGTCTCACTAACCTCAAGTTTGTTTTTTCGTGAAGGCCTTAGGATCATGACTCTGTCGCCTACCTTAAATGTTCGCCTACGCGCATTTCTCTCATAGTAAGCCTTCGCGGTTTCCTGGGCCTCTTTTAGGTTTTTTTTCAACCAGTTCTCGCGAGACTTTTGAGCGATCCACCAATTTCAAAACGCAACTGACAACCGTCTGACTTACAGCTGTTCCTTCCCTCATTTCTCTTACCATTCTGAGGGGGGAACGGATCGTCCGACCGTACCCCAGCGCGGACAGAGTGAACCCCATTGCCTTATGTAGGACCGTTCTCAACGCGAACAGGGTTGCAGGTAAAGAGTCCTCCCAGTCTGCTTTCTTTTCATGGCACAATGCACGCAACACTCTCTTAAAGGGACACTAAAGGGAAACAATAAATCAGTTTAGACTAATGAAGCATTGTGTGAGAAAACTGCAGGCAGTCATTTCAAGAAAATAGTTCGAATATTAGATGAGAAAATGAAGGTCCAAGAATCAGTATTTGAATTTCGCGCCGAAACGCCAGCGCCGGCACGACAGCGTGACGTCAGGGATCCCAAAGTTTGTTTTCGCATTTGGGCCGCGTTGGCTGAATAAAGGTTCCCGAAACTTGGCATGTTTAATACTTGGTTCCTTTAGAACACAATGTAGTCAATCTGTACCGCTATATATAATTAGTGGGCCCTAGAAGATGCCATCAAAATCCAAGACGTCACAGCCCCCAGGTGCGGGAACTCAAGTAGGCGTCGCCATCCGCATTTCGTTCTTGCGCTTTTTCTGGCTTACTAAACGTCTTATCGCTGTAAGAGTGGTGTTTTTGGTGTTGTAGAACGGTGATTTACTGATGCTGAAGAAATCACTTTTCACTTTAGTGTCCCTTTAAGCACCGAGTGCACCTTCTCAACGCTGTTCGATTGTGGACGGTACACGGAGCTTTGTATCAGCCGCCCACCACACCTTTCTAGGAACGTCGAGGTTAAAGCACTTGTAGATACCGTCCCCTGGTCAGCCTGGATCTCCGCAGGAAAACAGATTCGCGGAAACGCGGACAAAAGAGCGTCGACTGTCTCGATGGAGCTCAGTTGCTTCAAAGGAATCGCTTCAGGCAACTTTGTCGCGGGACAGCGCCTGGTCAAAAAGTGCTTGCACCCTGATCGGCTGCGTGGCAAAGGGCTGACTGTTTCGATCACCAGAAGACGAAATGGCTCCATGATTAAGGGAACCAACTTTGACGGTGCCATGCGTTTATCTACCGGCTTCCCAACTCGCTGACACGCGTCACTGTACCTTACATAATTTTGCACATCCTTAAAGTATGCTGGCCAGCAATATTCTAATAAGAGCCTCTCCTTCATTTTGTTAATTCCTATATGGCCCGACCAGCCATTTCCGTGCCACAAAGTCAGGAGACCCACCCGATACCTCTCCGGAACGATTAACTGGTCGAGGATACGGCCCCTACGATCTAGGTAGCGTCTACAGCAGTCCTTCGTTTTCGTGGATGGCAACGTTGTGCCTATTTATGTCCTCTTACGCATTGTACTGTAACCGTGTCACAGTCTGGTCCCTCTGTTGCCCCGCGCTGAGCGACTCCCTGTCCACGTGGCCTGTCAAAGCCCCCAGAAGCCTGTCAAAGTTCAGAGCTTCTCTCCCTTTCTGTTACTTCCACTGACGACCTTTCTTCGCTACGTGAGTTTTCTACGGGGATCATTTTCATTGGCACCTCTACTGTCACACTGTTTTCTTTTTCTTCCGTTGTCCGAGGTTCTACTAGGGAATGCGCTTCCACGCGTTCCGCTACCGTTGCGCTGGGGTCCTTCGTCAGCTGAGCGGTGATATGGCGTGCTCGCGAGCGGATTAATGCCTGCACCCCTCCTTCTCCGAAATCCTGACCGCGCTCTCGTAACAAACGCTGCGAACGGTTTGAAAAGAGATACGGGTAGTCCATTGGTATCGCCTTCGAAACGCTTACCTCTGTCTCTAGTTCTCCGAAAGGACCGGAAATTGTCACTCGTACTATTGGCAGACACCCTCTGTGTTCCTCTAGTACTGACATAATCCAAGTTACCTTCCCTGTATAGTCCTCGGCGTTTACAAAAGAAGGGTGAACTAGGTCCATGGTTGCTCCGCTGTCCCTTAATACTTTACATGTTTTTCCGTTAATCCGTAGCTCCTTGAGGTATGGACGGAGTAGCTCCAAGCTTTGATCCCTTCCGCTCACGTAAAAAAGCACTACCGGCTTTATTTAGATCTGATGGAAAGTGATCGAGGCCCTGCCACTGATAACATCTGACCGGTCGCCTCTTCTCGAACTATCAACCTTCTTTGTCTCCTCCTCCGGCGGGCTGCTAGCTCCTTTATCGTTGTTCCGTTCCTGAGATTTTTTAATCGGCTCGGCCATCTCGGTAGCTTTTACCTGTGTCTGTTTTTTCTGGTGGATACACCTTCTCGGATTATCCCTTCCATTTGAACGCTCGTCGTCGGTAGTGAGTTTTCGTCGCATGACCTACTCATCATCTAGCCGAGCCGCCTTATCTACCGTGTCTACGGCTTCTCTATCCTGCCCCAAAACCTCAATGGCTGTGGAATCCTGCGGTAGAATTCTTCGAGACAAATACACTCTATAATTTTGTCTCTATTTTGGTACACTTCGGCACCCTCAAACCATTCAAAAAAGTTTGTTTTCAAACCGTACGCAAACTCTGAGTAGCCCTCGTCGATCTTTTTGCCCGCTTCTCTGAATCGCTACCTAAATGCTTCCCAGGAAATTCGGTACCTCCTCAATAGCGCTGCCTCTGCTTTGCCGTAGTTTTCCACGTCATTCGCCGTTAATATTCGACAACGTTCGCTGCCAACAGTCACCATCCGTCGTGAGCAGGTGCTCGTGCTGAGCGAAATTACACCCTTCACAAGTTCTCACGAAATGAACCAAGAATAAGAGAATGTCCTCTCCAACCTCGTAGGGTTTCATCCACTGGTCCATCTGACATGGCACGACATCGCTTGATTTGCTACGGTTGTCCCCTTTATTGCCCGCCTCTGGGCGTGATTTCTGAAGTTCCGCCTGTAGCTCTGTGATCTCTTTCTCGTGCTTTTCCCGCTCTCGCTTACGCTCACTCTCACATTCTTGATGCGAGCGCTTCCGTGTTTCTTGTATCACTTCCCAAGCAATCTTAATGCTTTCATCATCATTGCCATATCTTGAATTGCCTTTTGGATAGCTGGCTTTTCCAACTTTTCGTCCGGCTGAACTCCAAACTCGTCGGACAATAACAAGTATGACCTCGTCAACCTTCTAAGATCCATGGCAGCTGCCCCGACTGGTGGTTAGAACTGTTTTCTTTAAATAATTCGTGCAAACAGAAAATATGCAACGAATTCCCGATTCCTAGAACCATCAAAATATACACGCAAGATTTGAAGTCTGGCGAATGAAAAGGGGAAAAAAAACCACGCGCTCACTCACGGATGCAGCACCATGCCATCCGGTTCCTCGGTCCGCTGTTCCCGGTTCCTCAGGACTCCCTGGGTCGAATGCTCTTTCTTCATCGCTGTTCCCAGTTCCTCAGGACTTGTTTGGGCGAAGATTCATCCTTACCGCTGCCACCAGTTATTAGATCTTGCCGTTGAGTGCGGGAGTTGGCCGACATTGAGGAGGACTTGAGAACGGACGGTTTATTTACACTATTTAATGTAATAACACAATGTAATGAACAATCATCAACTCATCATCGGCCGGCAGCAACTCGGACGCTGCAGCCCGTGGCAAGAACAACGAAAAGACTCTTCTACCTGTCTCTCGCTTTTAACCCCTTTGATCTCTCTGGGTCACGCCATTTTCGGCCAGTTGTCGAGCCAGCTCAGGTGTCACTATTTTCTTCCAATGGTAGACGCGCGTGCCAGGGCCGCCACATTCGGCCAATGGGGACAGCTCCAAGGGCTGCATTGTCCGAGGGCTGGCTTGCTTCCGGCGTCACCTCCTCGCCTGGAAGCGCTCAGCTGGAGGAGACGGGTTGTTCCCAAATGACCTTCCAGAGCCGCAAAACAGCTTTGGTCGGGACCAAGAAGATGAACAACCTGGAACCGCGCCAAACTCCCGTTGCACTTTCGGGAAGTCAACCGGGGAGGGAGGCGACAAGAGCTCGACGTGGGGCGCTAAAGGTGGGGGTCACCAACCTGTCTGAGGGATCCAGTAACGTGGAAGACGTGCCCCGGCGCACTATAATTGGACTGCGTACGGCTTTTGGATGTGGTCGAGGAACTTCAGTGATGCCAGGAAAAGGCTCCGTATCCAACACCACGCATGCAGAAGGAACCCGTAAACACACTCAAACAAATTGGCTCCAAATCGTGCACTTAGCGACGAGGACATCCTTGCCGGAAAGAACCGTAGCGCAGAACAGGAGTGTCTTTGCTATACAGCGGAACGTGGTGCAGACCGCTGCTGCCACGATGCGATGTGCCATGTGAAGCAAAGATAATGTTCAACCCTCACTCAGAGATTACGTACAATTATTCACAACAATGCCTCATGCAAACACGTCTCCCTGCAAGTTCTGGGGACTACGTAGCCTGACAACCATGGTCCGTGCGTGGTGACGTTTAACATCAACTGACCGCCATGGTATTGAACTAAACGATGGAGAAATTGCACATTCGCTGCCAACATCACCGTTAATTATCGTCAATCAAAGCAAACCGCTTACAAAGCTTCGCTGACATCGATTCCCAGAGTGCGTGGGATCCGCATATTTTTGGCTAAGAAATTCCGTATGAAAGTCGTGGTGTAGTGAATTCCGCCCAGACCCTTAGTACTTATTAAAGGTGTTAGAACTCTCCATGGAGGGGCATTGTAACACAGGTTGATCTGATTAGCTCGGAAAACTTTGTTATACAGCTTCACTTTCTTTGATGTACGAGATACTCCCATTGGCGTGCATCTGGAAATTTCTATTGGTGAAACACTATCTTTATTAACATGACTTTTTTTTCAGGCGCCAAAGGGGCAGCTCCGCGTTTTTTTTACGGAGAGCAAACAGCATGTTTACAATGTCAAGGAACGTTATAACATAGTCAAAAGTGGAGCATGCGAAACTTCTTTCACTTTGAGTGAAATGCAAACTTCAGGGCACATCGAGAACAAGCTCTGCTCATGATTGCTTTTGCCTGTGAAAATTGCACCTTTGGGTCGTACCTTGCCACACAACAATAATCGTCGTCTGTCTTTCCGCATTTCCTCTCTTTATCGCTGTTGCAAGAGAAGAACGGCGTGCGCGTTATAAGCATTACAGAGCATCCTCGGTAGGAAAGCAGTGAGCGCAGCGTTTTCAAGAAAGGAAACGGAAGCAAGGCAGATCATTATTGTCGTGCGGCAAATATGCACCCCAAAGGGGGATGTACATTGTGTAAGTGTCTACCTCCTGTAATGGCTCCTCTCGCCCTGCGCAGGAATTATTAATAATGCCAAAGCTACTCTGTTGGCGTCGGTATTTATCGAGAAGTGCTCATTGCCACTTGTCACGAAGTACAAGTTCACCCCAAGGACGATGCAGCTGGTGAGAATTCATATATTAAGTACACCGTATTTTATCGTCTGCAAGCGACTGAACTTCGTACCTTTCGTTGACTAAGTCGAAGCCTTGTTTTTTTGTTTAATACGTACATATGCTGCTTTTCTGTTCATTTATGCCTTGTCTCTTAAAACCTTTATTCGTTAATTTGTCATGTTGCCATTGTTCTATGTATTACTAATTCTAGTCATCATGCACAGGAGGTCCCATTTCAGTTTCTAACTACGGGACCTCCTTCTGTATACACATATGTTGTAATTACCCTCATTTTGTCATGAATAAAAACTGATTCTGGTTCTGAACTCTTAAGCAATATTACGCCCTTTGGGTCGCATCTTGCCACACAACACTCTCAAACAAAATTCCACCCTTCGGGTCGTATCTTGCCACAACAATAAACGTCACCTGTCTTGTCCGCATTTCCTTTCTTTAACGCTGCGAGCCCGGTACTTCCCAGTAACGAACGGCGTGCGCGTTATCAGCATGACAGCATTACTGACCTGATAGTAGCGGGCGCGGCGTTTTCAAGAAAGGAAACGCAAGCTAGGCTGGCGACGATACTTGTTGCAGGGCTGATATGCACTCTTATAAGAATGTATACCCTATAGGGTGTATATCTGCCACACAACGATACACTCTACACTCTTAGAAAAATTTACACCCGGTGGGGCGTATCTTGTCCCACAACAATAATCGTCATCCGTGTTGCCCGAGTTTCTTTCTTTAACGCTGCGAGCCCGGTACCTCCCAGTCACGAACGGTATGCGCGTTATCAGTGTGACGCAGCATTCTCGACAGGAAAGTAGCGAGCGCCGAGTTTTCAGGAACGGAAACGCAAGCAAGGCAGATGACGATTATTGTTGTGGGACAAATATACACCCCAAAGGGCGCAACCGTTTTAAGAGTGTAAAACAAAATTACACCCTTTGTGTTGTATCTGGCCACACAACAATAAACGTCATCTGTCTTGTCCGCGTTTCCTTTCTTTAACGCTGCGAGCCCGGTACTTCCGAGTAACGAACGGCGTCCCCGTTATCAGCATGACACAGCATTCCCGGCCGGAAAGTAGCGTGAGCGGCTTTTTCAAGAAAGGAAACGCAAGCAAGGCAGATGACGATTATAGTTGTGTGGCAGATATACACCCCAAAGGGTGTACGTTAGTCGAAGAGTGTAATCGTCATCTACCTTGCATGCGTTTCCTTTCTTGAAAACGCCGCGCTGGATACTTTCTTGCCGGTAACGCTATGTCATGCTGATAAGGTGCATGCAGTTCGTTACTGGGAAGTACTGGGCTCACATCGTTAAAGAAAGGAAGTGCGGACAAGCGAGATGATGTTTGTTATTGCGTGGCAAGATACGACCCAAAGGGTGTTTGTTTTAGTGCGAATAATCGTCAACTGTTTGCGCCCATTTCCTCTCTTTAACGCTGCGAGCCCGGTACTTTCAAGTCACGTACGGCGTGCGCGTTATCAGCATGACAGAGCATTCTCGACAGGAAAGTAGCGAGCGCAGCGTTTTCAAGAAAGAAAACGCAAGCAAGACAGATGATGATTATTGTTGTGTGGCAAATATGCACCCCAAAGGGTGCATTTGTTTAAGGTTCTGTTAATGAATGAAAACAAGTGTGGTCGACATTTACAGGACACATAGTAACGTTGATCCCCTTGAGTTAATCACGCGCAAGTGTACAAACTAGTAGCTCTGCATGAAGGATAGATATAGCGGTTCTGCATACGGCATCCATTAGGTCATTCAAAGTGGACAAATTCGATGGGTCTATTTATGTCTTACGAGAATTTGGTACGTTGTGTACAGGCGTTCTGTTAAAGCTGCAGTTCCATATTACTGGATTTCTTTACATTCATGCGTAAGATATCCATTTTGT
Organism: Dermacentor albipictus; assembly: GCF_038994185.2. Lineage (NCBI taxonomy): Eukaryota > Metazoa > Arthropoda > Arachnida > Ixodida > Ixodidae > Dermacentor > Dermacentor albipictus. The sequence continues at coordinate 463,338,330 of NC_091821.1, read as the reverse complement.
CCGCTTCAGATGTATTATCAGACGTAATTCGCATAAATGTGGCATCATTTTTCATTGCTAACTCAATTGTAAACTTGATAGTGTCGTTTTCTTAAAATTTTCGATTTTTGCCAATTTTTAGAAATTGACGATCTAAATGAAAATTTTCAAACAAACAGTCACTAGACTATCAAATTTTCTTTTAGCTGCAACAAACTTCGTCAAATTTAGTTCAGTGGTGGCTGAGAAAAACGAGTTCTCCATTTACAGGTATTTGGATAGAAGCACCAGAGCTAAAGCTTCCTCTTGTGAACGTTTTGTGAATACCGGCCCAGATTGCCATCGGCGTTTCGAAACTACGAGTAGAATGCTTGGGCGACCAGGCGCACGAAAGAAGGTCGCATATACGAGCTCTCCGTCCTCTTTGCGTCTCTTCGTCAAAGTGCTTTAATTCGCCAACGATGCAGTACCAAGAAGCCCAACTGTCGATCCTAATAAATGTATTACACTAGCGATTTTTTGATTGCCTCTAGTGATGTATCGTTGCTATCTTGTGGTAACGTTTTGGGAAAACGATGCTTGCGATATATTTTTCTTTTTTTCTTTTGTACTGCAGATATTGCGAAAATTGTGCCTCGTAATTCGCTTCTGCCTTCACAAACACCAGCGCATCCTTAAAGCAAGCGTAAGTAAACAACTGACCGAGGAAGCGAACACGTTCTTATTCGCGGGAACGCACAGTTTGCCTTCAGCTTCAAGAACTAAACGCAGCACGAGGCGGCATGTCTGTTACAAATGATGGGAAGGGTGGCCCTGTAATTCGGTGACTATTGTCTTCTGTTCAACTCTGACCCTGAGATGCTAACTTGGTGTGACCTGCTCGCGACGTGCATCACACTTAAGTGCTGTAGCTCCGCCCTGGGTAATTTGAGCGGGTGCAATTATATTGGTCGTTGTGGACAGGAATTCTTGTGATGCAGAAATCGAAACAACCTCATACCAACTTGATTGATTCGTACCGTTTTTTCCTTCGTAGCTATAGCACAGACACATAGAGTATTGTCGCTAGTGCAGCTAGCATTGACCTGAACGTGACAAGAAAGCAACTTGTGGTACTTAATTGATGCAGGAAAACAAAAATAAGCGTCAGTTTCTCCAACCTCAGTATGTCGTAAGTTAGTAAACGGATGCATCATTCGCATATCATGATCTGTCTGGACATATGTGAGCTGCTTGTGAAAACACATCACGTTTCCTTCAATAAACGATTGTGCTTATACCTGTTATATCAACTATTACTCACTTCCATAATTGAATGCATACGTGGGTTTATACCGGCAGCAGAAATTTCATTGTGGGGCTTTAGGTTCCGAACCCATCATCAGATTATGAGGCATGCCGTAATATAGGGCTCCGCATTAATTTTGGCTACGTGAGGTCCTTTAACATATACTTAAGTCTAAGTGCACGAACATTCCGGCATTTCTCCCCCATCAAAATGTGGCCCCCCGCGGCTGGGAATTGAACCCGCAACCTCGAGCTCGATAGCGTAAAGCCAAAGCCACTTGGCTGCCGCTGGATTGAAGAGTTCCTCTGAAACACGTCTGAGACGGGTAAAATATATGTGAATCGAAGTTCAAGCAACTCACGATTTCGTTTGTTGAGTGTGAGGAGTCAGTATTATTTGCGTCCTCTAGTTAACATTTTCGACTGGTCTTTTTTTAAAGCAGATCTTTCTTACCGAACACTCCCGGACATTCTAATTGTGCTTGCTACTGCTGTCTTAGAAAATAGCTCTCGCACAGAAAAATGAAAATTAGGCACATCCAACGCAAGTGTTTGAGTCTACGGCAAGAAAAGCTTTGCCCCAGCTGTTAAGCGCTATAAAACTGTTACATTCTGGTCCGTCGTAAGAAGCATGGCAATCACGTGCGTGTCCGGCAAATCAGGAAGGCCTCTGAGATCCCCGCCACGCGAATCAGGTGTCCTGCATGACCGAGGATTACTCTGCCTTCTGGATAGGCGGACTTTGCTTTGACTTTGAAGTCTCGTGACTCCTCGGGGAGCAAGGCAAACAACACTGCGCTTTGCGCGCTTTAAGGCGTACTTGAGTTGCAGTGAGGATGTTTAGGCAAAGCTTGTTGCTAGAATGCGTGATTCTGCCAAGAACACAGCCGTTCTTCGACACGTATGCACAGGCAGTACAAATGAGAGTATAGATGTAAGCGCGAACATGTACATGAACGCTGTCCTCTGCGCGAGCTATTAGTCGAGTGGAGGCAGCAGCAGCAGGCACGTAAAACTGTTCTGCGGGAAGGTTCGCTTTCTTTTCGAATTGCTCGAGCACAGTTTTCAGCGCCTCACATGTGTCAGTTAAAGAAAACAAAGTTAACAACAAATATACGGCAGCGTTTCTTCGGGCTAAACATTATCAAAATTTGTCTCCGATTTTATTCGTTCCGTAATGGCAGCGCGATGCCCTAATACTTCTGGCTCACGGAGTTGCCTTCGTTTTAAGCAGCGCTGTTAAAGCTATCGGAGCGCAGAAAAATGCTGTAAGCTAACATCATTCAACATTTATTGTTAAGTTTATGTTAGTATGGCTAATGCTAACTAATCCTAATAAGTTTGTTGTCCGCCCTAGTTCGTCTTCCACACTTATTTGTCTCAGACATATATGTCTGCTTTCTCTGCGATCCGCCTTTTTACGTCCGGGAACTTGGAGCGCAGCACTTGACGACAGACGAAGAAAAGGACGCGCACCGAAAGTGCTCGTGTTGTGTTTGCATTTCTTCGTCTTTTGCTGCGCTACGAGTTTCGATAGTGCACTATCCTCAAGTTGCTCTCGATAGAGCTTATGATGCTGCGTCAAGGTTGGAGAGACAGTCGGAATCGAGGAAGAAACAGCCCACACAAGAATCTGACAGACCGCCGACCTTTATAACAATTTATTCTAATGCACTCGGAAATATAAACAACATCCTACGAAAATACCACCCAATATTATCAAGCAACGAGCATCTGAGGAAAGCGCTCCTCAATGTACCTAGGGTTAGCTATTGCCGAAACAGGAACTTTAAAGACATGTTAGTGCAACGCAGAAGTCAGTCAACAGCATTCCCCCGTAATAACATCATGTTGTCGCCCCAGGTGCAAAACATGCAGGCACCTGCAAAGTGACATTAAAATTTAAAGCACCGCAAATAGTTATACACACGAAGTCAAATCTAGCTTCACTTGTAAAGTTCGGATGTGATTTATATGCTTGAATGTTCCTTCTGTAAGAGCAATATATCGGTGAAACAACACAATCAATGAACGTCAGATTAAACGCACATCGCGCGGACACAGCTAAAAAGCTTCCCAAAGCCGTCACCGAGCATTTCAACCAACCAGGTCATAACATTGATGGACTTAAACTATACATCTTACAGTCAAATTTCCGTTCTGCATGAGAAAGAAAATACATAGAATCATACCGTATCCATAAGTTCTAGACATTGCAACCAATAGGCATAAACGTTTGAAAGGGAGCCTTAGAATCTATTTTCTATGCTAAATTTCAAGCTATAAATAGGCAACAACACTTAGTGTGCGTTCTCGGAGTATTTTCTTTCTTTTTTTTTTTTCAGCCGGCGTGTCAGACGCTGTTGACAGGCGCTCTGTCCCGTCTCCTTCCTTGTGTTGGGCGCGTTTTGCGCCTAGTGCCCTAGATAACACACCTTCCATCGTGACCTCACCCACCCGCCTTATACCCTCTCGCCTTTAGAAGAACTCTACCTATTTATACTGTGGCTCCGAAAGCATATGTCGCCTGGAAGAAGACAAGTCTACTTGTCGAAACCTTGGCTCCTGCTTTCACCTTGCTCTCGTTTTGGTCATTGCCTTGAATTGCTATCTCCCGCCTGCCCCGTGTTTTCCCTTGATTAGCAGTAGTAGCATATATGCCACACCGCGAGCTGCGTTGATTGCCTTCGGGTTGTTCGCGTAGTGGACCAAACAATCATAAGTTAGCGCTGCCAATGTAGCATAAGTTTTTTTTTTTTCCAGACTCCCTGTTCTTTGTAGCTTTTCTGGAACTTATTCACCGCTTGCTCATATAGTTCATTCGATGCTAACGATTGTGCTCGTTATACATACCCTCTCAGTTCTCGCCTTGAATATTGTCAGACAGCGCGAGACCATGCAGAAACAACGCAAAAATATTTAAAAAAGGCTAAATTCTGGGGAAAAGCTTGCCAAAACCACGATATGGTTGTGATGCATGTCGTAGTGGGAGACTGCGTATCAATTTTAACCAGCAGGGGTTGCCTAACGTGCACGTAATGCACGGTACGTGGTCATTTTTATCGTTTTTTTTTTCATTTTACCCGCGTTGCGATGCCTCTGCCGGAGAAAGGATTTGATCCCGTGACGTTGAACTTAGCAGTGCAATGCCGTTGCCATTGTGGGTTGTGAAAAACTAGTATTTGTTTTTTTTTGCGTCACCGGTTGGGTTTCTCGCTGTTTTTAACAAGATGGCATGTGCACCCAGTAGACCGGTCTCATACCTTCCCGCCCATATGAAACTGAAATAAATTGGCGCGATATACAGGTGCTATAAAAGTTTCGAGTGAGGTATTTTGAAATAAAGAAAGATAATACCTGGAACAAATGTATAGGCTGTAAGCTCATTTTTATTTTCACTGTGAAATAAACCCTAAGTTAAGACCCTTTCTATATTTAAGAACAAAGCAACTACGGACAAAAGACTTCACTTAGTACCCACATAGTGTCAAGTTGTCTGACACTTTGTATGATACTATAAAGACGATAATAACTATCCCTTATTTAATTGAGATCTTTCAAAAACTATGCAGCGTCGCTCTTAATATCCACTAAAAGTTTCACTAAACAAAGTAACGCACTTTACTCTAAAGCAAGACATTTGTGCCAACTGTAAACGATTTAAGGACTCATTAAGATGTAATTCAGATCTTAAAAAAAAGCTTTGACATCTTAGTCCCAGACTATTTTGTTCCTGAAAAGATTTTCCCTGCGTCTGCTATACCATTGGAGTACCGGATAAGGACTCGGCGTGGTTATTTTACTATTGACCGCGTTCCAGATCACAAGATACACGATTTGCCGGAGCGGATACGTTTACTCCCTGTGTGGTGTGTAGAAAAATGTATGCTGTAAGCCATCACGTTTCTTTTCTTCGTTGAGCCCAGCTTCAGCATCTCTGCCTCCGATGGCCAGGTCATTTTATAACAAAACAGACGGTATTCTGTAAGCTTACAAGCACATTTATGGCATATTATTCCTCTATCTATTTTTTTTCTTTCCTTTTTGAGACACTGCTTTCGGACCGTGTACAGGAATTCACATTTCCCATGGACAATTCCTTTACACTTTTTTGCAGGGTATGGACGCATACGCTGAGGCTGTGTACCCCTGCGCCGCCAAAATGGCCCTGCTGTTAACAACAAAGTTAAATTCGGTAAGCGATAGTTTCCATATAGGTTCCAATAATCAACCATTTTCAACCTCCTTTCAAGAGAAGCACGCTTGTATTTGCGATACTTGTACGAGGAAGAGGTGAACATGAAATAGGTTGAAACGAGCTCGGATAGACTGTTTGCTGTAAAACGCCATCGTCATTTGTTTTCTTTTAGTTTTTCTATTGTATTAGCGCTTTCACACGTTCACAGACCGTACTTTTGTCCTTCGTAATTATTAATACTTTGTTTAGTTACGTATTTTAGACAGAGCACAAACTATGCGCCAATATAAAGAATATCTCTAAGTTACACGTTAAGCAACATTCCTGCTTCAGCAGCAATCCTGGCGGACTGAACCAGGGCAACTGCGACTGCTATAACATTAAAGTATGACATTTTGCAGTGAAACTGCACAAGGCTAGGTTGTGGAAAAAATTGTGTGCGCCTATCGAGCCGTGTAGCTTGAGAATTCCTCCCCATACGTGGGCCGATCCCGAATATAGTGAAATACCGCGCTGGCCTGCGGTGGAGGTGAAGCAGTCTTTAAGCAGTCCGCCCACTTGCAAAATAAGTTTAATACTTTAGGTCCAAATACAACCCCTACGGATACTAAGTTGATAAGAACAGGTACTACACTTTGACCCGCGTTGGCAATGTCTGCGTTCGCACCGCTCTCTCTTTGTCAGCGTTCCAAGCGCTTGCGTATCTCCTTTCCTTTCCTTCCTCTCTCTCGTGGTGCTCGCTAGGACTGCGAGGCGGAAAGAAATGAGCGCTGTCTATGTGGCCCGGATCCCGCACACACTTAGAAGGTTTCACTGGAGCAGCGGCCAGGTTTCGGAGGGAGTTCGTGCAGAACCATTTGTGTGTGGCCTTTGTTGCGTGTGACCGCTTCTGGTTTTCGAGTGACCCCACAATCATTCCTGCACTGCGGAACGAAGGCCAACGCACGATCGCCTTGGCTACGGTGAAGCAGTGTCCGCCTTTGGAGTGGGGTGAAGTGCGGGTCTGTTCTGCGTGCTGGGACTCGTTACCAAAGGGCGTCGTGCCGCATTTTGCAAGAATACATGGGCGTGTATAGCACCCGGTGCCTCATCATCTTCCGAGGCTCAACATCGTGGAGGAGCGACTAGTTGCGCCTCACCTTCCATTTACGTGCCTACGGCGTTTGACGCACGGCAATGGACAGTTCGCCGTTGAGGGGCGCGCATTACGCAGCTTCGCTGGTAATCCACCTGCACAGAGTGGAATGACACTGAATTGTTTAGGCAGCAGCACATCATGAAGGCTAATTCGCTGCTCGGCCATACGCGGCTTATTTTAAAGCATTGAATTCGCGGTGCGCAAGCTGGCATGTCACGCACCTTTAAAATTTTTTCGTATTCTGCGGAATTTCTTTAGGGAGCAGCCAAAAATTACTAGGTAAAAGAAATAAACTATACATCAGCTGCTAACATAAATGTTTTCTAGAGGGCTCTACAACTACCTCATTAGAAGTTGTGTCCTGAAATTAATACTTGTGAACTTCTATAATTCTGCAAATAAGTAGGATGAAAAAGGAAATATCAGTTTCGTCCGAAAGGTGAAGCATCGATTACGGTAGCAATTTTTTAGGCAGGTATACGAAACAAGGATAACAGTATTATCGGCCGCATGAACTTGCAAAGTTAGCTTACTCAGTAAACAGACAAGCACGGTGCCACGCGCACGCAGGCAACCATGAACACACCTCACTCGATGAGCGTGGACACTCGCTGTCAAAACACTGGCGTGAGGGAGGGCGGCAGCAGAAGCGAGCGAATTGACCTTCGTGCTGCCTCTCGCTGCACAGCAAACTACGTGAAAGGAACACTGTTCATACGAAGCTATCAGCCCTCGGCACGTATAGCACTTGCGAGATGAGACCTGCGTGGTTTATCTTGCCCCTCCTCCCTCCCTTCCTGCTTGCCTTGCGAGGGATGGAAGGCGGCTGACTTGCTCACCACCTTTCCCTCTTGTGTACGTGAGATAGAGTCACCATCCTTGGTCCATCCTCGCACGCTTTCACTCGCAGCATACGGCGCGCGGCTACGATGTTATGGCGCTTGGACTTTCACGGAACGTCACAATCGCCTGCTTCAATGATTCTTTTTGCCTGAATTAATAATCGTACCCATCCGACCCAAGCCATTAAAAATGGTTAAAAAGATTATTTAGTGAGGCAAAAAATTCCATTCAAGTAGGCGATCCTTGTGGTGATGGTGTCATTATCGCCAAGAAAGTTGGTTTACTTGCACGCGACGGCGCACAGGTCAACTGCAACTTCGTTAGTGTATAAATAGTGTGGGTTCCTGACAATAAATTTTCTTAGAAGTCGCGTGTCGTGTTTGAATCTCGCTTATGTTTGTCGTCGTCTACGCGCGTTTGTCACCTGGTTAACCTGTCAAAGAAAATGGGACCAATCACGGAAGGAACATATTCCGTTGTCAGGTGGTGGTGTAGAGCTCCCTGTCTTGCAACTTCTCTGGCACTCGGGTAATCCCTATGGCGCAAAACGTTGTGCAGGGTACAATAAGCTGCATGAAATTTATTTAAGCATTTGTGAAACCTTCCCTTCTCACGTTTTGGCACACAAATTGTATATGCATATTGTTTTTCTTTTGGATTTCTTGCGTTGAAACATTTCTTCTGTGGGTCATGCTATCACGGGAAGCTCTTCGCCTCCGCTACTTACGCATGCGGAGGCCTCTTGAGGTATTGAAATCCTTCACTAACGTACTTTGCTTTATGATATTGTGCAATAGAGCCCTTTGCGGAAAAACGACCTTGCGCCAGCATTGTTCCTAAAAGAAAATTCGAACCAATCCTACCCTTGGAAGCTTGGACATAACATTAGCATCGGCAACCGGTCAATGGAAAATATATCCTACGAAAGAAAACTTTGTGAATTTGGCCCCAGATCTATCCCTACATCAAGAAACTTCAGTAATTTCAAGGCAGATGCTATTTTAGGCATTGCCATCAGTGAACACAAACTCATATATGAAGTAGGAAAGCTGTCGTTTTGAAGATATAAACTATCACCATTTTGCAAATTCGGCGTCTCTTTAAACCTGCGATAAAGACAGACGGGAACAAGATACCGTGACCACAGGACAACATTTCAGAAATCTTGTCGTGTACAGGGAAAATGAACATGGTGACTTGATTGACATACACAACGGAAAGGTGTTTTTATGTCTCTAACTGGGGTGTAGCCCCTTTCAGTCTACTTACAATGTTTGGGCTGTTCTGTAACTATTCTGAAACAAATATTTAGACTTCGAGCAAAGAGACCTTAAGTTAACCAGCTCTGTTTTGTAGCTACAAAAATCTGCTTTTAGCGTAAGGTAGTTCGAAATTTTAGGCGGACGTTATTTGATAAATGAGGACACTCAAATTGAAGTTAACAAATTTGCAGGACTATATCGAGACCAACGTCACAAATCCTGGGAGAATTTATCAAGATGGAGTGGTAAGGATGTTTTACCTAGCTCATTTGCATGAAGCCGTCACACGCATTATCGTTTAGAAGTGTAGACACCTACCAATACCTATGACTAAATCGAAGACCTAAATTCTAACTCAGAAGTGCATGTTTTTGGGATAGTCAGTTCATATTGCTCATTAGATCATGAATGTCATGGTCGCTTAGCGCAAACAACGAAGGATGGTAGGGGAGAAAGAGAGCGCCAACTTTCGACTGTTTCTTTTATTTTGTATTACTATCCTATCAATGTGCGCAAGTGAATGATGCGCCACATACCAAAAAGCTTCAAACGCGCCACACCCTAATCGCAACCAGCTATCAATACCTTCTTTCTGCATGCAAGGGTGAAACTGATTTATCGCTAAGACATGACGAGCCTCGTTATTTGATGTTGAAAGTCTCTGAGCCCCTTGTCCACTTCCGTACTTTCTTGTTTTTGCGAAGTGACCATGATTTTTATGTTACTCTTAGCGAAGACGTGAAGTTGCTTCTATGTTAACTCTAGTCTCAATCTATTTTACAACAACCATGAAAGACGAAGACGGCGGAAAATGTCAACATGATGATCGCCAAGCATTAAGTATAGCTCAGTAAGTAATCACATAATATGGCTAATTCGCAAGCGGTACAGTCAATTGTGGCCGTCCGGCAGCGGTTTTTATTCCATAGGTTACACGCAAACAAATGGCTGTATGTGAAGACACCGTCGAAAAATCGACTGTGATGTCGAGACCCACTATAGGTATGGTGATTGCGTTTGCTCAGTCGTTTATAATTTTTCGCTCACGTGCGGTAAAGCATACGCAAGCCAGACGGGTCAGCGCCAAAATAAAATCTTCGTCAGCATGATAATGACAGTAGGCGGGACGCCAGTATTAGGCTTTTAGCGACGCACCGTTTGAAATGCCAGTGCCACTAAATATTTGATATAACAAAGAAATTAGGCTACCACTTAAAGGACAAAAGAAGGACATGTATACTCGGATAATTTTTCATTACGGAACGGTGTAGCCACATCTTTGCCGTGCAGCTTGGTTCTGGACGACGACAATGTTGAATTCCTAAATGAAAGGTTTCGCAAAGATTGATCAACTTTACGCCAAGTCTTTATAGTACGTGTTTCGTGTACATGCTTTCATATTTGCTTTCATGCTGATTACTGTGCCATCACATATTTTTAATGCGAAACACCCGCCGTGGTTGCTCAGTGGCTATGGTGTTAGGCTGCTGAGCACGAGGTCGCGGGATCGAATCCCGGCCACGGCGGCCGCATTTCGATGGGGGCGAAATGCGAAAACACCCGTGTACTTAGATTTAGGTGCACGTTAAAGAACCCCAGGTGGTCAAAATTTCCGGAGTCCCCCACTACGGCGTGCCTCATAATCAGAAAGTGGTTTTGGCACGTAAAACCCCATATATTAAAAAAAAAATGCGAAACATTCTATGCCGCATTCTTGGATAGGTAGGTGAGGAGGTTCCTGTCTAGCCATTTGTTAATAAAATGGAAATAATGTGTCACCGACGGTGGAATCGAAGCTCAGCCTCGGAGCACAGGACTCCGGGGCTTTACCACTAGGTCACGATCACTTTTTCTTCTTTAGTGCAGGGACATATAGGTCACGTCATGCGAAAATGTTTACGTTACATTTAGACACATACATGAAAAACAAACGCACAAATGCTACGCACTCAACTGAAAGCTCAAAAATCAGGTAAACAAAGACGAGCGTCCAGATGTGAAATCCATTCACGAACGGCATCAGAAATTTCAACAACACCAGGCACTTGAGTAGCCTCCTCTCGAAAGGCAGAATTTGTCGGGCGACGTGGGTTAACATGTCTGTCGATCATGCGGCTTCTCTACATAGTAGAGTCCTAATAACGTCAAGAAATCATATGGCGTAATACTGATTGTCCTTTTTAAAAAGGAAGGAAGCGGGTACCATAAGATGCGAGAAGGACTGCATTTTTATAGTTCTTTGTAAAAAGTCCTAAATATAGTATGCGCCAGCACAAAGAATAAGTGTGTGTTATTGTTTCGGATTAGTTGCAAATTCTGATTTAAATTCTTCGGTACATATACTCATTTGTCATAAAGATGTGTTAGAACTGGAAAAGTGGAATTGCTTGGCTTGTAAGAATTTTTTGGTGCTGGCGTTAAACACTATACAAGCACGGACACGGCAAAGAACAAACATATTGGCCAAATATAGACAAATACGGCTTTAGATGCACTGGTAGATGGAAAGGGTTATGTACTCGTGCTATATTTAGCTAAACAAATATCGTAGAGTGAACCTAGCCTTTAAAAAGGAAATAGTGCCTATTCGTCTAGTAAGCGCTATAACAGCCATACTTGAGCAGCTTTCACCGTGACAAAAAGAAAAGGGAGGTGTGAAGCAGAGTCTTTGATTAACCACCAGAAAGAATGGATGACGGTTGTATTGCAGGCAAAATTGTCACCCAAACAAATTCACAAGAGTGAGGCCACCCTTCTCATTGCCTCCCATGATGAACACGAAATGAGAGATGTAAATATTCTACGAAATGCCTGAACATGGATGCAGAACATAAAGAAGCATAGAAGCCAAAAAATATACTGTATGCCTTAGCGCTGGGGCAAAAGTGTTGCATCGATGAAGAATGTCTTTATGGAGCACAAACATTCTGGTTGATCAATCTGATTATCCAGAAGTGAAATGCTCAATGATAGACCATCCTTTCGCTGCACAGCAACAATGTCTCGAGTTTGAGTCACCGCTCAACTTAGTTGTGAGTCAGCGCTAGTCCTGTATCCTTTGATAACTCCGTGATCGTTTTGATCACGCTATTACCTTTATGAATGTATACTAACTAGCCCAACTTTCCCATTTAATAGTGTCGTAAAAGTCAGAAATGGCCCGAAGGCAACTGTCTGCATCGTATTCGTCGTCAGGAGGATCGACGTGATGGCGAGACAAGCAGTCGGTGTCCAGATGTATGTGGCTGAACTTGTATACCACAACGGAAGGATACTCCTGAGGTCTAAGCGCCCAGCGACCAAGGTGGCCAGTCGGGTCTTTCAGTGATGATAGCAAGCACAGGACACGGTGGTCCGTGATCACAGAAAATGGGCGGCCAAACAAGTTAGGGCAAAATTTAGCCACTGCCCGCACCAGAGCGAGGCACTCGCGCGCGGTGATAAAAAACTTGCGCTCTCAAGGGGATAAGAGGCCACTGGCCTAGGCAACGACGTGCTAGACTCCATTTTGTTGTTCACCGAGGACAGCACCTATGCTATGGCCAATGGCATCTGTGCGAACTTGAGTTGGTGCAGATGGATCGAAGTGCCCTAATAGTGGATGCATTGTCAACTAGCGGATGAGGGTGTAGAAGGCGTTGGCTTGTTCACGGCCCCAAAACAACGCTACGTCATTATTGATAAGACCAGTCATTGGCCGGGCGATATTAGCAAAATTTTTCACTAATTGATGAAAATAGGAGCATAAGCCCTTGAGGCTGTGTACATCTTTTGCTGAGCAGGTACAGGAAAGTTCTTTACTGCATGAATCTTATCAGGATGAGAATGTATTGCGGCAGCTCTTACAAGGCGGCCAAAAAATTTGACTTCGCGGTGTCCAAAATGGCACTTTGTAAAGTTGAGTTGAAGGCCAGTGTCAGTAAAGACTTGAAGAATAGTGGCCAAGCGACTGAGGTGGCTATCAAACGTAGGGGAATATACGATGGCATAGTCCAGATAACATAAGCAGGAATGGAGCAAAATTGAAAAAAACAAACCCGACACGCTCATCAGGTCCGGCATCAAAAGAATACTCGGTATCCCACAATCCGCTAGCACAATAAAACTACTTAAACTGGGAATTCACAATACCACAGACGAATTAATTGAAGCGCAGTTTATTGCACAGATATCCAGGGTATGGTCAACTAAGCCGAGAATCAAAATTCTCGATGAAGCTGGTCAACTCCCTATACAGGCACTGCTCGACAGACACCCCCTGTCTAAATTAGACCGTGAAAGTATAAAGGTTGAGCCCGTGCCGAGGAACATCCACCAAATATATTACGAAGGTTGCAGAAGAGCGCGGGCTACAACCATTCTTCGACGAATCGATCCTTACGGGGCAGACGCATTCTTCGTCGACGCCGCCAAATATGGCAGCGAAGACAGGTTTGCAATCACGGTCGTTGACGCGCGCGGAACACTTATCAGCGCCGCATCAATTTACGCTAAACACGCGAATGAGGCGGAGGAAACCACGATAGCCTTGGCTCTTCAAGCCGCAAAAGGCCCAGCGACAATTTTCTCCGACTCGCGCACGGCGGTTAGAGCTTTCTCGTCCGCTCTAGTTTGTAAACACGCAGCTGACATCGTCAACATATCCTTTCGTATTAGTACACGAGAACACATTGGAGGTCATACATTAGCGTGGTTCCCGGCGCACATGAACGATGTAACTAACCAAGCGGGTTGCAACCCTAACTAACGGGCCAACTGCCTGGCGCGTGAATTCACGAACCGCGCCCGAGATAACGGTCCGGCTCTCCCGCAGGATTGTCCCTTCAAAGATAATCTTACGACCTTTCATGAAATTACATCACATTACAGACAAAGCAGGAGAAAATTCCCTCCCCCCAGCCCGAAAGTGAACAGGGCTCAGGCTGTTACTTTCAGACTTTTACAGACGAGATCCGACCTCACCCCTACAGCGCTGAGTTGGATAGACCCGGACTTCCCGCAATCGCGCTCCAAATGCGGTCACGCATGCTGCTCCTTCGACCACATGCTCTGGTTGTGCTCGTACAACGCGGGCTCCGACTTTCATAACAAGTCCAAGTGGGACGCCTTGCTGAAGAGCTCGGATTTCACAAACCAACTACAGGCCGTCCAGAGGGCCCGCGACGTCGCGGAGAGTCACCACCTCCCTGTCCCGTCGTGGGCGGAGCCACCAACCTGATCGGGGAGCCTTCGGTCCTCCCAATCGAGTTCCTCAGGACACTCTAATAAAGTTCTTGTCACTGTCAGGAGGACAACTTATATCCCCGAATGAGAGAGTCCATCCTTTCGAAAGTTGTGGGGGCATTACAAAGTAAAAAAGTCATAACCTTAAAATGGTAAAGGCCATCCTTGGTAACAAAAGCGTTCTTATCACATTCAAGTTCATCAACCGAAATCTTCCAATAATTGAATCGAAGGTTGATTGAAGAGAAGAATTTCGATCCTAGAAGACAGTTGGGATCGTTATCAATACGCTGGAGAGAGTACAAAAGCTTTTTCATGACCTGGTTCAGTTGACGGTAGTCGACAAAAACTCGTCACTTACCACGATTCTTTTCGAATAAGACAACCGGCGATGCCCAAGGACTCGAAGAGGGCTCAATTACACTTTTGTGTAGCATCTTATGTACTTCAGCTTGGATAATGTAGTGTTCTGCGTGAGGCAAGCGATAAGGTCGTCGGCGGGCAGGACTACGATCAACAGTGTCAATTTTATTGGCCATATCGGAAATTTGTCCCAGCGGGCGATCCTCAATGACGTCGCGATACGACACCAGGGCGCGACAAAGATCCGCTCTCTGTTCGGAAAGCCGCTGTGGAGCGATCACCTTCGAAAATATGTCGGCATGGGACGTTGCGGAACTGATTGAACAGGTGGCTCCAGACGAGCACGGAACATCTAATACGGACATGGCGGAATCGTCAATGGGAGAAGCGTAGCCGAGCGACATGCCTTTCGGAATAACTTGAGTACTTATACAAAAATTTAGGACAGGAACAAATACGCGGTTATCAGCGATAGTCACAATGATATGAGGAAGGACACTGTGCATAGCAAGAGAACATTGACATTAGGAGTCAGGTTATAGTCACCGTCAGGAACAGATGGGAAGCACGTCAAAGGCATATACATGGTGGCTTGAGGCGGCAACCTTACGAAGTCTACAGAACATAAACGAGGCTGAGTCAATCAGTGCTGAATGGTCCTATAAAATGTTGAGGCCGAAGATCAAGTCATGGGAGCACTGTTCCAGAACAGCAAATAAAATGAAACTGTTGAAGCCAGCAACAGTTATTCGGGCAGTGTACATGGCAAGGATAATTGGCGTTGCTCCATCAGCGACCCGGATAGCGCGAAATGCGGCAGGTGTTAGGAGTTTCTTCAGGCGGTAACGAAAATGGTTGCTCATCACCGGGATATGGGCTCCATTGTCGACAAGTGTTGGGACAAATACGCCAACTTCTACATCCAATATATTTTATCGGGTCATTACGATGAGAGACTTTGGCACAGACCTCGAGAATGCAGCGTGACCTCCGGGAACTGCATCTTTTAGTTTTCCGAAGGCGTGCGCCCAGGTCGGCTTGACGGTGACAGGCGACAGGACTGGGGTGACCTAGACGACATGCGACGACTTTGTGGCGAACGGCACTGGTGACTTCTCGGCGACAGTGATCCACGGTGCCATGCGGTCATACCGTCAGTGGCGTGCAGATTCACCTTGGCTTACGGCGGTATATGGTGAAAGCCACGGTCTGGACGAGGGCAGTTCTAGAATGGCATCCAGCACCGGCGGTTGCGAGAGTATCGGGTGGTGCGACCAACCCAGCGAGAACTAAAATAAATAGGTCGGTTATCCGGTGTTCGCCACTCTGCGATGTTGCGAGAACATCGGGAGATCCATTCATTTTGAGTATGCAGGATCGAAGGACTTTCAGTTGGCCGAGAACCGTCCGTAGTGCGAGTTGATATTGGCGAATTCTTGGCGCACAACAGCCTGAACAAGGGGAACTACAGGAGCGCATGTATCGTTGACAGGTGGCTACAGAGCCGAGGGACAGATGACTTTCAGCTCATGGCGCATGATTTTTTTCAGCTGCTCTCAAGGCTGTTCCTGCCGCGGAGGAGAGTCCTGTCGGACTTCACGAGGCGATGTTGCAGCCGTATTGGGAAGCCGTGCAAACGCCTGATTGATACGACGGTTTTTCACGTGCTCGAAACGCTTGCACTCCGCGATAATGTCATTAACTGAAGTGGAGTTCTTTGAAATGAATCAATTGAAGGCGTCATCGGGCATACCTATTAAGACATGCCCGACTTTTTCGGACTCCGGCATTTCAGCGTCGGCCACGCGGCAGAGTGCCAACATGTCTTGTATATAGGCAACGTAAGCTTTTGGCAGACACGTCTGAACTCGTGATTCCTGCTCTTTCTTGGCGACAACCTTCTGACCCAGTGGTTTTCCGAAGAAATCTCGCAGCTTCTCCCGGCAGGTATCTCTCTCACAGAGTTCTTCTTCGAGGTTTCGAAACCGCACTCGCGAAGTTCCCGCCAAGGAAAAATTATGTTCGTCTGCATCACTATGCGATCTCATTTGTTGTGGCTGGTCAGCCGCTCAAACATCTCCAGCCGGCCGTCGACGTCGGCGCCATCGGTGCCACAGAAGGTTCCTGGATCACGCGGATGCGTGAGTACGACAGCCGACGCAGTCGGCGCAGGCGTTGCCGAACTAGGCACAGTCTCCTGTGATCTCGGTGAAAAACCAAAGCAGCGGCCACTGCGAATGCGAAGCTCTGTTCTGAGTCGTTACGCCACACCTCCACCAAATGTTACGTAGAGGAAGCCCGATGCACAAATGTATGTACAAGTTTTACACCGGGAAAAGTTCGTGGAAATCTGCACGCTGGTACAAAGGTCACAGCTCCGGGAGTCAGTATACCAATTCCTATTCGTCTCCCTCTTGCACTAGCGATCCTCTCCAAACGCACCGTAAGTATACTTGAGAACGCAGAGGAAGTTAGATCTCAAATGTCTAGTGAAAACTCCCTATTTTTATAAAAATTCAGACTAGCTCCTGCAGCTTCACAGCATCGCAAGGTAGGTAACATTGAAGGGTCACGAGTTTAAATCAAATGTTATGTTCCTTTTTTCCCCCTTTTCCCTTTTTTCTTTTCTTTCTTTTTTATGTCTTTTCCTTCATTTTATCAGTGTACGGAAACCCTCCTAAAAAATTATATGTCCTCAATTATGTGTGGCCACACATGTGCATAATTATGTGTGTCATAAATACCAGGTTCTCTAGCCGAGTGCCATCCAGGCGGTATAACCGAGCTCAGATTCGTCCACCTTGACTGATCAAATAGGGCACTACTGTAGGTTAAATGAGGCGTACAACTCCTGCGGGACCCGCCGTGGTTACTCAGTGGTTATGGTGTTAGACTGCTGAGCACGAGGTAGCGGGATCGGACCCCGGCCACGGCGGCCGCATTTCGATGGGGGCGAAATGCGAAAACACCCGTGTACTTAGAATTAGGTGCACGTTAAAGAGCCCCAGGTGGTCAAAATTTTCGGAGTCCTCCACTACGGCGTGCATAATCAGAAAGTGGTTTTGTCACGTAAAACCCCATAATTTAATTTTTAATATAACTCCCGCGGAACCGTAGAGTATCCGTCTCCAGTGCAAGAGGACCGTGATTCAAATCCCGGTGCCGCGCAATACTCCACCGGAAAATACAAAAAAAAACGTGTGCTGAGAAAATTGCACAAACAGGCCTGGAGTGCGGCATGATCCCGGTGACCAGAACCGGTAACGCACTCTCTCACCAGAGCAGGAATGGCCACCCTGATGCAGTACTTGGCCACAACCTGCTATATGAATACAACAATCAAACCCCGGCCCTCAGTCCCCAGCAGCCACGAAGCAACTGACCACAGCGGCGGTCAGATCTGTGACGCTGCAGAGGGTGCTAAGAATACCTGGCCCCGGACAGGCCGCCATTGGAATCTGAACTTGGCAACATTTAACGTTAGAACGCTATCTAGTGAGGCGAGTCTAGCAGTGTTATTGGAGGAATTAGAGGGTAGTAAATGGGATATAATAGGGCTCAGTGAGGTTAGGAGGACAAAAGAAGCATATACAGTGCTAAAAAGCGGGCATGTACTGTGTTACCGGGGCTTAGCGGAGAGACGAGAACTAGGAGTCGGATTCTTGATTAATAAGGAAATAGCTGGTAACATACAGGAATTCTATAGCATTAACGAGAGGGTGGCAGGTCTTGTTGTGAAACTTAAGAGGTACAAATTGAAGGTGGTTCCAGTCTATGCCCCTACATGCAGTCATGATGACCAGGAAGTCGAAAGCTTTTATGAAGACGTAGAATCGGCGATGGGTAAAGTCAAAACAAAATACACTATACTGATGGGCGACTTCAATGCCAGGGTAGGCAAGAAGCAGGCTGGAGACAAGTCAGTGGGGGAATATGGCATAGGCTCTAGGAATAGCAGAGGAGAATTATTAGTAGAGTTTGCAGAACAGAATAATATGCGGATAATGAATACCTTTTTCCGCAAGCGGGTTAGTCGAAAGTGGACGTGGAGGAGCCCGAATGGTGAGACTAGAAATGAAATTGACTTCATACTCTGCGCGAACCCTGGCATCATACAAGATGTAGACGTGCTCGGCAAGGTACGCTGCAGTGACCATAGGATGGTAAGAACTCGACTTAGCCTAGACTTGAGGAGGGAACGGAAGAAACTGGTACACAAGAAGCCAATCAATGAGTTAGCGGTAAGAGGGAAATTAGAGGAATTCCGGATCAAGCTACAGAATAGGTATTCGGCTTTAACTCAGGAAGAGGACCTTAGTGTTGAAGCAATGAACGACAATCTCATGGGCGTCATTAAGGAGCGCGCAATAGAAGTCGGTGGTAACGCCGTTAGACAGGAAACCAGTAAGCTATCGCAGGAGACGAAAGATCTGATCAAGAAACGCCAATGTATGAAAGCCTGTAACCCTACAGCTAGAATAGAACTGGCAGAACTTTCGAAGTTAATCAACAAGCGTAAGACAGCGGACATCAGGAACTATAATATGGATAGAACTGAACAGGCTCTCAGGAACGGAGGAAGCCTAAACACAGTGAAGAAGAAACTAGGAATAGGCAAGAATCAGATGTGTGCGTTGAGAGACAAAGCCGGCAATATCGTTACTAATATGGATGAGATAGTTCAAGTGGCTGAGGAGTTCTATAGAGATTTATACACTAGCAGTGGCACCCGCGACGATAGTGGAAGAGAGAATAGCCTAGAGGAATTCGAAATCCCACAGGTAACGCCAGAAGAAGTAAAGAAAGCCTTGGGAGCTATGCAAAGGGGGAAGGCAGCTGGGGAGGATCAGGTAACAGCAAATTTGTTGAAGGATGGTGGTCAGATTGTTCTAGAGAAACTGGCCACCCTGTATACGCAATGCCTCATAACCTCGAGGGTACCGGAATCTTGGAAGAACGCTAACATAATCCTAATCCATAAGAAAGGGGACGCCAAGGACTTGAAAAATTATCGACCGATCAGTTTACTGTCGGTTGCCTACAGCGTATTTACTAAGGTAATCGCAAATAGAACCAGGAACACCTTAGACTTCTGTCAACCGAAGCACCAGGCAGGATTCCGTAAAGGCTACTCAACAATAGACCATATTCACACTATCAAACAAGTGATAGAGAAATGTGCTAAATATAAACAACCCTTATATATAGCTTTCATTGATTACGAGAAAGCGTTTGATTCAGTCGAAACCTCAGCAGTCATGGAGGCATTACGGAATCAAGGTGTAGATGAGCCATATGTAAAAATACTGGAAGATATCTATAGCGGCTCCACAGCCACCGTGGTCCTCCACAAAGAAAGCAACAAAATCCCTATAAAGAAAGGCTTCAGACAGGGAGATACGATATCTCCAATGCTATTCACAGCATGTTTACAGGAGGTATTCAGAGGCCTGGAGTGGGAAGAATTGGGCATAAAAGTTGATGGAGAATACCTTAGCAACTTGCGATTCGCTGATGATATTGCCTTGCTTAGTAACTCAGGAGACTAATTGCAATGCATGCTCACTGACCTGGAGAGGCAAAGCAGAAGGGTGGGTCTGAAAATTAATCTGCAGAAAACTAAAGTATTGTTTAACACTCTCGGAAGAGAACAGCAGTTTACGATAGGCAGCGAAGCACTGGAAGTGGTAAAGGAATACATCTACTTAGGGCAGGTAGTGACCACGGATCCGGATCATGAGACTGAAATAGCCAGAAGAATAAGAATGGGTTGGGGTACATTTGGCAGGCATTCTCAAATCATGAACAGCAGGTTGCCACTATCCCTCAAAAGGAAAGTGTATAACAGCTGTGTGTTACCAGTACTCACATATGCGGCAGAAACCTGGAGGCTTACGAAAAGGGTTCTGCTGAAATTGAGGACGACGCAACGAGCTATGGAAAGAAGAATGATGGGTGTAACGTTAACGGATAAGAAAAGAGCAGATTGGGTGAGGGAACAAACGCGAGTTAATGACATCTTAGTTGAAATCAAGAAAAAGAAATGGGCATGGGCGGACATGTATAGAGGAGGGAAGATAACCGATGGTCACTAAGGGTTATGGACTGGATTCCAAGGGAAGGGAAGCGTAGCAGGGGGCGGCAGAAAGTTAGGTGGGCGGATGACATTAAGACGTTTGCAGGGACATCATGGCCAAAATTAGTACATGACCGGGGTAGTTGGAGGAGTATGGGAGAGGCCTTTGCCCCACAGTGGGCGTAACTAGGCTGATGATGATGATGATGATGATGAGGGTAGTGTTTAGTGCCTCAGTATTACCGAGCTGATCAACGTAAAAAAGAAGAATGTTATCTGAATAAGCTAACCGATTAATTTCCTCATCTGCGTACCTCGATACTTCTTGTTTGCGTTACGAAGCACGCTTAAGCTGAGGGGTTAGAGAGCGGACAATCCTGACGGTCGGATGACTGTACCTATACTTTGCCCCGCCAACCACGAGCGTGACGTCAGCGGCTCAGCGTCGGGGCCACGATGCCCGCTCGAAGATGTTGTCATGCGTAATGGAAATGCGGAGAAAGAGGAACGATGACGACGAAAACCGCGAAGTGTTCGAAACGGCACGACCGCTGGAAGCACGTGAACCGAGCCGTGATCGGGCGAGGAGCAGCACCGAGCTGGCATTGTCTGCCTGGCTGCGGCTTGAGAAGGTTCTCTCGTCGGCACCGTACTGGCTTCGAGAGCAGCAGGTTTGTGGTTCCGCAAGCCGTGACGCTGGCATTTCGAGGCGTGGCTGTCGACCTCTGCGAAGTTCGAGCGAGGATCCTCGGACCACGGTAGTTGCGAGCATCTCAGCAACGATCCCCTTCAAGCTAGTATGGCGTGAAGCCACACTGGCGCCTTCGACGCTGCCCTGGTCGTGCTCAGGTAGTCAAAGACACGTACGGTGTACGCTCGAGGACCACACACAAACAATTCAATTTACATAGACACGTTGGTTAATCTTGTGACGGTTTGCGGAACCCCACGCAATGCTGGACAGACAGGCACTTGCAAAATGCTTCGCATAACATCGATTTCCACTGTGCGTGGATCTGCAGAATTTTTTTCTGTGCATCATTGCTCACTTGTTCTTTTACTGACTGGTAAATGTCCGTATGTATGACCAGCGTGAGCGAATGAATAAACTGCTGATACTGAGCAAGGTCTGTGCCTGGTACTTGATGTCAGGGCAAAAATCCCAGATTGTGCCACATTAGCAATACAACCGTGCTCGGTAGCATCAAGCAAACAAGGCTTTCCGGTTTCAGCATCAAGCAAACAAGGCGTTCCATATACATAAGTACATTACATATTCAATGTTCGAAGCTTTTCGTTTGCTTTATGTGGCCTTTGGGCTAACAGCACTGGAGGCAAGGAAGGTACCATTTGTGTTGGTTTGTATGCGAACCACGCTTAACATATACTTCTCTCGACTGTTTTCTACCTTTCCTCACGCTATGGTACGAACCCCCACGCTTTTCCATTCCAAGAATGATAAAACAGGCAGCACTCTCATCAGTTTTGTAAAGCAAAACATAATACTTCAACTGAAGCTCAGACGTAGTGAGCAACCATACGACGTGTGCACTATACTCTTACTCTTACACACACACGCACACACAAACTGAAATTCGTCGCGCCATATTTGCGTGGGCTATCGCATTCCAGAAGCAAAAATTGATATGGCTTGTAGCAAGAACGTCCTTCTATTCACAGTGCAAATTGCGAACTTCTTTTTCCTTCTTTTTCAATATCCTTTGTCCCGTCCACAGTGCAGGGTAGCCTACCGAGCTCAGCCTGGTTACCTCCCTGCCTTTCCCTTATGACTTCTCTATGTCTATCTCTTCTTTAAATTACAATTACGATGAGTCCGCTGAAGCTGAATGCTTAAAAGGTGATTATGACACGTTGTATAACTAGCGAATAATTTCTTTGTGTCACCGTGACCCCGTCGGCATCACTACTGATGGCATGTCTTTGAAAGAACCGTCTTTTCATTTTCAAATGAATTCCTAAATATTACTAAATGACTTTTCATAAAGACTCGGTATATACTTGGGGTCCTTTGTTTTTGGGTTTTACATTTGTTAAATTAGGGAGTGAAAATTGATTGCTATTTTTGAAGATTAAGGCAAGGGATATATCGAATTTGTTTTGTTTTCTGTCTGGCACGAAAACCGGGGACAAATCGATGTTTTTCTCGAAGCTTAAAGTATTGAATTCTTCTACTAACTTTGGAAACAATTAACACAAGCAATGGTCTTCTTTTGAACAAAAACCTTTTATTTGAAGAAGCGAAATCACTCATAGTAACATGTAATAGCAGAGAGAGCTGCTCACGAGACAAATTGATTTCTACAAATCCTCATTCGCCGGCATTATTAGCTTATTTAACAAGAACTGTATTAATAAAAAGTACACATAAAGATAGCTTTGGCGAGCTCTCCTTTAATTTATCATTGCGATATCAATTATATGCACACTCCAAGCGCATCTTTCGGCCGTCGTGCTAAGTGCCTCGAGCGGCCAGTCCTGCAGCAACATTGCGTGTATTCGCGGGCTTGACGCCGACGAACCCTTTTATGTAGCACGTTTTTGAGCAATGAAAAGCTGTATCGAGAGTTGTTCATGCTGCTCTACAATTTTCTCATGGAGACTTTTTATCTAATTATATTGATAGAAAACTCCTTAACTAAGTAAGCAATATTACGTAATTAAGAGCAGTTCAAAAAATAAACTGGGTATCTCCAAGCCACGGCAAACAATATTGCCTTGTTTCGGTCCAGCTACGCGGCATCTGCACATTTTAAATCTGGTTGCATGATAGTTGGGGCACGCTTAATACTACGGCGTGATCATTTTGAAGTTTTAGGGAATTTTTGAAAATCGCATGCTGCAGATGACGTAACTATAGTCCTTCAGCTGGATTATTCCGACAGGTGTACATTACTTGCAGAAGAAACTGAGAGACAGGTTTAACTAATTGCCAACAATACTAATTACATTTTTTAAATTACTTTACGTCACATATTGAAATTTACTGATTGTAGCCTGTGAGCTTGTAAGTCGTATTCACTTGGAATTAATTTCCACAAAGACACCAGTTTTTACTCATACGTCATCAAACTCGCTCTAAAAATGCACTGCTGTTGCAGTTACTTTTCCAGCTAAACTATTTTTTATACATTAAAGCACAAAAGGAACTCGAACGCCCATGTATTTCGTCCTAGACGTTGTGAAATATCTCGAAACTGATGTATTCCTGGAAATTAAAAATCAAGCGCATACGTCTTTCAAACTCACCGGCTACAATTTGTTAATTGCAATATGGGAAGTAAAGCAAATAATTAGAAAATTAATTGCTGAATTTCTGTTGATTAGTTCGATATGTGTTTCAACTTCTAGTGCTAGTTATGTCTGTCTCTTCCAGTAACACAGCTCTTGGGCATGAATTGTGCTATCAGCCGCAGTCAATTTTAAAACATTTGTGCAAAACTTAAAAATGATCATCCCTTGTATACCATGTGTATCGTATATATAGATATATACGTAACAGAGTAACGCAATGCAAACATCACTCTACCCTAAACTTTAGCTACTAAAGATGCATGCCTTGGTAATTTGAATTATTAGATGCAACATGCCCACAGTGTATACGGACGGAACGCGGCAGCGTTCACGCATGCACAACTTTCTCCTATCCGTCACACAGGTCATGATCGCAGCACACGTAGTTGGCTCTGAGTCTACTAGGTCAAGATAAAAGCGATACTTTACACACTCATGGGGCGAAGCCACATCGAAAAGCTCACTTCTCAAATGCGTTAAACAAAATGCAGTACCTCTAGAATATGTAGAAATAAGGCTACACGATATCTCAGTTTTTATGCTCAACA
Organism: Dermacentor albipictus; assembly: GCF_038994185.2. Taxonomy (NCBI): domain Eukaryota; kingdom Metazoa; phylum Arthropoda; class Arachnida; order Ixodida; family Ixodidae; genus Dermacentor; species Dermacentor albipictus. The sequence goes on along the minus strand of NC_091821.1, from coordinate 463,314,101 downwards.
TCTCCGTCGCTGTTTAAGGTGCACTCTATACTACAACTACGTCAATATTTATATGCAGCCATGTATATAAACTCGCGCGTCTCTGTTGAGCAATATTATTTTCTTCCTGTGCATGAGCTATTTTATTAGTATAGACAGTAAAACGCACCAGCAAAATTCAGCAAATTGCTGATTTAGTTTGGCCAAAGAAACAATGTCTCTTTGTTCTTTACAGGAATGCGTTGCTAAGCACAAGATATTCACCGACAATGCCGCTATCGCCATGGCTGGGGTCAGATGGCTCCTCGAAAACTTTTTCTGAAGCATCCGGCACTTTTCACGCTTTGTTTAAATTTGGGAAGGCTGAGGAGTTAGCTATCGTCGGTATTGAACGAATAAAAAGATCTTAAAACGAGTGAAAAATTTTGTTTCAGCACACGTCGCTGTACTCGCACTCTGTAGGAATTAAAGCGCAGTGCTTGTAAACTGCGCTTACGCAGCAAATAAGCGGATGCAAAGAATTTTACTGTGACTCGCTATTCGAATTGCAACAACGGAGCTCAATACCAAGATGGTCTCCGAGATTTGGTAGCAGTGCCCGCCATCACAGGAACACTTGGAGAACTGAACGGCGTTCTATAAAGTGGTGCTACCTCGTTTACCAGAGAAAAAAAAAAGCGCCCGTCAATTTGCGTAGGGCAGTAAAAATTTGTGGACGTGTAACATGTTGCAAATCATATTGCGCGCGAAAGCACGTACTAATAAAGGAAAGAAAAAAAAAACGTCATAGAGGAGCTATAGATTATCTAAATATATTTCGCCAAGAACAACCACTAATGAATTTCGCGCCAAAAATACGATCACCGAGAGGGGAGGACATGAACAAAGGAAAATCACTCATCCTGTTTTCGTCTTCCCCCATCTAAGTTATAGTGTTTCTCGCGCTAAAATTATTGTGTTCGACATGCACCAACTAGCCAAAGAGAGACTAGTACGAGAACAACTAAGCACAATGTGCAGAGGGAGAGAGAGACAGAGCGATTTAATATCAGAGAAAAACTGAGAGGGCCTGAACTACCATCTTAGCCTGTTACTCAGCGTTAGGGAAGGGGGAAATGCGAACTAAACGAAAAGCACAAAGCGAAAAAGAAGGTTATGAAAAGAAAGGGAACAAGTAAAAAATAAGAATTCACCGGAAAGCCCTATTACAAACTTAAATCCAGTTCAGCGACTCTCGAAAAATCCACAATCGCCTTCACGCTCTGACCGAAGGAGTGCTTTGACCAAAGGCCAAAAAGCAGGCCTTTACAAAGTGGCCTGTTATCGATGCTTGCTCAACATTTCTTCATTGAATGTCCTTCTCGCACTTCTAGAGGGCACATACAAAGCACATAGCATATAATCTCCGACACTGCACAGTTATCAGTTATCACACTCAGGGCTTCGGCATGACCAATAAGATGACGATGGTGTTGTGTAAAGTCCACTCCAAGTCTCCGTACTTGAAGGCTTCAGTGGCATCTTTGCACGTTGCATGGTGTCCTGAATCGAAGCACCCGATCAAGCGAATGAAGGTGGCGATAACGGTCTCATGCTGATAACTAGTACGTTGTCTTAAAATGCTTGAGAGCGTTGGCATCGGTCCTTGTACTCGCAAATAAGACTGAGCTGGAATTTTAATGAGAGAGAGCGAAGTTATCGTTCGCGTCGGCGAACTCATTTCCGTCATCACCACTGTGTCTAGGAACCTACTAAATTATTACGCGGAACGATTTATTTCGCAAGGCAGACTCATAAAGCTCTATCACTTCGGGAGCAAGTAAGCTAAAAGCCCGGGTCTAAGAACTGAGTCGATCATGTGTATTGCTGGTTTATGGTCACAGAAGAGGGTCTATCCTTTAGGCGGTTCCTGAAAGATGTAACGAACCGCTTCACGAAGCAAGCCCCGCAGTCGTGGACGTTGTGATGTGGTCTAATTTCAAGCTTCGATGAACGGACAATGCTGGGAAAAGGTAAGCATTGCAACCGTGGAGACCACTGAGGGCGTCGACCCATCCATGTAAAGAAACACAGCAGAGGCCTATGCTTCAGAGATGTGTGAGAGTGCTAGTTGTTTTACAACACATATTGGTGTTACTGATTTGTTGATGAGGCCATTAATCGAAAGGCGCACTAGTGGTTAGTAGTCTGAAGACCAATCATGCTGAGGTCTTTGATGTTTTAACCAGGGCAAATCTCGTAGGAACAAAGCGTTCGTAATGAGCAATCGCTCTTGAAAAACGCAGTCTGGAACATGTTATGCACCATCGTCAAAGGGCTGCATTAGTGATAGCTGAGGAATCGCAGGTATACTCGGAGATGTTTACAGCAGCGGTATGCCTCGATATGACAGACGCCTGCTTCAGCAATTGCGCCTTTAGTCGACATGTAGCGTCGTACACCCTGGCATAGAAGTAACACTTGGACTTACAGACATCTTAAAGTATGCAGGCAGGAAGATCACATTTCTTTAAGAAGTGGTGAGCTATATTGCAGGTAACATACGAACAGCGCCTGGTACAGCTGGAGCAGGGATCGTTGAGACCAGCGCCAATTTAATTCCTTCCACATATTTCGACACGTGCGCGAAGCTTACAAGTTTTCTCTTTAAGCATCTTAATTTGCTTTGACCAAGAAAGGTCACTGTGGCTGAATACACTGTGACGGTTTTCAGACCGTACCACGGCACCGTCGATGGTAGTGGCATGCCGACTCATTTCCTTGTGAGGGAAAACAAGCGCAACACTTTTGGCACTTGCCACTTGCAAACCGCGAAGGCCCAACTACTTCGACATAGCAAAAACTGCACACTCATGTCTCGTGGGCAGTCGGGAGCTGGATACTCCAGAATCTCAAGCGCAAATGTCGCCTGCGTGCAGAATAATGCGGATGGTGTCCAGGAAATACTCAGGAATCCCAATTAGTTCCGTTATAAAGAGCGTGTGCCACCCACAATGCCTATCTGTCATAAAGCACCGAGTATTGGCTCGTGTAAAACATTGCAATTGTCGTCTTTTACAATCAAGAATGCTGCGCCCCATAGACGGCGGCGTTTCTTCTCCTGCTGCATAGATGAAATGAGACCTGCGACGCTGCCTACACATGATGGGCCTTTTCGAAATCCCATCATACAATTTGGGTAGAACCTTGATATCTGGAAGTTTGGAAATCTGGATAAATCACTGTTGTCTCGCCAGCGATATTAAAATTGACATTATTAGGAAGAATTAGAGCTGCGCAAGTCAAGTATTGCGTAGATTAGATAACCGGTGTTGCCAAGGGAAGAGAAGCGCAGTCGAGGATGGCAGAAGACAAGGTTGGGTGATGAAATTTAGAAATTCGCAGGCGCTAGTTAGAATCGGTTGGCGCAGGTCAGGCGTAATTGGAAGTCGCAGGGGGAGGCCTTCATCCTGCAGTGGACATAAAATATGATGATGATGATGACGATGATGATGATGAAAAGTCTCATCAGCGCCATGCTTCCTATCACTTTACCAACACAGCTTGTCAGGGTTGCTGGTCCGTATAATAAAGGATTTAGGGAGGACTTTTCCGGTTTCAGGAGAGCGACCACGCAACCGCATTTCCAGTTTTCACACACAATGCCAGATGCCCATGGTGCATTGTACGCAGAAAGTATAAGCTTACGGGCCCCTTCTCCAGCGTCAAATAAAACGCTGTGTATGAAGTGCTGTCTGGAACAGGTGCTTATGAACGCCTCTATGAAGAGAAGACAGCTTACAGTTCCCACATAGTAAAAAAAAAATGTTCACGCGGTCATAGTTTGGCGTCTATATTTGACGGTCATGATGTGGCAATGAAATACCAGATGAGGTGACAATCATTTTGCAGTAGGCTTCAGTGATCTCAACTTCGTTTCTACCTTGTAGGAGAGCCGGTGTGCTTAAAGGATGTTTCTCTTCCAGTGAAAAGCGCACGCTCCGTACAGCCTGCCATATTCTGCAGAGAGGCTTTCCCGTATCCAGAAGCGCAGAATCCTCTCCGTCGTCGTTTACTCAACTTGTCTAGGTTATGGTGGATGTGGCATTGAAATTTTTTACTCTTAATTTGGTCTGATGATGACTTCGTTCCTTGATATTTCCTCTCTGCTGGTCGATGAATAGCAGGAAACAGTTCATAATGAGTATCTCTAAGGGTCCTAATGTTCATCGTCCTGACATATTTTCTTCTCTCCTGAAACGATGAGTACTTCTACCTCAGATGGAGTGGATAAGGTCTGGAAAGAGCTTACAAGTATTCACTGAGTGTATTCCTTGAGTCCAGTCCAATCCGTAGTCCGAACACGACGCGGAGGAAATAGTAGGAGCAATTGCAGTGTATGTAGATCAGTATATGGGTCCCTTTTGTACGGTTCTAAGGCAGCCCACAGATCGCAGAACGGCTCTTGACACGAAGGGCATATTCAGGCCTTCCTGCTTGAGAATGAACCTCGGAGAAAAAAGGAAGAACCGTCGCTTATGGCGGACAAACCGCTGTGATATATGTATAGCAGATAGATCTTCTCCACGTCTATTCATTCCTGTGCTCCTCCAAAGTGGCTGTTGGGCGTGGAAGTCATTGACGAGTATGTGCGGGCAAGGATGTCTTTTGTTGACTAAAACAATGCATTGAAAGTCAATGTTAATATTCGGGGGTAAATAGACGCCCATGATAGAAAACACGTGACGTTGATTTTGCACGTTAATGCAGATATGCTCATTAGAAGCGTGCTCAGGAAGTCCATGCGAAATGTGAACTAGGTCTCAATGGGTGCAGGCTAAACACTCCGAATGTTGCCGGCACCAGAGTAACAAGTATCCAGACAACCGAAAAGAAGAAATCAACTTTCGCTCACAGATTATCAGGACTGGAAACTGATACTTTAATACCTTTTGTTGGAATTACGGAAAACAAACCCGGGGACCGCAAGCATTCGGCTGCATTACAATGACAGTGCTCGAGCGTTCTTCAAATGACAGAGGGCATGTTAGTAGCGCCATAACGGACTGCTAGTGAAAAAGCCGCTAGAAGCGGCTCCACTGTGTCCTGGATTTTAACCACAGCCAATGCTGAAGGTGTATGTAGATTATCAAGAACGGTTCGCACTGAGGTCAACAGGTGTCTGAGTATATCCTGAACCTTATTTCCTGATGCGTTTTCTCCCCATGTCGATGTAAGGTGTCGTAAGCATTGCTTTTCTCAGTATTTATTGAGGGCAGAGAAGGTCATTCGATATCCGAAAATGCCTGAGTCGAGCTTGACATATTAGCAGCAGCGGAAGCGCCTTCACTCATTGCTACTGCGGAATGTGCGGGTAAAGCATCCTCCTTTCATGTTGCGTCAGGTTCATTCTCTCTAAGTTCACGGCTATTCCTGTGATGCTGTTGTCGCGAGCTGTGCCTTCTTCTGCGCGCGTATTTGGCGATTTGCCTACATGTAGAATATTCCTTGCCATTCGGCGGAAAGAGCGTGTTTCGTTTTGTATTTACAGGCTATCCTTAGATGTAGCCTCATGTGGTGCTGCACAGTTCGAAAATTTAGGCCCTCCTGCCTCACAACTGGTGTGCCAAAGATTCTTATCGCAGCGCTGGCCGGCGGTGCTGTTCGTACACACCACGTTTGCATGTCCACTAAGAAAATATTTCTGACACTGCAGAGGCCTTGGCATATGTGTGCGTACTGGAGATATTTTTTTTCAGATCATCATCTTGATTTCCAGGTCTATATCATAGATAACTCCGATTATCAACTCTTCCCCGTAAGCCGCATATGAATGGACGGGTATTTTTTCAATCTAATTGATGATGTTCAATGTTTCCAGAATATTAGGATTCTTTTCATCAACATTGAGAATGTTTTTCCTCGCATAGATCCGAAATGCATAAATCTGTTCCGGTGCCAACCACTCATAATGTTCTGTCAGAAATTGTTAATTCAGACCATTGAGATCGTCCATTGCTGAAGTGGACATAAAATAATTCAGTGGAACATTTGTACGTTTGCCGTCTCGGCAGCCGACTAACTTTTTGATGATGTGCGACTCCAACTTCATTTTCAAGCAGCACTACTAGACGGGGGCGTAAGCTGAATGCATGGCCTCTTTTGTGGCACCCTCTGAATGCTCGGGTAGCTCCGAGCTGAGGTGGGCAGTCTTACTTTTGCAGCAACGGGACAGGTGGAGGACCGAGTTCTAGTGGACGCAAGCGACCAACTTACCCCATGCTAGACGTAAGCGTCTTCTTAAGAGGGGACAACTAAAAAACCGGGAGAAAAGCCAGGGTACAGTGAAGCCCACTTATTCTATGTGCAGAGATTCTAAGTGACCGCATGCGAACGCGCCGTGTTGGCTCCGAGGCTGCTAACACGTGGTTGCGGGATCAACACGTGGTTGCGGGATGGGGAGGAAAGGTAAAAATAAGTTCACCGACGATTTCGATACACCCTAGTGCGAAGGTTCAGCGCAGGTCTATGTATGCTTTCATTTCGCGATATACTGAGGCGGAGAATTTGAGAGACACGTGTAGCAGAGTTGGCAGTCGTCGAAAATGTGATCTGTTGGTGAAGCGCCTCGGTTTTTGTACATGGCTCGTGGAAGAATCCTGTGTAATCACTGGTGCTGCTTGGCTGCCAAAAGGTCCTACACAATTCTCGTGGCGCATAAAATGAGACTACTCCACAATCGAAAACCATGAAATCGAAACACGTGAACGAGACCAAACGAAGCAAAGCAAAAAAGCGCTAGCAGACGGTGGTACGAAACGAGCGGTCCGCCTGAGTCCAAATACGAGTACGCATCGACCGGTTGGGCGGGTCCACATGACACCAGTTTCCCGCGGCCACGTCACTGAAGGGGCCACTCTCATCGGTATCGGCCATTCGCGCTCACGTTATTCATCTGCCACTCCGCATTCGCTCTTTCAACTTTCGCACTTGTGCTCGTTGTCTCGGTTACCCCACCGCCGCAGCCGCCGCTCATCGCAGGAACGGGCCATTAAGAGCTGCGCTCTAAAACGCCTGAGCGCTTGCATGCATAAACCGGTTTAAGAACCCCTGCGCGTCAAAATTAATTAGAAGTCCTCCATTATGGGTGCCTCAGTACCAGGTCGTGGTCTTGGAACATGGAACGCGAGGAATAACTTTTCTTAAGTTTACACACTTAATCTGCTCCACAAAACTTGCCTTCTGAGAATTGGATGCTCCGCAAAGGAGACCTGAGGTGGCACGCTGTGGTGGCTTAGTGGCTGTGGCGATGTGCTGCTGAGTGCGAGGTCGGGGGATCAACTTCTGGCCGTGACGGCTGCGTTTCAATGGAGGTGAAATTCAAGAAGCGCCCATATACCATGCATTGGATGCACTTAAATGATCCCCAGGAAGTGAAAATTATTCCAGAGTCCCTCACTGCCGCATGCCTTATGATAAGAACGTGGCATAGGCACGTAAAATCTTAGCATTCAATTTTAATTTTAGATCTTAGGTGCCCGTGCCTGGCTTGGCGTACGTCGCGAAGAACCCGCCATAAAACAAAGCTGTGTCACACAAAGGCTATACAGTGCGAGCAGAACAGGCAATTTGGCGGCTGACGAATACAGTTTGTTAAAAGTTCAGAAACCTGAAGAAGTTCTCTTTTTTTGTTTATTAAATCATTGCAGAGGAGATATTCACATGCTTGGTGTGGTGTAGGCGTGTCGGAGTCGCGCAAAAGGAGTTCAACGGAGGACGTATAGGCGTGCAGCTATTCGGCTTTTAGTGGAAGTGTCGTCTTAGCCTAGACGACGTCGTATTCAAGCGCGTAGGTGTTTTCATGTTTAAGTATGAATTGTCCGCGAAGCGCTCAAAGAAATGTTGCTTTCGGCCTGGTGCAAGTTGGTGCCTAAAGTGGTTAGTTGGTTGGTTGGTTGGCCGGTTGAAAAACTATAGAGGTCGTGCAAGGCGTGCGTTAGTAGCAGCCACAAAATTGACGAGATCATTTGGCTTCTCTTATGAAGACAGATGCATTTAAAAGCTTGTGCGGGGGCACTCAAGATAACTACAAGCTGCCTGATTAAGCTGACGAAGCTTATTATGCGCCTTTGGCGCACTCTGATAGAAATTAAGTATCAAAAGACCATGCACGCACTTAGTCTTCTACTGAAAAGTTCTTTTTGTAAGGCAGTCCGATACAGAAGAAGTACGGTATTATAAATACACTATTTCAAATCTACTTCCTCGTTGAATCGGACGATTGTCAGAACGAAGTACGACATACCAAGGGGCACTTTTGCCCGGCATTTGGTGACATGTGAAATTCTGTCGTTGCTCATGTGGGCCAGGTACGAAAATACATCTTACTTACCAGAAAAAGTGTGTGTGTGTGTGTCCTCGCTATAACTCACCTGGATATCTTAACCCTTTGTTCAACATACGTGAGATACAGCGCACTTATGAAATAAAAATTCGCTAACACCTTGATATGTTTTTGGAAGCTACTTAGGTGTATTGCACTGCAGCAACAGCGAAACCGAAAAAGTATCTCAACACGAGAGGAAATGTTTCTACTGTCAACCAAATTTCATTCAAGCTCACCAAAATTATCGCGGACTGTCAGCCGCAGGAAATATTTATGGATGACAAAAAAATGATAGCGGTAGATGGTTTTTCGACAACTACCGACGCCTGCGACAACCATGATGAAGATATCATAATTGCGCTTTTTCTGTGACGAGCTCGAGCAATCCATGAAGGCTATCGGAGTTGATTGTTATTTCACTTGGCGGATTATTTTGATTACGCAGTGCAGCCATACATTCTGTCGAGCCAAGGAAGAGGGCAGAACAAGCGTTGCCGTAGATTCCGCTAACCGTCACATGTCTGGAGCAGTGTTGTGGAGTTACCACTCCAGAATTAGAATGACTCCGGAATCATTCCACATTTTTGTCACTACGGAATGGAATGGGAATGAAACGGCGACAGCGCTTGGAGGAATGGAATGGGAATGGAGTTACGTGTTTTTCCGAAAATATCGTGCTTTTACGTGCACGCGCTGTTTTTTGTCAAAATATGCCGAAGAACCAACCAGCCGACGTTCAAACATTAGTAAGTCACAGCCACGAATTAGACAATAAAGAGCATCTTTAAAAATCGCTGGGCTGATTGCAAGCATGTTGCATTTATAAGCGACATGCCTACTACAATTCTATCCTTATAGACTGAGTTGTTCTGTAGTTGTCTTGATTCTTCGCGTAACCGTGGCTCGATGTCATTGGTATCCGCCGTGCGGAACTACGGTGGCGGCATAACCTCCCCCCCCCCCTTACGACTCGGACGCATATCCGAAACAGCGCTTCACTAAGTTATGATGCGTATTGACGCTGGCGCGATGCTTGTGTTCACTGCAAGTTTCGCAAACAAGCGTGCGCACCGCCTTACCTCGTACATCTCCCCCCTCCCCTCCCAACCCTTTTGCAATACTGTCCCCCTGTCTAGACACAAGGATGCCTTTGCCCGAAACTCTGTCGACGAAGGTATGCCGGTCAGCGCAGCACACAGGCGTACACGATGAACTGTACGCCCTCTCCCTCCATACAAAGGGAAAGCGAATAAACTTTTGAGGGAAATTGGCTCGGGAAGCTCTGTTCTAGGGTGGGGGAGGGGAGGGAGGGTCCCAGTGGCACCACCGCCGCGATGACGCCTGTTGGCGGCTAGAGAAGCCCAACGATTAATTTAGTAGCTCGCTCACACCGTGACTGCTAGGCATCGCTTCGAAGCATCCGCCTCGGCTTTCTGTGCTGCCACCTCCATCCGCCTTTGCAGCCTTTTATTGCAAATAAAAGGCGCTTCCATAACGCACTGCCGCACTAGCTCCTGCGCCCAAAGCTCACGCACGCAGTAAGTCCGCCAAAGTGGCACGGTGGAAATAATTTTTTTTAAATTATCCATGATGAAAACAAAGAAGGTTCACGCTGCAAGCTTTGCTCCGAAACTATACTTGCTGTAGTCAGAGGTTCATCTGATTCGGCTCCTAAAAAAAGCACGAATGTGACAAAAAACAACAAGAGAAAGGGCTAGAAAGCCAGCCGAAGAAAACGTCGGCCTTGACCGCTGGGCGCATCTATGTGCCTGTTCAACGAAAGTCTGCTCTTGATGACGCCATAATCAACATGCTTTGCACTGATATGGAGTCCTTTCTTGTCGAGAGGGAGGAATTCAGAGAATTCGTAACGGTAAATTTGACAATATCGTAAGCCGCCTTGCATCAAAGTAACTGCTTTGTATTCGTTCAGATTCAGGTCGCCGTGCCGGGCTACAAGTTCCCATCGCGGGATGAGCTCAGCGTTCCCGCCCGGAAACATATCAGCGCTGCTGACTAAAATATCATCGTCTTTGGCGGGAGCGGAGTACGCCCGTATCGCACTGCACGTGTGGATGTCGCTGTATACGAAGGGCGTCATGGCTGTCGATGCAACATTCGTGGACAGCGACTTCAGGGCTCCCACGTACCTCCTCAGTTTCACTCGTCTGACGGGGAGCCACACTGATGCTCGGATCCACTCCAAGTGCAATGCAGCGTTGCTGCAGTGGAACACCGCTGGCAAGGTGAAATATGTATATTCGTGGAATTTGCGCCTCCGTTAACTATTTTAATTTCCTTGTCCAGGTCGTTCGCGTGGGGACAGATAACACTTCGTTAATGATAAAGGCATTTTCATTTACTGGGGGGGAGACGGAAGAGTTCGATGAAGATAATTTCGGCGACTGCCTGGAACACTTTACCAAGGAGCTTTGAAGGGAGTTTTATCAGTTGGAACAATTTCGATTTAGCTGAGCCGCACACAGCCAGCAGCTTGCCGTAAAAGGCGCCATTCAGCAAGTATGCGCTACTAAATAACATATTCGTTTCATCTTATGCACATTGATACGTCGTTCATTTATTACGATTTTCATGAACTATTGTTCGGGCCAAGCTTTGTTAAATATCATCTTACCTTGCTGGTGAATCAATCACCAACTAGCCCAACTTTCCACATTACTGAACTTTGTTAAATAGTTTGTCATGAATGCATGGACAAAGAATGTATGAATATGATAATTGCAGTTTGAAAAGTAAGGCTAGACAACTGTACTTATTATAGTTCCGGTGCTTTGCTTTGAAGCTTTATTATGCAACTACCCCCCCCCCCCCCTCACGTTTAGCCGAATTTTCAAACGTGCTTCGCTTTTTCATCTTGGGGATTCGTGATACATTTGCTGTCATGGCCGAGGTCACCAACTCTGCTTCCCACCAAAGAGTGGCTGCAGATTATTTTGCGGCCGCAGGCCAGGCACCAAGCTTACGCGACTTCGAGGTCTGCTCGCACCACGTCAATCAACCGCTCTGAAATACCTCTAAAGACAAACAAAAACAAAACTGGCACATCATGTAAACGACGCACACGGTGTGTGTGTGTGTGTGAAAATTTTTATTGTAATGAGGTCCGGAGGCTCGACTTTTAAGCGATGGCGGGCCGCTCCCACCTTGGCACTGTGAGGCCAAGCCTTTCTGCGACATCATGGGCCCTCTGGATTGCCCTTAGCTGGTCCTGAAACAATGGGCTTTGAATACCTTTCTCCCACTGTGTCCATTCTTCAACGAGGTTGGGGAGAGTCACGGGGCCCCCCGCCAGCATGTGCCTGACTCCAATGATGCCATTACAATCGTTGCAGTCCATCTTAATCTCCCTCTCCGGATATATTTTATTAATGGTGTACAGTGTGGGATATGTACCCGTTTGCAATAAGCGCAGTGAGACTGCCTGAGCCCTGTTCAGTTTTGAATGTGGCAATGGGAATTGTCTGCGTCCTAAATAGTAATGTTTGGTAACGCCATTGTATGTTATTAAATGATTTCTAGATTCCCTGGCTTGATGGTGAACGGTTCGATTGTGACTGTCACGGTTAGCAAGTCCTCGTGCCAAGTCATGAACAACCTCATTGAGGTTTACCCGAGTCTCGTCCGCTTTCCCCATATGCGCAGGAAACCATCGGATTTCAGTTCTCATAATCGCAATGTTTTCAAAAGGTTTAGCTGCAACTCCAGCTACGCAGCCTTTATCAAAACACTTTACAGCGGATTTGGAATCACTGTAAATGCAGGTCCACTTATTACTCCTGATGGCTAGAGCAATTGCCGCTTGTTCCGCCACCATGGGGTCCTTGGTAAATATAGTGAGAGTGTCTTGCACCTTCCCTTGATAATTTGATACAATGGCCTTATATGCTTCTTTACCTTTCACCCAGGCAGTAACAACTATAGCTGCCAGTTGGCTCTGCTGCTCTATTTCCTGCAAGAGTGCTTTAGCTCTAGCCTTTCTTTTTTCGACATTATATTCGCGATGCATGTTTCTGAGGAGAGGGTTGCTTCTTATCTCGTTCCTCACTTCAGTCCTTAATTCTACTTCAGCCTCTATTGGGCTCTTTGATGTATTCCGTTCTCCGCCTATTGCCTGTAATATGTTCCTGCCAGCTTGTGACTTTGTCAATCTTTCGTGTTGCGCTAGCTGTTGGGCCTCCGCGATTTCTTCCATTGTATTGTGCACCCCTAGACTCATGAGTTTGTCGGTTGCAGCGTTACTGTGTATCCCTAGGGCTACCTTAACGAGCTTCCTGAGCATCACAATAGGTTGGTTAAGTTCTGTCTGCTTCCATTTGAGTAATCCAGCCACATAAGTGAAGTGACAGAGAGCAAAGGCGTGTATTAGCCTCAAAGTGCAGTCTTCTCATAAGCCTCTGTGTCTATTGGTAATTCTCCTTAGTAACCTAATAACTTCATCTGTTTTATTCAAGATATGTTGTATTGCTCTATAGTTCAGCATCAGACAGCCGTGCAGCATCAGACAGCCGGGCATTTGCTTCCCGCGCTGCAAAATATCGAAGATTCCTTTGCGGAAATCCTAAGCTAAGGCACACTTCTTTGTAAGGAGGCGACTGGAGGCCTAAGGCGTCGCCTAGAGAAGGGGCTCGCAAGCACCTGGACTGACTTTTTTTTTTATGCGTGACTGCCTAGACCCATGGTTTAGGTCTTCTTGGTGTTTAGCTGCAACAGCCCAGCAGATGCGTTCTGCTGTGCTGGGGAGGGCGCCTCTTTTTGTTAGGGCAGGACGGCGCCAACACCGTCGCGAATGCAGACTCTGAAGTAGGGCCAAGCAGAGGGATGTTTAATATGTCAGGCAAAATCAAAATGCCCACCAAGACAATATGCCTGGATCCACTGCAGGGGAAATTTCTCTTTACAGAGGGAACTTGCACAGACGTGGTTAAGCCTCTGACCTATCGGAAAGCAAACAGTAGGCGCTTTGCCTTACATTCTCGCCACGCTGTGAGTTTTCGCTGTGAATGTGACATCAGCTTGCGCGGAACACATGTTTTTTACGGCATCCCTGATAACGAGAGTGAAGCAAAATCGTCTGTCAAGCACCGCTTTCGAGCAGCTCATGTTTCTGAAGCGCAACACATAGGTAGAAGGCAACTGTTTCATTTAACTTTTTTATTGTTTTTAGAGCTAACCGTTGAAGCAGCCGTCATTTACATTTCGGGTTTTCAAAACTAAACGCCGAAGTGCCCATTTAGCTCATGACATTTTGGTGCAACATTTCAATGAGAAAAAACAAAACAAAGCTTCTTTGTGCATCTTGTACTGCTTTCGACCTTTATTGCAGCATTGAAAGATCACGAGGACACCTAAGCAAGAATACTCTATGTCGTCATTTTAGCATTAACAACTTTAAGCCTAAACAATATTAAAACATCACAAGCCTTTATTACATACTGACTATGCAAATACTATAGGTAGCGGAAGAACTGACCCCTTGGGAATTAGTAGGGTGGTTGTACTGCAAGAGATATGCTACCAAGCCACTATCCTTCGACCTTGGTAACGTGTTTTGCGTATATTTGCAGTTCTTACCGCGTGCGATAACATCAGCTTCATGGTGCGTTCATTGCTAACTCAATAGAAGTACCTAGATGCCTTCCTTACGTTGAGGAATTACAAGAATAGAATTGGACTGCCTGGCCATTCCCTGATTTCGAGGAATTAAAAGGAATGGAATTGCGCCAAATTCTAATTCCCGCAATGGTATGGGGGCGCACATTCCGCAACACTGGTCTGGAGCACTCTGTATGTGAGTGGTTGCTTCTTCAGTTGAACCTGTAAATACCACAACATAAAAATCTACCTTGAATGCAACGATGATGGAATAGTCAGATAGTTTACAACGTGTAATGTGTATGCGCTTTGCGACCTTAGAACACAATGCTGAGCCAGCCAGACAGGTGACTTCAAATGAACTGCAAAGGAAGCATTGTTGTAGCATGGCGACGAGAAGTGTAGCGCGCGGAGAGAGTGAAATCTCAGGAGTGCGATATAGGGGACAAATGAAAGGCTATAGGCTTAGTGCCATGGGGAAAAAGTGCCCGGTGTTTAACGATGATGATGATGTGGTGTTAGCGATACAAGGGCCAGATAAGGCCAAAGAACGCCAAGCAAGTGATCATGAGTTGTCTGCTCGGTGTTTAAATTGCGTTTCAATAAGTAGTTCGTGTACTTATTTTCGAGAGGTGCAATAAGTTCAATAATGAAGTTATTACTACCCAAATACAGTTATATAATTGGGTAACATTTGAATTTCATTATACAATTATGCACTATGAAGCAGCAGCGAAGAAGATAAACTGACATGAAAAGAGACAGAACGAGAAGACATTTCCCGTAAATGCAGAGATTTTTCAGGCATGGCGTATGAACAAAAAAGAAAAGTTAACAACTAGTCGAAGATGACTGCAGCATACCAGGGAAAATACGCAATCCATAGGATGCATAAAATACTGTTGTAAGTACATTGTCTGCACAGAAATATAAATCAGAGCAGCAACTACAGTTTCTGCTACTACTACTATTTGAAAAATATTAAAACTTGCCGCAAAATGGACTGAATCAAGACTCTAGGCGTTATCAGATATGTCAGTGCAATAATCTACAATGGCGACGGAAACCTTCAAGTACTCGACAATGGGTACACGGTAAGAGAACGCGTATGAAATATTGATCGTTGCGAAAAGTTAGACCTCGTGACCGTTGAAGATTCGCACCCAGCATGACATTCGTCAGGAAGTTCATGTGCTGATGCAGCCGCATTACAGACATTGTATCAGTCGCAATCTCCGATATTCCAAATTAAAAGAGGTTCAGTCATAGTTGAGCCAAGTAAAGAACATTGACGGCATCCGTACCAGATGAAAAGTGCTCATTCCTTTATCGCGAGGTGCTGTCCTTCTTAATGTGTAGAGTCGCTGAAAAAAACATCTAATGTTAGCTCAGCGTTTGCACCGACTAGAAGACTAATGACATTTTCAGGTGGCAAATTACTCCAGAGCAGGGAAACCTAATCGGAAGAATAAAAAGAAATATAAGGACAATTGAAGCTATTTTATTTAGTTGACGAAGGGCAACGAGTTCGTGGAAATGGTCCTTTGAGGAAAGTGCTATGTCAAATGGACAGTATGGACGGCCGTGTTATGCGTCACTGGGATCACGCATCAATTTAGAAGGCGGGTGCTGCGCGTATTATTAAGATGCTAGTTTCACTGAAATAAGAGCTCCAGAACAACTATTGATTGTTCAGCTACATATGATCCATGATGTCGCCGCTGTGCAAACTAAAACTGGCTAGAAACCAGTAGTCGAGGACAGCTTACGTTTCCCAGTTTCATTTCATTCCAAGTGTTCTTATTTTACGTTTTATAATGCTGCGAATGCGCGCGGGTGTAGTGGCCACATCAGGATGCACCAATCAATCAGCTTTCCGAATAGTTTTCTGAAAAAGTGCCCTCAACGAAATTTCACAAGAATATATCCAGCTTTTGTTGACACGAGGGTTTAGTTAGCGTGAGTGCCACAATGTGGCGCACTGACCTTAAACTTTTCAAGCTTACCGCGGTGAGGCGGTGGTGATGTCAACAATACAAAATAAAATAATTAAAAGCTGTCCCTGCGCACTGAACTTAGCCCCAATGCTTATCCCGCCGGCGGTATTAGTGTTCCCGATGAAGCGTATATAGCCGCTCGTCCGCTGGAAATTAATTATCCTAATAGCGTTTAGTCGCGTCGAATGATGATTGATTCTGGGCTTTCGATACGGTTATTCTTTCTTCTTTTTCTTTTTTTTTCTTCTTGATGCTACGGAGTAAACAACTAGGGTAATCGTCAAAAGCACTCTGTCGCACTCTTTCTGCAGTCGTCACACATTCTTAACGTCTGAACACTGTACAGCATCTACGATAGGCGCCGTCATGGATGGCTTTTGATTTAGACCTATCGATTTCGTTAATTATTTTCCTAGTTACTTTGTTATCCGCACTCATGGGCTACCACAGCAGTTGCAAATCGAGTTGTGCTGAAGTATAAAGATATATACATGGATAGGTCCGTTTTGCCCCTTGAGGCAAAACGCATGACACGAGAATTGTGCAAACAGTGTCTGTGCAGTCATCCGTTAGCAGGGTATGGCCAAAGCTGCTAGCAATATTACGTCACATTTACTGGCCACCGGGCTATGTACACCTTTGGGTATGACATATATAGTAGTTTCAGTTAGTTCCCAAAGCCTTCTGTCACGGTTGTCCACGTGCGTGAAGGACGAACGCTATATAAGTTTATTGTGCCGTAATATATGCGGGATTTCTCCGTTATCCATATTGTCTAACATGTTGCCGTTCTGCCTTTATAATATATTGGCCATGTAGACTAGCAGCTATCGAACACAGTAAAGGCTACGCGGATACTCAAAGACCTCGCGCACAACTCCTAATACTTAATTGTATTCAACAGTTGTGTGACTGCCAAGGGCATCCTTAAGGAATGTGAAATTATACATTGTGGGATTTTACGTGCCAAAACCACGATCTGATCATGACGTACGCCGTAGTGGAGGATTCCGGAGTAATTTGGACCAGTCGGGGTTCTTTAACGTGCGCCTAAACCTAGATACACTGGTGTCACACCGATCTAAATACGGCTGTCGTAGATTGAATTAGAGCCCGCGACCTCGCGATTAACAGCCGAACCCAATAAAAGCTGAGCAGCTACGGGGGTAAGGAATGTTGACAGTTCGAGGAAGGAGACAGTCTGCACCTGAGACAATTTGTTCCCATCTTCATATTGCGAGAATCACTACGAGTCGTCGGAGAAGGACATTGTAGAGTGCACTGTGTTTATTGTGATGGAGTCCGCCTCCAAATTTCTGACCCGAATCACCCTGTAACGACCGCAGACCGGGCATCTCGCTTATATGTGCAGTCGCCTGACCGCATGTGGGCGCTGGCGTCGGCCACAGGAGCTACATACTTGACCTCCCTTCAACACTTGCCGACATTGTCGCCTCATTTCGCACCATCTAGTTGCAGCTGAAATGCTTCAACAGCCAATTTATTTGTCCCGAAGTTTGGCCACCCTGTAAACGTTGTTTTTTATATTTTTAGGCCATATTTTCTGTTCAAGTTAGTGCTGTCCTGAGATTTCCAGTGGTTTCACCTTTCCTAAGATGCCTCCATTTGGTCGGCCTCTGTTCATATTTTGAGGGATTTTTATTAGACGTTGAAAGCATAGCACGGCCCCCTAACCACACTGCTCAAGTTATTTTATTTTCTGCAGGTCTTGTGCAAGGTTTTGCCTTCTTGCCGTTCATCAACCTCCTGATTTCCCTGTGGTATAAATGTTATAAAGGATGCTTACAGGAGATAATTAGAGGACTGGATTGGGAAGAATTGGGGATAAGAGTTAATGGAGAATACCTTAGTAACTTGCGATTCGCTAATGATATTGCCTTGCTTTGTAACTCAGGGGACCAGCTGCAATGCATGCTCACTGACCTGGAGAGGCAAAGCAGAAGGGTGAGTATAAAAATTAATCTGCAGAAAGCTAGCGTAACGTTTAACAGTTTCGGATGGGAACAGCGGTTTACGATAGGTGGCGATGCACTGGAAGTAGTAAAGGACTACATCTACTTAGGACAGGTAGTGACCTCGGACTTCCTGATCCGCCGCTACTTCTCTTCCATCTCTACGACCCTCTACCTTTCTCCCTCCTACCCCCTCTCCCTTTTAATCCCATCTTTTAATCCCACGGCGCTGAGCCGTGCTCCCGCATGGGTTGCAGAAAATAGTGCTAGCCTTTCCTCCTTTCCCACAAGAACTACTTCTCTCTAGTGACCGCGGATCCGGATCATGAGACTGAAATGATCAGAAGAATAAGAATGGGCTGGGGTGCGTTTGGCAGGCATTCTCCGATCAACAGCAGGTTGCCATTATCCCTCAAGAGATAAGGGCATAACAGGTGTTTCTTACCAGTACTCACGTATGGGGCAGAAACCTGGAGGCCTTCGAAAAGGGTTCTACTTAAATTTAGGACGACGCAACGAGCTATGGAAAGAAGAATGATAGGTGTAACGTTAAGGGATAAGAAAAGAGCAGATTGAGTGAGGGAACAAACGCGAGTTAATGACAGCTTAGTTTAAATCAAGAAAAAGAAATGGGCTTGGGCAGAAAATGTAATGAGGAGGGAAGATAACCGATGGTCATTAAGTGTTATGGACTGGATTCCAAAGGAAGCGAAGCGTAGAAGGGGGCGGCAGAAAGGTTGGCGGATGAGATTAAGAAGTTTGCAGGGACAACATGGCCACAATTAGTACATGACCGGGGTAGTTGGAGAAGTATGGAAGAGGCTTTTGCCCTGCAGGGGGCGTAACCAGGCTGATGATGATAAAGGTTGTAAACAGGAATAAGGTGCCTCAGAAAGGCTGGCCAACGTTTCGGTAGGAGGACCTATGTTCCTCAATGGCGGCCTAATCATGTAAGTTTTGAAAGGTTACAGTGACGTCACGTGTGGTTGTTGTAGGTGGCGGCTGGTTGTAAAGGGAGAGACTTCAAAGAGGATGAGGGCTGTCGCCTGACGTCTGTGAACGTGGTACCTAAGACGAGTGGACAAGAGCGGGAGAGTGGGAAGGCGGCGATAAAAAAAGAAAGAAAAGGGGAGAGAAAAAAAAGAAGACACCAGGAGGGAAAACAGAATAAGAAAAGAAAAAGAAGGGCATGGAAGGGTGTTGGGGAAGCGAGAGGTTAGGGAGCACTCAGGGGTTTCGTCAGCGGCATGATCTTGTGAATTTAGAAGAGTCGGTCAGGCGGTCAGTGCGCGAGTAACAAAAAAGACCCAAAAAAAAACATCAGTTGAAAGAATGACTTTAGTAGCGTCGCAGATATGTGTAGAGTAATTTTGAAGCAGTTAAGACGGTGACAAGGAGTCTGCGGTGCAAGGCATGGCATAACTGGAAGGCAGTGGCATGGTCTTTCAAGAGACGTTAGCCCCAATAGGTCACTGTAGGTGTCGTGACGGTGGAATATAGAAATGGTGATACCCTTTGTGGCAGAGGCGCCGAAAGAGGTATCCGGGATTCTGGGAATTTGGAATTTGTTACACTCTAAAAATTTTAACACCCTTAAGGGTGTAAATGGCTTGTCCCATGGGTGACACCCTTTTTGGGTGTATTGCTACACCCCAAGCAAAGGGTGCACATTAACACCCCACAAAAGAAGGGGTGTTAATATGACGTCACCTCACCTATGGGTGTAAAGCAAACAACACCCTTTCTATATGGGATGTAACACAGACAACCACCCTTTCAATATGGGTGTAGCATGTGGCAACACCCTTCCAAAAGGGTGTTATCCCTGCAAGTATTTTAGCGTTCACTACAGCCTTGTAGTTAATGGGCAGACTAGCTGTTGTGAATGCTGCCTAGCCTTAGCTATAGTACTACCTTGTTCAGTATGAACCAGAATCTGTGAGGCGTCGTCATATTGCGCTTCTGGTCCGTCATGTGGTAGCATAACGTGCGGCCCTTTCAGGAAAACAATTTAAGGTTTCGCCATTGCAGCAAGGCACACACGCCATGCTTTCGTAATCTTCCTCTGCAGTGATAGTACACTGCCGGCAGGATGCAGAGCGCAATAACAATGCGCGCTGCACTAAGGACACAGGATCTCCCGCACCTTGGTGCACCAGTACTTATAACTCCGTGGAAACAGCACACAGCCAAAAGCATAGTTACATGCATTTCAGAAATGATTAAAAACCTCCTTTTCTTGGTCAAAAATTTTCGCAACACCAGCTCGACCAGGAGGGAAAGACACCACAGCTCGCTGCTGTAGCTCACATTGAATGCAATAGAGCGCAAGCAATGCATGTATTGGCGACGGTAACAAGTGCAGTACTACAGAAGCATACGTTTGCCTGTCAAGCAGTTTGCCGTTTAAAGCACATATTTTATACCTCTATTCATCAAAGTTGTCATTTATCTCCACGGGATGCTTCTACTAGTACCTTCACATATGTGACTTAAAGGTAGCACTGAAATCCCAAGAACAAAGTGCTTCCACGTCGAATAATCTTTCAGCATTTACAAACAAAACAGCATGTGTAGCTGTGCATGCTGTTCAATATGTAAGCATGCACTATTTTCTGAAATATACGTATGCTCCATTTACTGACAGTGACCTGCTTATACCCAATAACTTAGTGTATTTTTCACCATGTGCTTGCATTGAATATTCTACAGGCATTGTAAGTTAAGCTACCAGAATAACAATCAGCTAGTCTAAGGTTACCTAATTGAACAAAATCAGTGTAAAATTTGTGACGAAATGTCAGAAGTGTTTATTTCATTCAAGAGAAATGGTTACATAATAATGTTTGCACATTTTAAAAGTAAAAAGGAAGATGAGTAAAACCATACCAATACAAAGACATAAGCACCGAATAATGGCACAGGCTTACTCAATTAAATTTTAAGCAGAACAGTTTTTTTTAAATAACCTCACTACGAACTATCACATGTTTTTATTTGAAAAGCACTGCATCTTATTATAAAGCACAAAAATAACCGGTCACATAAGTAAGAACAAGTCTGAGTGTGTCTTTAACACAAGGATACAAAGTTGGGCAAGTTGGTACAGTAACCTGATCTTGGATTGTAGCGCGAAGTGACACGGACACAGACTAGAAGCAGACAGGATGAGCGCTAACTCTCAACTAAATTTTTATTGAAACGAAGAATATATATATATATATATATATATATATATATATATATATATTCTTCGTTGCAATATATATATATATATATATATATTATATATATATATATATATATATATATGTGTGTGTGTGTGTGTGTGTGTGTGTGTGTGTGTGTGTGTGTGTGTGTGTGACTGCAAAAAACCGCAGCACATGTAAATGAATATTGAATACATAGTAGTAACATGAAGACGACAAACAAAAGCTATCAGCCATCAACTGCGTGGCAAATCTGAGTGCAAGCTATTCTCTTATCAAGTATACCTGTAGGTATTGCGACCAATGTGCTCCCAAGATGTATGAGGCATTAGTCATTGCAGAGTTGTAAGGACATGACAATCCTAGGATGATTACGTTCTTGAGGATTTTTTCCCCACTTTCCATCTTTTGAAACATGTATACTTTAGTCTTGAAAACAAAAATGCTACAACTGGCGTGTGATAAGTTTTGCATCTTATTTCCTAGCAGCTCACTGAAAAGAGCCACGATGACAAGTTTAAATGCTGTTACCTCATCAGACATTCAAATTTCTTAAACACAAACAAAACCAGATAGGCATTAGAGTGAGCATCACTTAAATACATTACACTGGTTTAAAGTTATTGCACCACTTTGGGCCAGGTAAAAACGTTAAAAACATCAAAAATGTTAAGATTCTACGGCCAACCATGAAAACTAAATAAAAAAAAATCATTAAGCTGTCTTAAACGGGTACAGGAGCTTTACAACTGGCCATCTTGGTGATGGACACGCAGATAGATGAGCAGCCATTCCACTGAGACGAGAATGTTGAGGGCTTCGCATGGAAGTCTGTGAGACACTGCAGAGTAGTTCTTGGTCCACATGAAGGAGGTTGCTTGCATACACGTCTCGGCCACCATACTGAATGCAGTGTTACCGGAACCTTTTCCCCCTGCATTGTGGTAAAAAAGCATGGTTAAGTTTATACAATATTTAATATGCAAAAAAAGGTGAGGCATGCAGACAGGACACGAGAGTAGGGAAGTGAACACGAACGCGAAAAACATGAAAATTTTCATTGAATTGTTTTATTAGATAAAATTTTTATACTGTGTGTCATTCATTATGAGGGTTCATAACCGCAACACATTTATTATATAAGCAGGTAGAATTATCAGCTTGGTCAGTTTGTACAAGCTCGTTTGAGGCAAGAAATCGAGTTTCACAAACACAACCTCAACATTCTTGATTGAAAAAGGAACACCTTAGATGACATGCAGTCCTGTGAGTGGGAATTGCACAGTTCAAGAAAAACAAACTAGAACTCACAGACCGATCCTGAAAAAGGAATAAGCACCTGCTACTGCAAAAAGCGAATTAATTGGTAGGTTTTAGTAGCACAAGGGCATCTTTGGACAATGAGCGCCAAGTCTATATTGCAAAAGATAAAGTTAGTGCATCTTTACAAAGCATATATATAAAGATGACTAATGCCTCTCTGCACTAGTTGCTTTGCTCTAGCGTGAAGTCATTTTAATGCATGCACACGTACGTACACATGCTACACCCAAGTGTAACAGCTGCAGAATTAAAATTGGGCAGCAACAAAGTCGCAACCTTTAACCATTGATCACAAGCTGTACTAGTGACTGGAGGTAGTACCAATATCGCCAATGACTAGTTGCACTCTTTCTGCCCGACGTTATGCTGCTCTTGTTGTCAAAGATGAGTTACAGTCGGCATTGAGGGAAAGCTGCCCTCAAGAGCAGCTCTTATTTTTGTGTTATTTCTAACCAGAGACCAATGAAGTAATATATTTTTAGAAAGAGAATGACACCGAAAATTGCGTACGTAAAACATTTGCTACATTTTCCGGAATTAACTTGGGGGTTAACAGCTAAAGCGGCAATCCAGACACTAGAACATGTTTTGACATGTTTGCTACCAGTGAATGCTGGAAAATATGTTGGCATTCTGTAGTTTTGTCCAACAATGCAAAAGGGATTCTTAATAACTGAGGAAATAAATGGAAAAGTATCATGAAGTATATTTCGTGAATGTAATGCAGAATCACGCAACTTCTGTTGCTATATAATCTCCACTTGATTAACCTGCACTTTCTGAACTAGTTCAGGAGGTACTGCATTTCACTACTCATTCCACCAGTTCAACGTGGTAGCAACTGCACATTGTGATTTGTTTTACTTAGTGCAGGCTATGTACATGGCGAGTTCACAGCATTCCCTGCACTCGGCCGAAAGGCAGTGCATGTTTACGCAGCAGGTGTGGTGCCGCTTCTGCACGAGCGAGGCGCAGAAATCAGAGTTTCATACAATAATTACTAGAGGGAACTCTGACATTAGTGTCCACAGGAGATCAAACAAGAACAGTTGTACCAGCATGCAAATTATGGGAAGTACATGGATTTGCCTAAACTTCGTCTGTTTGGCTTCAAACGGCTTTGTGACTTTGTATTCTAGTCATTTTGAACAATATACTGTATAATAAATAAATAAACATTAAAATCGTCCGACGACAGGATTCAAACACAGGAACTCTAGAACAGAAGTCTGATATCGAAACCATTAAGCGACGGAGGCATGTAACGACAAGCGAGTGCAACGCCCTGATGAATTTATCGCGGGCATACTAGTGCCTTGAGACGCTTGGTGCCCTTCGATTTGGCTACCTGGACAAGCTCAATCGTTGCAATTAATAGCAATTGTGCGTGTTGGCGCCGTCTTCTGCACTTCGAAGAGTATAGACTGCGCTGAAATTTACGACAATAAGATTTATATAGCGTATAATATACGAAGCCACAAGAACGTCTGAATTCACAAGCACGAATATCAGACAAATCCATGTGCTTCCCATCATTCCCATGGTGGTACGACTGCAGCGCCATAGTTCCCTCTAGTAATTACTGTAAGAAACTCTATGGCAGAAATAACCGAAGTGCCTCGCATTTTGTTCTGGAGTTATAAACTAAGTTTTGCTGGTCCCATAAATCTTACTGGTCATTAATTCCAAGTTTTAGTGCAGTCACATGTCTAGTAGGCAATTGTATTTTGCATAAACTTTGCAAAGCCAACTGTGATGAAAGTTCACTCTGGTAAATTGTTTATGATCGAGTAGCATAGACTACTGAAGCAATCTCTGGAAGGCAAGTGAAGTAATTTTCTTATTAGCAGCCTTTAAACAGCATTCGAGCATATGACACATGCACGTCAGATATGCAGATAATATTTCCTTGACTAAGCAAGAAGCGATGCTTCATGTTCCACGAGGCTACTTCTATCAAAGCAGTATTGGTGCTCTCTAAAAACAATGCCAATGCAGATGATCCAAATATTTTTCAGGCGCAACAGCTATGCCTGAAATCATGCTAGATTAGTTTTTTTAAACACATGCTCAGACCATGTTAGAAGTGCTTCTTAAAATCCTCCTATTTATTAGACTAGTCATATATCTGTACACAAAGGCTACTAATTAGGTCCCATGCTATATCATCTTAATAAAAACTTCACTTAGTAATACACATGCTGTGATAAGATTTGAGACCACATTGAGATGCTGAACAAGGTGAATTCATTATTTTTAAAATGAAGCTCCTGTTCTTCCAAACGAGAAGAACGGATACTGAGGGTCAAAATTTTTCTGAATCACAGCTGGAAGATGCCAGGGAAGGCACGTGGAAACTTATTTGTAATTTTCTATTTAAATGTAGAAATGATAAAAGGAAATGAAAATGGTAAAAAAAAAACAGGCATGGGGGGAGAACGAACCTACAGCCTTTGCATTGAACGAACCTACAGCCTTTGCGATGCACTAACCACTGTGCCACCGAGGCAGCATTCAACCGTCCACAATGGTCCCTCAGATTGTCCGACGCTCGAACACGGCCGTAGTACCACAGTGGTTAGTATATCACATGCGTAATAAGAAGGTTATGGGTCCGTTCCCCACCAAGAGGTGGATATCTTTTAATCCACTTTCACTTGCCTAGAATTCATCATTTCTATACTTCATATAAAAAACTTAAAACATGTTCCTCTATGCTTTCCTTGGCCTCATTATCTGCTGGCTTCTTCCAGTTCTGTTACTTCCAACACTTATACATATTCTAATCTGGTAAGTAAACAGTTCTGTATGATGCTGGAATGCAATATGAAACATTATTGCAGGGCCGTGTTATGTAGAATGCCTTACATTGCCCAGGCAAGGTGTATTTACGTCATTCTGAAAAAAAAACAATTCCCACTCTAGGCAGAAATGCTGTGTACTGCTGTGTGCAACAGGGTTTAACGAAAACAACTTGTTCAGAAATAAAGCCACCAAACAACGAGGAAATATGTAAACTAGATGAAAATTTGTGCAGTTGCATGTTAAAAATTTAGCACAGCAACAGATGTATACAAAATGAAGGAAGCGCGAGGATGGTTTATTTTGGACACACAGGTCAATATACTTGAAAGATGCATATGAGCTTACATGTGGAGAAATATTGTTTATGTAGCAGCTAAACTACGAACAGGCCTAGAACACACTGATGCAAGGTGTCGAGCATGTAAATCTTATCATGCCCTTAAGTGAAAGAAACATGGCTGTTTCTCATGATTTGCTACATATGGCTGCCTCACACAACTTAGCCACTTCTATATATGCCTTGTAATTACCAGGTGGTCTGTATGACATGTATGACATGTGCAAGCTTTAAATATGTACAAGTGCCACGTAGCTGGACAGCACCAAGGCAATGTCGTTTGCCATCGTTTTGAGGAAGTGAAACCAATTCTTACATTTCTTCTAATTAGTTAATTAGTAACGATTACTTAACTGCTCAAATATTATATTCAAAGCAAAAGTGTCAGTGCGAAAATTGTAGAGCATCCTGAAAAATTCCCAATCCAGCTTTCTACTGCTCAATAGGTGCAACAAATTTTTCTTTCAAGCTAGAAAGAAGCCAGTGAACACATGCAAGAAGTGCCATGCAACTAACTGCTCGAGCACCTGAACACCATTTGGCTCCTCCTTTCACGCTTGAAAAAAACTTTTTGAAAAGAATATTTTAGAAATTGATCAATTATTATTGACTATGTTTTAGGCAAAATGCATGAAATAGTGTGACTGCCACCGCCATTTTCGGCGACATGAACTGACTCCATTTTCATGTCCAAATCCAGCTATACATGGTGCGTGTTTTGAGCTGGTTCTGTAATTTAGGCTGGTTTTGACTAATTGAAGCTTCGCACTTTAATAATGGAGTCAGGTTAAAAGGAAATTGGTACATAAACGGCCACTGGCAGTACTACATACTCCTTTAACTTAGTGCAAAGTGCTTGTGAGCCAAGAAGTTGGTAGTTCTAAGCAGTATTTCTCCTTTTGATCTGGTGTAATAGCCCACTTACTATGATGCCATGCTGCTCAGTCATGCTGGTCCCAGCTTCAATCTAGGCCATGGCAGCTGCCCTCCAATGAGGGTAAAATGGAATACCGCTTATGCACTTAGATTCAGGTGTACAATAAAGAAGCCAGGTTACCAAAACTTTAGGTTTTGGGATGTAAAAGCCTATAATTTAATTTTAAAATCTAAAAGTGCTTTATTAGGAGCAGGGGCATCATTTTGAGCTTTTACTGCACTGCCATGGCACCAAGAAGCTCCAAGTAAATAAAAACAATTTCTTAGACAATGTACATATCTTGCAAGCATTTACAAACACTTCTCTGCATGCACCTCCGTTGCTGTTATATTTAGATCCGTATGCCAAGGCGGGCTATGATGTTAGAACATGTTTCAAATTTTTTTACCGCTTTAAAGTTGTTGGTTATTTTGCATCTCACTGTGTGTCGAACGCACATTTCAGTGCATCAATTTCTTCAGAAAGTGCACTCCTCTTTATTTATTTGTGCATGCAAAAAGGGTTCAGAACTACCTTCTGAAGGTCTGTATAACAAGCAAAAAAAAAATTCTATGTAGGCTGCACAAAGAGAAAGGATTGGTTTGTAAATATGTTATTTAATTCTTAAAAAAAGAGGCAGCTGTCAGTATTCTGTTCCAAAGTAAAAATTGCCCCTACCTGGCTCTGCTTCATTTTCCAATGTTGATGGTCCATTCGGGGGCACTCAACTGATAGGCTGCACTTTGGCGATGTCGGGTGTGCTGTCGCCAGGCCCAAGGTCGATCGACATCCTCACCAAAAGTAGAGTCCAAACGCTATAAAAGAATTATCTCATCATTTTGCTATCATCTTGCGTGTTTCACACACGGCCGTCAGTGAAATATTTCGTCACTTGGATACTGAAAGAAATTCAAGCATTTTCTGGCAGCCAAGCTGATGATGATGATGTGTGGTGTTTTGGCGCAAGGGCCAGGTTTGGCCAAAGAGCGCCATGACAAATGGTAATGTTGACGATGTATTATGGAAGATGTGACTTGGCTGTAAACTGGCCTAAAAATTGTCGATGTGAAGTGCGTAAAATCTACGTGCTATAACATTATGGCGATGACTAATGACAAATACTATTAACATTAAAATCCATCGTGGAAGAATGATGCAAAATAGAAAATATATAGGATGGTAAAATTACTTGGAGCACTGCTGCCTCGCGGGAGCCCTTGAAACACAAGGGCCTAGAGGCATGTGCTATACGAAAGAGCTATCACAGCGGCATCCTCTAAAGAGAAGGTGGCAGCCAAGCTGAATACGCAGTAAATGGAGAACATTAAAGAGCAGATGCAGTTGTCACATTAGATTGATCGAGTACAGCGGAAATGGAAAATAAATCAGTGATACTGTGTCTGTTGGCTTTGAATGCAAGAAACGTAAAAACAGGGCCTTGCAGCCACGCCACTTTGAATTTCCCGCGTTTGCTACACCTCACAAGTTTGGCATCGTCCGGTACTCGGGGATAGTAACCTCTTAAAATCAAGATGAACGAGCGTCAGCATAAATGAACAGGATACTTAACCGGGCAATATAGGCGCATAAAACAACTCACGTAGCGAAACTACTGTCAATTACCCGATGACGCATCTGGGGGCGGTGCAGTTTGGGCGAACAATTCAAAAAGGAATGCGAGTTTCACTTGTTTCACGCCTACTAAGCTGACACAGAATTTGAGTTTCTTACTAAAATATACTGGATATTTACGCTCCGAATAAAACGCTGGAAATTTTGTTACCTCACATTGCATACGTATGAGTGAGGAAATTGCTTTTATTGTGTTCTACCCAGACGGCACGCAGCAGCTAGCACTCTCATGCAACAAAAGCATGAAAGTGGTACTCGTGACACCGAAAACAAACATATACAGCGCCAACGTTACGCCCCTTAGAGTTGGAACTAAGCACGATCAAGCCATTTAGTTTTCTAGCTTTCATAACGCCATAAACACGACCAAACATCGAGCGAAAAAACTCTGCTCTCGAAAATTATTACCGCTTCCATTTATACACCTATCGCTGCCACAAGCAAACGTCAATGGGCTAGCTATTCACAAGCCGCAGATTAGACTGACAGCAACATATTACGGTAACGTAAAACAATTTCCACGCTGACTTAGCAGCTGCGGTGTGCTCTAAGTGCCAAAGTTCTCGTTTGCCGCTCGAAATTCACACCATGATCACGGGCACTGCATCTTTCACATGAAATATTGCACGCTTTGCTCCGGAGCTCAATAGGAGGGCGAAACGCATTTGCACGTACCTGAAATCCGCATGCCGGAAACCCGTCGACGCTTCCGAGGACGGGGCGCACAGCCATACACCCGTACGGCGGCTTGACTTAGACGTGAGGCACTTCTATCAAACATTTCACATGCGACATGTTTCACACCGATTGCGCGAGCACCAGAAAATGACGCAGGCCGCATTGCGACGCCGAGCAGACGTGCAGCCACCGATGAGCTGTGTGCGCGGATTGCAGAGAACAGAACCATACAAAACGTTAGGCGCGAGAAGATGGCGGCTCTCGTTGCGGAGACGACGCGGACGAAGCAATGACGCGCGAATGAATGTTGCCAACAGTTGGTTCCGCGTTATGCCGGCGGTGGTGGCTTTAGTGGCGTGTGTTGCGGCTGTCTAATTTTTTATTTCTTTTCCCCAAACAGTATAGCTAAGACCAGTTCTTTGTTTGAATTTTTAGTTGTGTCGTTTGGCATTATCTTTGTCTTTTTATGCTATTAAGCGGCCAATTATGGCCTCTCAGGTTCGCGCGCGCCAGCTTCGCGCGCAAATCTCAGAGGCCATAAGACAACTCGCTAGAAAATGCCGTTATTGTCGTTGTTAACGCTTCATCATCCCTTCTTCAACTGAGATAGAAAGGTAGTGTCCCTTTTCCTGGGGTTGGGAGGGGGCGATCAAGACGGCATCGCTCAGCGGGGGGTGGGGGAGTAGGTTGGTGTTCGTTCTTATCGCGAAATTCGCGAACCCTGCGATTTTTTTTTTATAACGTAAGCATTTCTATACTTCCCCAACAAGAAAAACCATCCGTCCGTCAGTCCGTACCGCACGATATCTTTCAATATAGAACCCGCAGCAGCGAGTGAATTCACCTTCGTGCTAGCTCTCGCTTCAAGGCTTCAACGCGACCGAAGCGGCGAGAACACTGCGCTCACGAAGCTTTCAGCTTATGCCGCACTATGCGCTTTTCGCAGATCACTTTCAAGATAGGTGTGCGCGCGTCTGTTTTCAAAGCGAAGTAAACGGTGAGAACACAGCGCGTGAAGTTTTCAGCAGTGGGCACACTCTGTCCACAATGCAGTTCGCTTTCAAGATACGGTTCGCGCGGCCGTGCCACAAGCAGCCGCCGCCGGAGAAGGAGATTCTTGATGGGAAGGAAAGGTTGGGGTAAAGTGCAGCGCAGTAACGAACGGTTGATAATGTTCGTCGCGGATGAGGAGGTCTAAAGAGCGATAACGGCTCAAAACGAACGGAACGTCACCAGCGCACCTGGACCCGCCACCTGCAGTACTTTGCTTGCGCTGCCGACCAGAGCAGCCCGTGTGGCCGCAGCGCTGGCGCTTATACTTGTCGGATCAAGTCTCATAACATTGATAACGACATGGACTGCGTGTAGATGAGGAAGAGTCACAACGCTTACGCACACTTAGACAAATCCGAGAGGAGTTCATGGGTGATTTTTTTTACCGGAAATGTACAGTGAGCGGTGGGACCCAGAGTTGACAATGCCTGTAAGAGGGGTGCCAAGCTTTTTTTCTTTTGTGAGAGTCTTGCCCAGCTCCCAAAGATCTGCTCAAGCTAAGACTTTCTGATGGCTGTATGTGTTTTTTTTTATTGTCGCATGCCCTCGAACCGCCACGAATCCTACAGTGTAATGGCATTAATGCAGTATTCACGTCCAAAGGGAAATGCAGCCGTTAATTGGGCTGCCTAAGGTTTGCGGCCCGGCGGCAGCTGCCCTCCCGTCCCCCGTTTCCGTTGACAAGTTAGGGGGAGGGGTCTAGAGCAATCTTACACCCCCCTCCCCACAGTGGCGTAACCAGAAAATTTTTTCGTGTGAGGGGGGGGGGGGGTCCTAATTGACCGTGGAGGGGGAAGGAGCGGGGCCATTGCCATAGCAGCAAAAATTTTACTTTTAGTGAGCGTTACAAGTGCCCGGTGTGCCCCACTTGGCTACGCCGCTACTAGCGCCCCCCCCCCCCCGCAATCGACGGAAATCGAGCTATCAGAACGTGCATGGCACGCATGCATGACATAACATGAAAGACATGCCGCGAAGCTAGCATGGATGTCGTCACATCATCATCATTATCAGCTTATATTGACGTCCATCGCAGGACGAAAGCTTCTCCAGCGATCTCCAATACCCCTGTCTTGTGCTAACTGGTTCCACGTGTTTTCAAGTTTCCCGATTCCACCACGTCCACATTATTCTCTGCCGTCCTCGACTGTGCTTTCCTTCCCTTAGCACCCATTTTGCAACTCCAATAGACCAGCAGTTCTCTCCCTTACGCATTGCAATGTCTGCCCAGCACGACTTCTTCCTCATAATGTCAACCAGTATATCAGCTATTCCCGTTCGCTCTCTAATCCACATCGCTGTCTTCCAGTCTATTATCATCATGCCTAATAATTTTCATTCCATCGTTCGTTGCGCGGTCCTCAACGTCTTCCCAAGCTTCTTTGGTAACTTCCAAGTTTCGGCCCCATACGTTAGTAACGGTAGAAAGCAATGGTTAGCAGTAAGCTCCCTGGTCATGATTTAGTAATGCCTGCCGTAAGCTCTCCAGCTAATGTTTTATTTTTGTTAATTTCCTTGATCAGAGGCCCCTGCGAGTAATTAAGCTCAATAAACGTATTTCTGCGCAGGTTCTAGAGGCTGACTGCCGACCATGACATTCGTTCTCTCGCCACGCTGCGGAACATTACTTTTCTCTTCCGCATACTAACTCTCAGTCAGACTTACACTTTCTTCGACATGTTCCTCAAACGTTTGTTGCAAATAGTCTGCAGTGTTGCTGAGTATGCCAATGTCATCTACGAACCGTAAGTTGGTGAGCTATTTACCGTTAGCCCTCACTCCTAACCATTCCCAGTCTAACTGGTTGCACACCTTTAAGTATTCAGTGATAGCATTGTAAATATTTTGCTATTGATCATATGAAGCCTTTTGCAGATATCTGGCTATGCAAAGTCTGCGCGTTAGTGTCATCCGTTCAATATCAACATTCGTGGGAAACTTCATTTTTGACCACTGTTCGGAGCCAGTGCGCTGCTGCCTAGGTGCCCCGATCTAATCATTCCAGCTACCTGATTCAAGCGCAGGTAGCGCGCGTTTCATGTACAGCCAATATCAACGCCTTAACTGGCAATGTTCATTCATCATATACTGTAAGCTTGTTCACTTGCTCCCTTATAATTAGGGTGTAAATTAGAAAGACTGGGGTGTTCCAAGGGTGTTTTCTTGTTGAGCACCCTTTTTCGTTAAAAAAGGGTGTTTCAAGGGTGTTTACAAGGGTGAAAAGATGAATACACCCGCATTACACCTATAAGGGTGTGAACATTTTTAGAGTGTAGTGAGGGTGTTTCAAAAAAGATATAATAAAAAACAGACAAAAAGGTGGGGGAACCGAAACGGGAATTACAAATAGGAGGGTGATGTGAGCAGAAGTGGGCGGGGGCAGGTGTACTTATTTATTTATTTATTTATTATACATACTTTCAAGGCCCTAAGGCACTACAGAAAGGAGTGGTACAAAGCAATGTAATATGCAGACAATGGTATGCAGGCAACGTTAAGCGATAGCGTGGTAGACTGCTGTTTTGAATGAAGTTGCATCTGTGATCTGAACGATGGAAGCAGGAAGGTGGTTCCAGTCGACACTTGTGCGGGGTAAAAAAGAATCATGATACTTGTTCGTTCGGGAGGATGGGACGGCAACTTTATATCTGTGGTCTGAACGGGACGAAGTGTAGGAAGGTGGGGTGATAAGTTGATTCTTGAGCACCTGGTTTGAGTGATAAACCTTGTGAAATAGGCAAAGACGAGCACATTTGCGGCGTAAAGAAAGATCTGGCAGATTCAGGGTTATTTTCATACATGTAACACTGGAATGGCGGGAATGGTTAGATAAAATAAAGCGAGCTGCTCGATTTTGAATTGCTTCAAGTGTTACGGTTAGTGATGCTTGATTGTTATCCCAAATGGCAGATGCGTATTCAAGTTTTGAGCGAACTAGGGTTTTGTAGAGCGTCAATTTTACCGAAGTAGGAACGTTAGAAAAGTTACGACGAAGATATCCTAGCATACGATTAGCATTAGCAGTAATATAATTAGTATGCAAATTCCATGAGAAAAAGGGGTCGTACAATTGATAGAAACATAAAAACATGAAAGAGTAAAGGTGAAACATGGCTCATATATTCTAGGTGCTGTTGTTTGTCGAAAGCTTTCCTATACACCGTTGTCTTTAGTGCCCCATTGTCAATGTATATTGTTGGGTCCAGAAAGATTGTTCGCTCAGTTGAAGATTCTGATGTGAATTTTATTGTTGGGGGCAAAAAATTTAGAATTGCTACATATTTATCTATATGGTCTTGACCATGTTCCCATATTATGAATACGTCGTCTATTATAATATGTATGCTTTCACTCACCGTTCATCCTAGCCATCCGTCAAGGGAATCTTCTGCCTGGCACTATTGAATCTGTCATTGATTACGAAGCGTTTGTAACCAGCCTGAAACATCACCTTGCGCTGTAACCTTCATCCTTCCCCTGTCCTCATTTTATACATGTGTGTATAAAACCATGTGTGTATATATAACACTACTCTATGTAACAATTGAATGTTTGTTGATGATTGTTGCTATATGTCTTTATATTTAAAGTTTTTCTTTTCAACGTGTTGTCAATGGTACTGTGTTGTTTGAGTACAGCGTTGATTTGTACTTACTGTTGTCCCCCCCCCCCCTATGCAATGCCTGCCGGGCCTTTAAGATATTTGAATAAATAAATAAATAACTATGTATCGTAGGTATGTGTGCGGCTGGTCAGAGTACCTCGATACGAAATCTGTTTCTCGAATCCCCATCAATATGTTCGCGTACGTTGGTGCAAAAAGCGTACCCATGCTTGTCCCATGTATTTGTAAGTAGTACCTCCTCGATTTCGAAGTAGTTATGTGTTAGAACTTGTCTGCTAGAGCTTTAGTTCTTCGCTAAAAATCCGCTCGTTCCATTGAAAACGCGCTAGCTTCGTGCCGGGGCTGGTTGGGGCGCTAGTTGGTCGTGTCCAGAAAAGCTGGGTATGACTGAGATTTAGACAACAGCTCTTAGTCGTCAACCTGATGTCATTTTGATGTATTTTTTCGCACTATAGCCGTTCTTACACAAAAACTGTTCCTAGAAGTTGATATGTTGTTTCTATGGGTTTCTGTAGAATTGGATAACGTCTTTTATTGATGAACATTAAATTAGACCCAGGAAAACCGCGCAAAAGCCGCGACATGACCACGTAATGGTGTAACCGCTTCAGGATACCTTCGTCCGACTCGATATGTTGCGTCTGTTTGGACTTACCAAGCCTTTAACTGTAAGAATGACCGCCTGGGTACAGAGGCAGCGATATACAGGGTGTACCTGAAGGCGACAGACTCGAGTGCCCGACTGTAGCCAACCTACACCTAGCTTACTGCGTGTGAAGGTGTGACATTGCCTCATGCCTTCTCTCTCTCTTTCTTTCACTCCCCCTCTCCCTGGCCACGTGCAGAGTACCAACTGGTCTGAGTGTGTTTGACCTTCCTGACTTTCCTTACTCCCTTCTCTCTTTCTCTCTATAATACAGGGCGTCCGAACTACCATGCACCTAGATTCAAAGATATGCAACTGCCCTGTAGCTGGACGGAACGAAGGTAACGTTGTATACCGTCGCTTCGAGGTACTCAGATTATTCTTTACATTCCGCACACTTACCTAATTAGCCTTACTTAATCAAATTATCAAATATTATAAACAGAATAAAAATGTCCATAAGAAAATCATAGAGAAGGATAAAAAACTCGCGATACAGCTTTCTGTTGCTCAATACATGGTATACATAAAAATGTTTTTTTTCCGAGCGAGAAAGAAGCCCGCGAATACACGCAAAATTGCAGCGTGACTGGCGAGACAAGGCCGCTCAATGTGCCTCGAGCGGTCGGTCGCGCTGCAATGTTGCATGTATCCGCGGGCTTCATTGCCGCTCGGAAAAAAAAAACACATATTTATGTATAGCACGTACTGAGCAACAGAAAGCTGTATCGGGAGTTTTTCATGCTGCTCTACAATTATTTATTGGCATCTTTCATATAATTATAATGTTTGATAAGTCGAATAATTAATTATGACTAATTATGTAATTAGGCGGAATGCAAAAAATAATCTCATTATCTCAAAGCGACAGCAAAGAACATTATCTTTGTTCTGTCCAGCTACGTGTCACTAACATATTTTGAAATCCTTGGTGCACGATAATTTGGACACCCTCCATATACAATTTTTTGCAGTGCTGCCGGCTTGAGTGCGCCTCTTTCGTACATGGACGTCTGAAAGAAAGCAGGGAGGGTCGCAGAGGCACACCCGTTCTGCTGACGAAGTTTCTAGCGGTTGGACGCGTCTACGGCAAGAGGTAAAAGTGTAATCTGCGTGCGTTTCCAAAGCCGACTTGCCAAGTTTTGCCTCTAGGCATTCAGTGACGATGAAGGCTCCCTCGTATTTCGCGTGTAGCTTTGACTCTGTGCCCGACTTTATCCAGTCTTCGCCTCTGAATTGGTCCTGTGGTAGTGGCTGTACCGCTTGTGCGCATGTTGCGTGTGGCTCTCTCTCGTGTACATATTGTCGAATGTTGTGGAATACTGTCATCAAAGTCCAATTCTGAGAGGTATGTCAAGAGAAAGTGTATCACCAAGTTTGTACGGCCTACCAGGGACAATCTTATACGGCGACATTCCAGCAGTTTTTTTTTACAATACCGTGTTAACTGTGCATGCTAGTTCGCTCCTGACGGCTTTCTGTTACGGTGGAGGTTGAGTCGAGCTTGGACGGTACGGCTCGCCTTTCCGTCAGAACATTTTCTTGCATGTGGAACTGTGGCTCGAAACTCCAACTGGCCGGATATAAGTGCACAGTTTGGAGTTCTGCATTCATTCCCGCGGAGCTGGGGTTGAACGCCGCTTTACGTCAACGCACCACACTAAATGAATTTGTCTAATGGAAAGGTCGAACAGGACCATTCATTCAAGTCTTGGGCGTTGGTGGAGTCCTCAGTCGAGGACCCCATGAGTCACGGCCGCCCGACGGGTATTATGTGGGGCAGATGGCGCGAAACAATGCGCGGTGCGGAAAAGTCTTTGTCTGTAGCCGTTTCCACGAAACTGCTTTGGTGAGCGTGAGGGAGTCGTGTGAGGGTGGGGCGATATTTCCTGCAGTGCAATCTGTAGTACTGAAGCATGAAATTGTTTTAGGATTGGTTCCGAACTCTCCTTGCTGCTTTCTCGCTTGAGGCTCGGTGAGTGTGCGCTCGAGCAGACTCGTGGGCCCTCATGGTCCCAGCGAGAGAATCGTGTCCGGGTGTCTATACTATTGTGGCCATTTCAGGAAGCGTAGATGTCTTCAAGATGGCGACCGCCGTTCGGGAAATTCTTCCAGCCACAACATGCTTTGTGTTAGTCTGTGATAATCATGATGTGTGGTATTCGGGGGTCAGTGACCATGGCTATGGCTATCGCTCAGGAGCGTACATACGCGATTGGACCATTTCTCCTCTTTGCCACTTCGACACCACAGGAGCTGAAGTAGCAAAGTGAAGAAATGGTCGATTAGCACATGTATGCTCTTGGGGCTATGAGCATCTAGCTTGGCGTCTACAGTGCAAAAGATATAATAGACATCTCTCAATTCAGATACTCAGAGATCGGCTCTGCGGAACGATTTCATCGATAGCTGAAGGCCTACCCTCAGGCCACGGCATGAATACTAGCACTTAAGTGCAGGAAGATACGTGTGTGGTACCACGCACTCATCTTATCGCACTTCATTGCTTTGCACTACGCTCAGGCCAAGGACATAGACCAGCTCATTCAAGTCCATACCCTAATGCAGTGCATTACACCAGGCCCTCGTTGCTCCCACGCAGTGGGTAATTGTGCTCTCATTGGCCTTTGTTTTTTTCCCTGCCAATGGGTCGTTGGCATGTTATTGTACAATTTTTACTGTGGACCACGTATGTAACAATAAGGATCTTTTGGAGACCTAATAAATGTATGTATGTATGTATGTATGTATGTATGTATGTATGTATGTATGTATGTATGTATGTATGTATGTATGTATGTATGTATGTATGTATGTATGTATGTATGTATGTATGTATGTATGTATGTATGTATGTATGTATGTATGTATGTATGTATGTATGTATGTATGTAATTGATTGATTAGTAGGGTTTTTTGGCGCAAGGGCCAGATGTGACCAAGGAGCGCCAAGTCGATGATCTGTACTTCTGACTGATATATGGGTGTTAATTGCGGGG
The DNA here is from genome assembly GCF_038994185.2 of Dermacentor albipictus. Lineage (NCBI taxonomy): Eukaryota > Metazoa > Arthropoda > Arachnida > Ixodida > Ixodidae > Dermacentor > Dermacentor albipictus. The sequence continues at coordinate 463,276,951 of NC_091821.1, read as the reverse complement.
AGTAATGAAACACGGCTGCATAGTGGCCTAAATTATTCGTTAAAAAGCGCAGTATATGCATGTGGTGCGATGTGGCTGTAAAAGGGCCTAAAATTTATTTGCTCTAAAGTGCGTAAAATACACGTATATACATAATATAAAAAGTGACTGCGATTGATCGTTTCTGCGATGACAATAGATGATTCACAAGATGGGGATGGTCCGTAAATTATGTAAAATCTGCAGCACTAGTGCCTCAGCAGAGCCTTGAAAGTAAGGGCTGGGAGGCAGGTGCTCTAGAAAATGTTTTCATTGCATCTACGACCTCCAGGTGGAGGCCGCGCTACAAGTAGCCTGGCCAAATCACATTGAAGGTGTCAGTTTCAAATAAAAAGTTGAATAGTGATTGAAAAGTAAAAAGGGGTTCATTGCTAAGAAAAAATGCTGGATGTAACGGTATGTGTTGGATATAAGCAGAGGGAAAGTGCTTTTTTCTCTCTGCCTCTATTTCAGTGCATTGGATAAGAACATGAATAACTGTAAGCCTGTTGCCACATTTGCTACATGTTGGAGGTTCGCTTCCCGTCAAAAGGTAGGAGTGAGTGGCGTACGTATGTCCTATTCTTAATCTACACAGAAGCACTTCCTTATGTCTTGTTGTTCTTTCAGTTATCCAGTTCCCTAATTTTGGCTTGATAACGTGTAGTTTATTCAATACTGCATTATCCCATTGGTCCTGCCAGTACGTCCTCAGTTTGTTGCGTAAGAAGGGCTTAAGTTCTTTTGCTGATATAGGTTTATTCATATCTGTTTCATTAAAGGTGACTGACGTTGCACTTTCGTCAGCAGCTACATTACCTTTTATGCCCCTATGGCCAGGTACCCAACATAGGATGATGTTCTGGTTGTACATTAATGCTAGGCATAGTTGTGTGTATAGTTCATTAAAAACAGGGTTCTTACGTTTTCGAAAACTCATTAAGGCCCTTATTACGCTTAATGAATCTGTGAAAATGATGGCCTTATTCAGATTTGTTTTTCTGATGTGCTTTACGGCTGAGAGTACTGCGTACGCTTCAGCCGTAAAAATACTTGTGTTAGGATTTAAAGTACCGGATGTGGAAATAACTGGCCCAAGAGCTGCATACGCGACACCAGCAGATGATTTAGAAGCATCTGTATAATACTCGGCACAGCAGTACTTCGCTTGGAGTTCGAGGAAGTGTGATAGTATATGTGCCTCAGGTGCATGTTTCGTTATTGCAACAAAAGAGATATCGCACTCCATGGTCTGCCATTCCCAAGGCGGTGGAAGGCGAGTGGGAGGCATTAAGATATTTTCTGGGAGATGGATGTTTGTTTCTTCTGCCATTGCTTCCCAACGTAGGCTCAAAGGAGTTGTAATACGTGGGCGGTTACTGTAAAGTCTGGCAGCGGACAGGTCGCTAACAATGCAATGACATGGATGCTCGGTGTCTGATTTTACCTTAGTGTAGTATGAAAAACTTAAGAATGTTCTGCGTAGATGTAAAGACCATTCGTTGGCCTCGACGTACAAACTTTCAACAGGGCTAGTTCTAAAGGCGCCTGTTGCCAGTTGTATACCGAGGTTGTGGACTGGGTCGAGAATCTTTAGCGCACTCTCAATTGCGGAGTGGTACACCACGGCTCCGTAATCGAGGCGTGATTGTACGAGACTCTTATACAGGCTCAGCAGACACTTCCTATCACTGCCCCAGGTTGTTCGAGAGAGCAGCTTGAGGAGGTTCATGGTCTTGAGGCATTTTTCTTTAAGATATTTTAAGTGGGGAATGAAGTTAAGCTTTGTGTCCAGGATAACACCTAAGAATTTGTGTTCAGGGCTAACAGTTAGTCTTTCTCCATTAAGGTTAATATTGGGTTGTGGTAGTACACTTCTCTTGTTAGAAAACAGGACACATGTGCTCTTTTGGGGGTTCAATTTGAAACCATTCTCGTCCGCCCACCTTGAGAATCTATTCAAGCCAAGTTGTAGCTGCCTCTCGCAAATGCTAAGATTGCATGACCTGAACCCTATTTGTACGTCGTCCACATAGACGGAATAGAAGAGTGTGCGAGGTAATACGGTGTGGAGGGAATTCATTTTAACAATAAATAACGTACAGCTCAGTACTCCACCCTGCGGTACGCCTGTCTCCTGTATGAATGGTCGAGATTGCACGTTGCCAACTCTAACACGAAATGTCCTGTTAGAGAGATAGCTTTCAATTATTCTCAGCAGGTTGCCGCGAATGCCCATTGCAGAAAGATCCCGAAGGATCCCGAAGCGCCACGTGGTATCATACGCCTTCTCCATGTCAAAAAACAAGAAAGGGGCTGGCAGATGGAATGGCACACTGTGGTATAAACTTTTTTAAAACAGGGTTGAAGTGCCTCAGACAGGCTGGCCAACGTTTCGATAGGTGGACCTATCTTCGTCAAAGGCGGCCTCGTCATCCTCGGCGTGTTAGTTTTAAAGGGTTAGTGTAGTGACGTCACGTGCGGGTGTTGTCGCTGGCGGCTGGTTTTAAAGAGAGAGATTACAAGAGGGAACAGGCGTTCTCGTCCGACGTCTGTGAGCCTCATTCTCAAGACGAAGGGACAAGAGTGTGAGAGTGGGCACGCGGGGAGGAAAGAAAGGAAATAGAAGCGGACAAAAGGGGGAAAAAGGAGAAAAAAAAGGGAGAAAAAAAAGCAGGGGGAGCCAGGGCCGTGCCAAGACACAACAAAGGGGGGGGGGTGAAAGAAAAAGAAAGAGAAAAATGAAATCTTTAAGAAATACGGGGGCTTGGGAGCGTGTTGGGGATGCGAAGGGTTAGGAGGTATTCTGGGGAGTCGTTGGCGGCATGTTTTTGAGGCATTAGAACGGCCGGTCAAGCAATAGGTCGAGTAATTTTGAAATAGTTAAGGTGGCGACGCGGAGTCTGCGGTGCAATGTGCGGGGTGCCTGAAAGGCAGCGGCATGGTCTTTCAAGGGGCACTGCCCCACGCGCTTAACGTAGGTGTCGTTACGGCCCGTTACGGCTCCTCAACCCGGAGTATCGCCTTCTGGATGCCGCCGTAACGACACCTACGTTAAGCGCGTGGGGCAGTGCCCCTTGAAAGACCATGCCGCTGCCTTTCAGGCACCCCGCACATTGCACCGCAGACTCCGCGTCGCCACCTTAACTATTTCAAAATTACTCGACCTATTGCTTGACCGGCCGTTCTAATGCCTCAAAAACATGCCGCCAACGACTCCCCAGAATACCTCCTAACCCTTCGCATCCCCAACACGCTCCCAAGCCCCCGTATTTCTTAAAGATTTCATTTTTCTCTTTCTTTTTCTTTCACCCCCCCCCTTTGTTGTGTCTTGGCACGGCCCTGGCTCCCCCTGCTTTTTTTTTTCTCCCTTTTTTTTCTCCTTTTTTCCCCCCTTTTGTCCGCTTCTATTTCCTTTCTTTCCTCCCCGCGTGCCCACTCTCACACTCTTGTCCCTTCGTCTTGAGAATGAGGCTCACAGACGTCGGACGAGAACGCCTGTTCCCTCTTGTAATCTCTCTCTTTAAAACCAGCCGCCAGCGACAACACCCGCACGTGACGTCACTACACTAACCCTTTAAAACTAACACGCCGAGGATGACGAGGCCGCCTTTGACGAAGATAGGTCCACCTATCGAAACGTTGGCCAGCCTGTCTGAGGCACTTCAACCCTGTTTTCTCCATGTCAAGAAACACGGACAACACAAGCTGTTTGTGGACAAACGCTTCCCTGATATACATTTCCATGCGCACAAGCTGATCTGTCGTTGATCTACCTTCTCTAAAGCCACATTGCTTTTGATCTAATTTCTTGTTAATTTCTAGATAATGTACCAGGCGACTGTTTACCATCTTTTCAAAAACTTTGCATAAGCAGCTCGTTAATGCTATAGGCCTATAACTATTTGCCAAAGAAGGGTCCTTACCCTGTTGCAAAATAGGAATTATGATGGCCTCTTTCCAAGCAGAGTGAATGCGGCCGGACGACCATATAGAATTGTAGAGACAAAGAAGGGTTTTTTGTGTTTCAGGCGGCAGGTGTTTGAGCATTTCATATAGGATGCGGTCAGATCCGGGGGCAGATTGGTTGCAGCTATTTAGGGCTGCCTGAAGCTCTGCCATGCAAAAGGGTCTATTGTATGCCTCGTATTTTGTGCTTTTTCGCTCTAATGGTTGTGCTTCTATTCGCCTTTTGTACCTTCGGAATGTTTCAGAGTAGTGCGACGAGCTGGATATCTGTTCGAAATGTGCGCCAAGAAAGTTCGCCTGATCTTCCATGCGGTCGCCTTGAGTATTCACTAAAGGCAGAGAGTAAGACTGTCGACCCTTTATTCCATTAACTCTATTCCAAACCTTTGTTTCGTCAGTGTAGGAGTTAATGCCTGATATATATTTTCTCCAACTCTCTCTTCTAGCTTGTCGCCGCGTTCTTCGACCCTGGGATTTGACCTGCTTGAAATTGACTAGATTTTCTGCTGTCGGAGAATCACGAAGTAAACCCCATGCCTTGTTTTGCTTCTTTCGCGCTTTTCGACACTCATCGTTCCACCATGGAAGATGGCGTTTTGTGGACAATCCACTTGTTACAGGGATACATTTGGAGGAGGTGTCAAGGAGAAAAGCCGTAAAATATTCAACCGCAGCGTCTATGCATAAAGCACACATGTCGTCCCAGGATAAACAAGCAAGCTTTTTGAACGTTTCCCAGTCAGCCGAGTCAGTTCTCCAGCGAGGTAATTGTGGAAGGCACTCATTAGCCATAGGTGTGCTTAGAACTACAGGGAAATGATCACTCCCGTATGGGGTTTTAATAACTTTCCATTGAAAGTAAGGTAGAAGAGTAGGAGATGCTATGCTAAGATCTATTGAGGAGTATGGTTAGTTTGCCATGTTATAATACGTGGGCTCCTTCCCATTCAAAAGACATGCACCTGAAGAAAAAAGGAACTGTTCATTCAAGCGACCTCTCGCGTCGCAGCGCGAGTCGCCCCATAGGTTGCTGTGCGCATTTAAATCTCCAAGCACAAGGTATGGTTCAGGCAATTGATCTATTAGTGTTTGGAATTCTTGTTTGTGGAGCTGAAAATGCGGCGGTATATATAGGGAGCAGATGGTTATCAGCTTATTTAACAATACAGCTCGAATGGCCACTGCCTCAAGGGGTGTTTGTAGCTGTAAGTGTTGACAGGCTATAGATTTGTCAGCTATGATGGCTACGCCGCCGGATGATGCGAGGGCATCATCGCGATCCTTCCGAAAAATAACATACTGACGTAGGAAGTGTTTGTGTTTAGATTTCAAATGAGTCTCTTGGACACATAGCACTTTAGGAGTTAGTTGATTACGGAATTCTTGGATATCATCGAGGTTGCAAAGCAGGCCTCTGATATTCCACTGAATAATCAGTGTATCCATATTAAAATAAATGTTGTGCTATGTGTCAAAGAGAATGAACTTGGTTTAGCTTATGTTGCCCTTTTGGGGCCCTGTAATTGGAGTTTTGTCTTTTTTGGAGCGATCGGCAAAATCGCGCCGCTCCTTAGGCGTCAACTGCGCCTTCTGACTCGGTGTTGTGTCCATGGCCTCTTGAGAGGCACTGGACAGCCGCTCTTGCGAGCGGTGTGTTTTCCGTGAAAGCCTTGTCTCGGAAGACAAGGCCTTGGAGCCCACCATCCTGATGGTTGGTGGGCTAGTCTTGACCTCGGAGCTGGGCTGACTGGTGCCAGCACTAGCGGAGGCCTCAACTGTGGACGAATTCGGGAGAGGTAGGGCAGCCTTCGCTGCTCCCACCGTGGGGGCGGGTGGCGTTGCCGCACGCTCGCTACACGTGGTGCTGGCGTTCGCCATGTGCCGTTGTGGTACTGCCCCCCGACGTACCACTTCGGCGAAAGATGCGGTCTGTGTAAATGTTTGTGAGATGCGTTGCCTTGCTTCTCTGAAAGTTATGTTTTCTTTTACCTTTATTGTAATTATTTCTTTTTCTTTCTTCCAGACTGCGCATGATCGGGAATATGCTGGGTGACCACCATTACAATTACTACAACGGGGCTCAGCCTTACAGTCATCTGCAGAGTGGTCATTGATGCCACATTTTGCACATGTTAGCCGACCTCGGCAGCTCTGGGAAGCATGACCAAGCCTCTGGCATTTAAAACAATGTCGAGGGTTTGGGATGTATGGTCGTACTCTGAGTTTGGTATATCCAGTTTCTAATGTGTCTGGTAGTGTGCTAGAGCCAAAGGTAATAATCAGGTGCTTAGTTGGCAGTTCCTTGTTGTCACGTCTAATCTTTATTCTTTGTACACTTATTACGTTTTCATCTTTCCATCTTTCCAGGAGTTCTTCATCGGTCAAGTCCATCAAGTCTATGTCAGAGATTACGCCTTTGGCCGTATTCATGGTTCGGTGCGCTGTCACACTGACAGGGATGTCTCCAAGTTGTACAAGTTTTGTTAGCTTGTCGTGTTGTGCTTTGTCTTTTAGTTCTAGTAATAGGTCCCCACTGGCCAGCTTGGTGATCTTAGAGCCGCCTCCAATGGTCTCTGCGAGATGCTTCGCGACAACGAATGGTGAGATTGTTCTTGCTTTCTTGTCAGGTTTGTCACTGTGGATAACGTGAAATTTAGGGAAAGTCTGAGTGCCTTTTAAAAAAAACTGAAACGTAGCATCGGTGCGCCCCCTTTTAGAGGGACGATCGGTAAAGAAGGGGTTGGAAGTTCCCATGAAATGTGTTGTGTATTCAGCGACGATGCCAGTCACCCACCACCGAGCCCAACAAGGGGACACGGCAGGGTATGCGGTGAAGCAAACCCTACCATGCCAACTGTACATCGTCGTTATAACCACATATGTTATAACCAAGGTAGGTCATAGCACACCAGGTTAACCCTTGCTGCCAGGAAGGTCAGAAGTAATAAAGAAATGAGAAGGAGACAGGAAAGGTGGAAAGTAAGGAAAAGACGAAGGTTGTAGGGAGAGAGAGACAGGAAAAGGCAACTACCGATTTCCCCCGGGTGGGTCAGTCCGGGGGTGCCGTCTATGTGAAGCAGAGGCCAAAGGGGTGTGTTGCCTCCGCCGGGGGGCCTTAAAGGTCCAAACACCCAGCCTCAGCTCAACCCCCAGGATCCCCCTTTCCCCAGACACGGCTAAGCCGCGCACGGCTACACGCGGGAGGGTCCAACCCTCGTGTGCTCGGGTCCGTGGTGTCGCAACACACCAAACACCTGCTTGCGGAGACGCCCCTGCGGGGGTATGTATGTATGTATGTATGTATGTATGTATGTATGTATGTATGTATGTATGTATGTATGTATGTATGTATGTATGTATGTATGTATGTATGTATGTATGTATGTATGTATGTATGTATGTATGTATGTATGTATGTATGTATGTATGTATGTATGTATGTACAATCTGTGCAAGAGTTTAAAAAACCAGAGGTGCCACCGAAATATTTTTCGCAGCCTCGACACAAAGGTGGAAATGAAGCAGTACTCCCTACGTGCGCTTGTTAGACCAGCGTCATGCATTTAGACAGTTGCACGCCGCACGGCTGTCCTAGAAGAAACTTTTTTTTGGGTGATGCTGCGGTCTCTAGACATTAGCACTCGACTGTACGTTACGGGCATTTTACTAAAGCCCTTCATGTCATACCTATACAACATCTCGCAAGTGTTGTAGGAAAGAGGGGTTCTGGGATTCGCCATCTGGGAACTCGTGTACATTTAATTTGGCTTGGATTGCTGTTGGCGGCGAGGACTTTAGAGTCGCCATTTGTCGGAAGCGCCACGCCTGTGTAGTAAGAGGGATGTAACGCGACGCACTCCCCGTAGGTTTGGCTGACAGCGCTCAATAAGAGCACCGCGCTGGACATTTCTGTCAGTACTCTCGAAATGACAGAAGTTCTTTATTGTCAAAAATAATATTTTTTGGCAAGCAGAAAGCACATAATGGTTTACAGACGCTATATATTTATCGAATACGTACAGTGAACGCCCACTGCGCGCGGTCGCCGCGATGGATTCCCTCGAGACGGTTTCTAGCGTGAAAAGTAGGCAATCGCTGAGAGCAAACTATAGGTGAAATCTGTTCTTATGATGGTCTGTCTGTGAAATGAAATTGGGCACAACAGATAGAAGCCTAAACGCAGCGATAGCACGGGTTCGCAGCGACCCACTGCACGTCTGCATTCATATCCGCGCGCAATGCTTCGCTTTAGCTGCGAACGCGTTTTCGCACCGCTCCGTGAGCTTTAGGCCGCCGCGTATTAGCATTTGACAGTGTACAAGCAACCATTGTTGCGTGGATGCTAGCAGATCTGTTCAAAAATAATTTCGTTATGGCGAGGGACTTCGACGCCTAGGGCGACTTGTGATGTGCCGTCGAGACGATTCAATGTTTGTTTTTTCCATTACTTATAAATTCTTGGACTTTTCAAAATCATAATTTCTCAAGCTGCATTGCACTGTATGTTTATCGGTCTCCTCAGCGAGCAATTTCCCACTGCTACTTTTTTCTTAATCCAGTATACATTAATTATTTCGTGCTAATACAAACATGAGCACATGTCACGCCTTTCTTCAATGTTCTTCTTGCCGTTCCCTTTCCATTCCAGTGAGCTTGCCAGTATCTGGCATCAACGAGTTCATAGGTCAAAGCTTCGTGACGTTAGCTGGGCAACGCACTCGAGCCAGTGTCTCAGTGCGCGCTTTCTGCTACAGACTGAACATCACTGAACCCGACGTCGTTGCACAAATCTTCCTCGCGGAAGTGCTTGCTGCACACCCGAATTGTACCCGATGGCTGTTTGACGGTTCAAAATTTCGAAATCCAAGCTTCACGTGGCTTTTCGTCCCGCGGGTACGTGTGAAGGCTGACACCAGTCTCCGTTGCGTACGTCCGGCACTGTGGCACGAAGCAGCAGCATACCATGTTGGACGCCAAAGGCAGCCACTACGTATTATAGTGATTTCGAGCGTTGTCAAGTAGACACCCGAAGCGGGAAAATTTCCTCACTTAATCATAACCGCAATGCAGGTGGAATTTTAAACTTTCGTTTTCAGCTTGTTCCGGCGCCTGCGAAGCAGCCGACGCGGCTGCTGTATCCACGTGACCCTCATACCACATCACGCCGACCGCAGTACAGCGTTTCCAGTAGTGCAGCTCCCCCCATGGCTCCCAATGATGTTCCTACATTAAACTTCGCCCTGATGTATTTGCTAGCCTCTTGAACATAGTTTCGATCACTTATAAATCATTGCTTGTGCATTGCCGCTTTGGTTTAGAGTGTTCTTAGAACCCGCACCTTCGAAGTACAAAGACAAACAAAATGGTCTTAATCCACCCTGCGAAGACGGTTGAATAGCGAAGCTGGAAACGATTACCTCTTGCGACGTACGTAGGTTGAAATTTTGCACGTGGCGACATTCACATGCACTTTACTTAATTATTAAGCTAAGACATTTCGACGGCCTGCGACTTTGCTTGCACCGCTGCTTCGTGCACCGAAATAGAGTTGATCAGGTCGAAAGAAGAGAAATTCGCCGCGCACCCTATGGACGCTGCTGTTCAGGAGTTCTCACTCTACGTTGCCTTCCCATAGCACTGTCACAACACAAATCAGTTGCTAGACAGGTTCGCATTTTATGCAAGAAAGTGCAGTTACGTCACTCACTGATTCGTATGCTACAGTCAAGCTGCCGTCGCCGCGGCAGCTTGCCTTGAAACGTATACAAGGATCGCTACGTGCTTCGTATTGTATGTAGGCGCAGGGGGGCCTTATCATTCATTTTGATTCGGATGCTTCTTTTGAGCTTGTTCTTTAATGAAACGTATGCTGTTCTGTGTGTTGTATGCGTGATTCCAAAGGATGTGTGCATTGTTCGCTTCACTTTGCAGAGTGCTTGTAGCCTCTGCCTTACCGGGGTATGAGCCATTGAGTGTGGGGGTATGGGCCACAGATGATGATAGCTTTCTGTCGACGTTACTCCACGAAGAAATCCCGGGATCCTAGCCATAGACAGTTTCGCTGCGAAAGACGATCCCCCGTGGTTGCTTAGTGGCTTTGGCGTTGCGCTGCTAAGCACGAGGCCCCCAGATCATATCCCGGCCGCGGCAGCTGCGTTTCGACGGGGGCGAAATGCAAATAATGCCCCTGTATCGTGCATTGGGTGTACGTTAACAAACCCCACGTGGTCAAAGTTAATCCGGAGCACCCGACTACGACATGTCTGAGGTCGTAATCAGGTTGTGGTTTTGGCACGTAAAACGCCAGAATTTATTTTAACAACCAAAGAAAGAACATCACCAAGAAGACAATCACACGTGAAATACAATATTTACTGCTACACAGAAGCAGCTGCCAACGTTGCCATATCCTTCCGGTTACTACAAGCGCGAAAACTAAGTATCACTGCCCAACGTTAAACTATCATTCCTTTTCAAATTCAGAATAGGGAAATTTGAAGGTTTCATGGGCTAATTCCTGGTCACGACAACCCTAAATTCAGGTGTGTAGTCGATATTGCGACGCCAGTGCTGGCCGATCATGCCAAATAAACAACTGGCTAGGACTTGCAGATATGAAGTTGAAGTTTGTGACATGTGAACGAATCTAGGTGCAGCACAATACCAAATAAAAGCTCCAATGCATGTCACCGTTTGTTCACTGCACCCCAATGAACACCAATAGGATTGGTTGCATTAGGCAGAGCAGGAGTTTTTCACGAATTTATTCACGCCGCAGTCTTGCGGCTGAACACTCCCAATCGGTATTTTGTGAGAACAATGTGTAAAAGGTCGCGAATTACGGCAGCAGCGCATCTGTTCGAGAAGCCGTGCCTTCGCTGCATCACGCTCATTGCACCGTTCGCGCGAATTCAGCCCCACTCGTAGTCCTTCCCCATCTCGTTCACTGGCGGCGCCCGCTGCTCGTTGCCGACTTCGGCGACTGCCGTCACGTTCGCGTCCTTCTCGTCGGTCAGGGTCGCGTCAGGAGGCCCGCCTTCGCTCGGCCCAACGCGGCGGCGGCGAATGGTCGCGCGCTGGCCGAACGCCTCGTCGTCACCGTCGGTCGCCGCGGCCACGGTCTCCGGCAACGATCGCCAGCGGACGAGGGCCTCCGGCGCAGCCGTGCTCGTGCCCTGCGTGCGTGTGCTTGGCGGTGAATAGAGGCTGATCGCCAGCACCAGTATTAGGAGCACCAGCAGAATGAGCGTGGCGCAGCACACACACTTGCGCTCCCATTGCCCGATGACGGCGCTATCCTCGTGCCCCAGTGCGAGCAGCGCGGCCGCCTTGGGATCGCCGCTGCTGGTGACAGGCTTCGGGGCTCTGCCCGGCGAACGACTGGGTCCTGCTGCGTCTTGCATGGCGGCCATATCGCGCTCTTCCCACGGACGCTGCCTTGATGTCGGAGCGAAGTGCCGCTCGAAGGTTGGAAAGGTGCCGATGACAGATGGCGAAGCGGCTCCTTGCTCAGGTGCACAGAGCGGCTCACAAGCTTGGCGTCGTGGTTGTTTGGTTGCTTGCTTCTTCCTTAAATACGATGGCGCTTACCCACTACGAACGATTGGTCATAAATTCGGTGCCTGTGTTGTCTTTAATGTATGGCAGGTAAAACGGAGGAAGGCAGATAAAACTCAAAAAATAAGTTATTCACTTTGAGCATTGCTTGTAGAAAATTTGAAAATTAATATGGCGAAGTATTTCTTTTAATGTCGAGCTGCCAGAATTGCTAAGAAATAATCCTCGGAAATTCTGGCGTTCTGTCATGCTTACTACTCATTCTTCATTTTCGTTTACTCTCAGTGATGAAATTGCAAACGATCCTGCATGCATCTCCAATGCGTTCAATTAATATTTCCATTGTGTGTACATAAACAATTCTCATGTCTCCCCTGCTTTTTATAAAGATTCGGATTTTTTTATTTCCATCATTGCAGTTAATGTTAATGGCGTCTTTAATTTGACTTTAAATTTAAACACAAGAGAGTCTAGTTGCTCTGATGGTATTCCGAATTCATTTTGCTTAGCTATTCATAATGGACGTCGCACTATCTTCAAGTTATATTCAATAAATCTCTAGAAACAGCAATCGTTCTTTTATCGTGGAAACGTGCAGAATAATACCCTTGTATAAAGCAGGTAGCAAGAGAGACGTAATGAATTACAGGCCAATTTCTTTAACTTCCCACTCGTTCAAAATGCTGGAACATGTTATTTACAAACACATAATAAATGTTCATGAGTCGAAGAACATTCTAACCAATGTTTAGCATGGCTTTAGACGTGGTTTCAGTACTATCACGCAGTTAACCGACTTTACCCATGACATTGATTAGCAATTGACCTCCGTAAACAGATTGACGCTATCTTCATTGACTTTTCTAAACATATTGATTCCTTACTTCATTCTCACCTCTTGGAAAAACTAAATGCGATACTAAAAAGTTCCCGTCTGGTCAATTCGATTGCTAGTTTCCTTTCTAACCGGTCCCAATACGTCGACTTTAGTTCTGCAAAGTCATCCATTCTTGAAGTAGGCTCTGGCGTTCTTCAAGAATCAGCTCTGGGTCCTTTATTGTTTTTATTTTATGTCAATAACCTCCCCAAAAATGTTTCTTTCAGCATTCGTTTGTGTCCTGTTAATTGCGTCTTATACGACGTGATTCACTATGCGACTAGTTATAAGCGATTGAACGATTTCTTTGCCTCTTCTGGCGCTTGGTGTGAAAAAATGGGAAATGAATAATAATTTTTAAAAACGCTTGCTTTTTCCATCAGGAAAAGAGTGGCACCTGTAATTGCGACATATTTGGTGAATTGATCATCTTTAACCAGAGTTCGACAATACAAATACCTTGGCGTAACATTTACTCACAATCTCTCATGGACTGCACTCATTGACAAAACATGGTAAAAGGCCCTAAAAAACTTGGATACCTCCGTCGTACTGTGCTGAAGGCTCCGAAGGCAACTAAACTCTTAATGCATAAAACCCTTGTTGGCCCCTTATCGATTATGCCACCAGTCTGGTCACCCCATTACCGAAAAGCATAATTAAACTAGAAGCAGTTCAGAAAAAAGCTGTCCGCTTCATTTTTCACTGGTATGACCGCTATCTTTCACCTTTGCCTGACCTGCCTACGCTGAAACTAACATTACTTTCACTACGTCATGACGTGGAATAATTAATATTTTTGCACAACTTAATTAACATGTCCTATCATACTTCAAAACACAACTTGTATATCTTTCACCAAGCCTTCATGCACGCGTAACTTCCACGAGCTTAATCTTGACCCTTTCTATGCCCGTACAAATAGTTTTAAGTACAGCTTCTATCCCCGCATTATAGAAGTATTAAAGCAAGAAGGTCACCGAACTCAACCACGAGATCGAGTCCCACAGCAGAGTGCTATGCACTCAGCAATGGAATGAGGTTTGTAACGCAGCGGACGGCCAGATGCACAGCAGCAAGACGTGGAGTATGCTGAGACATCTTTTGGATCCGACCACGACCAAGTCTCACTAGCACCACAACCTAGCCAAGATAATCCACATGGCGCTGACCGAGCACGGGGAAGACGAAGTGGAGAAACGCCTCGCCAACAAGTACCTGCCGGTCACTGCCTCAGAAACGCACCCAGACTACCTAGGCCAAGCAAACGAGTGGCTAGGTCGATACATTGAAGTATGGGAAGTAAGGGTTGCCCTGCATGATCTCAACAGCAAGTCCGCCGCTGGTCCCGACTGCGTTACGAACGGAGCGCTAAAAAATCTGAACGAAGCGGCCATCGAGAACCTCACGGCATAGTTCAACACTTGCTGGCAAGCCAGGTCACTACCCCGGCAGTGGAAAGCAGCCAAGACCATCTTGATTCCCAAGCCGGTGTTAGGGTTGGCGTCTGAACCCCGTGGCGACAGGAATTTCGCCCGACCGTCTACCAGGATTCATCGAAAAGAGGGTTGAATTCTCCAGCGAGGGTCAACGTCAGGCACCTTGCGCACAAAGGGCCTTCTACCAGGAATCGTCGAAAAGAGGGTTGGCTTCTCCTACGAGGGTCAACCTCAGGCACCTTGCGCACAAAGGGCCTTCTACCAGGATTCGTCGAAATGAGGGTTGACTTCTCCTTTCCTTGCTCGGTAATGCAGGAGGAGGGGCCCTCTCTCTGTGCCTGTCACGTGACATCGACGGAAGCAAGATCCCGCCCACACTTGCTTGTAGAGAGCCTATTTAAGGGGCTCCGAAATGTACTTTGATATACTTCATGCTTTTCTTATTTTCTTTCATCTACCTTTGAATAAACCGTGCAAGTTCCGCACTAGCAAATCGTCTCGCCCTTGCTTGGTCGCCATTGTCTACCGGATGCCTGCAGCCCGCCGACAATGCCACGCTACCCAATAAGTAATGTCGGTCGAGCTTCGATAGGCAGGCGCCGCTACTTCTCGGCAGCAGTACGGTACGCTACCCTGGAGTACGCAACACCGGCCAACCCACCCAACATTGAGAACCTCCGGCCAATCTCACTTATGCCCTGTGTGGGCAAAGCGCTGGAACATGTACTCATGAATAGGTGGCAGAGGTACCTGGAAGATTCGGGGCTTTACCTAAACACCATCATCGGGTTCCGAAACAAGCTCGGAACTCAGGACGCCATGATACAACTGAAAAATGAAATCTTCGATGACACTACCAACATGAAAGACAAGCGAGCCATCTTGGGTTTGGACCTGCAGAGCGCTTTTGACAAAGTGAGACACTCTGCGATCCTGGCCCAACTGTCACGGCTAAACATGGGCAAGAGAACGTATGCGTACATCAAGGATTTTTGACGCAGTGGACTACCGAAAACATCGCCGGTGACCTGTAGCTCCTAAAGAAGCTCGGCAGTGTCGGGACCCCTCAGGGCTTAGTCACTTCGCCATTACTTTTGAACCTTGTAATGATAGGGTTGGCCGAGCGCCCCTCGCGCCTCTCGTATCGGGTCCGATACACCATCTATGTCGAGGGCATAACGCTCTGGCTCCCAGGAGGAAGCGATGGACACATCGAGAGTACATTGCAAGAGGCGGTTGACGCTGTCGAGGAGCAGCTGGACGAGTCTGGGCTCGTCTGCTCCCCAAGGAAGTCTGAGCTGTTGCTGATTCCTCCGAGAACAGCAGCTAGGAAGACGAAAGGCAATGAACCTGCGAGATAGGAAGAGACAATAAAGATCAAGACAAGCGGCGGTCACACGATCCTGGATGTCGAGAAGATCCGAGTGCTGGGGATACTGATTGAGCGCAAACGAGTCAACGGCGTGACGGTCAACCGTCTCGCGGCCAAAGTCACGACGGTCATTCGCCTCATCAAGAGGGTGTCACACAGAACAGCAGCCAGGAAGGAGCAAAGCCTCACCCAGCTAGTGGAATCCTTCGCTATAAGCCACATTGCATACGTTGTTGCTTTCCACAACTGGAGGCAGTACGAGCGAAATAAGATCAATGCGCTCATACGCAAAGCGTACAAGACAGCACTCGGACTTCTCGACTCAACAAGGACCGACAAGTTCCTGGTCCTGGGAGGGCATAGCACCCTGGAAGAAATCGCTGAGGAGCAGAGGACCGCCCAGCTCGCGCGGCTATCGGAAACAAGAACGGGCAGACAAGTGCTGCCTGACCTAGGCCTGGGGCCAAGGGAAAGGAGACCCGAAAATGCAGAAGTGCCAGTACCGGACGGAATTAGTAGACGGCAAGTTCCACAAAGAGTGGCGGGCGGCGAGGGCCAAGGCGGTCATCGATCGCCATGCCAAAGGCAGGCGTGCCGTATTTGTGGCCGCACGTTTAAATTTCACATGACGGAAAGGCATTCGCCGCAGCAGTCGTCGGGGCATCGACTGGTGCAACGAGAACAACAGCGAGTGTGCGGACTGGAGGGGCGCATCAATCCGAGGAGGTGGCCATTGCTTTGGCCGTCGCCGACCCCTAGTGCACGACTGTGCTCTGTGATTCTACGACGGCAGTGAAAAATTACGCCAAAGCAAGGGTGTGTGGTGAAGCCGCGCGTGTGTTACGTGCGGTCGATCTCGCGAGTGAAAACGGGTGTGTAGTGATAAAGTGGTTTCCGGCCCACATGGGCCGTGATGTGTCGGATGGCGGCAACGCTAACCACAACGAGACGGCGAACGCGGCGGCGCGAGGACTAACCAACCGTGCCGCTGCTACTACAGCCGACCCGTTGTGGTGGTGGGAAACCAAGGACAAAATGACTTCCTACAATGAAATTGTGAAATGGTACCGACTAGAGCGAAGGACTATGCCGCCACCTCATCCGGGCTTGACCCGTAAGGAGGCGGTTTTATACCGACAACTTCAAACGGGGTCGTTATTCACCCCGGTGCTGATGAGGCACGTGTGTCCAAGTGTTTATGAAAGTGATCTGTGTTGTGTGTGCCGAAAGGAAAGAGCCACTGCAGCTCACATCCTTTGGCACTGTGCTAAGAATCCGCATGAAGCTGCAACACGAACAACGATCCCGCCGCGGCTCGAGGCCGCAATGAGGTGCTATGATCAGAATGTCCAAGCCCAGGCCGTCCAGCAGATCTCGGCGGCCCTCGAAAGGCAACGACCTAGCGAAACCGGAGGGAGGCTGCCACCCCAAAAGAGGATCAGGCGCGGTAGACCAAAGGGAGTAGTGCAGCCGCGGCCGAAGTAGAGGCGCCACACGCCGTGAAGACGTCATGGCCGCGTCATGGTGACGCCTCCCTATTAGGGGAAAGCTAACCGTTCTGCCGGCATTCACAACTAAGCTGCTTCACTCACTCACCTGGCTGCCTTCGTTCACTCCCGATAAGCGAATTCGAAAGTGCTCTCTATGAAAACCAGCATGTGTAAATGCTTAAATTAGGTTTAGTTTATGCTTTATGTGTACGCATCTCACTCTTTCGCTGCTTTTAAGAATCGATGAAAACGATTTTCAAGTTATTTGACTGTCGTACAAATGTTGTAAGAGTCATTGTTGATTTCACTTTATTTTTTGTTCACTACTGCTTTTACCCACTCTTTCAATAAGCCTGCTATAGGACTGCAGTGTGTACAAACAAACAAACAAACAAACAAACAAATAAATAAATAAATAAATAAATAAATAAATAAATAAATAAAGGTAGAGCCAAGTGGAAATTGTCGAAAAGCTCACTGAAAAATTCAGGCTAACTTAAGACGCACTTTTTTTTGTTGCACAGGTAAATGTGTGCCTTAAACATATGGCACATTTGGAGGTATAAACGTTATTATAAATTCAATTCGCAAATTTCTGAAGTATCAAACATTTTTTTTTGTTCAAATAACAAGATATTCTTTTGCCACAACAAAAATAGGAGATGATCATGCATACGTTCCTGCATCAAAAGCTCGGGAAATACTTGATACATATACTTAATTGCCCTTGTAGTGGACAGCACTCTCATAGAGCCTCGCGGACGGCACGTGAGACCACCGACGCCGACAGGCAGCTTGGAAGCAGCTCCACTACAACCAGTGCCCCAAAAATTGGTCTGATTACAAGTTTCACGCGGCTGTATTTAAACGTACAGTTGCCCAAGCTAAAGAACATTATGATAGGAAGCACTATGATTTCCTTTCTAAATCTAAAAACAAAATTCGTTGTTTAGATACATGAGATATTGAAAAATTCTGCGATTACCAACTAATATTGATTATGTCAATCTGTCTCCTGGTGAAATGAGCAAATGTCTTGAACTCCTTGTTAAAGACTTGGAGAGTAGATTCACGTCATCGATGCCCTATAAATTACAAAAATTAGCCCCGTCATCAGAGTTTACTGGATTTACATTGCCTGAATTAGCTCAAGTGATTCGGAACTTACCCATGTCAGCCCCTGGTCCCGGTGGAATTACCGTTCACATGATAAAAAATTTATTCGATCTATCTCCTGGAGACCTTCTAAACGTTATAAGCTATTCCGTACACAAAGCCTGGTACCTTACGATTTGGAAAGTAGCTAAAGTAAAAGAGATACCTAAAAAACCAGGAGTCGGTTATACCATTGAAAGCATCAGACGTATTTTCCTTACTTATAGTATGGTCAAGCTCATAGAAAGGGTATTACATTGCACATTTACTATCTAGATGACGGATAATATATTATTAAGTCCAAATCAAACAGGCTTCAGAGCTAATTGCTCAATATGGTGCGCCCATGCTGATTTAGAGAGCCGCATCCAACTTGCCCGGAAAAGGAGAGAATATTCTGCTTTCGTGAAATTAGATATAGCTGAAGCTTACGACAGCGTTGAACATTCAGTTTTAGTGGATATTCCGCAGCGTCGTAATTTCCCCAATTATATTACCGCGTGCTTGGCAGGATGTTTGCGATCAAGAGAATTTTATTGCTTCAAGGACGGATGTTCATCGTCTAAATTCAGACAGACTCGCGGTGTTCACCAATGAGAGGTGCTATCCCCAATTTTATTTAATATATTAATGAGCTCCATGCCCACTTGTAAGGATGTGCACGTTTACATGTATGCAGATGACATTGCATTCTTTGCGGCCAGCACTGACAGTAACATTTTATACCAAAAATTACACTGATACATTAGTATGCTAGAGATATGGCTTCATACAATTTGTATATCATTAAATCTAAGCAAAAGCGCAATTTAGTATTTCCGGTCATGGATCTGGTTTCAATTTCTATAGCTTATAAGCCAGAAACCATTCTACAGCTGGAGTCCCTAAAGTATTTGGGAATCACATATAATAAAACACTCAATTGAAGTCGACACATAGAAAGTGCAACGGTTAAGGCACAACGTGCTTTAGCTATTCTGCGTAGAATGAGTAGCGGACAATATGGACTACGCAGGGATTCACTGTTAATGATTTGTACAATGTTTAAGCACCCCATATTGAAATTTGGGTGCGTCCTAATTGTTCTCAGGCGGCCCTGCTTATAAAATAAAGCCTCTGGTTCTTTTGGAGCGTGAGGCCCTACGCCTGTGTCTGGGACTCCCCAGGTCTGTGGCTAATAATGTTATCTATCAACAAGCACTCCTTCCAGTATTGCCCTGCAGATTTCGCATCTTAACAATTCAAGCATTTCTGAAATTTGACAGCTTGCCTCTTAGACGATTTCAATACGCCTATATTAATGATACCAATTCCTTCTTCCTAGCTTATTGGCCTCGTTTTCACACTCCACAGTTCACATTTGTACAAAAACAATTAGACAGCCTGAATGTGAACACTCGAGAGGTAATTCCATCAACCAAATCCAATAAGAATAATAAGATATATTTTGATGACATTTTCCCCCAAACTCGTAGTTTCAATCAGCCACTTTTCTAAATAACCTGTTTCAAGATTACCTAGCACACGCACAAACAAATAACATAATAGCTACAGACGCTTCAGTGAACAACGAAAAGGCGGGCGTAGGCATTTTCTCGCCTCCTCTTGGCTGGTCATTCTCCTTGAGACTGCCAGATTTCACAGCCGTTTTGGAAGCCAATCTTCTAGCAGTAATTTTAGCGCTTCGGAAACTCCCTTCGAACTCAATAAGTGTGGTCATTATAACAGATTCCCTTTCGGTCTGTACTTCGCTTACATCTTCTACCAATTCGGCAATTGTAAAGACGTTTCTAACATTAGTTCCTCCACACTTGAATTCTCTAAAACTATCACGGGTACCTGGCCACTGTGGCTTACATTCAAATTATATGGCAGGCTCATTAGCACGAGCATCCCTGAGTGGACCTATAATGCCGGTTATTCCAGTAGTGGCGCAGATAACAGCAATTAGATATAGAAAATTTTCAATTCATCGAGATGTCAAGGAATTAATAACAGTGTGCACAGAATATCAGCACCTAAAATTTCCGTGGAAAATCCAGTGGTGCCCATCAAGGCGATCAGAAGTAGCGATCGGGAGATTACACTGCCGTGTCCCTCCATTAAACCTATATTTGCACAGGACTGGGCTGACGCTATCGCCTCTGCGTCCATTCTGCCAAGAAATAGAATCATTAGATCACTTTTTGATATGTCGGCGATACAAATTGTTAAGAAAAAGACATCTAGAACTTCCGCTTGCTAAATTAGGGTTAATGTTATCACCAGAAATCAAACTATCTTTCGGTGTGTCAATTATAGGGGTCAGCCACAAGGACGTGTTTGATGCCGTTTGCGGTTACATAAAATCAACAATACAAATAACTCTTTTATTGTTCTCTTGTAATGTAATTTATTAGTTTTTGTAGGATTCCTTATCTTTCTTTCTTATTTTTTTTCATCGAATAAGTAACACTTTAAAAGAATAGGTAATCACTTGAGCACGCAATTCTTGGCCAATCTCCCAGTGTGGGAACGAGCCATAATATGAGGCCATCATCATCATTAGTCATCAGGCATATAGGCTCGACGATGGTAGCCGCGACATGAAAGCAGTCATCTGTTTAATAAACGGCAATTCTTTGTGGGCCTTCCGTTCCCACAAGTTGGTGACCCACGCATGATATCACATCACAACTGCATACGTCTATCAAGTTTCTTCTCGGCGCCATGGAACCGGCCGCCGAACGGCGACGTCTCGAAGAAAACGGAACGTCTTCCGTCGCCGCACTGAAGCTTCCCGATTTCTGGCCCTCGGACTGTGAACCCTGGTCGGTCCACATCGCAGCGCAGTTTCGCCGTCACCTAGTCACATGTCAGGCGGCCAAGTGCGACTAAGTCGTGAGTGAGCTTAACCAAACCACTGCAGCTTTGGTCCGCGACATTATGCTAGCTTCTCCACCCGATGATCAGTACGGTATACCATTAAACTGTGAGTTACTACGGCACGCCACCGACTGCGAGCCGCGGCGGATTCAACAGCTCCTCTGATCGGATGAACTTGGTGATAGAAAACCGCATGAACAGCTTCTCCGCATGACGCAACTCCTGGGAACCAGTCCATCGTCAACTAAAAACAGCACTTCGTGCCCATTACTCCATGATTCCATGGACAGAGCGCGTGGCTTTGGTTCTACCATGCCTTCGCACAGCTCTGAAAGCAGATGCACAGTGTTCCTGAGCGGAAGTCGTTTTCGGCACGACACTTCGCGTACCCGGTGAGCTCTTCGCCTGGGAACCGTCATCTGCTTACCTACAATCCTACGCCGACCGCCTTCTCATTACAATGGCCACCACTACACCACCACCGCTTCGTAACCACCGCAGAAATGTTTACATGAGCCGATCTTTACTTCATAGCAGTTGTATTTATCCGTCACGGCGCTACTCGCGCTCCTTTACAAGCTCCTTACGACGGTCCTTTCAAAGTCCTCGAAAGAGACGCTAAGTTTTCACACTCCCTGTCAACGGACGCGAAGACAATTTCCATCGACCGCTTGAAGCCAGCTAATCTAGTCTCTGGCGGTGCCATCTCCACAACTTAAACCGTTCAACGGCAGTGCCCTCGATCATCGCTTGGTGGCGGGGGGGGGGGGGGTGTAGCCATGTAGTGGACAGTGCTCATAGAACCCCGAGGAAGAAGAAAAGAGTGCACTAGCGCCATCAGGTTTTGAGGCCACAGCAACAACAACAATATAGGCTCGAAGATGGTAGCCGCGACATCGCAGTCATCTGTTCAATAAATGGCAATTCTTTGTGGGCCTTCTGTTCCTAACCCTAATTAAGAGTACTTTTTTTTCTCTGGCTTGTGAAACGTCAGGAGGTTAATAAGAACTCACCAATAACATCCGGTGACAGGTAGAAATGACATAGAGGGAACGGCACAAGACTAGACCTGCGTAGATAAAAATTAAACGGTGGAATATGACAGCGCAATTTTGTGAGGGAGATTTCCGATTTACGCGAGGGACACCTTTATTTCTCTAGTGGGAAGACGAATGGTTTATATCTGCGATTGGAACCGTCAGTACTGCCAATTGATGACATTGAAAATTTCGCAAACTTAGCCCTAGGAACCGCTTGTGTCGCCTCCTACTTTATATTTACGTGCCGCATAAACCGCCGTAATATTAGGCGTCTTAGTCTTTCGCTCATCCAATCATGTGCGAAACGTTAAAAAAAGGGCTATGGTTCACTATTTCAAGCCTGCGCAGTAGATACTTTTGAAGCAGAAGCTATAATAGGTGAAAGCATGGATACTGGCCACCCAGGCAGTGACCAGGAAATCAATTTTTGTTTAGGAGGCGCTTTCAGGGTTCATCTGACTTCGTAAGGCGGCACTTTGTGCTGCTGCGAGAACCTGGTGGTGGCGTAGTGCTATGGCGTAAAGGAGTGAGTTCGCTGCTCATTTGTGACAGCGCAAAAGCGTACGTGCCGACGATGGGGTTGTAGAACTGCTCGGAACTCCGCTCCTTTTATTACGGATCAGTCCCCGCGGAACTTTTCATTTCGTTGTTTTAGAAATTGGGAATGTTCGATATTCTATTGAATATTCGGAGGTCCTTTTTTTCTCGAATGTTCTTATTCGATTCTATCTTAAAATTGTGTTATTTAAACAACCTTAGTTATATGTGAACAACAACAGTTATTGACAGTGTTCATAGTCAAAGTTCGCAAGTATGCAGACCTGTTCGCAACGACAGGCACCATGTATACAAGGACAAATGGCTATTTCGACGGAAAAGCTTTCAAGGGCGACTAATATTTCCATATTACCATTGTTCGCATGTTGTGTTTTTTTTTGCGGCTGCCAAATGGCAAATTACAACGCTTCCTTATTTCATTCAATCGCTTTACAGATCTTTACTGCCAATTCAGATTCCTCTTTGTCCACCACTAGATGCCTTGCCGGCCAGCCACAGCCGGTGGCATCCTTTCGCTAGGGAGCAGTTGTAACAACAATCTGAAGGAAGGGGCACCTAAATTTCGCCAAATTGAGGTCAGTGTTCCCTCTTTCGTTTACTATTTCTGCTACAGTTATTTTATCGCAATAAAATTTATTAACCTCGCCAGGGCTCTCACAGTTACACGACGCCGTACAGTCCGTGAATGCGCCTACATATAGAAGTGGAGGAAGAAGAGGACTTCTAGCTGTTCGCTGTCAACGTTCTCAACGCGCGTGCTGGGAAAAGAACGTTCCCTGGTTGCTGAACCTTCGTCTTTCTGGTGAGCTTCTTAATTTTTATAGGATGCTTCTTTAGCTTTTCTCAAATAATAGTCCATGCCGTCCCAAAGCTTTAAAGCCGCATCACCGTCACAGGGATGGGAACATTAAAAGCTAGGCGTGAGTCAGCAGCGCTCGGTTTATGGAGAAAGCAGCGTTGGCCAGGAGGTACTAGGTAGTTTGCCTGTTCAGCTGAAATATGCTGACGCCTTGCAGCAGGTAATCGGCTGAAACGGGCACATCTTGAACAGTAACACAATCCCGCCTGTACAAGCCTTTGCGTTCGTTCAGTGTGTCCTTCCAAACTCTGTACTTGCATGGTAATAGTATTTGAAGGGCTGCGAATTCTGAGCCGAAAGTTCGTACGCCGGCAGGCTTTAGTGCATCGGTTTCCCTACTGCTAAGACGCCTTATGTTAAGCGATGAAGCCGCGAATGCACGCGAAATTGCCGCGCGACTCGCCGCTCGAGGCACGTTGCGTGTATTCGCAGGCTTCTTTCATGCTCGGAAAAATAATTTTATGCAGCACGCATTGAGCAACAGAATGCTGTATCAGGAGTTTCTCATGTTGCTCCACAATTTTCTCATTTGCACTTCTTAGATTACTATAATAATTAAGAAGTCGATTAATTCCAGAAGAGTAATAATATATTTAGCCTGGATGCAAGAAATAATCGAAGCAAATAATACTACCTTGGGTTCAGTCCAGCTGCGTAGCATTTGTATGTTTTTAAAGTTTGGATGAAGTTAGGCGAAACGCCGTCTAGATCCCGTCAACGTTAACTTTAAGTTGCGGGTCTGGAGACGCACAGCTCTATCTACTATAACTGATAACATGAATTGCAGAGGAGCGTTGTGGCTCCTGCGTGTGCCAAACACGGTGGTGTGCGGTATTAGGTCGAGTCGAAGACGAGGTATTAGTTGCAAAGAGTTGTTGGTTGGTTGGTATCACATGACTCGTTTTACAAGGTGCCAGTGTGAGCGCTGTCGCTTCAGCCGCGAGATGTCAATTATTCGCAGTGAGCAAATCAGATTTCCCATTGCTCAGCAATTATTAAACGACTGGACGCTGTGTGAGTGTCTGTACCGTGCGGGACTGGTTCGGTGATACGTACACGGGAACGATATACAAGTAAGGCAAGCAGTGACCCGGGCGCTTGTTTTTTACCGTCTAAATCGTACGTCACGTCCGGCGTCGCTAGAGACTACGCCATGCTTTTCGCCATCAAACGCATTTTCACGACAAGGTATTCTACAGCCGTAGCTAGTTTTCTGTTCTATGAGTTTATTAGCCACCGTGGTGCCTTTAGGTAGCTCCTCACCCACCGCGGCAGGCGCTTCCTGTCAAGAGGGGTATATGACGGCCTCCGTGCCTGCTCCCATGAACAAAAGCTCACCACCGCTTATCGTCCACCGACGAACGGACTGACCGAGCACCTGAAGCGAACTCTTAACGGAGATGCTGTCCATGTGGGTTTCACCTGATCACCCTGATTGGACAGTACATTACGATTTGTTACCTTTGCTTATAATTCATCATGGCGTAACACCGTCGGATTATTGCCGCTTTTTTTACTGTTGGGCCGACATCTTGCACTTCCATTCGAGACCCTCCTCCCTTCGACTGCCCACTTGTCTACCGAATACGCCAGTCACGTGGTTATTCCAGCCCCTGCACCTCGTCAACTTGCCCGTGATCGGATCTCTGCGCCGAAAATATCCTGCAAAACCCGTTATGACAACTGGCAGAGAAGACTGCACTTTGCGCCGGGTTCTCTCGTTCTTTTATCATCGTCATGCCCTTGCGCTGGCGAATGAGAGAAGCTTCTTCCACGTTACCCGAACACCCTACATGTACTCCGTGAACTTGGTGACGCCAGTGACGAGAACGTACCCCTGGACATTGCTTCTCCGATGTCTTCGAAACTGACTGATGTTCACCTTTCTAGAGTACAGCCTTATTGCTCAGCTAGCTCATCGTCACCATAGTAAATGCCACGACAGCGCTCAAGAAAAGCTGGGCCTCCTTCAGGCTTGCGAAACACCTTTAGCCCAGGATTCCTCGGCCTGCAGTGTGTACTGTGAACCGAGCTAATAAGTTTCTTGTTGTTCTCAGTGCAACAGCTCTGTTGCACTGAGAACAACAACAACAAACAGCGACTGCTTCCTGTCGGTTATCAAGTTCATTAAACTTGAAGTGCATAAAAAGGCGAAATAATCTACCTTAATTCTACGGAAAATACCTAAATGGACATAAAGTAGCATGATTTGCATATATCACGGAGTGGTGCATTACAGGCATTTTCGACACGAAGCGATTCTTACGCTTTGCAGACCAGGGGCCCTATAACGTAAAAGTATTACAGTCTGTTTTTATTCCAATCTCGTGACGTGAAATTTACGTAGCCATCGATGGATTCATTCGGCAGTAACCCTCAGCGTTGTTTGAAAATCCCAATAAAACGCTCTCCTGCAGGTTCATAGCAGGTCACTTCTGTTTTCGTTCAAAGCGAGTAACACTGCCCTACATTGAGTGGGTTTTCTTATCTAGCCGGCTGACAAGAGGCGTGGAGCACGCTCAATGGAAAAGGGGCCGGGCCGGAGCAGTAAAAATATATAACTGGAAGAGGAGGGTGGTGCCCGAGTCTGCGATTGAACGGCTTCCCCTTACATAGATTACGGTGGCTGGTCAAAAATCGCGGCGGCATGCAACTGAAGGCTAAGAATGCCGCTAAAACGGATTCTCAGCAAAGAAGAGTTGGCAGAACGAGGTCGTAAACGTGCCGAAAGGGTTTTATAATGTTATGCTGTCACGCGAAAATATTTACTATACGCAAATAATACCATTCTCTCCAGCAGCTCCGAGTCGCCAGTGCCAAGGCGATGAGCGGGCAGCCATTTTCTATTCCTTTCCGAATGGGGCAGTGCGCGGCTATTCAGAAAAAAAAATTCAGTTTTGTTCGGCATAATAATGCATCTTTAACGCGCCCACGTAACTTTGACGCGGTGAGTTTACGCGGTTTTGTAACGTGGCGTGACAGGCGAAGTGGGTGCAACCCGAAAGCTTTTGACCAATAACCGAGGGTTAAAGGCGAAAAGGCGTCATATCAGAAATAATTATTTTTTTTGTTCGCTCTAATCATGCATAATTAGTGTGTGCACGTAATACCAGATTCGGAGC
The DNA here is from genome assembly GCF_038994185.2 of Dermacentor albipictus. NCBI lineage: Eukaryota > Metazoa > Arthropoda > Arachnida > Ixodida > Ixodidae > Dermacentor > Dermacentor albipictus. The sequence continues at coordinate 463,250,630 of NC_091821.1, read as the reverse complement.
TATCGCGGCTTTTGTGCCGTCGTATGACAGACAGGCGAAGGGGGGGTGGTGTAGAACGAAAATGTTTTGACCAATTGTGAAAGGCTGATTTCAGAATTGAAGCAGAAAAGTTTGCAACAGTGTTACGTTATGGCGCCCCAGTGTAGAAACCCCCGCTCCTTTTGCAGAATACCGCTAACAAGAACATTCGTTTTACCCTGCCGGTGTTAATGCAGGGGGAGTGTCCAGAGCCTACAGGGATTTCCGTGCCGGACATGAGTCTGACGAAGGTGTTCCACGTCGTCAGGCGTCGGCTGTGGCTGCAGTCGGTGAAGCGCCACTACATTGCGCTGGCACTCGAGCTGGTCAGCTTGCTCGTGCTGTCTTGGTTGTTAGTTCCCTTAGACGCGCCTGAAGTGGCCCCACAGAAGCTGTCGGCGCAACCGGATCCGGTATTCCACGACGCCTTCCATATAAACGAGGAGTATGCCTACCCGTCGGTGGTGGTGTACGCACCGAAGAATCCGCGGACTGACCAGCTCATTCTGAAAGCCTTCAGTACGTCAGCTTTTGATACAGCCGTGTTTTCCCAAGCGGTGACTCGCTGCATCCATAGCAGGTAGATTAAGTTGGGTTTCGCAAAGTAGGCACTCGTTAGCGCATGCAAGAGTGCGATGAAGTTAGGGGGAACAAAAGGAAAGGGGCGAGTAGCAGCGGTGTAAGGTTGTCACCTGTCCAGTTTCTTACAGGCAAAGCCAGCTCTTCACTCGTGGTACTACCTACCCGTTGAACCCCTGTACTCCCATGCCCAATCCCAATCTTCCCTAAATTGGCACCATCTTGCACTGTAAGAGCGCCCTTCGGACTTTCATAGGTGGCAAAAAACTTAACTGTTGCCAGTGGACTAATTTGCTAATTCCTCCTGCAGTCCACTTAGGTGTTATTCGAAGTTTCGAGACTGAGCGGTAACACCTTTTTTTTATCTTCCAGGATTTTTATTGTGCTTCTCTCGGGGATGCGTCGTCTTGCTTGCCGCCATACGTTGTCTCTCAGCACGGCGGTATCACGATCAGTTTCAGCTACACTAGTTAAACGGACCGTGGCCTCCGAGATCTGCGCGTGCCGGCTAGTATTTCTCAGGCCATCCCAACCGCACGGAGAGAGCGTAATTTTATAGGTGGGCATGGCCGGCTCCTCCGCCATACCGCGGTGCTAGCAACCAAGGGCTATTCATGCGTCGGGGAGGCTTTCGGGCGCACTGGTACTGTTACTTCGGCGTGCTTGAGGCGAGAAAGAATGCTTTTGCGCTGCTACGTGACCTTTTCCCGATATGGAAATGATGACTTAACGTGACGACTCAAGGTTTATCTTCCGTGAAATACAATGTCCGAAAGATCAGTTGTATATAAATGAGCGTACACTAAGCATTCGGCGCGATCATCAAATATCCAGCTGAAATTTCGCCGCACAACAATTAAAATTTAGCTGAAAACATCCAAAACGTAATGAAAGCAACGCCATTTGAATACTAGCTGTCCACTCGAATAATTAAGTTCTTTCCTGACGGTGCGAGGCTTGCTGGCCCAGATTCTATCATAAGAGGAATGCTACGTGACGTGAATACTCTATCCAATAATCTCCATTGATTAATATGACACAGTATAGAAAGCATCAAGTAATTGATGCCTTACATAACTCCGATACAAGAGAACTGCTGAAAGTCCGGCTCACATAACCTCTCTGGAGGATCAGAGCGGGACAGCGAACTTTTCAGTGTTCCGCGGTGTCTTCACAAATGCAACAAGAGAGTGCTAATATGATGTAATTTGCACAGAAGCAGAGATGTACGTGTAGCATGACCTGCGAACAGCGGTGACATCGACATTTGCACTCAGTTGCGCTGAACGCCGGCGCGGAATCTGAACAAGACAACAGCGCAAACGCTCAGTTTAAGCAGCATGCTCACGTTACAAAGAGGGTAGGTCGAGCGTGCCCTGCAAACGAACGCTAGTTGAACCCAGCAAACTCGGCAGTCGGCAATTATCATGGTCTCTTCTCGCCATGCCGCCGGGGCTGCCGGATGAGGCATCGCCAGAACCTGCGGCGCCGGCGGTGAAAGCTATGCTCGCATCTCGCCCCGATAACGTCGAACTATGAATCCTAAAAACTCGTTTATAGTCCCACGTTATGTGTGCGCCTCTTTACTGTGACGTGAGCATCGCATAGTGACGTTACCAGCATTTGCGCAGTGGCTGTGCTGTGGGTAGGACGCGTACTGTACGCACTGAGGAAGAGCAGCGTGCCCTCCAAGGGCGATGGCGTGAGCAGAAGTGGGAATGGACGCGAAGGTAGCGGGAAGCTGTTTGCCGATACGGGAATGGTTGGTCATTTTTCGTTTAGCCGCTAGCACCGCTACTGGCGAGACGCCACAACATGGTCTAAAATAACGTCAAATCTTCCGCCGCACTGCACAGAAGCGAACTTCACAAACGCGACATCGACTTTTCCTTACCTTCAATGCCATCGGCATCGCAATCCGCTGCTTCCATAACACGCATGACATGACATTAATGACATGTAATGTCCTGAATAGCAGGAATAGCAGGACGTGAGAACAATGACATGGACGCAGGCATGTCATGGCATGATATCATGACTGAGATGACATGCATCACATGGGATGTAATGACACCACATGACAGGCGCGACGAAACAGTAACATTGCAAGCGTCGCGCGAAATGCCGACATGACAAGTGAGACGTGCACCCATGAATAATACACATCACGCAAATTACATGCTTGGCGTCATTCATGTCACGACATAAATGACATGTCATGACATACACAATATGGCATAGGGTAAAATACATGTCACGATATGCATGCGCAATATGACACATGGCCTGACATTATGAATGATGAAATGCAACTTACGAATGACATGTACGGGTAATATCACATGCATCACATGAATGACATGGTATGCCGTGACATAAATATAAATGACATGCAAAGCAAACCCACTTGAAAAACGCAACAGGAAATTTTCAGTCTGTCGTATTTTGGGACGTTGTTTCTGTCGTTCTGCTGTCTGTAGTGTGACGTCCTGTCGTCGAAAGTTCTGTAGTTCCTGATCAATATTTAATTAAAAATTGACGGAGACCTCTTTAAGGATATGTAAATTTATTAGTAAAAAAAACGAAAAATATAAACAAACTTCCCGCCCTGGATTCAAACTGGGGCCTGAGGATCCCGAGCCCACCATCTTACCACTGCACCACGGCCAACTTCTTTTTCTTTATTTCCAGCTTGGCTACATGTCTGTCAGGGTACATTTTGGCTATGTTAACAGTAAAAATATCTGTCTGCGTTGCTGTTTACATTTACATTTTAGAAGCTAAGATGCGCTTTCACTAAACCGCGTCAACTCCCGCATCTCTAGAAGAGCCAAAGTGTTGTTACCATCGACAGGTACATCATGGAGTGCTAGAACATCGATTTTGCTGTAGGATATCCATATTTACTAAGAAATTCACAAATAGACAACGGTAACCGGGGACACTGTTAGGGTTGTTACTGCTAGTTTCGACAGTTGTCTCTCGCTCCTTACACTTTTGAGCGGACATATAATTCGTAACTTCGTAACTCCATAAACATTCGTGGATGTGGCTTCATTGTGACAGCATACTGGCTTCTCACGGTAGCGCTGTACCAGATTAATGAGACCCGAGTGAGACAGCTTTTCAGGCAACTTTGTGGAAAAACCCAAAACTTCTTTTTCGCTTCGCATAAGCATGTGCAATATTTCTGGGAAATTAACTGATGTGTCAGTGTAACCACACATGGAAGTCCACAGGCCTGTGTGCCACATCTTACCAAATAAAACAAAACGGATACGCAGCCATTGCCGCAGGTGGTATGATTTTGATCAGCGCCCGATTTTGAGGAGGCCGTTAGGGCGTTGCTGGTGCCGCGTCGTCACGGCACAACTAAAACGATTGGCCACGTCGACTTTAATACCGGTGTCGGTGCTATCATCATTGCCGGCCTCAGGGAAGCACGATTGAATACCGCGCAAGAGAAAAGTACAGTGTACACCACCGATGCGAAAGTGACATACAATTTTAAAGGGCCGTGACGGAAAGCGCTTCGGTTGCGACTTCAGAACTCGTGGCCGTCGCGACCAAATGTTTCTCTTGCGACGTCAGAATTGCTGTCGTGACGTCAGAGTCGCTGTCACGATGGAAAGGTCTTGTTCCGATTTCAGAACTGTTGTCGCCACAGAACGTCAATGTGGCCAACAGGTGACCACATAAAACTGACACTTGTTCATTACGCTTTGTATCGGCCATTTATCATCCCATTTGGACGGAAGTTTAGGCAGCCGACCAAGCAAAGCGCGTCGTCCTCCTCAGTATATATTTGCACAAAGAGATTTTGAGGCGAAAAAAATTTAAAAGATTCCCCAGCAAAAAGTCCCCACATCTTTCTAGGGGCTTTTTTGAGTCGGACAAAATACAATAAAATAGCTGTAATGTCTGTGCCATGCCAGCAGCCACCGTGGCCATTGTAAAGACGCGATCAAACGCCGATAAGAAGGCGCAGAAGGGCGGGCGCTGACACGTGGGCAATAATGACGGCGCCCACGCCTATGGCGCCATGGAGGTTATACTTAAGCTAAGTATAACTTCCTTCCATGGTGCTGTAAAAGATCGATTAGCCTTGTGCGCGACCGATTAGGCTTCAAGATTGTCACGTGCGCTCCCTCCTAGTTTTTTTTCTTCCTCCATGTGAATACAGAGGAGAGTTTCTACTACATGTCCGAGAAACGCACTGATTCGCTAGTTGGGAGAGAGACGTGTTGGCACTTTCGCTGGAGGCGTTTGCGAGACCTGGGGACTTTGGCGGGTCTCTTGTATCTAATGTGCGGTTGCATAGGTACTATGGGGTACAGCGCGCTTTGCTCCCGTGTAAGCGCCGCCTAAACTGCCGTTCAGGCTGGATCACAGCGCCCGCCACAAAGTCTGTAATGGTGAAGCGGCAGTAGTTTGCCGTTTGTGGTTCGCCCGTGTCAGTGTGACAGAGCCACGTAACATAAGGTGTGCCCCTTCGCAGTGCCTCGCATGCGCTCTCTCAGTGTCGTGGTCATCGGCGACGGAAAGAGTACCTACCACATGGGCACACTGTACGCATGCGCCACTATGTCATGAATGAGAACTTTAGCATAACCTGTAAATGAATATTTCACAGCAAAACGAATTTGCAGCAACAACGCGCCAATATAGGCCGTTTTCACGGCAATACCATGGGCACCGCCGTGTTTAATTACCCGGCCACGCTTCCAGTGCTTGCCTCAGATACTTCCGTGGTCTCTGTGTTTGCATTGGATGTGCATGACGCCGGTGCACCTCAGGGGAACCTCTGCTTCAGCCTGGATAACGCGGACGGTCCCCGTCGAGGCTCCCTTCGCCGCGCTTCGCGCCAGGTGGCCTTGCTCTTTTTGGCAACTTCCTTGTCGGGCCTTGCGGTGAAGCATAGTAAAAAAAAAACTACTACAGATGGGAACGGGGAAATGGTATATAAAAATCCAAATTAAAATAAACAAGAAGAAAATCTATCATACGCGTGCGAGGATCTGCGGACCTCCCAGTGATGAGCTTAACGCTTTGAGGCGGCACTACTAAGCACGGATAGCAAGCTTATTTCGGAGTATTTAACTGCTGTCGCACAGAACAGCTCGGCTATAGGAACAAACGGAGCAAAGCTCAGTCCTCGTGCGTGGTACTGTGGTACCTTGGGCAGATTCGGGGCAGTGAGAGGCGCCACATGTCTCCCTAGCGACTCACGCACGTACGCGCGTCTCGGCCAAATACGAGAAAGTCTGCAGCATTTATACATGGGGGGCTGGGGATGTGCAGTTACGCACAGAGAGCAACTCCATCTGGTATATCAGCAGAGAAGCGAGCTCTGCATCATGTGACTTCTCCGCTGCATGTCATTGGTTGAGTCGCCTGAGTGCTTGCGCTAGTGAAAGCAGCTTCTTCTTGCAGGGACGTGCGACGACAGGTCTAACTGCAAAGTAGTTCGCGAAAAAAAGTTTCACGTGAAAGGGTGGAGAGATTCCGCGCACAATAGCTCACCCTGTACTGAACTAATGCAGACGGCAGCGTAAAGTCCGTACAGCGGATGGCCTTGGCGAAGCGGTCCGAAGTGGCATCCCAGTGCCGTTTGCAGTGGGCGGACAAGGGCAGCAGCGGCAACGTTATCTGCGTTGCGTTCTCCGACCTGTTCGGTGCCGCCGATGGTGACAACCTGGAGTACGAGTTGCTGCACCGGACGCGACAAGTAGTTCCCGACCAGCTTCCGATAACCGGTCCGAAAGGCTTCAAGCTGGAAGGAACCACCGGCTCTCTCAAGGACCAGTTCGGTAAACGCCATGGCTCTGCTACAGCGAAGACCTGCGTTGGAAGCCGATTTCGTTTGATGAGGCAACGAATTCTGGTAGGCGCGTGTAACTCTTATGGGGGTTTTGTAATGGCTTGTATTGGTAGGAGAAAAACGAAATACTTCTAAACCTCTCAATTTATTAAAGGGATACTAAAGGCAACTGTTATGTCACGCTGAATTATGCATAAATGTTTGAGCACGTTTAAGACGTCGCTAATGTCGATGGCAGAACTTTAGTAATTGAGACATTGAGCTAAACGATTTGACTCCACTGGGACCACCTAATACTAGTCTGATGACGTAGCGAACTCCTCATTCCATTTTTGTCGCTTGTACTGAACAACTGTTAATGAAAGGATCAGTGCATTGCATTATAACACGGAGGAAAATGTTACTTGTCTACTTCGATTCTTAGAATCAAAAGCTCGTTGATGCCATCTTTGCCAAAGACGCGTTGTTTCGTCGAAGGGTGTTTTCTCTTAACTCCGCGCAGCCCACGCTTTCATGTTTTAGTGGTTTCTGTATTACGTAGTGCTGCGCTTCTTTTCCTTGCTCGCGAAGCCTATAATAAAGGGGCAACCACATACACGCGATATTCAAGCAACAAGCAACGCGATAGGCGGATACGGTTTTGCTGCTGCGGCCCGCTGCGGGACCATCGTTACGTGGGCGCGACGTCGAGAAAATGAAGTAGCGACCTACTTTTGCTGTTGCCGTGATCAATACTATCGTATGCCGGCAAAAACAATCGCAAACATGTTATGAGGCCAATGACCTAACCAGAGGGTAGTATATATAGCTTAAATGCGCCGTCCTTGTCGTTAAGATTACACCCCGTGCCGTCCGCGGTATATCATGTGCCGTCATCTAAAAGTCACGAATGTTTCAAGATTTCGTGGTCTCTGAAACTAGCATGGATGTTTTTCACTTCGCGTGAGATGAGACGAAGCGAAGCAAAGTTACTGCAAAGGCTGACTTACTATTCCATGTGACAGGCAATAATTCTGCAACCAGCAGAAAATTTTGCGTCCTTGTGATGTTTTGGAATGCTGTCGGCTGTCACTTCACTCGGTTTCTGGGCCCGCTTATGTAGTTAAGCTAGAATAAAAAGAAGAAAAGAAAGATCGTAGCCGTGGCTAACGGTCGCCGTTTTACTCACCCGCGGCACTAAATGTGTCAACGTCGTAGGCAACGTCAGAATTCCCTTCACCTGGCCAGGTGATATCAATAGAGCTAGAATGCCGTCCCTTCAGACGCGATTTTCTCTTATCGTACGTGTTTTCTTGGCAAGAAACATGAGGCGCGTAGATTCTAGAATGGCATTGTAACAGCACACGTTGACATACTATTGGACTTTAGTGTCCCTTTAGGATTTGGCAGACGCATAGAGGAGAATATATTTGTGAAAGTCAGTAAAGAGGTTTGAATGGCTCAGAGTTAGCCTTTCTAAATATTAAGGGTGCTTACGACATTGTGGACAGAGCTGAAGGGTATAAATGCCTATATCGTATAAGTCCTCAGGGAATTACGTAGAGCCAACAAGGTACATATCATGAGGGCCCTCCATTTCCCTTTTAATACACGCTTTGCGGTAACATTATGCAAGTAAAATAAAAATCCCAGCAGAATCCAGCTTACCATGAGTGCCGACATTAATGCCATGAGCATTGGTGTGACACATCACATTGCCCCGCACAGACTCGTCATGTATGAAGCGTGTGTGTAGCCAGGCTCATCCTTCGCGGTCTTCCCTTGCCACTGTCGCTCCTGGCGACCTCACAGCAACGCATGCTTCACCGGCAGACGTGCAGCTGTGGAGTGCTATTCACGCTTCATCGCTTACTCAAGGCGACTAAATCAGCGTCACCTGAGACTTACGGACAAGCAACTACGTTCCGTATCACCGGCTTTTCGACTGCCCAGAGCTAACAGGCGAGACGAATGCCCGCCCGGACGGCGACTGGATCTGGCATCGACGGTGACGCGCAAACAATGACACCTCATTTCTAGATGACAGCGCCGCCCTCTGACTACCGCGAAGCCCATCCTCCCGATCCTGACACGTTGGCGGTCACGAAGAGGCCACTAATTGATGAAAGGTGCAAGTGTCGAGGATCCCCGGGGGAACCGCATCGACATCAGGTTCGCAGTTTCTAACGGGGTTGCCTGCATTGTGGAGACGGTTGTGCAACGTTGGAGGCAGGAGTCCGGCAAAAAGGTGGGACGTCATGGGCGGCATATTGTGAACGCTTCGGCGTTTGTGGCTGGCCAAGAAAAAGAACAGAGAATTACGTCGAGGAGTCAAAGGGGGAAATAAATAGGATAAAAAGCGGATTTGGACTGCCGTGAATCCTCGGACGTGCAAAGACTTTAGCGTGCAGTGTGATCGGAGAGATGCAGCCATTTTTGTTAAGCTCGATCATGTATATATGTACATGTTTATTTATTTATTTATTATCATACTGCAGGCCGCGTGGCCCAAGCAGGAGGGGCATGGTAACAAATAAACGTACACGTATAAAAGGCAGAATTGCAAAAATATGAAATTCAAGAAATGAAACAATATAGCACGAAACAGCAATGTTAGTTAGGATATACTAATAATATGAGTTTGAATTGATTCAGGTGAGTTCAGATGATCGAAAGGGATGAGGTTTCATTCTTCTATAGTTCGAGGAAAGAATGAAAATTTAGAGAGGTTTGTCCTGGCAACGTAAGGGGAGAGAGCGAGGGGTGGGAATGACGGGTTTTCCTGGATGCGGAAAGTGTTATGCATGGACTAGGATCTAAAGAAAATTTACGGTTTATCAAGGAGCAAAGGAACTGCAGACGTATTATTTTTCGCCTCGTTTGAAGGGTGTGAAAACCATTTGTCCGCAGTAATTCAGTTACAGACTCTTCTCGGCCGTATTTGGAAAAATAAAACGTGTGGCTCTTCTCTGTATCCTTTCAAGGGCGTTAATGTTGATTTTGGTAAACGGGTCCCAAATAACGCACGAGTATTCCAATTCGGGTCGTGAAAAGGTGGTATAGGCTAAGGATTTTACTTCATGGGATGCGTGTTTAAGCTTATGGCGAAGTAGACATAGCTTTCTGAAAGCAGCGGAGGCGGTAGCAGCAATATGGCTATTCCAATTTAGGTTGTTAGTAATTGCAATTCCAAGATACTTGTACTCGCTTACTTCGGCCAAGGGATCTTGGCCAATAGAATAAGAAAATTTTAGGGGTAGTTTTTTGTTTGTTATACGTAGAAGCACCGATTTATCGGAGTTAAGTTTCATTCCCCACTTGTTGCTCCACTCAAGAATGTTGTTTAAGGCTAAATGAAGAGATAGTTGATCATGAACTGTATTAATATCGTTAAAAATGATACAGTCGTCTGCGAACAGACAAATATTGACAAAGGCCTCTATTACATCAACTATGTCGCTACAATAAATAAGAAATAGTGGTGGGCCACGGACCCTGCCTTGAGGCACGCCAGAGGTTACTGAAACAGAATCGGACTGCTGCCCATCAATCACTTCGTACTGTTTTCGACGCGTCAAGTAAGCTAAAACCTAGGACAGGATAAAGGCAGGAAGACCAAGGAATTCTAATTAACAAATTAATTTGTCGTGAGGAACATAAACCTATTGTCATCTTTTGAACGTCGCTCGGTACTTCTTGCTCCCGGCACCTGACGCGGTACGATCCATGGAACCTTCGTAGCCGCAGGGACACCCGATTTCACAACAGCGGTGGCAGCGGTGTATCGGTCGGCTTTGGCTACATTGGTGTGGTGGACGCATCGCGTCGGGCTCCCGCAATTTGCTCAAATTAAGTGCGATATTTGCGAAACCAGTGCCATCGCACCGCGGCATCACGTTTATGAAGATCGGTCGCCGTTTGTGGCACGACACCACTTCCAGAATGCAAGGCTTACGTAAGTTGCCTTTTCAGGTCACGTTCGCCTGGGTCGTGTGTTCCGGGCTGCTCGGTTCATGCCATGTTGCTGCAGAGGATTCGCTTCCAGCATGGCCGCCATGGTTGCGCAGGACGCTAGGCTTGGACACAGCCAGCCATCTCACCTGGCAACATGGATCCAGCACGACTACGCTGAACTAAAAATTTCGAAACAAAAACAGGAGGCCGCTGAAGGTGAAATCAAGCTGCTGGACGCCAAGGTCACCGCACTGGTTGATACTCCCGCATCCGGAAGCTCGGCTGTTACAACAGCAGGTGCTGATTTCCTTCGCGGTGTGTCTGATCGATTGGTCGCAATTTCTTCACGGTGCGATGAAACTACGAATAGAATGCGACGCTCAAACCTGCTCTTCTTTAACATAGACGACGACGAAAAAGAGGACTGGGCTGCGTCCGAGCAGAAGATTGTCGATTTCTGAGCTGAAAATTTGACTTAAGCCTATCAGCCACGCACTTCGAAAGGGTGCGTAGATTAGGCAAGCACGCCGATAACAAAAAGAGACCCATCATAGTGAAGTTGACCTCTTATAAACATAAAGAACGCATCTCGTCATCTGCGCGAAAGCTTAAGGGCTCCGGGTTTTCGATACGAGAAGACTTCTCCCCAGCAACACGAGAAGCAAGAAGAAAACTGATCGTATTCGCGAAGGCGAAAAGAAAAGTATTTCAAGCTAAGCGTCTACAGAATGCGCATAGATGACACAACCTACGTGTACGACGGACTCACTACCACAGTAGTGCAGCTGAGTCGATAGCTGAAGCATAGCACTCGAACCCATGACAGCCAGCAGGCACCAGAACCTCGGATCATACCGTCACTACCAATATTTTTTACTAATATTCAAAGCCTTGTGCGCAGGCTCGATGAAGTTTATTCTTTCCTAGACGATACAGGTTCTGACATTATCATCTCCACGGAAACATGGCTCCATCCGGACATTTCAGACAATGAAATAAGTCCCATACATACCACGTATAATATTTACCGATGTGATCGCACTAGTAAATGTGGTGGAGGCGTACTTATAGGCGTTAGGAAGACGGTAACATCACATTTAATTGATTCCGACACTAACCTAGAAATTGTATGGGTTGTATTGGAACCTCACCGATGGCACCGGCTGTTGGAACCTCAGCGCTGCCACCAGCTGTTGGAACCTCAGTGCTGACACCCGTTATTGCAATCGGACCGCTGGCGCCCGTTGTCGCAAATGGGTCGCAGGCTCCAAGGGTAGCGTTGGCCTGGCGGCCTGGGGCACACTGGAAGCATCCGAAGGTCCCAGCAAAGCATGAGTCGACTGCTAACAGAACAACTTGTTTATTCTAGCATCGCAAAAGAGCGGCCGGTCAGGTCGACCGAAGTGGAGAGACGGGAGAGCACGTTACTCAACAGAAGAAATCGGAGCCTCTCTCTTGGCGTCCGGGAGCAGCTGCTTTTATACTCTTGGCGTCGCGGGCAAGAAGGAAGGTCACGAGATGACACCACGTGACAGCGAGGCACGGACGGACTGAGAGACATGTAGAGACAAGGAGGTGACGCATCAGCCGGGCCGGCGCCGGTCAGACCTCCTCGCTTCACACTGGGGGAGCTCCTCTCCCCAGCTGCCGCGCTTTGACAAGCGTGGGCACACACACACACACGCACACACGAAGACAGGTGGCACTGAAACATGCCGGGACGCGCTCGGCGGGGATGCGTCGCGGCCGCTCCGAACGGGCCAAAATGTCCGCCGCTTTGAACGAAGCCCCGGCGTCCGTTGAATCCGCGCCGGCTACACCGCGCGTCATAGGCGAAACGTAACAGACTGCCCCGCCGGGGGAAGGAGATCCCGATGGTCAGGGGACTGCATCCGCTGTCCGGAGGGATGTCGCTCGATGATGCTCATAACCGAAGTCGGTCGTCCCTCGGCGTTTCTTGAGCGCAGCGCACCGAGAAGGCCTCGTTCTCACTTTCAGGTTCACACAGGACACTGCAAAGTGACTTCGGGAGAGTTCTCATTTTTCTCTCGTTCCCAGCAAGCGTTAGAACTACGCCGAAACTCAGCCGCTCAGTCAGCAAGCACGGCACAGCCCTCACTAAGCCATGCCAGGCTCTTTCCCCTTTTATACTACTGCCTAGTTCCTTACAGTAGTCTAGCAGCACTCAGAACGCGTCCACAAATCGGAAAATTGCACTAGAAAGCACATCATCACTTTGAAACACTACACAAAAGCAATATGTTAAAAATCCTGCCTCAGGAATAAAAACATCAATAACAAACAATTTTGAGGCTGATTCCCACGTTAGGGGCTTCGACTTAAGCCATCGGCGTTACCGTTGAGACTCCCCTTTTTGTAACGCACCTCAAAGGAATGTTGTTGCAAAGCGACGCTCCAGCGCAGGAGGCGGCCATTTGTGAAAGAGATAGTCTGCAGCCATTGGAGAGGGCAGTGATCTGTTTCGAAGCATGCGAAGCGGAGATCGCAGCGAGCGACCGTACACGAGCTCAGCTGGCGAACACCCCGTAGCGGCATGCGGCGCGGTCCTTAATGCAAACATCACCCCAGGCAGAAACAGCTCCCAGTCAGTTTGTTGTTCAAACCGCAATGCTCTCAACACGCGCTTCATGACGGAGAGGAGCTTCTCAAGGGAATTCGACTGTGGGTGGTACACTGAGCTGTGTAACAGCTTTACCCCACACCTTTCAAGAAAACTTGTCGTCAAAGCGCTAGTAAACACTGTGCCCTGATCTGATTGGATTTCCGCAGGAAAACCAACTCGCGCAAATATGGACAGCAGTGCATTGACTATCTCAACTGAGCTGAGTTCTTTAAGCGGCACTGCTTCAGGGAATTTTGTCGCTGGGCAGATCACAGTCAAAATGTGTCTGTACCCCATGGCTGTTACCGGCAGAGGTCCCACTGTATCAATAACGAGCCGTCTAAAAGGCTCCGTAATGATAGGTACCAACTTCAACGGCGCCCTCGATTTGTCCCTTGGTTTGCCCACCCGCTGACAGGTGTCACATGTCTTCACAAAGTGGTCTGCGTCCCGAAAACACCCTGGCCAATAGTACTCTTGCAAGAGACGGTCCTGAGTTTTCTTAACTCCTAGGTGTCGGGACCACGAACCCCCATGCGACAAGCGCAACAGATCCTGACGATAGCATTGAGGCACGATCAGCTGATCGAACTCCACTCCCCTGCGGTCTAGATACTTCCGGTACAGGACCCCACCTCTTACCACAAAGCGAGCATTTTTCTTGGCGATACCTTCCTTGACAATGCAGCGTATGTTTTCTAGGCTGCCATCCTTCTTTCGCTCGGCTATCAAAGCCGACCGGCTGACTTTTAGCAACCTGTTAAGTCCGTCTGACGTAGGCGCGATGAGCAAATCTGCAGATAGCTCTTCTAACTTTCCCGCATCGGGCATTTCCTCTCCAGTATCTGCTGCCTTTAACGCTACAGACTCAATTTTATTCAGTTCGGGCGTGCTCTGAATATCAGCTTGCTGCGCCTCTGACCCTCTCTCATTGTTCGACAACGTCGGCCCCGCAACTACCGCCTTTGCAGCGAGCTCCCGAACCTTCGATCTGGTCAAGGCCTGAACGCTAGCCTCACCAAACAAAAGCCCCTTCTCGCGCAGGAGGTGATCGGACCTGTTCGAAAATAGGTACGGGTACTGAGGGGGCAGCATAGATGACACTGCGGCCTCCATCTCAAGTGCTCCGAAAGGTCCTTCAATAAGCACTTTTGCTATGGGCAGACACACGCTATGAGCGTCCACGGCTTGCTTGATCCATGCGCACTCGCCCGTGAACATATCGGGTTCTACGTAAGAAGGGTGAACTACATCCATTGTAGCTGCGGAATCGCGAAGCACTCGGCACTCTTTCCCGTTCACGAGGAGGTCTCGCATGTAAGGCTCGAGAAGCTTCATGTTCTCGTCAGTGCTGCATAATGACAAAAACACGACTTTTGTTTTTGTTTCCGGACAGTGCGCCGAAAAGTGACCCGGCTTTTGGCACGTATAACACACGCGCACTTGCCTCGTCTCGAACCGCTTTCTGCGTTCGGCTTCGGCTGCCGCCGTCTCCTTACGTTCGGTCGGACTGCTTTCACTCGCATCCGCACTACGTGTGTCCCCCTTTGCTCTCATGGGCGTGAACTTTGGCCTCTCAAACTTAGAGCCAAATTCACCCTTTTGACCGTCCTTAGCTCCGCGAGCCCGACGCGTCACAAACTCTTCGGCTAGCTCAGCGGCTCTAGCCACCGTACTAACGTCTGGCCTATCCAAGACCCAGTACCGCACGTTCTCAGGTAACCGACTATAAAACTGTTCTAGCCCGAAAGACTGCAGAACTTTCTCGTGGTCACCAAACGCTTTCTCTTCTTTGAGCCACTCCTGCATGTTTGACATTAGCCTGTAGGCAAACTCTGTATATGACTCGCTTTTACCTTTCTCATTTTCCCGAAACTTCCGACGCAACGCCTCCGCTGACAGCCTGTACTTTTTTAGCAGACTCGATTTCACTTGGTCGAAATCCTCTGCCTCCTCTCTATTCAAGCGAGCGACTACGTCGGCCGCTTCGCCGGGTAACAAAGTGAGCAAGCGCTGTGGCCACGTTTCCCAAGAGAACCCCTGCTTCTCGCACGTTCGCTCAAAGTTAACCAGGAACAAACCAATGTCCTCTCCAAGCTTAAACGGCCGCATCAGGTCAGTCATTTTAAACAATACTCGTTCTCCTGCACCGTGTGCCTGACTTCCATTACGAGCGCGTTCCATCTCTACCTCGAGACGCTTCATTTCCAAAGCGTGATCGCGCTCTTCTTTTTCTTTCTCTTTTCGTTCAAGCTCATCTTTCTCTTTTCGTTCTTTTCGTTCAAGCTCATCTTTCTCTTTTCGTTCTCTAAGTTCGCGCTCCCGTCTTTTTGCCGTCTCCCTCTCCTCAATGGTCTCAAGGCATTCCGACAGCTCGTCATCCTCAGCTCCTAACTCAAGAATAGCCCTTAGCAGTTCTGGTTTTCTGAGTTTGTCTGAGACATCCAGACCCAACTCTCTTGCAAGCTCCAACAATTTCGGTTTGCGCAACGACTTCAAATCCATGGCTGCTCTGAATGCTGCTTTCTCTACTGCCTACTATTGTCTTGCCGCAAACTAACCCGGCAGCAACGACAACCACAATTACCAGCTCTGTTTCTGACACTAACAAAAGCCTGGCAAAACTCAGAAGAAGAAAGTCCCGCACTCACCAAACCTCGCAGCCAAGAATTCAGCGCAGTCGTTCCGCTGCAGGCAACCAGTCATCACACAGGGCTCGTTGCACTGCTCCCGGATGGTCGTTGTGCTGCTCAGCATACAGTCAACCGCATATCTTCGCTGCTGGCCTCCGTTGTCGCGATCTCACCGCTGGCAACCAGCTATTGGAACCTCACCGATGGCACCGGCTGTTGGAACCTCAGCGCTGCCACCAGCTGTTGGAACCTCAGTGCTGACACCCGTTATTGCAATCGGACCGCTGGCGCCCGTTGTCGCAAATGGGTCGCAAGCCCCAAGGGTAGCGTTGGCCTGGCGGCCTGGGGCACACTGGAAGCATCCGAAGGTCCCAGCAAAGCATGAGTCGACTGCTAACAGAACAACTTGTTTATTCTAGCATTGCAAAAGAGCGGCCGGTCAGGTCGACCGAAGTGGAGAGACGGAAGAGCACGTTACTCAACAGAAGAAATCGGAGCCTCTCTCTTGGCGTCCGGGAGCAGCTGCTTTTATACTCTTGGCGTCGCGGGCAAGAAGGAAGGTCACGAGATGACACCACGTGACAGCGAGGCACGGACGGACTGAGAGACATGTAGAGACAAGGAGGTGACGCATCAGCCGGGCCGGCGCCGGTCAGACCTCCTCGCTTCACACTGGGGGAGCTCCTCTCCCCAGCTGCCGCGCTTTGACAAGCGTGGGCACACACACACACACGCACACACGAAGACAGGTGGCACTGAAACATGCCGGGACGCGCTCGGCGGGGATGCGTCGCGGCCGCTCCGAACGGGCCAAAATGTCCGCCGCTTTGAACGAAGCCCCGGCGTCCGTTGAATCCGCGCCGGCTACACCGCGCGTCATAGGCGAAACGTAACAGTTGCGTGCATGACTCGTTTTGAAAAATTATTGTTAGGTTGTGGTTATCGTCGTTCTGACTCAAGTGTGTTGTTTGTTAGCGACCTGCGAAACAGTATAACTAACGCCGTTAGGGCTTGTCCGGCTGAAAGTATTTTTCTCTTCGGCGAATTTAATTTTCCCTCCATAAACTGGGAGCAGTTGTCATCGACCTGCCGCCTTTCTTCAGACTTCATTGCCTTAACATTAGATTTTAACCTGTCACTGATCGTAAGTCAGACCACTCGTGATTCCAATATACTGGATCTAGTATTGACAACGGACCCTAATACTGTTGAAAAAATAACATATCTAGATGGTTTCAGTGACTATAAATTATTTGCAAGTAAACCTTAAAGTCCCGTGGCGCTTTTCTGGTGCCACAACTAAGATAATTTGTGACTATAATAGATGAAAGTACAGTGTTATTAACACTGAAGTTGAAACATTTCTTGTTAGTGTACTACTTCCTTGTTTCAGTAACCGAACAGTTCAAGAAAACTGGGATTTGTTCAAAAACAAGTTAATAGCACTGGTTAGTCAACATGTACCGTAAATAAAATAACAAATGATAAATGTAACCCGTGGTTCACTAAGTCACTTAACAAACCAAGAGATAAAAAAGCGATTGTGCGCGGCCGCAAAACGCGCGTCCACTCCCAGATCTTGGGAAAAAATACAGCGACTTCTTGAAAAGCTACTGCTCTAGGGTACGCGCTACCAGAGATAAGTACTTTTCGAACGATCTGCCATCCCTGCTCACAACTAACTCAAAAAAAATTTGGGAATCAGTGTGTCCGGAGCGACAGGACAGGAACGTCATCTTGCATGATAATGACCCCATTCCAATTCCAGAAGATGACTGTCCAAACGCGTTCAGTTCATTCTTTTCATCAATATGCACCATAGAAAACGATTCAATTGTGCCTCAGGTAGCTGATCCTGACCACCCTTTTTACAGCCCATCCACATTACTGTCGACGGCATCGCATCCATTATAAATAATCTGAAAGTGTCCACATCAGCAGGCGTTCACGACATCAAGATACTAAAAACACAATATCAGTCTCGATTAAACAATTTATAAGTTCCTTCTTTGAACACTCGTCGTGATGTAGCCCTTTTATTGCTGTTTCACAAGTACGTTCACGGACCAAGGCGATCACGAATAGCTCTGCAAGTTTCTTCATTCACCTCCCAAAGATTGCATAATCTTCTTTCTTTCACGCGCATCTTTGGTAAAACAGACGCTTTTAACTCATCTGCACTACCACGTGTCATCTTCTTGTGGAACGACCTTCCCGATATCCTGGTAGCTGAAGCTAATAACAAAGGAAAAATTCCGTCACGACATAAACATTCATTTGTTATTTAAAAAAAAACTTCTTGTCTGCGTTGCGGCTTGTATGCATTTTTTTCTTTTTTCGACCTGAGAATTTCAGAGTTTATGTGGACTTGACTCTTCGCTGTATTCTTGTTAAATAAGCGCTTTATATTCTGTATAATTGTCTGCTCTTTATACTGTGTAAAATTTTTGAAGCTTCCCTTACCCAATGCCCATTCTTCGGACCTGTAAGGTATTTTGAGTAAATAAATAAATGTAGGCTTCACTTCAAGACCGTTTTCGAGCGTGTAAGTTTATTTTGTGCACTTCCGCGAGGACTTTCGGGCCCGAGGCGGGCGCCACGTCGGCTAATCCTAACGTCGAGTAGGGCCCCGCTAACCCTAACGTCGCACTCGCCGACGAGTTCGCCGCTTGGAAGGGCGCCGGGGCTCCCACTTGCACAGAGGCATCTACCCAAGTCTTGCGAACTGCACTGAAATGAATTACGTAGTGATCGGCCGAGAACTCGACCCCTCGAAGGTTTCCGTCAGGAACGGGTGGTTCGACATCGCCCCACGAAGAACGACCAAGCCTAAGCCTAACCTCAACGTGGCAGCCTCGGCGCCAGAGCGAAAGTACCCAACCCCATGTCGGCCCGTAAAGAAATAATCAAGGCAAGTAGAATGCCCTTACTCCCGGAAAACGAGACCAAAGTAGTAATTCGCATCCGCGGCGGATGGAACATCGCCAAAACCGGACACCTAGAAATTGTGCAGCCCACTCAAGAAGCAGCCGGATTTGAACCGATGCAGTGCGACGGGGACGCGATTGGCCCCAATCTATAAACATCATGTTCATGTGTTCCCCCCTACACGAGAATGTCAACGGATATTTTAAAATTCAAAGCGTTGCCCTCGCCGGGCCAGACGTACCAGGCCTCCTCCTACCAGACTGCACCGGACGACACGTGCAAGGGAGTCATTCGCAACATTCCGCTCCACCAAACGCAAGAAACGATAACCAGATCCGTCGTCAACCCGAGAAACTCACTCGCACTGGCGGCGAAGCGCATTAGGGAAACCAGGACGGAGATCGTGGTCTTCGAAGGACACAAAGTTCCGAACCACGTGTTGTACGGATGTGCCTGGGTAGTGTGTTCACTCTATAGGAAGCAGATCGCCATATGTCAGGCTTGTGGCAAACCGAGCAAACTTATGCCCCACACCCGAGAAGCAGGCTTGCAGGGGCTGCGGCATTCCAGACCCCGGAGCAGATCACGCATGTGAAGAGGTCTCTTGCGCAAAGTGCGGCAGGAAATACCACTCGGCCAGCAAGGAATGCAAGAACAGATATCAGGTCCCGTACGTGGTACGCAAGCGAAGAATCGAGTACAAGCTGGTAGCCATTGCGGCCAAGAAACTTCGAAAAAAGGCGACGAGTCTCTTAAGGCAGTACGGCGCAGGTGCCGCGCAGCTGCCAGACGGACAGCACGAGCCCAGAGGACGCTCCAGATCCAGAGGGAACTCGGGATCCCTATATGCAAGGTCGCAGGAGCCGCAGGAGCCGTGGTCGCAGGAGCCGTTCCCGCTCACCCGTGAGCCGGGGCCGCTCCAACTCGGAGGTGCGTTTCGCACCCCCGGCCGGAGCCAACAGCAGGGCCCAGTGCGGCGAGGTGACAACGGGATGCCAGGCCTCCGCGACGGCGGGGACGCTGCCTACTAATGCGGGCCGCTGAGGGACCATTCTCAGCTGTGCTTGCAAGTGTGGCCAGAAAATAATGTACTCAAAGTTATCTTAGAAATAATTAAAACATTCGACCAGGACACAGGTCACGCACATGGACATTTCACCCAGTCCGATTCTCTCCAGCGCAGCGGAATCAGAAACGACAAGTCAAACCCCACCCGCGGGCACACCAGCCACCAAGAAGCGCAAGGCCAAGACCACGGAAGGCGACATGCCTGTCAATGATATAGACGGTAAATGGACAATATCCTTAGTACCCTAGGTCAGCTTCAATTCGATGTCGAAGCACTAAATAAGGGACACAGCAGACTAGTAGAAGTGGTCGACGGCCTAACGAGCAGGGTAGAAGTGACGGAGAAGGGCTTCGGCGCCGGGATCGAGGGTCTCGAGAGAACCGCCTTTACTCACTAAATGACACCGGTCAACTTTCCTGCCTTCCCCGTGGTCAGAAGGAACACTGGAACAAGCGGTATCTTCATACGCAGAACGGAGGTACAGTCCGTAACAAAAGTAGAAAGAAAAAAAGAGAAGGCAAATAAGCGAGAACCAGGCGACAGGCACTAAGCGCAAACGAGCAATGAAGGCAAGCTAATAATCTGGCAATTGAATGGTCGCCGGTTCCGCAACAAGAAAGTGGTCTGGGTATGATCGTAGAGGCTAAAGACGTCAATGCCTCTATGGTTCAGACGCTCATCACCAATACCAACACCGCTATCGAGCTCATCAGAAGAATTGCCAATAGACATGGGGGGCCTCAAGGAACACAATCTCATCAAACGCATACACGAGTTCGTCACCTGTCACTTCGCATACGTTGCGGCAATGCTCAACTGGTCAAGATCCGAAAGAGACAGACTCAATGCCCAAATCAGGAAGGTCACCAAGCAAGCCCTCGGCATTCCGACCTGCACCAGCACCGAGAAGCTGGGGCACCTAGGCATGCACAACACCCTGGAAGAAATTGCTGAAGCCCAGCAGCGCACCCAGCTTGCTAGGCTTTCGACGACGCCTCCGGGGCGCACCATCATAGGGAAACTAGGCTTCGCTCAAGAAAACGTAGAAAAAGACTTTGAGGACCTCCCAAGGGACATCCGCGCCAAAATCCCGGTCCGACCTATACGCAGACACGTACACCCCGAAAACAGCAGTGGCCGACGACAAGCGAGAGGACAAGTACTCTTTAACCAAGCCTTGGCGAACCGCGAACGCTCAGCTTTTGTGGACGTGGTGGCATACGCGGGAAACAAAGCTTTCGCAGTGGCGGTTGTGGACGGCCGCGGATCCACAAAACCCGCAGCCACAGTAATCGCAAGGAAGCCTGAACCAGCCGAACAGGTTGCGATCGTCGTTGCGCTCATCGGCGACAATCTTTCTCACAGCTACAGCGACTCCATAGCCGCTATCAGAGCTTTTTAAAAGGACAGGGTTTGCGCACAGGCTCTCAGAATTGTCACAAAGAGATTAAGAACCACGTCATATACTGGTTCCCTACACACTTAGGACCAAAGACCTTAACGCCTTAACGCCCCAACCTTAACGAGGTGGCTCACAAGGCTGCGCGTGCTTACAGTCCACGTGGTTTCAACCGACCACTCGGAGAACAAGGACGCGCCCACTACGTACGATGAAATCACTAAACACTACTACCTAGAACGTAGAGAGTATAGCACGCCACACCACACGCTCACTTGAGCTCAAGCGGTTACACTCAGAATGCCACAAACAGACACATACCTCACGCAAGGAGACTGCACCACTACATGCCTGAGCTCTACGACAAGTTTTATGCGAAGCATATTACGAGGGCTCAACCCAGCTCCTCAGGCGCGGCGGTGACCATGAAATCACGTGACACCGTGACGTCACGACAGAGGAGAAGTGGCTTTGGCTCAACTCTTGCAAGACGGGCTGGGTGGGAATCGAACCAGGGTCTCCGGAGTGTGGGACGGAGACGCTACCACTGAGCCACGAGTACAACGCTTCAAAGCGGTACAAAAGCGCCTCTAGTGAATGCGGTGTTGCCTTAGAAACGCGCTGTTTCTAAGGCGTGCGTCTCTTGCTCAGGCGCACATTTCGTTGCCGCGCCGAACGCTGCTTTGCTCGACGCTCACCGCGTCCAATGCGGGGCGCGTAGTCGCTTCCCTGTAGCCCATTGTCTTACACCCCTTGGCGGGTCGACGGGAACGCTGTCGCGTTCCACTCTTGAAGGCGAAGAAGTAATGCATGAGTTGTTTCTTCGTCTAGCCGAACCAAATATAGCCAAGCAACAGCAGTTCACCAGGCTAAACAGTGGTTCAACAACTAAAATAAAGGCTAGTATGCTTCGCATCCTGGGCTTAACCTTACCTAAGCCACAGCCATTTTTACTTTTCGAAGTCGATTCAGTGTGGTCGCACGTCCCTTTCCGGACTCGAAGCTGGGAAATTATAATGGACGACGCAGACCGAGTAGGGCTGGACGTAGAGTTTCGGCCCAACGCACGCTGCGCTTCGATTGCGTCGGGAAAAAGCAGCGACGCCGTGATTCCCCTGGTATGCTTTTACGCGGTCGCGTGCGCCTCAGTGTTGCCTGCACGCTCAACTGCGCCAATTCGTTATTCCGCCCGATTGAAAAGTTTTATGCGAAGCATACTAGCCGCACAACCACGCTCTTTCTCGCTGCGCCGCGCGCGGCCGCGTAGCTACCATATGACGTCATAACAGCAGCAAAAGCGGAGGCTCAACTCGTGCGCTCGCTTGCGGCCGCGTAGCTACATAGCCGGGTCTCAGCTCGTGCGCTTGCCTGCATGAGTTGTTTCTTCGTCTAGCCGAACCAAATATAGCCAAGCAACAGCACTTCACTAGGCTAAACAGTGGTTCAACAACTAAAATAAAGGCTAGTATGCTTCGCATCCTGGGCTTAACCTTAGCTAAGCCACAGCCATTTTTTATTGCACCAATTGCAATACATCGCTTAACTACTCTCATTTGCTGTGACCATGCTCGCAAGCTCTCATGAACCCCAAACGGACAAGCGCAAGTTTTAAGAAGCAATCCGGAGCGAAGAACTCGCTCCCGAACTTTGGGCCGTCCAGCATGTCCATGACGCCACCAGGAAACTCAACCTCCTGATTCTGTCGTGGGAGACACCCACTCCAGGAGAGCCCCAAAGCTCTCGTGGCCTGCAGGACCTTGAATGAAATTGATTTCCTTGATTCCTTCGCTATACTCATTAGCGCAGGCAGTCGGTAATAACGTTCAGTGTTGTTAGTGATTTTGTCTGGTAGACCAGGAATATAGTGTCTCGCAGGCTGAACTACTCGTGAGGAAGAAACACAGGGTGCACTGTAAACACACATTGCACTGTGGATCGCGTTGGCCCTGCCAACCGAAATGATTGAATGATTAGCGCTTGTGCAGAATGAGGATGGGAGTTGACAGGAGGCCGGTGAGGCGACGAAATTTATTTCCTAATGAAGGAGCACTAAGAGCGAGAAATTCTTCAATCTGCTGATTCTGCTGAACGGCGGGCTAGGGAATTAGTGCCTGATGTTCGCACTTCATGTCGCCAGAACTCTCTCTGGGTACAAATAGGTAGATGCTGGGAGAGAATGTTTGTGCTTTCTAGCGGGCACTGTTTTGGAAATTTTCCTTCTTTAAATGACGAATTCCAGTTTTAACGAAGGATGAATTTGGAAGGTAAACGAGATCGCTACGGAAAAACTTGAAGTGCAGGATCTCCTTTTAATCTGCGAGGAGTTGGACATTTCCGTTCAACTTCCGCAAAAACGGAAGAAGCTGTTCTCGACGTCATGAAGACAAGATGTTATGGTGGAGGAAGCTGACGAAGCTTGGGAAACCATTGTTGACAGAAAGCAAAGAGCAGGAGGAGTGCAATAGGCGCAAGCGCGAAGCTGTAGAGAGGCGCGAGAGTGAAGTAGAGATGCGAGAGCGTGAAGAGGCAGAAAGGCGCAAGCGTGACACAGAAATGCGCCAGAGGCGCATGCAGGAGGCCACGCAACGGCACGCTGTTAGGATGAAAGAGCTTGAGCGGGAACGTCAGACGCTTAGATAGCAGATAGCACTACGCCAGCTCCACAATTTCAGGGCACACCAGCATATGGTTAATTCCATCACTGGTTATGAACGGTTGTGTTTGGAAGGAGGGTGTCAGCCAGGACATGTGGACCGAGCGATTAAGAATGCTGCCACCCTTTAGTGTCGCTGCGCGTTTCATGAACTGCTTGTCCGATCAGAAAGCGCGAGATTACGCCAAGGCTAAGAAGGCTTTGTTCAGCGACTTTGGTGAGCATTTCAGACCGACTTTTAATGCCAAAATGAGAGATAAAAAGCAGAGCTTCTCGAACGTAATGCTAGCAGTGAAAAAGCTACCTTAGAAAGCTTTGGAAAAGTTGCGGAGCAAGTAAAGCACACTGAGAGCGAAAATATTGGCGGTTTTCCCGCTTTAAGAACAGAGGACCCTTTAGGCCAAGTATGTATGGAGGTGGCCATTTCGGGCAGCTTGTCAGAGCTATTCAACTATTTCTTTTCGAATAGGCCGGAGCAAACGCTGACCGAACGAGGAGAATCCTTCTCCAATATGGGAGCTTACAGGGCTAACACACGGGAGGAGACTCGGAGACTGACACGCGCGTACCCTATTGAGCAGCAGTCAGAGGACCATGAAAAGATTCCCGAGACAGCTGCGCGCAGTAACGAGTCAAACTTGTTAGTAGCCGGAAGCGATGGGAAGGCATTTGCCGAAGAGAGCGGCGGTTTCGCCGCACCAGAATCGGAGGGCCTTTTAGGCCAAGCGTGTACGGAGTCGGCTATTTTGCCCAGCCTTCCAGAGAAAGTCGCCTATTTATTTTATAAAATAGGTAGATTTGTGAAGTCAGAGAGGGTAACGAAATGTCATGTGCGTGTGCGAATGATGCCAAACAGAAGAGGGATAGGCACAAGATGAAAAAGCCGGACACGGTCGGTGTCGAGGCGTCCAGAATCAAACATTCTAAGCGGCAAGGCGACAGAGCCAAATGCTCGAAGGTTAGCATCCAGCCAGAGACTGTAAAACAGCGAAGGAGGGTAAAGCCCAAGCCTAGGCGTTTTCTGAGATCAGGGATCGGCGTGACGCACGTCGTGAAAAGGAGAGTTTCGCGAAGATTCAGGCGTAGCAACCGTCGCCTGACCACATAGCGTACAGCGCATTGTAAGCAGAGGGACAAAGGGAAGCGAACTGTAGGCTACTACAACAACCGGCCACTCGCGGGGACAAACAAAGGCAACTGCTTTAAGGGGACAGCGCGCGCGCGGGTTTGTGAATGTAGCTCTTGTCTAGTACTTGGACTGTGCTGTTCTAAAGTTGCAGCTACGAGGTGCTTCAGACAAATTAGCGTCGTTTGCCTTCTTCGTGACCGCACCTTGTGAAAACTCCGGAATGCGTGACACCCTCGAGCTCGTTGGAAAGAAAGGGACGCGTTTGAGGCCCGAGAATAAAGAAATTGGAAAGACGGGTTGCAAATCGTTTTGTCCTTTTGTATTCATTCTGTATTCAGCTTAGTTGCACGTTGAACGCTTGGGAGGCGTAAGGAATACCGCAGTTTTTTTTTTGTTAAGTTGTTAGCCTTTTCGGCTTAGGTTAGATCCACAACTGCAAGTGGAAGGTTTAAGCGATGACACGTGTAGAAAGGTAAGGCAAAGTGTCAGTGTTGCAAATAGTTTGAAAAGTCACGCACAACTTGATAAGCTACGATTCTTGCGGGAAATCATAATTAGTCGTGTTTTATTTGGCAAGAGTGCTTTTTGTTTTGTAGGCACTTTTTGTAGATTGAGTTCATGAGCTTTCATTTCTTCAACGATATTATTATTTCGGGCGCTTAAGTTTCAAGAACTGTTGCTAGACAGAGGGCATTGTTGATCTCTTCTACTCGTGGTATGGCAGATCTTTGAGTTAGTTTGATGTTTGCGCACATGAAAACGTGATGGATGAAGCTTAAGAAAGGAAAGCATCAGTGTTTTGTTTTTTTTAATTGCATGGAGAGGTAGGCTGAAGATAGAAAGCCTCAGTGTAATTTTGATTGCGACTTGTTTTTCATAGTTCGCACGATTTTTTTTTCGACACTTTTCTTAACAATTAGTCGGATTTGATGCTTTCTTTTAATTACGCTCCATCGTATTACGTAAAAGACGTATGTCATATAAATATGGCCACCTGCTCGGATGGAGCACAACTCCACAACAGCACAATTTAGAAGTGCGCTAGAAGAAAAGCGGAATAAGTCAGGCCTTCTTAGCCAATTTAGGCACGTGATAAGGGCTGCAGAAACCCGCCGTGGTTGCTCAGTGGCTATGGTGTTGGGCTGCTGAGCACGAGGTCGCGGGATCGAATCCCGGCCACGGCGGCCACATTTTGATGGGGGCGAAAACACCCCTGTGCTTAGATTTACGTGCACATTAAAGAACCCCAGGTGGTCGAAATTTCCGGAGGCCTCCACTACGGCGTGCCTCATAATCAGAAAGTGGTTTTGGCACGTAAAACCCCATTATTTAAGGGCTGCAGATGGTTTTTACTTTTATTTATTTCGTATTTTGGAATTATGTAATGATCATCTAGCTATCGTGTGCTAAATGTTACAGAATATGAAATATTCAAGGGCATTTCTCCCTTCACTTTCCTGATCTGTGGAAGCTCTAACTCATTATTACTTAGCTTCATTACATAAACCCCATTTGTGTCTGTTTGCGCTAACGCATTGTTGCAAGTTTATTGGTACTTATCTGGGTCAACGTGCAGCATGCGTTTGAAGGCTGTCGTTTAAGTATGGAGTTGTCCGATTATCTTGATTTGTACAGTCTGGCAATGAGAGTGGCTTAATTGTAGCGATTTGCGGCAGTGTGTGACTTGACAATGGTCGCCCCATTGGAGCTTGTCATCTTGCATTGATGCACTCCAGTCAGAGCCCACCTATCAACAGGTCTTTGGCCAGAAGTTCTTGACTCATGGAAGCGGCGGCCACTAGGCTTTGAGCAATGCAGGCATCAGACCCGCCGAGCTGCATCGAACAACTCGACCTTCCCATGCACCATCTGGCGGCAGGGGTACTGCTGTGCCGTACTTGACATTGCCTGATATCGACATCGCCATGTAATACGTGACACATCCTTCAGCGATGAGACATTGAACCATAAGTGCGAATTGTCGCGCTTCTGCTAAAGTCAATGCGGGCTATGCATTAGAATAAGACTAAGATTGTTTGCTGGCTTGAATACGCGAAAAAAACGTGAATACGTCGCCGTTAGGTGCTGACCAGTGCACTGGAGCATCGGCAACACTGCCGGCACTCTTTCCTTCTCCTCTGCCATGTAGCAATATGCGCACAGCGCTCTGCACCCTTCCGCATATTTCTGTGACCTTTACTTACAGCATCTTTGCAAGGAGCGCTGAAGTGGACTTTATACAGACGAAGAATACCACACGCAACTGAGATCAGTGGTTGTTGGTGTGAGCGATATTATTGCTGTTGCCATTGTTTAGAAACTTCGCCCACCTTGTCCAATGTTCGTGTCTAACCAACTGCGCTCCGAACTTGGGTCGCTCGGTGTTTGCCACTGGGTTTCTGCCTGAATAGAAAACATTGAAAGGTTTCTCACATGAGCGACAACAGGCGTGTTTTTAACATGAACGAGTGCGCACCACTTTTCTCAGTATTTCACCGCGTTAGCTACTGGCCCAGGACCAAACGGAACATGTAATATTTGTTCCCTGGGGCAACATAAATCAGTGGTCGTGCTATCGTCGTATTTTGCCATTGTCACATACATGCTGGGGGACGCACACAAATATGTTTGCTTCGTACAAGCGCGTCAGTTCGTCTGTTGGCGTTTTACAGGATCTGAAACAAAAGCTCGATAGCCAGCTGCGTGGAAAATTGCTTCGCGTAATATAGATTCCCACAGCGCGTAGTATGTACGTAAGTTAAAAAAAAATATTTGCTGTGTCGTTTTGTCACATCTTCATACATCAGCGATGTTGGGTCTCCATTGAACTGCGGTGATTTTTCTGCAGGGTTCCTTTTGACGGAGCAAGAGATCATCGATATGCAGTATCTTTCTGATAAGATTTCCATTAAGGTAAGAAGGCGTCAGTTTGCTTTCTTCACAAATCTTTAAAAGAATCCTCTAGCGTTGGCACAACCATTGCAACGTTTAAAGTGAAAGTCCGCCACAAAAATGTGCGCCGATTTGTGCAGGCCTCAGGAAAATAACACGCGTATATAAAGGTCTATTTCATTATTAATACGCACCAGGAGTCTATACAGCTTGGCTGCTAAAATGTCAGATGAAAGGTGACTCAACGATCCGCAAGCATTGGAGATGGCTACCTTAAAAAATAGAGGATCACTGACGATTACGAGACTCCCTATTACGAAATTTGAGCGCAGCGGCACGCGTGTTTTCATTTCGCGATATATTGGCTGACGCGTAAAATCTGTCTTGTGCGGCACGTTGCAAAGAGACAGAAGTGTAGCGCGACAGCTTCGCTAATCTGCATATCGCGACAGCCTTCGCGGGGGTGATGCGATTCACAGCAGCCACCACCGACAGACCTCCCAGACGACGTGCACTACTATGGTGCCATCACGTAGCCACCAATGCCACACAACGCTTCCCTTCTCACGCTTTCGCCATATCCTATTCCCCTTTCCGCCTCATTGTTCCGCTGTACCATCCTCTTCGCTTCCCTCCTCGTGTCTTACATCAACCGCTGCGCTCCGTGCTCGCTTTCATCTTACGATGTGCTCTCGTTCGCTTGGTTACGGCGATGCTCGCCTCAGGAACCGGCGCCTGAGAGCTGTGCTCTCAAAAGCCTCGCAGTTTCCCGCAAAAGGTGAATGATTGATTTGTGTAGCAAATTATTAGACAGGCATACGCAGTAAGGTTAGCAGTATTACCAGCTGCATGAACTGTTGTAAATATTCGCTTACTAGCCAAATTACAAAGGAAAGTGTCACCCGCGCAAACGCAAACGTGTACGCGTCTCAGTCAATTACTGCGGACACTCGCTATAAGAACGTCGGCGTGATCTAGTGCTGCCTCTTGCTTCAAAGCGATGTAGGCGCTCCAGAACACTGGGCACACGACGCCATGACATATCTCGGGTTGGCTAGCCTTCGAACAAGCCTCAGAGAACGTACAAGATAGGATGCGCGCGGCCACTGCCGGAGTAAAAGCGTAGGCGCGTGCTACTCTGCCCCCTTGTGGTGTGTTTCCGCTTTGTCGGGGGCGGACACACGCGAGAGATACGCGTCGTTTGCCTGACCTACACGTGCATGCGGGAGCTGCTTGCCGAAAAGAAGTCACCAACTAATACGATACTCCCTAATGCGAAATTTAACCGCAGCTGTATACGTGCTTTCATTTCGCAATATAGTGGCTGGTGCGGACAATCTCTCTTGTGCGGCGCTTTGCAAACGGAGCGACATGAAGCGCGATGGCTTCGATAATCGAGAGGAAGAACGTGGGTGACGTGTAGGAGCAATTCACTGAGTCGCCGCTGACAACCTCCGCTCTTGCAGCGCATTATTTCCATGCAGACGACGCCTGCCTCTTTAGCGCTATCTCGTAGGAATAGCTAAAAACCGTTAACGAAAACCCGTTAACCTTCGTAATGTAGCGACACTCGCCTCCTGCTCCGCCTTCACTCTTCCTCGTTTCTCCTGTCTTTCTCGCTCCCTCCTCGACCATGGCGCCGCCTACACTCTTTCTCTGCGGAGTAGCTCCTCGCCACTCCGTGGACGCTGCTCGAGCGAAAATGGCGCTGATGCGTGGCGTGAGGGCCCGTGTGATCCTATTCGGCCAATAGCGATGCGGCATCGGCCTCGGCCACCGTGAGCGAGGAGGAGGCGGTATTCTTTAAAGCGTGGCGCTACTTTACGAAGTTTTAGCGGCTTAAGCGAACATCACACAGTCTCGCGTGCCCGGCACTAAGTTTTCCTTCTCGCGCTTTCACTATACCCTCCTTCGCATTGTGCCTCGTGGTTCCGCCGTACCCTCCTCCTCCCACTCTTTTCGCTCTCGCCACTTTTTTCACCTGCCGCTGCTCTTGTGCTCTCATCTTTCGCTGTGCTCGTTCGCTCGGTTACACCGATTGTCGACGTAGGAAGGGGCGCCTAAGAGGTGCTCCCTAAAATGAGAGTGAATGCGCAGGTACTATGAAGGAGGACATACAACCGTTTGTCCGCAGCCGAGCTGCACTAGGCGACCGCGGATAAATACTCCGGTGTAAACTCTCCCTCCATCTGCCTTTCGTGCTGCAGCGATCACAGCATCCCGCTCATGATCCGGAGGTCAGTAGTTCGATTGGGTGCTCCACGGATTGCTAGAGCGCAGCTCCTAGGCGCCCGTTCCTGCGGCCAGCGTTGGCGCAACCGTGTGAACGAGCATACATAGCGAAACATGAAAGCGGATGTGGAGCGCACCGGAGTATGAAAGACACGAGGAAGAAAGCGGAGGAGGAGGGCGAAGTGGAACCATGATCGGAAAGCTGAGGAGGAGGATATAGCGAAAGGGTGGTAAGAAGAGCTTAGTGCGGCGACAATACCTACGAGATGGCGCCAGAGTAGCGCGCGTCTTTTGGGAGGTCTGTCGGCGGTGGCTACAGTAAGTCGCGCCCATGCGTCACCTACACGCTGGCTCTCGCCACCTCCAGCTTAGCGAGGCGGCAGCGCGACACTTCGCTCCGTTTGCAACGTACCGCACGAGACAGATCGTCCGCGCCAGCCATCAGTGCAATGAAAACATATATAGCTCAGCTCAAATTTCTCATTATGGAGTATTGTAATCGGCCGTGATTTTTTGTCTTTTAAATCTGCATTATTACATGATTTCGCCCTTTCACTTCTGCAGTAGTTCTTTACATATGCTTCCCCACGAGGCCTTACACGGCCGGGTCTTGCTACGGTGAGGGAAGTAAGCCTGCGTGAAGCGCGGAGTGAGGGCTTAGTTTTGTGTCGCTTTAGCGGCTGCGGAACAATGAATAATGACACGCTGTTAGAGTAGTTCTTTACCTATGCTTCACCAGCAGGCCTGACTCGTCGGGTTGTTGCCCAGGGGAGCGAAGGAATCCGACACGAAGCGCTAGTTTGGGGGCTCAAATAGGTGCCGCTTTAGCAGTCGCAGGCCAAACAATAATGACACGTTGTTACTGTGAATTTGTTGCTTTGCACGTTTCCCCATTGCGGACACCGTACCGGCCCGCTGCGATCCTCTTTGAACGGAACTTAGGCGCAGGTTTTCGATAGTGTACACTACAATCGGGTAGGGTAGAACGGAGCAAATCGTAGCAAAGCGGGGGCTGCAATCAGGTATCCCTCCGTCGCCCCTAGGTCCAGTCCCCGACGCGCACGAGCGTCGGGCAAAGGCATTGCAGCTCTGTCGTTCGGGCGCATTTGCCAAAGCGAAAGCGCTCCCCGTTAAACGCGCGAAAAGCCGGCGTTCGCCCTTCCCGCCTTTCTCCCGTGCGCGCGCGAGAAGAAGCCACACTACCAAAGCACCATCCCCTCGAATCACCCTCGCATGCTTTCCCTCCCATCTACAGCATACGGCGCGCAGCCGCGATCTTACCCTGCTCAGGCCTTACGCGAAACAATTTGGCGACGACGACGACGACGGCGGAAATTCGTCTGGAGTGCCGCATAACTGCTATCGCAATAAGAAACATTGGCCCAAGCATACCAGAAAGGGTGAAGTACTTTTGCAAACTCGTCATTCACAAGAAATGAATACCGTCTCTATACACATGAATAGTAGGCAAGCTAGTAGTTTCCACAGCATGCCATACATGTTCACCAGTCATCATGAGTATGCAAGCATTCATCCGAGTTTTCGTGGGTTCAGCTGCCTCCGATGCATAGAACTTTGTATGCTGTTTCGCCAATTTATATTTTAAGAAATGTGTACGACAAGAAATATCGCGGAGACGGGTCTGATAATAGATTTTGTGTGCTGAACGCTTTTTCGAATTTTTTCTTGGCTTCAAGGAGTAGATATCAGAAAAATACGTTTTTTCCTTACATTATCTTCGTCTACTTTCCTTTTGGTTTCGCTATCAAGGTGTTTTCAGTTCATGTCCATAACTCTTATGCAAACGCCCTGCAAAGCTTCGCTATTTAGGAGCTGTGCACCTGCACATAGGTTGTGCAGACAGGGGTTGAAGGGCAATCTTTCGTGCCCACGTTAAAATTCGCTCAGAAAGACCTAATTTTGAGCCGATCGGGTCGTGACAAACGTTTGGTCCGCCGACAGTGGGGAAGACGCCAGATTTTATGGCCCGAAATGCCCCGGACGGCGTCCCACAACGGCTTACTGTCAGAATTCCGAGACCAGATCGTCACCTTGTCTAGCATAGACGGGGCTTACATGCAGACATAAGTTTTGCAAATTCATCGTGACAATCTCGCGCCACTTAACGTGCTCTGCTCTAGCACGTTCGACAAGGTGGCGCATAACATGTACTCAGCACCGTCTTACGGAGCCCATTTCTTTTCAGGACATAAGCGTGTCGCTCCGTGGTATGCCCGATGCGCCGCCCGTCATGGACCAAGAGCAGTTTCGAACATACTTTGCCTTAATCACGCGCGTGATTTTCTGCATCCCTCTGCTGCGCCGAATAGCTGCCATAACAGCTGAACTGACTACGGGAATGAAGGTGAGTCATCCTGTACTTCGTTTTTTTTTCCCCGATGGCCCAGAAGGACCCGCGGTCTACATGCGGCCGCCTGCAGCTTAGATGGCACTTCCGACATGGCAGCTGAGATGACACTGTGTCAATGACTGGGCGCAGCAGTGGCGAACATGATACATCTGCTGTTTATCATAATAACAGAAGACGCTAGAACCGCGAACCCGCTGAGTAGTTACAGAACCAAGAATATAAATGCAGGATAATAATCGTAAGCTAGAAAATAATCAAATATGATTCGGCGTAGTGTTCAACACATCCCTACGAAGTCAAGCATTGGTAAGCATGCATGCGTAGTAGACTCGGAACATCTGACTCAGGCCAGAGCCGGACGAAGCTTCGGTCATGCTATCAGAGTAGTGTGGGGGGAACAAACTCTCCTTGAAGTAAACACCTCCTTCACATGAATTACAAGGATATCCTTAATTACTCATTTAAAACGATAATATGTACGAATAAATTATGGGACATGCATTAACGTGGTACAACCTTTAACAGTTCTGTGAATTGAATCTGACGCCCTTAGTTTCCGCAATGCACAAAACACTTTCCAGAAAATAAAGAGAACACCGTCACATTTACGTATCTTTCTTCCAGTATAAGTGCGCAGTAATTTTTCAACGTTATGGCAGAGTTCCTTACGCAAAGATTACTCGGAAAGTTATGGTAATGTTACCTTTAGTAAAAGTGCACAATATTGATCTTTTGATATACTTTTGAATATTTCGAAGTATCATGGAAACGTATGCAGTAAAACATACCGACGTTAATTCGCGCAAACACGAAGCAACGCACTTCGGTCACATGAAAAATAAGTTAAACCTGTCGGTCAAGCTGACATGGTACATGACAAGCCGAATTCTAACAGGCAGCTTCATTTTAAAAGCATGTTTTTTCGCATACGCAGGCAAAGCATGCTAACATGCATCATACACTAAGCAGCAAAGGCAAGTTATGACAAAAACTCGAAGTGCCACTGAAATTTATGCCTTGATATATGTTATTTTAATTTCCACAATCTCCACGCAACGCACTTTTTTCATATGAAAAATAAGTTAAATCCCTGGGTCACGCTGACATGGTAGAGGAAAATACAAATCCTAACGTGCAGCTTCATTTTGAAAAGCATGTTCTTTTTGCATACGGAGGCAAAATATGTTAGAATGCCTCACACTAAGCAGCAGAAAGGCAAGCTGTGATAAACTGAAACATCAATCTCGAACAGAAGCCGAAGAACTGTAATTTATTGTGGCATATTTAATTTTCTTTAACAGCTGTGTTACCAGTACTCACGTACGGGGAAGAAACTTGGAGGCTTACGAAAAGGGTTCTACTTAAATTGAGGACGACGCAACGAGCTATGGAAAGAAGAATGATAGGTGTAACGTTAAGGGATAACAAAAGAGGAGATTGGGTGAGGGAACAAACGCGAGTCAATGATATCTTAGTTGAAATCAACAAAAAGAAATGGACATGGGCAGGACACGTGATGAGGAGGGATGATAACCGATGGTCATTAAGAGTTACAGAATGGATTCCAAGGGAAGGGAAGCGTAGCAGAGGGCGGCAGAATGTGAGGTGGGCGGATGAGATTAAGAAGTTTGCAGGGACAACATGGCCACAATTAGTACATGACCGGGGTAGTTGGAGAAGTATGGGAGAGGCCTTTGCCCTGCAGTGGGAGTAACCAGGCTGATGATGAGGATGATTTAATTTTCAGATTACTTACTAGGAGATGGGCGCAAATTAACTCGTGCGCATACGCAGGAGACTGGCCAAGCGCTGAGCTAGAGGGCTGTGTCACGTCCGCGGCGGTGTCGTTATGAATTATACATTTCTACAAGAATTTTACATCATGTTGCGTTGTAATATGGCTTGGCATCTTGCCTATTAACGGGAAAAATGTGTCGTCTCTTTGCGCAGAATGTACTATTAGTTCTGCATCATACTCTACAGCAAAAGATTATGGTAAGATATATATATATATATATAACACAATGAACATATATTCACGCTTAAGTTGAAAAACAAAACAACATCACTTATACGGAAGCAATTACCACAGAACAACACGACAGCACGCTGCCTGAATGTCAATCTTGTGCGTCATTTGCCATTCTTGTCGTTCGCTTAACGCTCTTGGTTCTTGTTGCTATGTTCCAACTAGTTTGATTATGCACCATGTATAATAATTTCAGTAGTCACCGGCGCCATGACAACTGATCACCCAATAATGTACGCGCGACTTAATAGGAAATTTTACAAACATACAGGTTTGATTCATGAAACACGTATACCTCCACGGAGAACATACATTTCATTACACAGTGACTGTGAGCAAGCGCTAAGCTCTACAGTGTTATATATAATTCACAGATGAAGTTGAGCACTTACAGCTGTTGTTTATGCGTGATGTATAGTGATGTATCGAAAAAGCACTTGAGTTTAACATTGCGAACAATTTGAGAAACTAAATTTGGGAATGCTATTTATTGAAAACGACGAAAGCACACAACATTTGGCTAGGGTTGCAGTGGCACCTGACACCGGCATAAGATGCCGACAGCCAGTGGGGTCAGTCATACCAGACCGGGTGCAATTAAATTAGGAAAGCCCATTAAGCTTCAGTAAAAGACACTCCCTCGCCAGAACAGGGATTGGCGTTGCTGGTGTAGTATTCAGCAACTACCTGCCTCATGATGCCGACAATGAACCCATGGCCTTCAGTTCCCCGCAGCTGCGGAGCACTGATCAAGGCGGCGGTCAGATCTGCAATGTGGCTGAGGGTGCTAAGAATCTATGGACTCTTAAAAGCCGCCACCTGGAACTGACCCTGGCAACGTTCAACACACGAACTCTCTCGAGTGAAGCTAGCTTAGCAGGACTCTTTGAGGAACTATCAGACATTGTTTGGCATATCGTTGGCCTTAGTGAGGTTAGCAGAACTGGTGAGTCTTATAAAGTGCTGAATAACTGTCACGTCCTCTGCTACAGAAGACTACGAGATATGAAAACGACAAGGCGTATGATTCCTAATTCATAACGGCATAGCGGGCAACATTGATGAATTCTGCAGCATTAGAGGTTAGCAATAGTCGTGATAAAGCTAAACAGGATGTATGTAATAAAGGTAGTACAAGCCTACGCCCTAACCTCCCCTCACGATGATGAAGAAATAAAACAGTTTTATAAAGACGTGGAATCAGCGATGAGAAAAGTGCACATTCAGTATAGTGTAGTAATGAGCGACTTTGACGGAAAAGTGGTCAAAAAACAGGTTGGTCAACAACCAGTTGGCGACTACGGCATTGATTCTAGGAACACTAGAGGAGAGAAGCTGGTAGAATTCGCGCATAGGAATAAGTTCAGAATAGTGAACACCTTCTTGCGGAAGCGTAGCAGCAGAAAGTATGCCTGGAAAAGCCCTATTATAGAAAGAAGAAATCAAATAGATTTCATACTTTCTGCCAATCCCAGCGCAGTGCAAGATGCAGAAGTGTTAGATAGGGTAAAGTGCAGTGATCATAAGTTAGTGGGGTCTAGCATTCACCTAAATATGAAGAGAGAGTGAAATTGGTCCCGAAGAAACACGTCAATTCAGACGCAGTAACGGCAAAAACACACCAACTCTGGCTGGTACTTGCAAACAATCATAGCCTTAGAACAGTGAGATTAGGAAGACATGGAGGTGATGAATGAAACCGTAACTAGGCTGACTTAAGAAGCAGCAATAGAACTGGGAGGTAATGCATCAAGGCAACTAGTATGTAAGCTCTCCTAAGAAACGCAGGACTTAATAATGAAATGACGAAGAATGAAAGTGTTCAATACAAGACATCAGATAGAATTCGCAGAACTATCAAAAGTGATCAACAAAGAAAAAGTAAAGCATGCTCAAAATTATAACGTGATAACTAAAGACCGAGGAAGCAGTAACAAATGGCCGGAGCATGAAAACAGTGAGAAGAGAACTTGACATAGGGCAGATCAAGACTGCTTATAATATAATCGGCAATTTCAAAGTTATAGTAAAAGCAGATGAAGAATTCTATCTTTACCAGTACAGTATCCGGAGCAGCCACGATGCCTCCACTCGAAGTAGTAATGAACAGGTTACAGAGGCTACTTCTAAAACTAGCGATGAAGTTAGAAGGGCCTTGCAAGACATGAAACAGCGAGAAGCAGCAGGATAGGATGGAATAACGGTCGTCTTGATGAAAGATTGAGGAGATATTATGCTTGAAAAGCTTCCGGCCCTTTCTAAGAAATGTCTTACAACCTAGTGTTCCAGAGAAGTGGAAGAGTGCCAACATTTTACTAATCCACAAAAAAGCAGACGTTAAAGATTCGAACAGCTAAAGGCCAATTAGTTTACTGGCAGTATTATATAAAATAGCCACCAAGATAATTTCCAACAGAATAAGGGCAAGTCGACTTTAGCCACCAAGAAAACAGGCTGGCTTCAGAAAGGGATACTCTACGATGTACACATCCATGTTATCGACCAAGGTAATCGAGAAATCTGCAGAGTACAATCCTCTCTTTATGGCTTTCATAGGTTATGAAAAGGCATTTGATTCAATAGAGATACCAGCAGTCATAGAGGCATTAAGTAATCAAGGAGTACAGGAGGCTTACGGGAATAGCTTGGAATATATATGCAAATATTCTGCAGCTACCTTGATACTCTGCAAGGAAAATAGAAATGTACTTATGAATGATGGGGTCAGGCAAGGAGACACAATCTCTCCAGTGCTATTCACTGCATGCTTGGAAGAAGTATTCAAGCTATTAAACTGGACAGGCTTAGGAGTGAGGATCAATGGCGATCCTCTCAACAACCTTCGGTTCACAGATGACAGTGTCATTTTCAGCAACACTGGGCATGGGTTACAACAAATATTGAGGACCTTAACCGAGAAAGTGTAAGAGTGTGGTTGAAGATTAATATGAAGACAAAGAGTCTTTGAAGGAGTACGTTTACCTAGGTCAAATAATCACAGGGAACCCTGATCATGAGAAGGAAATTCATAGAGGAGTAAAAATACGTTCGATAGCATACGGCACACATTGTCAGCTCCTGACTGGAAGCTTACCACTATCATTGAGAAGAAAGGTGTACAATCACTGAATTCTACCGGTACTACGAGTACCGCATAAAGAATGATGG
Source organism: Dermacentor albipictus (assembly GCF_038994185.2). Classification (NCBI taxonomy): domain Eukaryota; kingdom Metazoa; phylum Arthropoda; class Arachnida; order Ixodida; family Ixodidae; genus Dermacentor; species Dermacentor albipictus. Next base: position 463,213,153 of record NC_091821.1, on the reverse strand, counting down.
AGCGGACAGTACTAGACATAACGTTAAGAGACAGGAAGAGACCGGTTTGGATCATAGAGCAAACGAGGATAGCCGATATTCTATTTGATATTCAGAGAAAAAAAACCGGAGCTTCGCAGGCCATGTAATGTGTAGGTTAGATAACCGGTGGGCCATTAGGGTTACAGAATCGGTGCCAAGAAAAGGGAAGCCCAGTCGATGACGGCAGAAAACTTGGTGGAGTGATGAAATTAGGAAATTCGCAGGCGCAAGTCTCACTCAGTTGGCGCAGGAAAGGGTTAATCGGAGACCGTGGCGAGGGGCCTTTGTCCTGCAATGGGCATTAAAATATTCTGACGATGGTATGTTCATTTCTTTTCTTTCTATTGCCTTTGTTTAGTCCATCGTACTAAGCTGTAAATTTGAAGTTGCAGCAGGAGTCATCCTACAAGATGTCCATCTGGCGAGTTTCTTCTTATTTTTATTAAGGGAAAGGACGACTTTAGTTAGGTGATGCGCAGCCTCTTGCCTTGCTTCCTTGGTTTGTAGCCTATAAACGAAAATATAGTCATTCTTCTTCTCTATTTCCTGAACAATCTTATATGCAAGAATGGCGGCGGAAATCCCAGTATTTATGAAATACAAGATACGAAAATGCAAACACAAATACAGATACGAGGGCTGCGTCGACTCTATCGTGTCGGTACAGAGTGGCCTTTGTAACAAAATAACGAGGCTAAGTTTGATCGGAGGCTTTTCGCATTACGCTAAGTGATGGCCTAGTGCTTGAGCATTCACCTCGTGAGCGGGAGGTACTGCGTTTGTTCCGGTGCAGTAGGGAACCCAACTGTTTTTCTTTAATGCGTAGAAGTGTCCCTCGGCGTCTTTGTCAGTTATTTTTGGCGAATAGCGTATTGAAATGGGTCCCCATATATACTTCTGGGCGTGAACACCGGGCGCCCCTTGCCTGACCACAGACGGCCTTGGAGCTGAGAAACAGCGGCAGCTGCATACGAGGGGTAGGCTAGAGATATCACCGGGTTCCTGTCGCTGAAACCGGTACAGGTGCGGGTTGCCGGCCTAGTGCTCAGCCATGACGAAACCACAACGCTTGGGCTGTTTCTCGCCAAAGCGATGGCTTCCCTACGTGGGCGCTGATTTGGAATCCCACATAGGTAACTGCCGCTGTGAGAGGGTTTCCAGACATCATCTTTTTTTTGAGGATTTCCTTGTTTTAACAGGATTCGATGGGACTTCGCAAGACGCGGGCTCCTTTCACGGGACAGTTCTTCCCTCAAGAAAACCGAGTGTCAGGCCGTGCGATGGCCACTGCCCTTTTATAAGATCGGTCGGTTATCCGCGGGAACATGGTTGGAATTACTGTAACGCTGTTTTGTCACCCTGGTATCAGCACTGTACACTACAATTGTGCTATTCTTTAAGACCGTATACCGCTTATGTTCCGCAAAGTGTGCATAGAGGGCTTAGAAAAACCCTGGTGGTGGAGTGATGTCATGCCGTTGTGCGGCTGAAAAAAAAAATGTCGAGGGCTGGACTCCTGTCCGCGGTGAGAGGCAAAGACGCTCGTTTAGCTAGGTTTAGGTTAGCGTTTCATAGCCCCAAGGCCGCTAAATTTCTTCAGGGTTCCTCCATTACGGCGCGCCTGACAACGCGATGTTGCTTTCGTACTTTATAACCTTGGGGGCAAAAAGTTAGAATGAAATTGTGTCAATATGCTTTGAGAGCGATCGACGGCACAGGCCGCACATGCACTCCCAATGACGATTGAAAAATATCATCGTTTAGTTAGTTCTAGCGCTCTTGAGTGAATGCCAGTGACTGCAGTCACTGGCATCGAACAAGGTCAATAGCCACCAGTGCTGGAAGCTCTGCGGGGAAAAGGATACAATTATACACGGCAGCAAATATTAAGAAATGCTAAAAATAAAAAATTCTGCCACTATGAAGTATGCGGCATACAAATGAATCTAGGCTTTTGAGAGTGCCGGTTGGGAGAGCGCTCATTTGATATCGGATATATATACGTGACATGGACGCATGTGTAGCAGCGAACTTTAGACCCCATCATTGATGCAGAGATGATGAGAAACATGACCTGTTATTTCTCAATCCATGTTTTGTTTACTTTCTTAGGAATTGTTGATTGCGCCTTTGTTTTCGTGCTTCTTCAGGACCAGCAGCGAATCAACGGTTTACCAGTGCCGGCATTCTGGCTGGGCCACTTCCTCTCGGCTTTTGCAATCCAGATGGTCGACAGCGCCATTATCGTCTGCATCATGTTTTTCAAGCGCTTCTACCGACATGTTGGCGCCAGTTTGGCCAGTTTGGTCCTGTTCGTCATGATTGTGTTCAATACGGGGCACGTACTGTTGGCCATGGTGATTGCGACGGTATGTAAAAAGGGTAAGTCGGGCTGAAGTACAGTCAGTAAGACAGATAAGCCAATGGGATGTATGATCGGAGTGATAATATCACTACAGGGGACTCTGCATTACAGCGCACTAGAAGTGGGTAGTGTGTTCAGGGAGGGCCCATGACTGACGCTTCCCTTGTGGACGTCGTCAGGTGGCGCCATTTGTGCCTGGACTGCATGGAGATGGCTTGTTCCCTCCGACGCGCTGTGCAATGATCGCTTGTAGCTCCGCTTGCGCTTGTGAATGTTTGCAGTTTCATTTATTTATGTTATTCAAGGTTAACGATACTGAAAAGGAGCGGGAGTCAACTCGTTGCATAAAATTTAACAGAGGACATCTATTGTTATAAAATAGTTACGGCTAGAAATCACAATTGTTGCGGGTACATAGTTAAGCTCCGGAATATCAAGAACTGTTGAAATGAACGTGCAGTTCTTACGATTGCGTGTAAGACACGCGCAATAAAAACACTTATCAAGAAAAAGCTACTCCTTCCTTTGCAGATACAACTCAAACAATACTTGAGCGGTATGTAAAGATTCTGCTCATTTAATTTTCTCTAGTCACAGGATCAACGAAGTATGGGATATGGCAAAAGCAATTCATTACAGAACTGTTAACAAATTGCTAATTTCGGTGCTTCAGTAATGTAAGCTAGTCTTGCAATTCACTAATAATTACCTGATTAGGAAATATAGGGTAATCACTGTTTAATTAACTCGGTCATCGTAACTAGGTGGTAAATTAAGCGCAGGTGACAATATTGTGGAGACATCTGGTGTGTATAATACGAACTTGAACAAATCAGTGAATAGCAAGCCTTTGTTTAGGAGCGCACGTCATATAAACCACCGCATAAACTACATGAACAAAGAAACCCCAAAACAACAAAACTTCGACGCACACCAGACAGCAGAAAACCAGTACAACAGGCAACAGCAGGAAGGAGCGACGGATGTTGGGGGTGGGGTTGCTGTCACGTGGGCGGATCGCTCCACACTTGCCACCTCACGCCAATCCATGGCGCACAACGCTGTCGCGGCGTGTCATACATTCGATGGCGAGTGTACTTTGTTTGACAGCTATTGCTTCACCTGCCTTCGTACGAATCTGGCTGCTCGGTGAAACAAGATTCCTAACATTCAGTGAGTAAGGTGTGAGCCAATCCTAATATTCCACACTCTGGACTCCCCTACGTGAGCCCATCCTAATATTCCACACTCTGGACTCCCCTACGGTACACGCTGTCACTGACGCGACTGTTCTTTCATTGTAGATCTTATATTTGAGGAGAACGAGTGGCGTTGGTATGCCCAGGATGCAGGGCGTGTTCTAAGTAACTTGTTGAAACTCCCAGACTATGGCATATTAGCGCAGGTGCTTATCTATTTTTTCCGGTGACCGTCTTTCGCCAGCTAACAACCAGTTAGCTGAAATATACCAGCGAGTTTATTTCATTAGAAAAATGGCGTTTACTTTTTTATGGTTCAAGACGGAATTCTTTTGGCTTTTAACGGAATTGGCTATCGTAAGGTGAAGTGAAAAATATGCCATCAGTACTGTAAGCGAAGTGTGAGTTGTTTATCTCTCTTCTATACTGAACTAACGTTTGTATGCAGCTTCACGAGTCACGAAAGTATATGCTAGTAGTGGACGTGGACGTTGTGAAGAAGAAGTTACGGGTTGTCTTAACGAAGACGACGAAGGGACGAGGGGAGAGAATAAAGATGGCTGGCACCATAGCCTAGCCCTACTGTGTATTATTAAAAATTGGCACAGCCGCATTTTTTCTGTGTCGACATTCAAGTCGCAATGTGGGTGGGCTTCATCGTTGGAGCAAATCAACGCGGTGGCATCCGAACCTTGGCTGCAACGTCTCAAGATGAAGAGGAACAAACTCTTCCAGAAACAGCGAGCACTGACGCATTTGTCTCCTATATAAGCGCTAGAACGAAGCTCAATAACAATGATTTCGTTGCGAAAGGAAAAGTGAAGCTGAATATGAAACTTTAAGATTACGTTTTTGCTGACTCCAATTCGAAACTGCGCGAAGCCTGCTACCGTTGCTTCGTGTGACAGTGGCCTCAACTTGCTCACTAAGTTACTTGAAGTGCAACAGGAACATAATGGACAGCAAAATGAATTAATGCGTTTGCTTGTAAGCGTCACTGAAAGAGGAATGAACAGGCCGAGTCTAGATAGAATACCTGAAGCCAGAAATGTTTGATGGAGATTTCTTTATTCCCGAGTCCTGGCTAACATTTTATGAATATGCATTCAACGAAAACTACTGGCACAGTGAAGAAGATGAAGTGAAAAACATGCGACTATTCCTATCAGGAATAGCCAAGAGTTGGTACGAGTAGTGTGTCAACGCTCACAGCAATAAGCCATGGACGGAGCGAAAGGGAAATTTTCGCGGCTCTTTTGGAGAGAACAGGGTGTTATTATGCGATAAAGCTATCGCATTCAAATACGCGTCTGGGTCTGCACTTAGCTATTTTTATGAGAAAAGGAAGCTACTCAGCTGGCTGACTCAGCCTTGCCCGAGACGTCTGTCGTTCGGCTCATCATTGATGGTTTGAGTCTGGGCCTTCAGGAGCAAATACAAATGAGATGGCCCAAAACGGTTGAAGAACTTCTGCAGGGAATGCGAAACCTCTGCCTGCAAGACTCGGGACCCCAGCGGCAGCTCATGATACCTGGTGCGAGGTGCCCAACTGTCACACGAGCTGATGAAAGACGCCCGCTTGCAAGCTGGAAGTCTACCGTTTCTCCTGCGTCCTTTCTGACTGACCAAGGAGGCTCAAGTCCACATGAAGAGTCAGATGCTGTGATAAAAAACTAAATAAAAAGGGCTTCGGCTTCCGCCTGAAGACACCAAGAGAAGCTGTTTATTTGTCGCATGCAAACCTCTTGTGTATATCTGTTTTTGTTGATGGAAAGGAAAGGAGCGCGTTAGTTGACAGTGGAGCAAGCATCACAATTATGGATGTCCGTATTGTTGAGACTGAGAAAGTACAACAGGGACGGCCTGTGGAAGTACATGAATACGACGGAAAGCGATATATTCATGATAAATGGACATGCTAAACCATATCCTGTCTCGGCAACAGTGTTGCAACGCAGGCGCTAGTACTCGACGGAGTACCCTATGAATTACTCCTATCACGTCCAGCCATCAGTACACTTCGCCTTAGCTTATACTGGACTGGAGAAGTAACTACGCATGAAAAGCGGCACACTCTCAGCGTTTCTTACACTTCTTCTTCACGGAGCCTGCGGCAGCCATCGTCATGTGAACATGTTAAGAGGCTTAACCCGGAATTGCTATGCTTTAAGGGATATCCCAAGGCAACCACAAAGTTTGAGGTACCATTTAAGTTAGGCGATGCTACAGTGGTGAGAAAAATAGCCATATAATACATCACGGGAGAAGAGAATGTGGCTGAAGAACAAGATTGAAAAGATGTTGGATGCACAGATAATTCGTCCATCCACGTCTACATTCGTGTCGCCCATCACTATTGCACCTAAGAAAGATGGAAGCCTCGGGCACTGCACGGATTACAGGCAAATTAGTAAGCAGACAGAGCTCTTTCCTTTTCCTATGCGACGAATTGACTCTATCATAGACGAGACGGGTGGCTGCAGATGTTTCACGTATTGATTTATATAAAGGATTTTGGCAAGTTCCACTTTCTGAAGAATAAAAGAAATACTCTGTTTTCATAACGCCTTTTGACATCTATTAGTATAATCGACACCCGTTTGGATGGAAAAGCTCACCCGCTTGGTTCCAAAAGATGATGAATGACGTCTTGCGACCATTGCATGGGAAGTTTTGCAACGTGTATATCGACGATATAATAATTTACTCTTGCAATGAGGAGGAGCACTCAGAGCATCTTGCTAGTGTAGTTAAGCACTGAGTGATGCGGAGCTCAAGATTTATGACAAGAAAAGTGAGTTTTTCCAAAGAAAAATTGTGTTTCTGGTAGAGTATTTTATGGCTAAACGAAGACAATAAAGCAGGAATTAGTCGAACGAATCTCAAAAATGCACAAAGCCTATAACCTACACTCTTTGCGGGTATTTCTCGGCTTTGCGGGGCATTTTCAGGCTCTCATTAGAGATTGTGCCACAAAAACACAGTGCCTCACAGAAATTACCAAGAAGAATGTGCCATCTCGTTCGACAACAGTGTGTGATTTGGTTTATCAAAGCCTTGTGAGCATCATTTTGTCCGACCCAATTCTGACGCTTCCATACTTCAAGTTGCCCTTCGAGCTCTCATTACGGCACAGGCGCAGTGCTTTACTAGAGGGATTCCGAAGCTCCACAAACGGTCGAGGGATATTATTCGTATACATTCTCGAAAGCGCAAATGAATTACACGACTACAGAAAAAGAAGCTTTGGCAGTCCTAATGGTCGTACAATATTTTAGACCTTACCTGGATGGCGGGAGCTTCACGCTCTTAGGTACATCCTTAGCCTCGCAGAGCATAGAGGAAAAATTGCGCGCTGGGTGAGTGAACTCCAGCAGTTTGCGTTCATGGTCCATCACAGACCTGCAGAACACCTGAAGGATGCAGACGCACTCTCCAGACTTGCAGTAACCGCAGATCAGGAGACTGTCAGCGCAACTCTGCTATGGGAGGGAACTGAAGAACTGGAGTTCCACGATGGAAAGTTCGTAGTCCCGGGAACAATGGTGTCTCGTAAAACCCCCTAATTGTGGAGTTCGGGGGGCTTTGGCACGTAAAACACCATAAATATTTTTTTTTTTAATTTTCGGCAAGCGCTTACGTCACGAGAGTTCCTTAGGTATGCATGTGTCACTTAGAATACCTAACTATTTCTAACTGACTTTTACCGCAGGGAGCAGAGCCGTGTCTGGTGGCCTATTCTTTGGATTCTGCATTCCAATGTTCGGAATGTCCGATTCTGAGGCATCCCTGAGCGGCCTTTTGTTTACAGCACGCTGGAAGAAGCTCGTGCGTGCCATATCGCCACAATTAGGACTCACTACATTGCTGAGAACTCTTGCAATCTTTGACGACTACAAGGGTGAGTTCGTTCTACAACCCCTCTTCATGAGTGTGGAAGCTCTGTAGCTTTCGGTCTTAAATTACGCTCATTTTTGGAGTTATCAAACCGGTGCCTCCTTGAAGTAATGCTATTGTAGATTGCATTTCATTACATAAGGAAGATGTGCGCCAGAGAAAGATAACAGTAAAGAAAAGAAAGGGAGGTTAACTAGCTATATCCGGTTGGTTACCCTTGGAGAATGGGAAATGGTATACCAAAGGTGGGGGAAAAGGAAGGAATAGATGAACAATATAAAACACTGTGGGAGTTATGTCACAGAACGGGAAGGTGCCACATAGTCGTACAGTGTCAATGTCGCACTGAGACAGCCAGCAGTCAGCCTCTCAGTGTACTTAAGCTGGGTAACATTTTATTTACGGACACCCAAGATTAGAAACGTACTCCAGAGTCGGCCAGACAGTTTTTTTGCACGCCATGATATTAGTATACTTAACTTTCGTTCCAGACGATCAAGTATCCGCAGCATGACCACGTTTGTTTTGTGTATGTTCAGCTCCCGTTACATCTGACCATAGCTTCAAAGCGTGCAATCAGTGCGTCTGACCTCAACATTAATGTACAAACATAATTTAAACACGTTTATTTTTCCATTAGTATTGCCATACACCAGGATATATTATCCTATAATTTCCATACGCAAATTTTCAATGGTGGTCACATGACCGTGGCTTTTTCTGAAAAAGAAAGCACATGCTCAAATAGAACAGTCTGACATAACTAGCGAGGTGTATATATGTGCGGTATCATTCATTTGTATCAAAAATAGAATTGCCTTTAGTAGCAATTCTTGAGGCAATTGGGACACGGGTCACGTTAGGAAGTGCTGCCCACTGATTCCCACAGACCTGCTCTTTTTTTTTATTCGCATGCTGTAGTCTGTTATTACGTGTATTTTATGTATGGCTTAGAATGTTATAGGCAACCTAATGTTTTCATTAAATCTTGGAAATGATGGGATCTGGTATACCGAAACCTACTCATGGAAACCGAATTCAAAAATCCCCCGGTACCATCACATACCGTTTCTCAACAATGCTTAATTTTAAGAAAACGAGTGTTGATTTCTAAACCGTGACAAAATATGGCAACCCTCTGCGCCGTTTCAAATATATAGAATCAATAGAGTCCACATTTAACATAATGCGTAGGTCTTTTATGTTTCATGGTAACTTACCGCAATCAGTTCGTCTAATGATGTATAAGTAGCCAAATTCTTCCTATCAGTCATTTATGTGGTATTGTATTGAAAAATTATAACATTGTCGATAAGGCACATGGCACCAAGAAACCCCCAAACCGTCTTTCATCTGAATATACTGTACTTTGGTCGGCGCCATGTGTTTTATTGACAATGATTTTCCCCACCTCACGGGATTCCGTTAGACCCCCATTTTTAAAAATCATAGCATAACTCACCAAAATAAACAAAGCCAAACAAAAAGCAAGAAACTCAACCAAGAAAGCAAATTCAACTAATAATAAATAAATTGAGGCTATGACCAATGACAAGTTCTCGCAATCGATTTTCGAAAATTTGTACTGTAATATGTTAACGCCTGGTAATCCTGGTGATTCCGTCATGCGTAGTGGTGCCATTACACCTTATTTGGCGATCAAAATAAACTTAAACTAGAATTTTCATTTACTCTCTATGCAATAATTCTGCGCGTGCCGGTGATAAAGAGGAAGTTAAGGTGCTGCTAAATTTTTAAACACTTGGGGCTGGAGCAGAAAAACTTTTACTGACGATTACAATACTCCGTAATACAAAATGCAGCTCTAAAGGTGTTTACAATTTGCGATACGTTGGCTGGCAGGGGAAATCTGTCTCGTGCGGCACGTTGCGAACGGAGCGAAGTGTAGCGCGACTGCCACGCTACTCAGCAGATCAATTGAGGCAGCGCGTGGGTGACAAGTGGGCGCGATTCACAGCAACCGCCTCCGACAGACCTCCGTTCAGGCTGCACTTTGTTTCCATGTGTGGCACGGCTGGACGCACTCGCGGCATGCCTTATCGATGGCGTCATCGTTAAATAGACCCTGCGCCCTACTCTGGCGCCGCAGAACACGTCTTGCATGGCACTACGCTGTTCTCCCGCTTTCGCCACACCGTCCTCCTCCTCCTTTCTCCTCGCGCTCTCCTCGCTGTCGCCGTCTTTCATCCCCCACTGCGATCCGCGTTCGCTCTTTCATCCTTCGCTGTGCTCGTTCGTTCGGTTACGCCGAGGGGCGCCGATGTACGCCGACGCTCAACGCTGCAGGAACGGGCGCCTAAGAGCTGCGCTCTAAAATTGCCCTTATTTCAAGCTTTCGGTGAGAGGAGAGGGGAAGGAAGGTGGCCTGAAAGGAACCCACAATGCTACTGGTGTGCATTCTTTCAAGTAATCCGTAAGAGGATTTGAAATTAATCACGTCTACACGTGTGCCTCTCTGTCGATGTTTATATTAAGGCTCAAAATTAGGTAAGAATTACTTAGTCATCTGCTTTGGGTACGGCGTAAATGTTGCTGTATCTGAGTAGTGTTACGTACTACTTATCGATTAGGCTTCTCCCTCATTTTAACTCTCGGCAACATGGTCTGTGGAAGGCAATGGGCAACCTTGGATTTTGGCGATCCCATAGTAGTTTTTGCCGTTTACTAAGAGCATAAAATGAACAACCAGATTCAGATTCATTGAAGGCATATCGATGTCGTGCTTATGAATCTATCACAGCCGATTGTCGTAATTTTTCCTCATTACGGTACTGACCTTTCCTACCGAAACGAAACGATTAAGTAAAATCAAGGCATATATTAGTGGACAGTTGACGAACGACAAGCACGTCGGCGTGTCACAATCTCTCACTTAAAAAACGGTAAAGTCTAAGTGCAAAATACATGTGCACACATATTTTTCATCCAGGCTGATCGCAGCCGGAAAAATTTTCGTGCTACGTCCTGTGGGTTGCAGAAATTGCAGTTGTCGCGTCAGTCGGTTGGTCGGTTGGTAAAACTGTGTTACAGGCTAACATCAAAACGCGACGCGACAGACATGCACCGAACTAATGCGTGGTTACAAAGGCGTAATTTCGCACATTCCACCCTCCATATTTTTTATAAGCCAGGGTGTACCATCCGGGAAAACCGGGAAAACCTGGAATTCTCAGGGATTTTGAGTAGTTTGAGTCAGGGAAAATCAGCTGTAATTTTATTGAAAGGGTCCAAAGTCGTAGTAATGCTGGCTCGAGTAACAAATAGGAATCGTAATGAATCGTCTTTGACGCCCTGTCTTCGGCTGGAGGAGTTGCCAGTGTACAGTCAACGACCGACTTTCCGGATGCCCGATAATTTGGACGACTTCGCGGCACCTACCCACCTACCCACCTACCCCTTAGAGTCAATGTATCAGAACTTCTGCAATTGCCGACGCAAGTACCCTTCGCGGTCCTGTTATCCGGACTTATTGCCGTGACCGCAGGTCCTAAACGTCATTAGTCAAAGCCACCACCGCTGCAATTTTTGTTACCTCGTGCCTCGAAGCTGCGCTCTCGCACGCAGATCCGCTGGAAGCCGTAGCCACCACTGTGGCAACGCTAGACCTAGCTGCTTCGAAGTTCGCTATTAGGCAGTTTTAGTATAGCGTACGCTATTCTATTGCATACGCTAAAGAAATAGCGGCTCGTCACTGCGCATGCGCTGAACGCTAAACGAAAGAGCGGGTATAGCGGGCGTACGCAACGCAAACGAGTTAGCGTTAGCGTTTTTGCGTGGTTTGCGGAGTTTGCGGAAACATGGCCGCGGTCCCGGCTGTCCGCTTCGAATTGAATTTGGCGTTGCTATTGTAAAATGCGCTTCGTTCGTAGCAAATGACTGTGTAAACGGCTTTCGCTTAGTCTCAGGCCGCTTCGAGGACAGAGTATTATGGATAACTTCGTGGTGTTTTGGAGATCGCTTCTCGTTTCGAACGAATCAAAGCCTAACAAAAGAAACGTTTGACATGTCAGCGCCACCTATCGCTACAAGCGCGAAATAGCCGCAACGACGGCATATGGCCTCAAAGAACCGAAGATATCGTTGGCCAACTAAAATTGTCGAAAACGTGCGCTGCTTAGCATACGCTATATTATAGCGTATAGCATACGCTATAGTTGCGTACGCTAGACTAAAACTGTCTATTAAGCGTCTTGTCGTTGCGTGCCGTGTTTTTCGTTGAAAGATTTTGCTGCTGTCAGCAATGGCACCGACTCCGCCTTTGTGGACCTCGCGATTGGCTTAAAAGCTTGGAAAGCACGGTGATTGCATAATGCCGGTTTCCGAAATTCAGCTGTGCCATTGTACAGAAATGTTACTTGGTGAAGCATACGAAAAAGTATTGAAGCATAACAAGCGTGGGAAGGGGCTATTGCCACTGGACACAGTATGTATTCCTTAATCATATACGCGTGAACCCGGTATATCCAGTCACAGTACGAGCCCCCATATGCCTAATACGTTTACCAACAGGCCTTCAAAGGGGCTTCGAATGTGCCTGTGGTGGTTTGAGCCCTTAAGGGCAGTAAATGACATGCATTTATTTTTTCCAACTGGCCGACTTTCCGGACGTTTTCGCTGCCCCTAGTGAGTTCGAATAACCGGACGTGGACTGTGCAACCGACTAAGAAGGTTCTTCAAATGGTCCGTGGGGTGAACGAGTGGCGAAAGAAGGACAACAACAGAAAGGATCTACGCATTGAGGAATGAACGAGAAAGGAAGCGTGCTGCCGCCGTATTGAAGGAGCTTCAGCTGAAAAAAAAAATGTTGGCTGATGCCGAGACTCAGGTGTCCCTCATACAAACCAAAATAAACTCTTTAAAGCAGTTAGGATAAGCAGTTAGCTTAAAGTGCAGTTAGGATAAAAACAAAGTTTCTTGACTTTTGTAAAAAATTGGATTTGATGCCGCTAGCAAAAAGCATAGAGAACAGTAGAGACAGGTGTCTATCGGTATTCTTTTAAGGCTAGGACCCACAAGCCAGATTCAGCATTCAGGACCATTATTAGTGAATCTGGTTGTTAAAGTTACTAGGGGAACGACCCTTTCCGAACAGAGAATTCGAATGACGTGGTGCAGTTCTTGCTTAGGAATAAGGATGTAGGTTATGGTTTATTTGTTGATGTTGAAGATTTATTCACTTCCACAGCGTGAACCCCTGTCTTCGGTACATGAATGTATTGAGTATAGGAATACGATCTCGTTCCAGAATCATGCCGGACTATCAGTGGGTAATTTCTTATGTCTTTTCGAATATTACCTTCGAGTTACTTTTAATGTTTTTAATGACCAACCGTATTTACAACAAAATGGTATTTGTAATGGATCATGTGCAGCTCCCGTTCTTGTTGGTATGTTTTGTCTAGTGTGGACCATTATTTAGACCATGCTTTTATTGAGCGGAAAGTTTTAAAGGTTTTTAGATATGTCGATTATTTTTTGTGTTTTTATTGCTTGACTCGTCCTGCCAGAATACGATCAACAAGGTTCTAGATGATCTTAAGGTGCATGGACAAGGTCTTGTGTTTACCCACGAGAGTCCACAAAACAATGTATAGCAGTTCTTGGAACTGAAGCTTCAGTTCGGTGAACGCCATGTGTTTTGGGCGTATCAACCCCGTTCGAAAAAGCAACTTTTGTTCTTGAAGTATGCGCACTCGAAGATTGTGAGAAGAGGCGCTGCGTCGTCATGTATAGATTTGGCCTTTAAGAGTTCGTGTGTGCGCAAGATGCAAGAAAGTTTTGATAATCAGATCAGCCGATTTCTGGCAGCTGGGTTCCCTATGTCGCTTTTGACTTCCGTGGCTGAAGCTCTGATTCAGAGAAGAAAAACCACAAAAAGGCCGGCCGCCGAATGTGAAACGCGAAGGCCTGTGGTGGTCCCTTCATGCATACGGTCAACCATCAACTCAAGAAAGTCGCTTGCAGGCATGGTGTTCCTTTGGCGTTTTCTGCGCCTAACAAGCTATCAAAGCTATGCTCCCGCACCTGCGGAGAGAGCAGAGGAGGATGCGAAATTCGCCATGGTGCCTCATACGTGTCGTGCGCTGTCGGCGTGGTTTATGCCATTCCACTCTCATGTGCTAAGACGTACGTTGGCCAGACAGGCGGCTGCGTCAATGAGCCACTCAGGGAACATGCGCAAAAAGTAAACAAAAATGTAGATAGAGGAGCGCACCTTGTTGCGCATATAAACTCTTGCAGCAATTGTGAGGCAGCAATTGTGAAGACAGTAGTGACGATCGGGGGAAGGTCGCCTCATGAACCTGATCGGTGAGCTCCCCCAGGAGGTCGAGGCTCACGTCGCTGGCAGCCGCGAGGACCAGGAGAATGAGCTGGGGAAGGCGGCTTGGAGGCAAAGCTCTCGCAGCAACGCGGAGAGGCTGTCTCATCCGGCGCAGCAGTTGGGACCGGCGCCGGTCACCAGGGACCTCATCTGTAAGGAGCTGCTGGAGGCGGGTGCGTTCCGATGTAATGAATCTGTCGAGCACCGCGGTTTCCAATGACTGATATGGTGTAGCGACCACGGGGGCGACGAGAACGTCCGAGAGCTCGCTAGAGATATCAGGAGGAAGCACTCAGGCAACGTGGTAGTAGCGCGTCGTTTCTGACGTGATGCTGTAGAGGCATGATTGCGCCTCGATCTTGTGAAACCGAACTTGCATCTTCTGCGGCCAGAAGGGCGGAAAGCCAAGCTGCAGCGACGAGACGTCCTGCGGATGTGAGTCCAGTTTCGTGGAAGATTCTGGCGGATCAGTCACTGTGTATGTCCTAGGTCACCACTTGTAGGCTGATGCCTCAGGTGCAAAGGGAAAATGAGCTGACTCGAATCGAGGCCGGAAAAGAACCGCGAACCATGGCTTCGCGTGCCACGACCAGGCGCCGTCTTTATTGACTCCTCATGCGCCGCCCGCTATACGAGTTCTAGGCGCTGTCCAAGGGAGGACGCTACATAAATATATCTCCTGTTACTACGTAACCCTTCCTTACCCTAGGTTTCGCCATAAGGGATTGACTGGAGGCGCGAATAGAAGAAATCGTCCCGAACGAGACCACGCAAAAGCAACCCGCCGCGTACACTCAGCAAGACAGCGCCACTTCGCAATCGGCAGCGGCGGTTCAATTGAATTGCACGAGGCAATTATTTTCAAGTGGTCGCCTCTGAGTTATCAAAGAAGCTGCACATCACAATGACTGGAAGCGGTAGAGCCCGCAGAGGGAGCGCTACTAACTGGAGTCTGGCTTCACCTGCGCGACGAGGCAACACAAGTGCGCACCTTTGTTTACGCAAAGGGCAAGAAGGCGGTAGATGTTATGGCATCTTCAAAACTCAGGGGGTCGTAGCTCTTGAACTACAACATTGTCAAGGGCAAGATTGAAGAATATTTCAGGCCATCTAAAATCAACAATCTTTAGAAGGGCAAGTTCAGCATTCGCAGTCATTAGCCACACGAGACAGCCGATCCCTTGATTATTGGACTACTCAAGCTCGGCAAAACGTGCTACTTCTGTTCCCGGAAAGAGGGCCTCATTCCGTAGCCAGCTGCAGTTTCTACAGATATTGGTGAGTTCAGACGTCTAAGGGACACCAAGAGCAGGAAAAAGCAACATGGAATGCATGCAAGCCAACCGGCAGTACTACGACACTATCGGCAATGTACACCGGAGACTGTGTCCTATCGTGCTTCAGTGGTGTGGAACTTCAGGAAAAGAAGGCAACAATTTTGTAAAGCTGGAACGTTACCCCACAGCCTGGAAGTTGGGAAACCCATACGGAAGACGTTTTTCTCGGTCAGCTATCCGACATTGATAGAGACAGAGCTTGGTGCGTTTTGGCATTCGCACACGACTGCCAAATCTGGTTTAGGGTAAACACAGGAAAAGCTCGTGTCATGTAAAAGCCCTTCGCAAGGAATAGCCCGAGGGAATTAAAGCGACGAACTGCGGGAAAAGATTCTATTTATACCATGCAAAATCCTAATTGGAACATGTTGCATGTTTGGTTTGATAATACCATATCATGGAAACAGACAACAACTTGCCAAAGAGTGTTTGTAGTGCACCACGTTCTGACGGAGTCCTTGTGTCGACGAGCCATTTAAGCTGCTGGTGGGTTGATCTACCTGGAGGCAATTGATACGATCATACAACCTTCAGAGCACCAGTCCCCGGGTCCACAGCGGACGGACGAGTTCAAGGCGCAGTTCACGGTATTGTGACGCATGAACAGTCTACTAGTCAAGGAATCTAACTGGTATAGGTACGTAGGTTCTCTTAAGGAAAGAGAGGGTATAGCGGATGGGCTAGGCAACGACCGAGGGTGTGTTAGCGGCGAGGGTGTAGCATTGTACTGTGCCGAGGAAAGCATATGTCCCCGTGAAAAAGTCAAGTCCACTTGTTGAAACGTTGGCTACCGCTTTCACCTTGTTCTTCAGTTTCGCTCATCGTCTTGAATTTCCATTTCTTGCATTTCCCGTGTATTCTCTGAAGAGGTCTTGATGACACCGAAGAAAAAAAACGCCTACTCTGTTAATTAGCAGTTGCTAGGTGGCTGCATGGCGAAGTATCAAGTGGTGCAGGAGGAACTAGTCTACATCATGGCCAGAGGTGCTGGACAAAACCGAAGTTAGCACATAGCACGCAAGATGGTCGATCCCCCCAATCACCCTACGGTCCACGGCGGCCGCATTTCGACGGGGGCGAAATGCGAAAACACCCATGTACTTAGATTTAGGTGCACGTTAAAGAACCCCAGGTGGTCGAAATTTCCGGAGTCCTCCCCGACTGCGTGCCTCATAATCAGAAAGTGGTTTTGGCACGTAAAACCCCATAATTTTTCAACCCTGTGGTTGCCAACTGTAGTTCTTTGTAAGGGCCCATAAAGATAAACGCGGTAAAAGGCGTGTCCTGGGCATGGCAACAGTTGTAGCGGTACACCTAAAGTGGGGGAGACTTGCTTGGCAAGCCAAACAAGACAGGATATGGGCGCTAACGAATCGGCAGGGGCGACGCGAGTAGCAACTGTGCCGTTATAGCGTGAATGTTCGAGTACACCTTCATGCACAAATTGCGGGTCATCATGGGACGCTGGACACAAGTCAGATCGTAGATGGAGGATCACAAGCAACCCTTTGTTGCTATGCGGGAGTAGTAACGACGGTATGGAATCCCCTCGCGAATGGTGGTATGGCATGTTTGTCAACGCAATTTACAGACCGAAGAAGGCGTTCATTGTTGCGTCAAGAAAGCCAGCATAGAAACGGTCCATGGAACAGTGCGCACTTTCAAAAGCGTGTCCGTGGCGCAGAAAGATATGACGCACATATTGAAGTTTTCGGTGAATTAGAGTGGCATGAGAGAACAGCATGGGCCAGGGCATTAGCGTCCGAACGTTTATCGTGAGAGCAGTACAGAACTCGATAATCGTACTCTTGGAGCCATATTACCCGCCTAGTGAGGTAATTTGACGGATCATTCAAGAAAGGCCGCTACGCATAGGGCTTGGTGGTTAGTTATCACATCAAATACGCGGCCGCAGAGGAAAGGGTGGGATTTATGTTTAACCCAAAGGATAGCCAAGTCTTTTTTTAATGGAAAGAATGGCTTCTGCTTTGAGAAAAGAGCGACTGGCAAAAGCAATGACGTGCTCATCAATCAACTTTTGCGTTGATCAAGAAGAGCGCCAGGGCCCACGCAGCTGGCCTCTACTCTGTTTAAGCAGGGGTGCTTAGATCTGAATGCCGCCGGGCCAGGGTAACGGGGGAAGGGTGATTAGGAGGTGGTTAGGAGACAATGGCAGCGCCGGGAACGCGCCCTCACAATATGACAACCAGGCCAATAGGTTGCGCATACAAGCAAGAAGTTGCGTCGAAGGTGCTATTATGGTGACGAAGTTCCAGATGAAACGGCGAAAGTATGATCATAATCCGATGAGGCTGCGGAGTTTTTTTATAGTCTTTAGTTAGGTAACTCGACGACAGCTTGGAGTTTGGTCGGATAGCGATGCACACCATCTTTCGAAACATGTCCAAGGATGGCTAGTTGCCGGGCAGGGAAGCGACACGTCAAGTTCAGCTGGAAGTTCAGCTTCAAGTTCAGCTCGAAGGAAGCTGGAATGTGCTGGAGTCATTGCGGGATGGTAGATAAATGGGGGAATGTAATGAATGGTTACCGAACGTCAATTGACTTTGCGTGAAGAGGTCGGGTGAGTGTAGAAGTTCATGGCACCAAAGTACGCTAGCCGTCTTTTCATATATTATTGCTCTAAGCCACCTTCATTCAATAACCACAAATTGACTACCAGGAAAGGCACGACGCAAGCTTAGAAGTAATTGTGTAAGCTAATAGACCTACCCGCTGTTGTGGCTTAGCGGATATGGTGTTGCGCTGGTAAGTGCGAAGTCACAGGGTCAATTCCCGGCCATCGCATTGCCATAGTAGCGAAATACAAAACGCTTGTGCCCCGTACGTTGCGGGCTCGTTAAAGATCTCCTGGAGGTCAAAATGAATCTGGCGTCCCCTATTACGCCATGCCTCATAATGAGATCATGGTTTTTGCACGTAAAACCTCAGAATTTAATTCAATTGTAAGCCAATAGACCGTGGTTTTCGCATGGAGACTGGAAGAGAAATTAGAAGTAGGTGAGCATCGTAGCACTGCGAAAGCGCGCGCGCACGAATGAACGAGCGCGCTCGCAAACAATCTCGTCATGACACAATAGAAAAAAAAATGGCTGTGGCTTAGCTAAGGTTAAGCCCAGGATGCGAAGCATACTAGCCTTTATTTTAGTTGTTGAACCACTGTTTAGCCTGGTGAACTGCTGTTTCTTGGCTATATTTGGTTCGGCTAGACGAAGAAACAACTCATGCGTTACTCTGCTTCGCCTTCAAGAGTGGAACGCCACAGCGTTCCCGTCGACTCGCCAAGGGGTGTAAGACAATGGGCTACGGCGCAGCGACTACGCGCCCCGCATTGGACGCGGTGAGCGTCGAGCAACGCAGCGTTCGGCGCGGCAACGAAATGTGCGCCTGAGCAAGCGACGCACGCCTGAGCCTTAGAAACAGCTCGTTTCTAAGGCAACACCGCATTCACTAGAGGCGCTTTTGTACCGCTTTGAAGCATCGTACTCGTGGCTCAGTCGCGAGATGGCCAAGCACGGTATACGCACTTTCAAGGTGATTCCCATGCGAGGCTTGATAGAATATACGTACCGGCGAAGTTTGTACCACTGTGTTCCTCCTATGAAACACAATATCTCAGTTTTAGCGATCATAGTTTGGTCTCGATTACGATTGGCGAAAAACGAAAGAGTGTCAAGTTTAATTGGTTCCTGTGGAAGTTCAATGAAAAACTGCTGCAAGATGAATTGTTTGTCACGAGAGCCAAGGAGTATCTTTCAAATGCCCTGCATACGGAAAGCAACTGTTTCATATCAGTGTGGGAGCAGTTTAAATGCGACTTTAAAATTGCTGCCATCAATAGAGCACGCGTATTGCGTCACAAGGAAAGGCAACAAGAGGAACAGTTACACAGTGAACTGGTGTACATGTTAGGGGTAGAACATGAAGTGCCTGGAGCGTTTAAAAAAGAAATACGAGAGGTGAAAGCGAAACTCGAGTTGATCGACGAAGATAAGTACCGCGGCGCAATGATAAGGGCGCGCACGGAAAAGTTGTGGCTGGGCGAAACGCCCAATAAGCGTGTGCTAAGTGAAGAAAAGAAGCATGCTGCAAATAAGGAGACAAATGAAATTCGATATTACGACAAAATTACACGAGAAAGCGAAGAAATAAAACGTGCATTTGTTGATTTTTATACCGAACTTCTTGGAGGAAGAATTTATGACCCCGAGCACTTTAAAGCCCACTTTCTAACTCTTATGCCAAGATTAGAGGACACCGTTAGAGAATCACTGGAATCTGAAATTACCGTGGCCGAAATTGAAGCAGCAATCGATGACTTGGGTAATGGCAAGTCACCTGGGCCAGATGGACTGGGTGCAGCCATATACAAATTTTTTAAGGCAGAAATGGCAGTGGCTTTACACCGAGTGATCGCTGAATGCTATGAAAAAAAGCAAGCGCCTCTCTCGTTCAGGACAGCGCACGTAGTAATGATCCCCAAAACTGACGATCCTGCAAAATTATTTTCAGTTGAGTCCTACCATCCCATTAGTTTGACCAATACAGATTATAAAATATACATGAAAGTGTTAGCTAGAAGGCTCCAAAACGTTATTAAGTCCCTCGTTGGCCCGCATCAAACCTGTGGCATTAAAGGTAGAACAATTTTTACAAACATACACATAGCAAGAAGTATTCTGGAATGTTGTGACGCAATGCATGACCGCGTAGCTATGATTCAGCTAGATTTACATAAAGCGTTCGACAAAGTTGTACATGAAGTTCTGTTTTTATTGCTGGAGCACGTAAATATTGGATCTGTAATTACTGAAGGCGTTAAAATGGTGTATCATGATTGCACAGCAAAATTAGTGATCAACAAAGAATTAAGTATGTCAATTCCTGTGCGGTCGAGTGTGAAACAAGGATGTGCGTTGTCCCCTCTACTTTTTGCGATATACTTGGAGCCGTTTTGTTTACGTTTGCTTGCAACACCATGTATTCGAGGCTTCACTTTTTTCAGCAGTGAAGTTAAGGTCTTAGCGTACGCGGACGACATAGCCGTGTTTTGCACTGATGCTAGAAGCGTGCAGGAAGTTGTCAGTGTTGCTAAGGAGTTCTGCACAGCAACTGGTAGCGTGATCAGTTGGTCGAAATGCCTTGGATTTTGGCATGGCAACTGGCAGAGCACCCCCGAGGTGTACTGTAATATAAATTGGACCGTCTCCCCCGGAAATTACCTCGGTGTTCCGCTAAATAACTACCTCAATGCTGATGAATATTGGTCTGAGGAAAATAAACGCGTCAAAAATGCTACCGTAAAATGGGGTGGCCATAACTTTTCAATGTTCGCAAGAGCTTCCGTTTGTAATATGTTTTTAATTGCAAAAGTGTTCTACGTGTTGCAAGTGATGGCCATGGCAAGAACTTCGGTTGAAAAAATCCACCGAGTGTTTGCGACCTTTATTTGGGGATCGCAATGAGAGCGCACAAGCCGGTGCAATTTGTTTCACAAGGTGAAAAATGGTGGGCTAGGGCTCTCACACCTGTTTTTCAAGCAGCTAGTAAGCAGATTCTTCTTTGTGCGGGACCAAACTGATGTGTTTTTGAGAACTGTGATCCAAGCACGATTGCAGAATTATCTATCTGACTTTGTCGTGTCATCTGTTTCTTTTGGAGCTGGACCGCTCATTCCTTATTTGCGTGAAGTGGTTACTTCTGTACGCCTGCTCAAGGCAAGGTTCTCATATGAATACTTGTGTGATGTCACGAAAAAGCGTTTGTATTCTGATATTCTCGATGTATTTTTACCATTACCGCTTTACCGAGCTGCCTACAGGCTAGGTCCTGAGCGCGATGTGCTAAAGCGCGTTAAAAAAATCCCAGTGAGACCCTCTGCTAAAACGTTCTTTTTTCAATTACATACCGACACTCTCCCTGTAAAGCCATGGTTACAAAGCAAAGGTCTTCTTGTACCTTGGTCGGTAAACTGCTTAATCTGTAATAAGCCAGAATCAATTGAGCATATTTTTATTGACTGCCATGACGCCGTATTTCTGTGGGACGTCCTACAAAGAACACTTAAAAAAGAATTGCCGATAAGCCCTTTTGGAATCCGGTTTCTTCCACGTGCAGAAACAGGGGAAGCGCCGAGTGATATGCTAATGCTGCTTTGCATGCACAGCGTATGGAAGACGAGAATGGACATCAGACATTGTCATATACAGGCTCCCTCAGCAAGACACTATTTTGTTGAGAGCATTATATACACACGAGACTTGTTCAGAGCACTATGTGAACCCCCGGAATGGCTTCCTGTACTAGACCAATTGGCTTCGGTGAAGCCCTTTTAAACACCTTACACTGGCCGAGTTGTGGCTGGTGTTTTTAGAATATGTACATGTCGTGTAATTGATCTTTTTGTTTGCGTTTGTGAAAAGGCAATAAAGAAAAAAAATACTCGTGGCTCAGTGGTAGCGTCTCCGTCTCGCACTCCGGAGACCCTGGTTCGATTCCCACCCAGCCCATCTTGCAAGAGTTGAGCCAAGCCACCTAGAAACAAGCGCAGCTGCTTATATACCGCCGCGAGCGACGGCGCGAGTTGGAGCCCTGTTTCTCCTCTGTCGTGACGTCACGGTGTCACGTGGTATGGCATGGGGTCAAAAGACATTGAAGGCGACACCGCCGCGCCTGAGAAGCAGGGTTGAGCTCTCGTAATATGCTTCGCATAAAATCATGAGCCATTCCGCTCTGTGAAGGTGGATGATCAGCGAAGCTGTGCGGCCTACGACACAGAGTTTTTTTTTTATATACACATTCACGTGGACGACGGGACCACTGCCCTGAGGAGCCGGCGGAAAGTAGACACGCGTGACTTCTCGACGGGACCGCCACCAAGGGAGAGAGGAATGAAAGGAAACAAGATACGCAAGCGCTTGGAACGCCGACACAGAGAGGGCGGTGCGAACGCATTCATGGTTGACGCTGGTTGCACAGCGCCAAATTTTTGAGATACTTTTATTATCTACCTGACAGTCAACTGATCTTGAAAATGTTGCCTATAGATAACTGATCTGAACATGCATATTCCAGTGATGAGATGTGTAAGCTTTCGCATAGAATCAAACGAGTTTGCAATAAATGAGGGGCCTGAGCCTGAGATGCATGGTACCCTAGTCATAATGTCTAGGGTACCCTAGTACCCTAGTCATTGCACCAATCACGGCAGCAATCAAGGGCACCAAGAAGGCTTCGGTGTATTGTAAAGTTCAAAAATTGCTGTAAGAACTCAACGATAATTGCACGACCGCAATCAGCATTGGAAGCTGTCTTCGACATGCAAGAGAAGTGCATCACTGAATGCCGGGTTATCCTCTCATATCCCTTTCACATCAGGGCATTGCCGCGCGAGAATGACAGGCTTGTTGTACTATGCGCAAACGGCAGAAGTGAAAAAAAAAATGTGAGAATGCGTAAGCTTGCCTATAAGAGCGATACTGGGTTTTCGTTAGAACACAAAGGTGACCTAATGAATATACATCTGTTATAGCGTATGTTAGATATAATTCCTATCTCTGTAATTGAGTTCGAATGTTGTTACGACTCGCCTCTGTGACGATTTGAGTCACGTGGCAAAACCACGGTAAAAGCCCTCATGTTGGTCAGACACCAAGAAACTCCGCCACAGTTGGAGAGCGTTCGCGCGCATTTTTGAGCTCCTGCTCAGCTCAAGCGATGGTTGGAAACGTTTGGCAGCTGTGTGCGGGTGCGTGCGTGTTAGTACCTTATCTCAGCCAGTGGTTGCTGGCCACCGTTGGACTGACTTTCGTGTACCAAGCGCCGGTCGCAAGCACCGCGAGAGTCCGTTCCTACCCTCTCCTAGGCGAAAGGTTTATAGCTCCCTTGGCGACACCGTTCAGTCCTCGGCACAAGCTTTGAGCCTTCGCATGAGCTATTTCTAGAGCAGCTTGCCGAGCTGATCGCTCGTTACGTAACGACATAATTAGTTCTGTTATTCGTTACGCCACCTCGTTTCTGCCTGGATCCCTCTCCGGTGCTTCTGTAGCTATAGACCACTGAGCCTGCGCTACTCCTTTGTTCCCGGGTGCCCGTTCCTAACACTAGTGGCAGCAATGCGATTTTTAACAGTGCTTACGCGTGAAAATGTTGTCGGCATCCAGATACCTAGCCGAGAGTAGACGCACGCACAGAACATGCTAGCGTTCAGCTTTCTTTTTTTTAAGCAGTTAATTACCTGTCTCCTGTGCATGCAGGTGGAGCCGGCTGGGGAATAATCTTCAAACGCGCCCTGGACTTGGACAGCGTCACTGTGTTCGAAATGCTAGTCGTCATGATTGTTACCTGCCTTGTGGAATTATTTCTGCTGTTTTACTTCAGCAATGTGCTGCCTTGGGCCACGGATTACCCGATGTCGCCCCTCTTCTGCCTCATGGTTAGTGCATTTTTACACAGTAAATATAGCGTTTATAGGGCTGTGCTCCAGTCAGGCACGTACCCAGGATACTTATTCGGGGGGGGGGGGGGTAGCTCTCTCTATGCGGTAACCCAAGGTAGCTCTTCCTATACAAATGAGGGGGGGGGGGAAGTAGCTTTACTAGCACAATTGCAAATAATGCCCAGCATTCGCCATAAAGACGTGATTGAAATAACGTGTACCTCACAGCTACGCCTGTGAAATACACCACTCCTTTACTTGGCAAACAAGGAAGCACATCAAATGGACTCACGCATGACAGAAGCGCAGGAAGAACGCTGCCAAGAACAAATAAATAAGTAAAATATAAAGATATTAGTTGCGTTTTTTGAATTAGCCCTGGAAGAATTATAGATATATATATATATATGTTTGCGGAACAGTCACAGTTCTTTTGCACCCCCTCGTTTACTGGTCTACCAAGTGCAAGAACCTACCCGTGTTGCTATTTGGGAAGTTGCGTAACGATGCGTGGTCACCAGTCCCGTCCAACCGGGTAGAGCGCAGGACACTGCATTTTAGACGCACTGCGCCCACAGCGGAAGGTTAGAAAAACGCTCACATTAGCACATCAGAGAAGTGGCTACGTCGGGTGGCTCCACTGATAACTGTAGAAGCGTGATTCAAAACACAAGGATTTAATCTCCCCTTTCGGAAGACTTTTCTCTGCTTCCTTTTTTAAATAACGAGGTGTTGATCCAGAAATATTGTTACGGGTAATGTTAAAGCGGCTTTATTTGAGGGACGAGATTGATGGTGAAGTCAAGATGGCGTCCCGAGGCTGCACACGCTAACGTCTTCTTTCTCTTCTGCTCGCCCGGCTAATGCCGTAGCAATCCCCGGTTGCCAGACGAAGCCCACTGGGCAAGTCCAAATCACTCGGAAAGCGTAGGGTGAAACGACGGGTGCTTAAGACAGGCAACATGTACTAACTGGGTCCGGCAACATGTACTAACTGGGTCCGGCAAGACCGACGACCAGTGGACGTCAAGCGTGCCACCACGTACGTCAAGTCACTCAAGCGATCTACAATGACGAATGGGCCCGTGTACTGGGGTAAAAACTTTTCGCATAAGCCACGTTTACGTTCCGGAGTCCATAACCACACAAAGTCTCCTCTAGCGTACGAGACAGACTGGTGTCGGCTGTCATAGCGCTCTTTCGATCGGTGTTGCGATGCCACAGTACGAAGGCGAGCGATACGCCGGGCTTCTTCGGCAAGACAAAGCGTCTTGGTAACAGAGTACTCGCTGTGAAAGTCAAACGGTAGTATAGTCTCAATGCAGCTTAGCGGTGAACGTGCGTAAAGGAGATAAAAAGGTCTGTAATCGGTCGTCTCATGCTTTGCAGTATTATAAGAATAGGTGATGAAGGGGAGCACGTCATCCCAGCCCTTGTGATCGGAAGATGCGTACATGGCGAGCATGTTAGTTAGAGTTCTGTTCGTACGTTCTACAAGCCCATTTGTCTGAGGGTGATAAGGCGTTGAATGACGGAACTGTGAACTGCAGAGACGAAGCAGTTCTTCTACGGCGTCCGGAACAAACAGACGACCGCGATCGCTAATGATGACAGGGGGGGGGGGGGGGGGGGCATGTCGAAGAACAATGAATCGAAGCAAAAAGGTTGCAACGGACGCAGCTGTTGAAGATGGTACGGCTGCCGTTTCCGCGTAACGGGTCAGATGGTCGACACATACGATCACCCATCGGTTGTCGTTAGATGATCGGGGAAATGGGCTCAGAAGATCGATACCAACTTGTTCCAATGGCAGGCGAGGCGGCGGCAGAGGTTGGAGAAGACCTGGCGGAGCGGTCGTAGGGCGCTTGTAGCGTTGACATTGTTTGCAACTGGCGACGTAGTGCTTGACAGTGTCCCGCATTTTGGGCCAGTAAAAACGCTCCTGTGTCCGGTTCAAAGTTCTGATGAATCCTAGATGGCCAGAGGTGGCATCGTCGTGCATGGCTCTCAGTATGTCCGTTCGCAGACTCTGCGGCACCACCAGAAGGAAGCGTGCGCCTTTAGCTGAATAATTGGTCTTGTAAAGCAGGCCGTCCCGGACACAAAATCGACTGGTGGCTCCAGGACGCGATGCGGCTACAAATAGAGGTTCCAAACTAATATCATTTTCCTGCTCTGCTTTGAAAGTCGTCGAGTCTGGGAATGTAGAAGAAATGGGAGCAAAACAGTCATCAAAATTGTCTGCGTCACACTCCGTTGTCGTCAGAGGAAGGCGAGAGAGACAGTCCGCATCTGCGTGGCGATGCCTGGACTTGTAGGAAATAACGAAGTCGTACTCCTGCAGTCGAAGAGCCCAACGTGCCAGTCATCCACTCGGGTCACGGAGATTCACCAACCAGCATAACGCGTGGTGGTCAGTAACGATAGTGAACGAGCGTCCGTAGATATAGGGCCGAAATTTGTGGACAGCGAAAACAGCTGCCAAGGATTCTTGCTCGGTCACAGTGTAATTGCGTTCCGCCTTACTCAAAGAGCGACTAGCATAAGCCACAACGTGTTCAGCTCCGTCATGACGTTGCACTAGTACGGCACCGATGCCGATGCCACTGGCTTCAGCGTGCACTTCCGTAGGTGCGGATGCATCGAAGTGACGCAATATGGGCCCTGAGGTCAGTAGAAACTTTAGCTGGTGGAACGCGTCGTCGCAAGCCGATGTCCAGTTGAAAGGGACGGCTTTTTGGAGAAGACATGCTAGGGGGTACACCACGTCAGCGAATCTTGGGACGAAGCGCCGAAAATACGAGCACAGGCCCAAGAAACTCCTCAACTCCCGCACTGACTTCGGTGCTTCGAAGGAGCTGACTGCCTCAATCTTCCGTGGATCTGGCCTCACACCGTTTTCGTCGACCAGATGCCCAAATACCAACGTCTCCGTTTCCCCGAAACGACATTTCTTGGAATTTAGGATCAAGCCGGCTTTTTTGACACAATCCAGAACAAGACTGAGACGGCGGTTATGCTCACTCAATGTGCTGCCAAAAATCACCACATCGTCAAGGTAGCACAAATAAATTTCCCATTTAAGTCCTCGGAGGATAGTATCCATGAATGGTTCGAATGTTGCTGGCGCGTTACAAAGGCCGAACGGGATAACGTTAAATTCATAAAGAGCATCGGTTGTCACTAAGGCCGTTTTCTCCTTATCGTCTGGGTGCATGGGTATCTGCCAATACCCTGATCGCAAATCCAGTGATGAAATGTAGGCCGCAGAATGTAAACAATCGATGACATCATCAATTCTAGGAAGTGGATACACATCCTTTTTGGTGACTGCATTCAGTTTCCTGTAATCAACGCAAAACCGCCATGATCCATCCTTCTTTACTAAGATTACTGGTGCTGCCCACGGACTAGAGGACTCTTGAACAACACTTTTCCGCAGCATGCCTTTCACCTGTTCAGAAATAACGGTCCTCTCTGTTGCAGAAACGCGGTAAGGCTTTTGCCGAATGGGGTGTGCAGATCCGGTGTCTATTTTGTGGTGACCACGGGAACGAGGGAGTGTAGCCTGCTTGTCGCCTTGTGCGAAATCGAATACAGAAAGATGTGCCCTCAAAACTTCTGCGAGAGCGTGGTGCTCATGTGAGGGCAGCGCCTTATTGATCAACCATAGGATCTGCTCTTCAGAAGTGCTTTGGTGAGGATCGCTAGTACGAAACTACTCCTCCTCGCTTAGAACTGTAATGGAGCTGTAAGCAATCTCGTCAAATTCAGCGAGCTTCATATCACGCGGAAGAAGAGCAGGGACGCAAGAACAATTGAAAGCCCACAAATTTGAGACGCCATTCCCTACTCTCACGATATAGCTTGGTACGAGTACATCTTTCTTTGCGCAGCTCGACGTAAGTGGCTGGAATTGCGCGTCAAACGATGAAAGGTCGGCAGCAGCGAAGTTGACAGGGATACGTGACAGCGACCAAGGCGGTACCAGCAAATCCTTCGAAACAGCAGAATAGTTTTTCACTGGTAACGATGTGTCGGCAAGGGTGGCGAGAAGCGCGCTATTCAAAGTAATTTCGCCTGTGACACAGTTAACGGATGCACCACAATCCTGAAGAAAGTCAATCCCGAGAATCACGTCATGAGTGCACCGCGGTTATACGAGAAATTCTGTTTTACGATCTTCTCCTCCGAACAAAACACTTGCAACACAAATACCAAGGGGAACTAGGCACTCTCCACTGACACCACGAAACGTCACATCACTATTCCACGGGAACATAACTTTCCGACCCAGCCTCTCCTTGAAAGTCACACTCATGACGGAAACGGTAGCACCAGTATCCACTAATGCTGTTGCAGGTATACTATCAATTATCACACGCACTTTGTTCTTCGCCATCATAATAGGCAGAGGAGTATTTCGCAGAGACGCAGACTGTCCGGCGACCTTACCTCCATCGGTCGCGCCGGCTAGTTTCCCGATGGCGGTGGTGACGCAGCACGTCGCCGTGGTTATGGTGAACGGCGTTGGCGACTGGTTGGAGGCGTCAGGCTGCGGTCTGAAGCTGGCGAGCCACTCCTTCTACTATATTGATGGAAGGTATTCCGGGGTAGCGCGCCTGTGGCGTTTGCACTATCAGGGTCTGTCGGCCAACGGCCGTCATAACTGTCACGTTCAAAGTTAGGCCAAGTTGGTGGTGGGCCATATCTTGCTGTCTGTCGGCGCCGGCGACAAAAGCGAGCAATGTGTCCTGAGGTGCCACAGCTGTAACACACAAGCGATGCGCGACCGACGTTGTAAACCTCGGGGTCAACCCTGGGACGCTGCGAATAATAAATGCGATCTTCCGAATTCCGATTCGGGGTCTTAGTTCGACGAGTTCGTTGATCATGCGTCACGTCGTCGGGAAAGGTACGTCAGTGCTGTCGCAGCTGATCGACTCGACACTCTGCAACGCCCGGCATGGCAGACAATGGGGACACACCAGATGCATGTTTTTGAGGTTGGTTGGCAGCCCGCCCAAGCTGTTCGACATCCGCCCCTTTGGTGTGTCTTTCAAGTTCTTCGCGAACAATTTGCCTTATAGTTGCGGCAAGGTCAAATTGAAAACTGTATTTGGCATTGTCTTCAACGCTTGCCACCGTTGTGACATTTGCTAACCTGCCGAACTTAGGCGTGATACGGCGCAGCTTCAAGGCCTCAAATGTGCGGCAATGCTTGATGAGGTCGGCGACCGAGGCGAGACTCTCCTTGCCGATTAAATAATTGTACACATCCTCGGCTATGCCTTTGAGAAGGTGTCCAACCTTGTCCTCTTCGGACATTCGAGGATTGACCGTTCTGCAAAGCTTCAGGATTGCCTCAGTGTACGTAGTACAGGTCTCACCTGGGACTTGAGCGCGCTGCAGCAATGTCTGCTCCGCCCACTTCCTTGTCGTGGTGGAATCGCCGAAGCACTCGGTAAGGTGAGTAACGTAGCTGTCCCACGTTGTGCAGATATCTTCATGGTTCTCGAACCCCAATAGCGCAGTGTCTGTAAGGAACAGAACCACATTGTCGAGCTGAGCCATGGAGTTCCAGCCATCGTACTTGCTCACACGCTTGTAGTGGGTGAGCAATTCCTCCACGTCCTCGCCGAATTTTCCTAAGAAAGGGCGGGGCTCCATCTGATGCATCCAGGCGCCGGTTGTTTGCACTAGAGCTGCCAGAGAAGGCTGTTGGTCACCGCTGTGGGACATCGGGATCTCAAGTGGTGTTGGGGGCAGTCGAGCGTTGCGTCGGCTCCGGCGTGGTACTTGCTGCAGCAGCTCCGTCGTCTTGGTCGAAGTACCCCGCACCTCCACCACAAAACTGTTACGGTTAATGTTAAACCGGCTTTCTTTAAGGGACGCGATTGATGTTGAAGTCAAGATGGCGTCCCGAGGCTGCACACGCTAACGTCTTCTTTCTCTTCTGCTCGCCCGGCTCATGCCATAGCAATATTTTCACAAACAACAGTTAAGTTTGTTAATTTTCCCTTTTACTTCCTGTTTGGCGGTTGCCTTGGCTCTCTCCCTTAGTAGATCGCTTAACTTCTTATCTCTTTGAGACACTTCTTTCCAGTTGCCAATTTGGACGAAAAGTGTTGCACAATTAGGAAAAAGCCAGATGACGTAACAGCTGACAATCATATTGTTTATGGTTTTAGTGGTTATTGCAGGGTCTCATCACGGACGCTGTTTGGCATTTCTTTATTTTCCACCTTATCTTACCCATATCGTGGGTATGTGCTTCCGAGAATCTGCCAGCGTCGCGGCGAGCCGTCACTCGAGGAAATAATGAAGCAAAAGGAAAAGTTTAACGAAACTGGCGTTTTCTCCGGCCGCAACTCGTTCCTCGAGCATACAGAGCAGCTGACTACAAACCGAATCCCTTTCCTGGTCCCTGGATCAGTCTAAACAAAGAAAGTTGAACTAACAAAGCAAGAGCGAGCGATACGCGTGATCGTTGAATAGATGGTGACAACGTAACTCATCTTGAGTTAATCGCGCAGGCACCGAATCGATGAGAAAACTGGCCTTCACGCCCCAGGAGATGCCGTTAACTATCGCCAACCAAAAGGAGTGAAAAAATTGACAACCATTCTACTCTGTGAAGATGGAATGGCAGCGAGAGCTGACGACAGTAAAAGCTCCCAAACGAAACGCAGTGCTTCACCCACGTATGGCGAGTGCTTAACGCCTGGTTCACCTCCACCTTGGGTCGGCCCGGCATTGCACTACCTTCGAATGGACCCAGGTGTGCGAAGCGCTCAACGCCTGCTTCACCTCCGCAGCGGGTGGGCCCAGTATTGCACTATGTTCGGAATCGGCCCACGTATGCGGAGTGCCGAATGCCTGCTTCACCTCCGCCGCTGTTTGACCCGACATTGCACTACCATCTGGGCGACCCTCGGCGGAGTTGAAGCAGGCATGAAGCACTCCCCATACGTGGGCCGATCCCGAAGATAGTGCAATACTGGGCCCACCCGCGGCGGAGGTGACGCAGGCGTTGAGCGCTCCGCACACCTGGGTCTATCCAAGGTAGTGCAATGCCGGGCCGACCCACGGTGGATGTGAACCAGGCGTTAAGCACTCCCCATACGTGGGCCCATCCCGAAGATTTCGAAGGGCGCGTTGCAGGTTCCCGAGCCCACAGGGGTTTGTGCCATTGAGCTTGGACCCTTTTTGCACTATCACTACGATCGGCCCACATGATGATTTTGTCTGTTGACGGATGACGAAAAAACTATGTAAGGTTAGTGATATACAGCTCTCGCTGTAAAATGGATCAAAATGTTGACTGCAGAATAGATTGATTTGTCAGCGCTTTGGGAATGTTTGTGTGGAGTGGGGGTGTGGGTGGGGAAGGGGGGGGCACTACACTTAATTTCGGGGGGGGGGGCGGAGCCCTGGGCCTACCCCCCCTCCCTGGGTACGTGCCTGGCTCCAGTATTCAGAGTTGTCAACCTTAATACCGGCATGTTATCGCCGCAATTACATCATTAAACAGTCACTTGCTATTGCCACGTTGGCTGTAGCTCTAAGTTTTTGGTATTTCTACCTGAAACACTGTCATTCATATTCTACAAGGTGCACTAGACTCATTGAGAACACTCGTATTTCTTACGAGTCATGAAAGCTATTGTAAATGGCGGTAAGTAAATGTGGATTTGACCTGAAAATCTGTTCTAATATATCCTGACGAGCTCCATGAAGAAATGAAGATCAATGCAGAGGACGCCTAACATAATGTCATGACGAGGCCAAAAAGCGACAGTGCTCGCCTTTGCAAGACGGAGCTGGATGCAATAAAAATGTACAAAGGTCATTTAAAAAAATGCTACCGTATTTTTGAGCGCTAAGCGTGGTAGCACCACGCGCAGGCCCAATCCATACTTAGAAATGTACGTTGTCCCCAACCTATAATATTGCTATCAGGCTACATAGGATTTGGGATACAGTCCTTCTATGCTCACAAGCTTACTAGACCTTTTACAGTGAGCAGTGTGCTCAACGCGCACCGGGGGCCACCACAGGCGCGCAGCCATTGAACGCATTCTGAATCGGGCGCAAGCAGGCGTAAGCCACTGCCGGCCGCTCCAGCAACATCCCGCCAAAAGCCGGGGAATCACTTAGTACTATTTATTTGAAGTGTGAAACGGGAGAAGGAAGATGTGCTCATTCATGAATTTCAAAACTTGCGACGGAGACTTGAAAGTGTGGGATGAGAAATGTGAACGAGCTTCATCCGCCTCAGTCACATAAGGAGTGAACTGAATTGAATTTTGAGGTTTTACGGACCAAACCCCGATTTGATTATGAGGCACGCCGTAATAGGGAACTCCGGAATAATTTTTACCAGCGAGGGATCTTTAACGTGCCAACAATGCACGGGACACAGACGTTCTTGCATTTCGTCACCATCGAATGGCGGCCCCCACGGCCAGGATTCGATCCCGCGAGCTTGTGGTTAGCAGCACCTAGCCGCTAAGCCACCGCGGTGG
The DNA here is from genome assembly GCF_038994185.2 of Dermacentor albipictus. Classification (NCBI taxonomy): domain Eukaryota; kingdom Metazoa; phylum Arthropoda; class Arachnida; order Ixodida; family Ixodidae; genus Dermacentor; species Dermacentor albipictus. Next base: position 463,181,008 of record NC_091821.1, on the reverse strand, counting down.
GTTCACAAGGAGTGCCAATGTTCACGACCGTTCGCTATGCACACCTTTCCGCAAGGCGAGCAGCATATGCTGCACCACCAGCTCTGGATAGTTAAGTGCGGGCAATAACCGGCAACCGATTGCCGGCAATGGCGGCCAGGCTAACACCGGCTGCAGCAACAAGACAACGTTACCGCCACCAGTCGCACAACATATCACGGAATATAATTGAACTTCGATAAGCATGCAAGTCGGCGCTTCATCCAACCTATGCAAATGTGACTTGCATACTCGAGCGACTTCACTTACCATAGCAGCGAAGTCAAATGCAGAATAATATAGGCGTGCACTGTGAATTTTCTTTCCGCGCCGGAATTCAAAGAGCTGGCGAGCGATGGCTCCGCCGCTTGCAATATTTCTGTCGAAGCCTGCAGGAATACATTCGAATCAACGTTGTAAGTAATCGGGAAACCGCATAATAACCGTATAGTAATCGTATCAGCACTTGTGACAAGAATGACACTGTGAGAATCAACCATCATGTGTGGTCAGAGCAGGTTACAAAGAAGCATATTCTGCGGACGTACACACGTGTATTGCCAAACGAAGTTGTTGCGCATACAGGTAATGATGACAACAGGCGTACGACCGGAAAGCCTTACAAGTCTAGTGATGTAAAGAGTAGACTAGAGTAGAATATAAAGGGCACAAGCAAACTTCATCTTGTGATGCCGCTACATTAGCCGCCTTCAGTCGGTAGGCTTCCACACAATAAGATTGCAGTGCAAACCGAATGCATGAATGAAACTTAAGTATATACTTAAGCTGCCTCTACAGCTATGGCCACCATTGCGTCATCTACACATTTATATCGCACCGTGAATGTTGAAATAGTGGCTGTCTGAGCCGTGCCTGTGGCCACCGCGGGTGATTTCAAGAAACGAGCAAACGCCGATAAGGGCACGCTGAATGTCGGGCGGGGTCCCGTGAACAAATATGGTGGCGCCCATAGGTATGGTGCTATAAACTATCTCTTAGTTGCGGCAGCACCATGACATAGCAAACATAAGGAGCCGCCCTTTTATTAACGCAGCTCTAACACATTAAAATTGCTACCATTATGTTGTCCGTCATGACTCACCAGCTGGCCATATGACCGCCAGGTATAGGTAAGCTGCGACTACAGCTATGCACGGACCTTTTTCCATTCATTACTTTGGCGATTTTCTGATCGGTAAATGCATCTTGGCCTGATATACAAATATGTCTGCCTTTGCAGTTATTGGCTGCTCATTGTTCCGAAACATCGGGTTGTTTTTGACGCTCAATATAGTTTTTCCTCCTGATATCATGACTAAATGTTACCTTGAGTAAACTAAAACACTCGGGTCAAATTTCCGGAGTCCCCAGTAGGGCGTGCCTCATAATCAGATAGCTGTTTTGGCACGTAAAACTCCTATATCCAATTTATTTAAGGACTTTGTTTCTTATTTCATCTCACAAAAGTGTCAATGTACAGCTGTGTCTGAGCAACTCATACCAAATTGTACGTGTTGCATTCAGGTCTGTGCTGTTCGGTAACAAGTTTGCAGTCAGCGCATCGGATCACCCGCAAGTCCACGTTGTCAATGACTAGTGAACTTGTCTTTTATAAGTTTAGGGACTTCCACTCAATTCCGTGGGTATCGACATAGGATTCGACAGATTTTGGATTCCCTTCGACAATACCGACTACGAAATGGACGCTTTCATATCTTTCAACGTAGAATTTTCTCAGTAGTTTTTAAGCTTGGCGCCAATGTCTCTGGTACCGTGGTAGTCACATTAGTGACACTACTGGCGTTCCTCGTTTTCTTCTCTGTTAAGCTAAAGGCTAAATGGGGACTTAAATAAATTTCTTTGCGCAGAGTCAGCTACACGACTAAATACAGTGAGAGACTAGGAAATGTCGCGTCTTTTTACAGCCATAGTCCTCCTGCTCTTGGCGGCCAATCAACGCTTCCTTCTTGGTAGAGGTGGTGAGGTGATGGCTCGCACTTTAGCGCGCGGATAGTTGCGGCAAACCCTCAAAGCCTGACAGATGCGGCGCAGGTTGTCTCTCCCGGCCTTACCTATTGGGCAGTAACGAGAAGTTCCCGCTTTCCAAGGTATTCGAGCGATGCTGTCTGAGGCTCGCGCATGGCTTCCCTCGCTCATCGCCAGTTTACTTTGTGCATCGGGAAGTGGTTCTCAGGCGGTCACCCGGTATCCCTCAGCGAGCACTCCCTTCGCTATGCAGCAGCTTTTTCACCGAGGATGGTTCCCCACAGCGAGCACTTGCACAACAGTCACAGAAACGAAGTGATGCTGCAGATCACTGCCACATGGGCAAGGTTTCGGGTGGTTTTCAGTGCCGAAGTGCGTCGAGATAAACAGTGGTAGAGTTACATAAGTCTCGTTCATTTGTAAATGAGAATAATTATTTGTAAAGTGAATAGAAGGAGTGCAGTAAGTCGATATCACCTTGCAATTTTGTGTTGAAGCTACCGAAGTGTTAGGATGAGATGTAGGGCAAAGACCTGAGGGTTGCCTGTCCTCTTCTTAGCAAAACCCAGCAAGCTTTTCACTACATAGTCGTACTCGTGTAAGTGCGATGGAAGCGACACACTGTAACCAATTGTTATTTCTGAAAAACTGTAGAAAGCAGCTTATACGAGTACCACCCCAATCCTTTAGACGTGCAGCGGATCCAATGTTGGAAGTTCATCCTATGACGCATGTAATGAATATATTGTTGCAGCAAGAAGACAGGCCGACGAGGGTAAAATAAGGTATATTTACAACTGGTGTGAATGGTGTTCAGCCAACGGCCAGTCTTCGTCGTTCTCTAGTCCATGTTCTTCTTCATTGCCTCCACCATAACATCACCCTGCCGGCGGGCTTAGCTCCCTCACGGGGCAAGTTATAGAGCCTCATTTAATGGGGGGACATGGGGCTTCAGCCTGACGACGTGAACATCGCTGGTGACGTTCGGAGGCACTGAAGGCTGACCGACTGGGACGATCTTGTATGTCACGTCAGACAGTTGACATAAGATCTGGTAGGGACCAGAATAACGGAAAAGTAGTTTTTGCGACAGGCGGACGTGACGTGAAGTCATCCAGAAAAGGTGAAAAAAAGTGAAACCAGGTGAAAAATGGTGGTGTCGTCGCCGAAGGTCATAGCGTTGCTTTTGAGAAGCTTGCGAGACTGTGAGGCGATGACGGGCGACCTCTAGGGCATCGGCGGCTAAGGCAATAGCATCACTAGCGTAACCAATGCTGGGTAATTGCACTCCAAAGGGTAGCAACGTGTCGAAGGGCAAGGTGGGGTCACGGTCATACAAAAGGTAAAATGGTGAAAATCCGTCATTGTCGTGACGGGACGTGTTGTATGCGCAAGTGATGTGTGGTAAGGCGACGTCCCAGTCGCGGTGCCAGCATTTAAGTTAGTGTGTGGTTTAGTCGCTCGGTGAGGCCGTTCGTTTAAGGGTGGTACGCGGTGGCAAGCTGGTGATCTGTAGAACAAGAGCGGAGCAGATCATCGACGACTTTCGATAGAAACTAGCGGCCGGGATCCGTGAGTAACTGGCGAGGGGCGCCATAGTGCAGAATGACGTCGTATAGTGAGAAGTCGGCGACATCTGCAGCATAGCTGGTTGGCATCGCTCGTGCGATGTCATATCTCGTGGCATAATCTGTTGCCACAGCAATCTGTTTCCTTTAATTGAAATTGGAAAGGGGCCAAGGAGGTCGAGGCCCATACGGTAGAAGGGCTATGTAGGAATATCAATTCCTTTAGGCAACCAGCAGGAGGCATAGCAGGGGTCTTCCGGCGCTGACACAGGTCGCAAGAAGCTACATAACGGCGCACAGAGCGATAAATGCCGGGCCAGAAGAAGCGGCGCTGCAGGTTTTAGTAAGTACGAGTGATGCCCAGATGTCCTGCAGTAGGAGCGTCGTGAAGTTGCTGGAGCACGGCCAGTCGAAGGTGCTTGGGAACGACTAGGAGGAGCTCCGGGCCATCAGGACGAACACTAAGACGGTTTAAAGTTTCGTCGCGCAAGGTGAACATCCGGAGGGACGGGTCATTGGGCGAGGAGCTTAGGCGTTCTATAAGTGTTCGAAGAACAGGATCTTAGCATTGCTCGTCGCCAATATGGAGGAAGCCGGAGAGGAATACAATACTGATGTCCGAATCTGCATCGGTATCGTCCGGTTGATCCACGGGATTGCGAGACAGGCCGTCAACATCTTTATGCAGGCGCCCTGACGTATACATAATAGAAAATGTATATTGCTGTAGACGCAATGCCCAACGCGCAAGTCGTCCAGTTGGGTCCTTCAAAGAGGAGAGCCAGCAGAGGGCGTAATGATCGGTGACGATGCAGAAGCTCCCACCGAAATAGTACTGTCGAAATTGCGCGACCGCCCATACGAGCGTGAGACATTCCCTCTCAGTAATGGTGTAATTTCGCTCGGGCGTGGAAAGAAGGCGGCTGTCGTAAGCGATGACACGTTCTTGGCCTTGTTGAGGCTGCGCGAGGCAGCGCCGATCTCATGACCACTCGCATCACTTCGTACTTCAGTGGGCGCAGAAGGGTCAAAGTGTGACAGAATTGGGGAAGCTCAACCACTCAATCAGGGTAGAGAAGGCTCTCTCCTGCAGTGGTCCCCAAGAGAAAGAGATATCTTTCTAAAGAAGGTCAGTGAGAGGGTGAGCGATGTCGGCAAAATTTTTCACAAATCACCGGAAACAAAAGCATAAGCCCAGAAAATTACAGACATCGTTTGTTGAACAAGGTAGAGGAAAATTTCGCAGGGCGTAAGCTTTCCGTGGATCAGGTTGGATTCCGGCGGAGTTTACCAGATGGCCGAGATGTTAATTTCACAGAGACCGAAATGGCACTCGGAGGAGTTTAGCTGAAGGCCAGCGCTGGGAAACACGGAGGCTATGGTTGTCAAGCGCCGCAGGTGGCCCTCTAAATTCGACGAAAACACGATCACATCGTCGAGGTAACAGAGGCATGTAGACCACTTCAAGCCGTGCAGGAGAGAGTCCATCATGCGCTCGAATATAGCTGGCGCATTGCATAATCCAATGGGCATGACTTTACATTGGTACAGACCATCCGGTTTGGCGAAGACGGTTTTCTCGTGGTCCATCTCATCGACGCTGATCTGCAAATAGCCGGAGCGGAGGCCAATTGATGAAAAGTTTTGGGATCCGTAAAGGCAGTCAAGAGCGTCATCAAGCAGGGGATAAGCATCCTTCTTTGTTATCCTGTTTAGGTGACGGTAGTCAACGCAGAAGCACCACGAGCGGTCTTTTTTCTTTGCAAAGACAACCGATGATGCCCATGGGCTACTGGAAGGTTCAATGATATCCTTGTCCACCATACTGTCTACGTCTTTCTGTATGATGGCCCTTTCTGTTGCGGAGACACGATATGGCCGCCTATGAATGGGGCTGGCGTCACCAGTGTGGATGCGATCCATCACAACATATGTCTGGCCCAGTGGACGGTCGTCCAAATGAAAGATATCCCGATAAGATGACACGAGGTGCCGAAGAGCTGTTGTTTGCTCGGAAAGAAAGTCAGGGGCAATCATCTTACGAACATCGTCCGCAGGCGTCGAGTACGAAGGAGTGGGTGACAAAGGACCGTTGGTACTGAGGAAGGGTGCAGAAGTCAAAGAAGAAATCTCAAATTCTTCCAAAGAAGTAATATGCGTTATGGTGATGCCGTGTGGCAGCACACGCGACGAAAATTCAAAATTGAGAATGGGCACGCGAGTGCAGTTTTCGCGAAACCGGATTAATGTGCTCGGTAAGGGAATATTGCGCGACAAAACCATGTCAGTAAGCGGCGACACGACGTACTCGCCATCGGCTAAGGGAGGACAGGATGTCCGGAGGACATTCGTAGCCACCTGTGGAGACAGCCTTGCAAACTCAGCAGAAGATTACCTGTGTGACGCACAAGTTATTGCGTAGGCAGAAAGCGGCAGATCCAACTGTACAACACCTGCGGAGCAGTCAGTTTGAGCAGAGTGTTTCGAAAGGAAGTCGAGGCTGAGAATTAGGTCCTGCACACAGTGCTCAAGGACGATAAATAAAACAACGGTATAATGACCCGCAATGGCACCACGTGCTGTGCACATTCCAAGAACACCCGCCGTGGTTGCTCAGTGGCTATGGTGTTGGGCTGCTGAGCACGAGGTCGCGGGATCGAATCCCGGCCACGGCGGCCGCATTTCGATGGGGGCGAAATGCGAAAACACCCATGTACTTAGATTTAGGTGCACGGTAATGAACCCCAGGTGGTCCAATTTCCGGAGTCCCCCACTACGGCGTGCCTCATAATCAGAAAGTGGTTTTGGCACGTAAAATACCATAATTTAATTTTAATTCATTCCAAGAACAGCTGAAGTACTCCCATCGGCGACTCGCACAGGGCACGGTGCGGCGGGCTTCAGAACCTTTTTCAGCCTTCGGCGGAGAGCAGCGCTCATAACTGAAAGCTGCGCTCCGGTGTCAATGAGAGATGTAACAGGAAGGCCATCAACTTCAATGTCTAGTAGGTTTCCACGTGTAGGCAGGGTCAACAGAGGATTTGTGGGCCCGGCCGGAGTTTCAGCTTCACCTCCCGGAGCTGCACCACCTAGTTTTCTGAAGTGAGGCAACCGGTTGCAGAAGGGGACAAAAAGCGGTGAACGAGAGCCGAACGGGACCTACGACCTTGCGGAGACGGGAACCGGCTGGATCTTGGCGGAGCACTGCCGGCGTTCATGTTCCTAGTCAGCGTATAGGGCGAGAAAGTACGATTGTCTGGTACTTGGCGGTAGTGACTCGGAGACGACCACCGAGGTGGCGACGACCAGTGGTTGCGACAATGACCGGCGATGCGTCCAATACCCGAACAATTAAAACAGATGGGTTTATCATCCGCTGTGCGCCAGTCAGCTGGTTTGTGACAGAGTGGCGGAAAGCGTTGCGTCTGGGAGCGAGTGATCTGAGGAATCCGATAGGTGTTTCTATGGCGGTCCTCGCACAGAGATGGAATGCCCAAACTTGCTACTTCCTCCCGAATGATCGCTTGTGTATAAGGGAGATAGTGGGCACGCTTTCCCGACAGTCGGAACGAACTGTAGTCGGAGCTCACGGCGAACGATGCGCGTTATACCTTCCGGTCCTGTAACCTCGGTGGGTCTTCTCAAGAAGATGTCACGGCTGTATTGGGCAATCTGTTGAAAGGTTGAGTGACGCGGCGGCCCTTCTCTTGTTCGAAACGCCGGCACTTCTTTATATTTGCATCCACAGTGGCACAGTCCTTACACATCAGGAGATTGAAGGCATCGTGTGCAATACCTTTTAGTATGTGACCAATCTTGTCTGCCTCGATCATGTTGTTATCAGCCTTGCGACAGAGAGCCAGCACATCCTGTGTATAAACGGCATAGGATTCTGTGGACGTCTGAGCGCGGCACGCAAGTTCTTTGCTGCCAGCTAACGACCGACAGGTCTGCCAAACAGGTCTCGTATTTTTTTTCTTTGCAAACATTCCAGCTCCTTAGGTGAGCTTCATGTGTATCGTACCATTGCTTCGCAGTACCTCTCAGATAAAATATCAGGTTTGCTAGCATCATTCTTGGATCCCACCTGTAGTAGTCACGCACTCACTCGTACATCGTAAGCCAGTCCTCGACGTCGGCGTTGTCCGTGCCACAATATGTCCCCGGGTCCCGCGGATAAGTTAGGATGACCGCTGGCACGGGCTGCTTAGGCGTTGTCGCTTGTGGCGGTTGATTTGCCATTGTGGCGGCAGGTAGATGACGTCCGCTGCAAAGTTCCATGATTGTACCGTGCACCTTCCACCAAAATGTTGCAGGAAGAAAGCAGGCCCACGAGTGTAAAATAACGTATATTGACAACTGATGTGAATGGCGTTCAGGCAACGGCCAGTCTTTGTCTTTCTCTAGTCCATGTCACCTTCTTTCCCTTCACCGTAAAAATATCATGCGTGACTTTCAACTTTCTCGTCACCCGAGCGTAACAGCCTTCATGTACTCACAGTCCCAAAATTTGTTGCGGACAAGTCGACAAGGACCTTACAGCAGAGTCACTGTCACTAGTTTACAACACGTTTTGTTTTCAAAAACATGTCACCGAGGTTGAAAAAGGTATGTAACTTTACACGTTTTGTTTTGAAAACATATCACAGAGGTTGATAAAAGTATGCAGAAACTCTACCGGAGTTGTCTAAAAATGCGTAAGTACACCCTCCAATTTCAATTGGCTTACCCCAAAAGCTAAGTTGGCCCGCACCCTAATTTTAAATTAGCCCAACCCCAAATTCAGGTTGGCGCATCCCAAAATTTCAGTTGGTCCAACCCTACTTTAGGCTGCCCCAGGCAATTTTATAGAGCCCAATGATGTCCCTATGGGAATTCTGTTTGTTCCGCATCGGATATAAAACTTCAACTCATCTATATTTACACTATAATAACCATTAGATGTCTTGGCAGATTATGCATTTCTGTGCAGATCCAAAGCATTGAACTTTTCGCGTGATGTGGCGCCAAATTGTTGTGCCTACACCGAATCAGAAACAGAAAGGCGATGCGCGATAGAGCCGTGACAAAACTTCCACGATACTATGGGTGCAATCGAGGGGCTCTGCCATCAGTGATGCGCGGAGGTTGATGTTCCAGGCACAGTTCTGTACAAGAATTATAGAGAAAACACTGGGGCTTGGATCGGGAATAATGGTGAGTGCATGGATTTGTCCTCCGATCTGCGTGCTTGCGTGTTCAGACGTATATCGCACTGACATTTAGGGTCTCGGCGAGCACGCGTAATTCCTGCTCGTCGATGCGTCTTTGGTGTAGTGGCGTTAACATCGGGCTTCTCTGCTAGAGGTCCTGTGTTCGAATCCTGCCATGGGACCATTTAAATAACGTCTATTTAAATATTTGCGACGCAGTACTTCCTTAAACATGATCAGTTGCCAAAGCCACGAAGCCGTTTGTTTGAAGGCATAAAGACGAAGTTAATCCATGTGCTAGCCATCATTCCCAAGCTGGCTGATCCGCCATGCTGACAGATCCGGCCGACATTAGGGCCACAGTTCCCTCTAGTAAATGAATGAAACGCTATGATTTCGTGCAACTAAGCTCAGCGTTAAGTGGCCGAACTTTCTGTGGTATCATTTCGTAAAGCATTGCGTGGGCCTCCACCAGTCACCAATAAAAGACTACGGTGGCGCTTTGTCATGGTCTGAGCTGCGAGTGGTAACCACGATGGCGATGGCGTGAAGCTACGCAACGAGCTAAGAAAAGATAATGTTCTGAAACTCATTTTACGATTCGGTAGGAAGAACGACTAACCACGAATTCGGTGAACTTGCTGGCACTCTTTTGACCTTAGAACGCCGCTGATGTGTCGCTAAGGCAAAGTCCTCCATACGCAGCCCGGCTACTGGCTTCCCGCTAATGTAGTAGCCGTCACCGAGGTTATTCAGGAGGAGAATCGAGACCCGGAACGCTTCGAGGTGGCGCCGGATATAGCTGCTCTTGTGGACATCCGTGGCGTGTCAATGGTAAGTAAAGGACGATACTAATAGTAAGACCTGTGGGAGAGGTTGGGTTGTGCGTACGACTCACCTGAATTACCGTAAACAAGGTCTGTATTGCAGTGCACTGATTCGCTTATTAACGCCGTCTGCATTAACAACATTATAGTGTTGTTTGTAAATATTGAGCGCTTTGTAAATTGTATATCTCACGTTTGATGCTACAATTTAATCACCACAGTTGAAGCGCGACTTGTATGTTGTCTAGAGTTTGTTTTCTAGAGGATGCACGTGCTGTAATTAGCGGCTGTCAAAATGCATTTGAAAGGAGGCGCTCACCGTTCATGCAGCATTGACAGGTGTAGTCTTCCTTTCGGTATTTCTTCCTGTACAAAATTATCCACCAAACTGATTTCGTTCGATCATTTGGTCTTCATACAACACACAATAATGATTTAGGCAGAGCAGCTACCGGCCGTTTATTCCTTACAAGTAACATAGTAGTATCCAGCGCCGATGAAGTAGTTATTGGGCGTTGGTTGCCGCTTACGTTAATACATATACCATCTAACACCTATCACCATTCATTGCATACTGTTAGCAATGCACGGCAACCTTCCTTTCGTGGAATGTTCCGTGCATGAAGCGTCAAGATAGGACACCTGCAAAACAATATCACTTATTTTATCAATGATGCAAAGGCACGCGCCTGTATTATTGTCATTTCAGTAATGATATATATAGAAAAAGACAGATGTTTAGAAATACTGCTGCACATCGCAAGACATACAGGTATACAAGGTGTCCTACGTAACTTGAACCAAGATTTCAAAAACGAAAGGCGCGTCGTAAGCGAATTGAACCGAACGCATACTGTTCACCCTGGCATATGGCAAGTGAGGCAATTTCTGTTTTCCCCGTAACTCGCTCATCAGGTTTAATTACCAAACTTTTTTCGTTATTGGCTGAGCACACCAAGTACATGATACGCAGATTTGTAGAGCACCTTCAGAACCCACCGATCCAGTTCTTTTTTTTTTCTTATGATACGTCTCACGTAATCCCTTTTTCTAGGTTACAAATATAGGCCGTGAAATACGAAAAATGTCATGTGGCGGAGGGTTTGCGCAGTGGTATTGTGCGGTTCTCAAGTCTGCGTTCGGTGAACAAAGGCCGGCTACATCGTGACTGGCGACGAGGAAGCGGCAGGGCGTTCATTATCTCATCGGCAGCGTTCGGCCAGCAGCATGCATTTTCGTCGTCATTCGACGGGAGCCGACCTTGTCCACCTTAACGCATGCTTGAGAGCAGCACGATACCACTGCGCAAGCGCTCCGTCACGTGGCTTTTTTTAAAATATTTCGCCGGCCTTCGTTGCAACCCGGAAAAAATGCCTACGTGAGACGTATCGTCCAAGAAAAAAAAACTGGCTGTGGCTTAGCTAAGGTTAAGCCCAGGATGCGAAGCATACTAGCCTTTATTTTAACGCGACAGCGTTAAGGAGCTCGTGTCGCAGAAAAGCCGGTGTCGTCGGCGTCGGCTCAGGCGTGCGGCGCTTGCTCAGGCGCACATTTCGTTGTCGCGCCGAACGCTGCGTTGCTCGACGCTCACCGCGTCCGATGCGGGGCGCGTAGTCGCTGCGCCGTAGCAAAGCCACCTAGAAACAGTCTCTGTAGCACGCCGCAACCTTCGCTTCTCATTCCAACGAGCAGCTCTGTCTCCAGGAGGCATCTCACCTCGTGAGTGTCTAGCAGAGGCAAGCGCAGCTGCTTATATACCACCGCGACGCCGCGAGCGACGGCGCGAGTTGGAGCACCGTTTCTCCTCTGTCGTGACGTCACGGTATCACGTGGTATTGAAGGCGACACCGCCGCGCCTGAGGAGCTGGGTTGAGCTCTCGTAATAAGCTTCGCATAAAACTTGATCGCTAGTTTATGAAGGATCTCTTCAAGTGTGCTTATCATACTTGGGATCATAAGGCAATTATTGAAATGTTGGGTAATTGAGCTTAATTATTTAGCTATGGTGAAAACGAAAAATGGCCTCAGCTACTATAGGCTATTACGAATAGTGTGCGTTCGCTTCAATTCGCATCCGACGCTTCTATCGTTTGTAGATTCTTGGCCCAAGTTACCTGGGGCACCCTGTATAGTGAACAGAAAGGTACACAGTTAGCAGTGAAGAACAAGGAGCAAGAACGACCACAACACTTAGGCAGAAATATGGCTTGGTAATGATCTAATTTAGAGGATTCTCCAACTGCTGCATAGTGCGAGACGCCATCAAGGCTGTTCTACAATTCTATGGTGGGAGCGGAAGAGATAAATTTAAATAATTTATGTGGTGCTCTGGCTTGGGCAGAAACTAAGAGCCCCTTCAGCAATGCTTTACTCATGCAAAACAAGTATCTGCTCAGCAGGGTCCGAATTCACAAAGCTTTTCGTTCCTAAGCGGTGTTCTTCACTGGCTGATCGCCTTTGCTATTGGCTGCCACGAACGGTTTTAGTGTAAGAACGTTTTGCGAATACGGGCCGAAATTCGTAAAAGACCTGTGACTACCCGTCGTCACTGAAAGATCTGAAGCTAGGCAGAACTGAAAATCCTGGTGTTCGAACATCACAGAGCAGCACATACGCCTCTATTTAGCCATGTTCACGTATTGCTTGTTCGGCTGGCTTTTCTGCGTCGTCCGTTTCTCGACGCCTGTAGGCTTCTTTGCCTTACCTTCCCCATTTTTATACTTAGCATGACAACGCCATTAGGTTATCAGCCAACCTACGGCATCGGTCAGCAAACGCGATAGTCAGCAAGGGCGACGGACGTACGTTGTCATCGTTCGTTGCCTTCTTACATCCTTAATAAAAATCGGGCCCCTCGCTAAACCCCTCTTATTCTCGTTCATTACATAACGAGGGTCTCGAATCTGGCAACATTGATGCCTTCAAGTAGCATTTGCGGGTTCATTGACCAGTTGCCTTCGCGCCCCCCCCCCCCCCAAAAAAAATCACGTACTCGTGGTGCCTGTGGCACAAAGGACATTCCTCATCCGCCACCAAAGTTTGAGTGGTGGCGCTGCAGGTAACCCTCCTAGGCTTTTTTCTAGTAGGAAAACCTCAATACCCCAGAAAGTGGAGGGGAAAACGGCGCCGCGTATTCGGTAGCTCAATTGGCAAGAGCATCGCACGCCTAATCCGAAGACGTGGGAAGGTTCCCCACCTGCATGCGGCAAGTTGTGTTTCCATCCACTTTCATTTACATTAACTTATCCTTTCTTTAATTCAATTAGTAAGTACAAGTAGTTCTGTTTTCCTCGATGTCTTTGTTTGTGGCTCCGTATGATGGGATCCTTAAAAAGTGGGTCCCTCCTGTTAAGCCCCTTTCTTCTCGATCACTATATATATATATATATATATATGTGTGTGTGTGTGTGTGTGTGTGTGTGTGTGTGTGTGTGTGTGTGTGTGTGTATGTGTGTGTGTGTGTGTGTGTGGCCAACATCACGAAAATTGGCGGTCGCTCTTATTGAAGTGTAGAAAACAATGTATAAACGGGAAATAAATGTGGGCGAAAAGACAACTTGCCTCCGGTGGGAGCCGAACCGACAACCTCCACATTACGGGTGCGTCGCGCTACCAATCATGCTAGGGCTATCAATCCGTCCACTTATCTGGCTATTTATGCGTACTAGATCTAGCCCTGGCAGTGTTAGCGCCATTCAGAGCGGATCTAAAGCTGAATGTACAGCCATAGTGGCTCGATGAGGAAAAGTTTCGGCGGCACACATTATTTTATATCTTCGCGGATCATTCGCAATGCTCAAGTATAATTTTTCGATGCATGTCACAACTCGCCAGGCAACCATGAAAACTTATACAATTATGTGTGTGCGCCAGTTTACCCCACCACACTTCTCAAAGCAACTTCGTTTACACTGTATTTACTCATAGTTTCGCCGCACGAGTGCAACTACTTTATAGCAGTTGCATAACATCGTTGGAGTTGTGTAGGCTACAGAGTGCACTGGTATGGATATAGAAACAGATGGAAAAGGGCCTGACTAGGTATTGTGTGAAGAATCGTACGGACTGCTGACACTGTAACAATTGTTGTTCCAAAACTATGCACTGATGCATTGAATTAACCACTTTTTGTTAACGACAAAATATTGTACAAAACTGAGAGCAGACTTTTTTTTGCATCTCGTCTCCCATGAACGCATCCACAGAAGTTCGGCTTATTCACCGCACTTGACAACGTTAGTTTCAAGATCTACTCAGATCAAGTGACCGCGCTGCTTGGCCACAATGGTGCTGGCAAGACAACGCTCATGAGTTGCATCACAGGTCAGTGCATCTCACACTGTCGTAACCGAAGACCAGTGCAACAGTGATAAAATATTTTAGGTATATTTTGTCGCATTGAATTTCCTTCAGTGTATATAAACGGCTAATATTTACGTACTAAAAGTCGCTTTCTACGTTCAAACTAAATCACAACGTTTAATTGCTCATTCCTACGAATTAGCCATGCACATAGTATTCAAAAGTTTTTGTTTAGACTTGACTAACTGGTTAGATAAGTGGTCAGAATATTTGAATGATTTAGGTCGCACAGAATAGGGGACCATCACTGGTAAGACTAAGTTTGGTTTCACTTATGGCAGCTAGTTGTGTTTATTGCATAGTTTTTGCTTAATATTCAAAGGCCGTTGATAGAGTACCGTGTTATGGGCGCCAAAACTGAAGCAGAGGTACAAGTTAGACATCCAAGTGAGCTCAGGTTGGACTAGCTTCAGCGGAATAAAAAAAATGTGTATATAATACCACAGACCACCCCTGAGCCATGAAAGTAAAAACGGCATCGTTCATCAGGAAGTTTGGATAAAGCATGAGCGGTAATTGCCGTCTTAGATTTGAAGGTATTTATTGCGAAGGTGATTCATGCCGAGCTTGTGCCAGGATACGGTGGCGGTGCTCCATCTCATGATATTCTTGTCAAATTCAGCACACGATAGTGCGCGACGAAGTAGCCACGACGACGAAGAGAGTGGCCGACCGGTGCTCGATGGGCAACCACTAGTTGATGTGCATGCGGTGGCTTGCAGACCGGCGGGTAACTCAAGAAATAGTGAATCAGGGTGGCAACAACGTGGGCTTAGAATATGAACCGACCACAGTTGTATATATATATATATATATATATATATATATATATATATATATATATATATATATATATATATATATATATATATATATATATATAAATATATATATATATATATATATATATATATATATATATATATATATATATATATATATATATATATATTTCTTTCTAAGCACCCACGGTGGTTGCTCAGTGGCTATGGTGTTGGGCTGCTGAGCACGAGGTCGCGGGATCGAATCCCGGCCACGGCGGCCATATTTCAATGGCGGCGAAATGCGAAAACGCCAGTGTACTTAGATTTAGGGGCACGTTAAAGAACTCCTAGTAGTCGAAATTTCCGGAGTCTTCCACTACAGTGTGCCTCTTAATCGGACAATAGTTTTGTCACGTAAAGACCCATAATTTAATTTAAATTGCCAAGAGATGTATTAAATACGGACGCAGGCGATCGGGTAGCATTCACAAGCGTTCCGCCAAGGACACCAACCACGAGCTCAAACCGGAAGAAACTACTATTTGGTCGTAGTACGGCTTAATGCGAGAGACGTGGAAAAGTTCGCGGCCGCGATGGCGTAGGCACGTCGACGGCGTGAGGGGCGCTACGATGTAATTGACGGAGGACGTTTGCTCCAGGACGCAGTAGGGTCCTAGGTATTTTGCGACAAGTTGTGCGGAGAGGCTGGGTGTGGTAGCGGGTACACTTCAAAGCACCCTAAAGCAGGTGCTTCGAAGGTGCAGCTTTTGCTGATCACTTATACAGTTTGCACGGTTCCTTTTATTTTTTTCCTGACGTATGAAAATGACGTTATGCTGCCTGAACACTTCATTGCCTAAAAGTCCTGGAGAAAGTTTCCGGCCGCACTTCTGACATATATCGTCAGCGAGCGTGAATCTGTACGCAAATATGGAGTAGCGCGCATTCAAAATGTTGGTTTACATGCCGGACAAATAGGGACGTGGATGTTGGGACGAGCGTCGTTCTGAAATGTCGAGTGCATTGGTACGCGCAATGTTAAAGTTACACTTTGATACTTATCTAGCTCGACGTAACATTACAGGACGAGCGTGCACAGAACCAAAGCACGATCGCCTTATTCTTCTTCTTCCCCCCGTTCCCACCAGGTCTGTCCTTCGTCATCACGGCCCACTATACTCTCGCAGGCTTTGTTTCATCCATCCGCTGTAAATTAGGGATGGTGTTGGCAATGACTGCTACTTACATCGCACCGTTTTCCGTCGTGCAGCCGATGGTCTTGAGTACTCCTTGTTTTGTAGCGAATTTTAGCACTTTAAACGGACCCACAAGTTTTGTGTTAGGACTGCCATATTGACACGTGTACTTATCTTTATCGGGCGACCACGTTTCGCCGCTTGACAACTGTAATCGCACAGCGAGGGACGCGCCTGAATGTATCCGACGTTTCTGGAAAGTTATCGATGCTTCTACCCGGCTGTCTGTTGTCGCCGAACCTTGTGTTATCTGATTTCATCGCGTAACGCGAATGGTGTAGAACTTTGTGGAAGGCACACGGGTCCGAACGATTAGTCTGGAACATTCGACGACTGCTCTATAAAAGCCGACGCGCTTGACCCGCTGATCAGATTTTCGACGATCGCCGACTGTGTTCGCCGCTATCGTTGTGCTTTAAGTGTAGCCTGTTTTGTGGGCACAGGTTCGCCCAATAAAAGCTAGTTTTGTCTTTCACAGTACTGCTACTGTGTTCTCTCTTCACCGTCACTACCACGTGACAATATCCTTTCCGCACCAGAACCATGTCGCCTAATGCAATTGCGGGAATATTTGTGTCATGACGTTTGTCAAACGCTCTCTTCATCGCTTCCCTGTGCTTTTTTTGCTGTTCTGAACTCTTCTTCGTTTCCTTCAAGTTAAGCTTCTCTGTTATGCCAAGTATATGCCTCGGGCAAATAGGCAGGCTCCTTAAAGGCGGCGTATTGAAGACTGCATCCGAGAGTGCTCACTTGAGATCTGTTGTGGTGCGACATAGCTGCTTGTAGACAACACTTCCACCCTCCTGAGAATCCTGGGTACATACTCATATATTGTTTTATATCTCGGATAACTCGCTCTGCTAGTCCATTAGCTGATGGATGCTATGGTGCTGTGAACTTCAGGGTAACGTTTCTGTCTTTTGCCAACCTTGCAAATTCCTGACATTTGAATGCAGGGCCATTTTCGGATACGACACATTTTACTCCTTTAAACATGTCTCTATTCAAGAGAGATATGACAGCATCACGATTTTCTTTTCCTTGCTTGGCAGCTAGAATCCTTGAGCATTCATCAATGCTCACTAAAAAGAACTGCGTTTTCTTCATTCCTTCACTTTTTTTCTTCAGTTCAGCGAAATCAGCATGTACGTTTTCAAATGACACATTTGAATGAGGTGGAAAAATCATGCTATCTCCTGCTTAGATTTGCATATCTTCTGATTAGACATTGTTGACAAGAGCTAATGCAATCGCTAATATATTTCTTCATACCGGGCCATGTAAATCGTCTTCTCACTTTGTAGTATTTTCGCCAGAAGCCGTCACGCCGTCCTGACTCTGGACTGTCGTGATAGAGGTCGAGAACTTTTGTTTCCATTGTGTCTGGTACGTGAAACTTTCCGTAGAAATACATAACCTGTTCTGCGCCTTCCCAGATTTTAAGTGAGTTCACGCTTTCCTCGTTCTCACAGTTACGAACATTGGGAAGTCGAGAAAGTCCATCAGCATCTGACAAATCTTTTCCGTGCCTGTGTGCAGTAGCGTAGCAACAGGGGGGGGGGGTGCTGGAGGGGGGGGGGGCGGTGGGCCATGGGCTCCGGGTGCAAGGGGCCAGTGGGGGGGGGTGTCATTTACACCTGAATGCACCCCTCTTTCCGTCGGCTTGACTGGGCGCAAATTGCAAAGAATGCTCCGGTATCCAATAGCCGGAGCTCAGGCACCCGATGCGTTGCGTCGCGGAATTGTCGACTGCAGCTCTATCAACACCCCGCGAAATAATTGCACGAATGCGCGGGCTAACAAACTTCATTCGCGCAATGGTCGCTAAACTGCTCGCCTTAGCGGAACGTTTCATGTGGGGTGCGCTCGTGCCGTGCGTTCATGCTGGGAGCAGGAGTCGCGAAACATACAGTGACGCGTTGTAAGGCGTTGGGGCTCTTGGGTCCCTCTTCCGTTCAGAACGCGCAGCGAAGACGAACAAAGACAGCAGCAAGACGGCGTTCAACCAGCGCGCCGGCACTCACGTTTACGGCGAAGCGTTCGTTGAGAGCGACGTTGCATAAGTGGGGCCGTCAAAAGTCGCGAATGGGATTCTCTGAATCGTCTTCAGACTCGATTCGGCCGAAGAGTTTGGCGGCGTATGACTCGACAGCCTCTATGTAGTCGCGGGCGCCGCGATGTCCAGCTCGCTTTTACTTCCCCTCTCTGGCTCGCTCCGAGAAGCCGCTGCGAAACCTTCCGTTATGTTTCGCGCTTTCCTTCTTACCCTTGAAAGTTTCAGAAAACTGTTGTTGTTGTGTGACTTCATGTCACAAGTACAGTGTCTGTATGAGCTGCACAGAAGTTTATAAAAAAAGAATGGTGAATTTTGTAAGGATATTTCCTGATCGAGATTCTATGAGGTTATGTCTTTTTGTGATCGCTAGGAACTCGGTAGCGCGAAAAATATGGCAGACAAGTAATAACCATATCCTTAATAATCCCGTAATTAGTACTTATAGAGGAAGCACTTCAATTCGAGAATTGAGGACTTAAAGTCATATTATTACCTCAACAAAAACTTCTTGAAATCGTTTCCGGTGCTACAACCTACAGTACTTTGGCACTGCTGGTGGCGCCCAGTATGAAACCCGGAAATTGTCGATATCCTCGCCTTCCTCGACTACATAAGGGGGGGGGGGGAGGGGTGACAGAAGACCTATGGGCCCCGGGTGCCAGACGACTTAGCTACGCCACTGCCTGTGTGCCACCTCATAATCAAACTGTTGAATTTCATTCATCCAGCGAGCAATCCGCCCTTTCGGTTGACTACCATTCAGAAAATGAGTAAGCGCCTGATGGTCAGTAAACAGTTTGAATGTCGTGCCTTCTAGGTACGATCGAAAATACCTAATCGCTAGCACAACTGTCAATGCCTCCTTTTCAGTTGTGTTGTAGTTTTGTTCCGATATTGTGAAATTATAAGAGGTAATATTCAACCACATGTCTTCCTCTTTCGTTGCCACTTGTGCTTCTTCGCTGGTACAGTACACCACCTGCTCCATAGTTCGATGCATCTGTTGTGAGTTCAAATGGAACGGTGAAGTCCGGCATTGTGGGCACCGGGTTTGATGATATGGCTAATACCAAATCTCTGTACGTCTTCTAGCATTCATCAGTCCAACTGAAATGTGTCTTGTTACGGAGTAGGTTGTTCAACGCTTTATCTGGGGCTGCAAAATCCTTTATGTAGTTTCTAATGTGTCCTGCGAGGCCAAGAAAAACTGTGACTGCGTGCACATTGTCCGGCATTTTCATGTGTCGTACACGTTCCACGGACTCATCTTACGTGCTCCTTGTGAATCCGTCCAAAATGCGACAGAGAAACGTAATATTTTGTTTAAAAAAATCACTTTCTTATACTTCACTTTATGTTTGGCGTCACTTAATGTCATCAAAAGAGATGTCAACTGTTCGGCGTGGGATGTTTCATCCTTGGAGTAGACTATGATGTCTTCATACACATTACAGAATAATCCGAGAAATGGCTTGACAATACAATCATCATCTTTTGGAACCACGCTGCACTGTTTTTCCATCCAAAAGGCAAACTATTATATTCGTACACATCAAATGGAGTGACATAGGCTGTATACATTTTATATTCCTTTCGAGCGGAATCTGTCAAAATCCTTTGCAAAGGTCTATACGGGAGAATATTTGCCAGCCTCCGGTTTCTTCAATTATCTCGTCGATCCTTGGTATTCGAAAAGGAGAAATGTCCGTTTGGCTATTCAAGATCCGGTAATCAGTATACAGTCGGAGAGATCCGTCTTCTTTCAGAGCCAGAGTCGACACCGAGAACGTCGATACCGATGGCCGTATTATTCCAGCATTTAACATATTCTGCATCTGATTTTTCAACCAAAGTATCTTTTCGCGTGACTACAGAGTTTTAGCCCAGCGGGTTTACGGCCAGCGGAGCGGAGCGGGCGAGCGGAGACACGACTGCGCATGCGCACAACGCTGAGGCGGCCAGCGGTTTTATGGAGCAGCGTTTACGCCCGCTGGAAAGCACTCCCCAGCGGAGGGTATACGCAGCGCGCGAGCGTGCGTAAGCGCGCGCGGGCGTGTATGGGAAATGCAAGATGGTAGCCGCGAACATGAACGCCGGCAGTTCTGCATCGACGATGGTGACTGCGCCGCTGACGCGTACATTAGTACTCAGTATATTATTAACAAATAATGTACTGAGAACATGTAATATATTTTTATTCAACATTTCTTGCATTATAAAAGCAAGCGTAATTCAAATTCATTTCTCAGTAACTCCTATTCGGACCACTAGGTGGGGAAGCAGAGCGCCCCGCTCGAGCGGGTAAGTGATCCGCCGGGCTAAAATTCTTTTTTCGCGAGCCGCTCCGCTGGCGCAACGGTGGAGACCGCGAGCGGAGCGAAACGTAAACCCGCTGAGCTAAAAGTCTCTACTGTGAGGTTTTTTTCTGATCAGCACAACATCTCTCAGCGCAAAGGGAACAGTAAATTTTTTTGTAGCCGGTGGATAGTTGCTTAGACAGATAAGTTCATGGAATTTTACACGAACGTCTTTTTCACACTGAACAAGGTGGTATGCGACGTTCAAGGATGCACCCGTCTCTTCCGCCACAGTTGCTTCATCATTCCAATGACGGTTTAACTTCAGTGCCTTCATATCTATTCTCAAAAGTAAGAATTTATAGTCACATTCTTTCATGACAAGGGCGTCGATGTTAGCCCTCTGGCCTTGATAAGAGCCATTTGCTTACGCCCATTCGTCATATATTTATCTCGTCTCATCAAAGCTCTGTAACTGCACCGGTCTTCCTCTAATTATTTCGTGAGTTTTAACAAGAACCTCATTTATCACAGATACAGGTGAACCACTATCAACGAATGCATCGACATCGTTTCCATTTACATTGAGGTTTATATAGACAAGGCTAAGGGCGGTTAGAAAAACAGTCTCAATTTTTGTCGTCAGGTGGGACAGGACACCCCCTTTTAATAATTTTTTGGTTGTGCTTCCTCTGAATGAGAGTCTACTGGTTCAGTGTCATTGCTGTTAGCGGACATTAAGTTGACTCGATTTTGGCTATGAAGATTTTCGAGATCGCGAGACCTTCACGAAGCCCTTTCGAAAGTTTGATCAGTCCGACGCACATTTTGTGGTGTAAAATCAGTGCAGTTGTTTCTGAAACACCCCAACAGTTCTTCGATAGTCTTAGGCGACTTCACTTGTACCTGCCTCTGAAGTTCCTTGGTTAAGCCATGACCAATCAGTGGCACTACTGCGGACTCCGGTAGTTCTACGCTTGCCATCTGAAGAAGACGTCTTTTCTCGTAAAAATATTCTAGGGGGTTTCCTGAGCGATATTTATAAACAATAGCTCGGTCCCACCTTTCAACCGAGTTTTAGTTGAAAACTGCCAAAAAGCTTGTTCTCCACTGCTTCCATGTATCCGTCATATGGCCAGCGTTATGAATGTCATACCACTTTTTGACAAGTCCACTGAGAAACTGATGCATGTTTCTGACGCGATCGCAGCATTCCTCCCAGGAGCTCTCCTCACACACTTGTTCGTAGAACTGGATCCAAGTCTCGTGGCTTGAGCTCTCTGCATAAAAGAAGCCGGGCTTTACCATCTGCTTGTTTTGTCATTGTTGGGCTTCAATAACAGTCAGAAGATTTTCCATGAGCTGCTGCTGTCGCTCGGCGTGTTGCTGATGCAGGCGAAGCATTTATAGCAGGCACGAGTCCATGGAAGAATCGGCCTTGCTCGGTGCAGTTCTTGCTGTCAGCTGGGCAAGCGGCGTCATGATGTGTACTTGAAATTCGGACTACTTCATTCTTATCTTCACTGAAGCTTGAACACCAATCTCCTGCAGCGTCTTCCCAGCCTTTTGGGTGACGAACTCATGAAGCTTGGGAGTCGTGATGTCTTCGGGCAAACCATACTTGATGTCTTCATTCACTTCGCACGTTAAAAAATACGACTGATGTTGCGCGTTTCTGGCTGTACTCAGAGTTAGCCACATAATAGAGGCTTCTATCCTGTCATAGACTACGCCATTGTAACATTGCACGACAAGCTTACACAGAACCAGAGCATGATCTCGTTCTTCTTTTTCCCCCGTTCCAACCAGATTTGTCTTTTTTCATCGCGGCTCACTACACTCGATATTATATAAAAAAAATTACTGGGTCAATACTGTCACCGATGTAAAGGCAAAATTATGCGATCCCTTTAGGTATTATTACGGGACAACTATATTTTCATAAACGTGTTAAAAGCTAAATTACTCATCAAGAGCTTTCTTCGGAGCTTAGGCCAGCAGGGGAAAAGAGAGCTGCTATGCTTTTATCGCTTATAGTAAGAATTTAACAGTAAGAATAAGAATAGTAAGAATCACCGTACACATACGCTCTGTTCACCGTCATAAATCTCACCTGCGGCAATATCTTCTAACTAGTGGAGAGGGGCATAGAATACTCAGCTCATGACTAGTTTGGCGTGCTATGTTGTACCACAGACGATGTCGGTTTGCGAACCGCAGGACTGCTCAAGCCTTCGTGCGGTACCATCAAATTTGGCGGTGGCGAAAGTGCAGGCGCCGCTAAAGATACCGGCTTCTGCCAGCAGTTCGATGTGTTTTTTCCCGACATGACTGTGTTGGAGCACCTCGTATACTTTGGTCAGGTAAGTAATGGTTTTACGGCTTTTGAATATAGGGACTACGTGTAACGCAATAAAAACAGCAGGAACGAATACACCGTGCGTTCTGTCATTGTAGAATTAATTGAATTCCAAGCATTTTCAGATGCTGTTACGTTTATAAGCGAATTTGCCCGTCTTATAGAAATACAAGTGTCGGAGCTGGGAGCATCATAGCAGGTGTGCTGGTCCATTGAACGTGAATTTTCATTGTTGCTGCTTCGGTGGCTACAGCATGGGAACCCTAGAATAGCCGTGAATGCAAGAGGTTACGCCTTATAATAACTATAGGTTATGGGTTATGGCACAAAAAGAAAGATGTGTACGCCATGTAAGAAACTTAAACCTCTAAATACGAGGAAGCGCGGAAGCCTGAGGGAAATGTTAGCCACGCAATAGCTCTCAACAAGGAGAAAGCATGTGACCTGCTTAAGACAAAACAAAATATCTCATGTGATACGACATCACGTACGTATACTTACAAATTCTGGAATTTTCGGAATATATTGAAGTTGGAGTATCTTGGGATTTGGATTTGGAATATAATGGTATTTTGGATTTGGAGTATATTGGAATTCTGGATAGCTTTCTTTCTTTGTTTTTTGCTATGGCTAAAGGTACGTCTGACGCTTCATTCAACTTTGTTTACAGGTACGATAGACGGATCCAGCAATGTTTTTATGGGAGATCTCCGACGTTTCTCATTTGTTTTTTTGTGCTTAAACTTAGGATACATCAGGCATAAACACGCTGAACAGCTAAATACATGTGTCCCTCGCTTCAGCGCTTATTCTGTGTGTGCTGCGGCACGCGCAGCGTGTCAGTTTCAGCACAGCTCATGCTCACCGGCATGCTCATTATTGCTGTAAAAACTGCCGCATCTCCTTCGATAGCACTGGTTCGTGCTGTCGCAGCAACGAAAATGCATTCCATTCGGCACCGCTCGACCTGATACTATAATCGCAACGTGTGCTTATCGCAAATAGACAATGCTTCAATGACGCTTCGCTACCGATCCACTAAGCGATTGGTGGAAATCCCTTCGCGTTGAAGCATTTCACAATTACGAAGATGGCGAAGTCACAACTGCGATCCACAAATTAATGGAATCGTTAACTAACGAAAGCCGAGGAGTACAACTACTCTCCGCATGGTTAGCTCCGTTGACCGCTCTTGAAGTGGCTTTTGGTTTTCGTTCGCGAACAGGCGCGAGTGGTGTAACGTGGTGTAACATTAGCGTTGGCGCTAAAACTAGTTATTTCTAGACGCTGCTTCGGCAGACGGCCTCTAGGCATGCAGACCACTGGTAAAAATGTTAAAAAAATGGTAGCGCGAGGTACGGCGTTGTATAAGACGTCGGGGTTATGCATACGTTTAAAAGCACTTTCAGCAGTGTCAGTAAAATATACATACTTTCACTTTTACGTTGCTTCGTCTACTTAAAGTAATGAACGCTGCATGGATACAGTTCTGCGCAAACAGGATAAAACAAAAAAACCGTACAATAGGTCGCTTCGATGGTACTCAGAGCCAACGCTGCCGGGGGCTTGCTCTTCTAACGGAACGTGCAGTGGCTGTTTGAGTTCAATACGTTATATATTAAAGGCTGGAATAGAATGCACGTAAAGTAAACAAAAAACATGGTTTTTAGAAACGCCGAAATCAACGGAACTCATGCGGCTGAAAGCTGAACATATTGCAGTCGGTGATTAATATTACAAGTACAGAAACTATCAAAAGCCGGCTGTTTTGTTAGCGTTGTAGTAAAATCTCCTATTGCTACGCTTTGCAAAAACATCTGCTAAATATTTTGTTCTTAAGTTCATTTTATATTGTCTGCAACAGATAGCCTAATGGCGGTAAGGCCTTTGCCCCACTTAGGTCTTCTCATCCCTGCCGACAGAAAGTAGTGAGTCATCATTGTTGCCAGGCTGCCGCACGCATCGGACCGTCGGGTCACCCGTTTGAGAAATGGCGAATTCGACAAATCGGACCCGTGCGCAGTTTCATCCAGTCATGGTGGCCCTAGTGCACTAAGGTGGGCACCGGCGCGATTAGCCGATTTCGCAACTAGTTTCTTGCGCCGTTCATACATACGTTAGGGAGCATATGTAAAAAAAACAACGAAATAAACTTATTGTAGAAATGGCGCAGTATACGCTACAAACGTATACATATGACCCGACTGTGCATAATATATGCCTGTCGAGCGGCCCTGAGGACCCTTTTCTTGCTGTGATTCACCATAATAATATACAAGTGGCGAAAATGTTTTCGCCACATTAGACATACTGCTGAAAAAAAATGGCGATAGTAAAGAACAAAAAAGTACTGACGGGGTATTGAACCGTGCACCGCTGCGTGGCAGACGCAGACATTACCCCGACGTCACCTTTATTTTTTTTCTTCATTGCCCACGTAAGGATATCTTTACAGTGGCACAAGAAATACGTATGGGAACAAACGCAAACTCTAGCTCAGCTTGAGCTCTGACAGGCTTCCTAATATTTCTTAATCTGTAAAGGATTTGGACTCGTTAAATCCATCAAGGCATATTTCTTTTAGCCTTTGTGCCTGTATCAATGAACGTATGGATTCAAAAAAAGTACTCTCAAACCAGGCCTGCATCAATATCAGCTTTATGCATTCCATTCTAGACCACGACATATTGTGCAGGCTATAGTGGCATAACTAGATCGAATGGTACACCTTATAATTTTGAGCTTGCAGAAAACTAATGCCATGTGCATATAGACAACGTTTTTAGAGTCCATTGAAGGACGTCGCAAAATCAAACCACATCCCAACAATGAAGAAACACATGTTCGATAGTAACTGGTGTTCAGCAGAAAATACAATGGTCGAACAAGCTCATTTCTTGCATCCATGTTTTTAACAGGTTGTGTACTTGTGTGTAATTCAAAAGAAAAAGAGCTTTACTCCTGGAGCAAGATGTATTCTGATTATACGGCTTAGAACATCTTGGCGATGGCCTACACAGTACCTTGCTCTACGAAGGAGGACAGCAAGAATTGTATCAATGAAATCCTTGTACAACATTTTAGGGTAAACAGAACTGAAGTATCCAAAGAAAAGCGTGCTTTCAAGAAAGGACAATAATGCACTGCTTCTTCCAGTTAAACTCTGATATTTGCTCTCATATATTAGAATATACAACAAATTTCAGTTATACATTACCAAGCCTAAGCTGTAGAAAAGTACTTATGAATGAATCTGGACTGTCTCGAACGAATATAAAGCGGTTTACTAACTGTCACAGATCCATATGGCACAACCAAGCGCTCCACGGGGAACACTTATAAAAACGTTGCTTCTATTAGAAGTGAAGGAGAAGTTCCTCGGTACTGAGCGAAACATAACTGTAGATTCGCACTTCGACGAGTATCGAGGCAACCCAAATATAGAACTGGATCGGCCCTTCACAGAAGCAGAAATCGAGAGGGCCTTGAGCAAGCTCACCCGCAACACGGCGCCGGGGTACGACAGAATAAACAACAAGACACTCCGGAACCTTGATGGACCCTCTGTAGACGCGCTCTTAAAATACATCAACGAGTGCTGGCAACAAGGTAAAGTACCACCGGAATGGAAACATGCCGAGGTAACCATGATACCTAAACCCAACAAGCCCGTCAGCGTGCAGAACCTTCGACCTATATCCCTAACCTCGTGTGCTGGAAAACTCTACGAGCACATGGTGCACAACCGCATGATCGACTATCTCGAAGACAACGAACACGTCCCAAGCACTATGTTCGGATTTCGAGCTCACCTGTCCGCGCAAGACGTGTTGCTGCAAATCAAGGAAAAAGTCATCGACAAGCTGGACACGCACAGCAAAAGAGCCATCCTCGCACTTGACGTGAAAGGGGCTTTCGACAACGTGTCACACGAAGCCATACTGCAGCACCTCAACGTATATAACTGCGGTGAAAAAGTATATAATTACATCAAAGCTTTTCTGAAAGAACGTACAGCCACAGTGGGGATAGGCAACTTACGCTCTGAGAAATTCGACATACCGCGAAAGGGAACGCCACAAGGCTCCGTCATTTCGCCGATGCTATTCAATCTGGCGATGAGCTCACTACCCAAGCAACTAAAGCAAATAGAAGGGATTGGTCACGCAATATATGCTGACGACCTCACCATCTAGACTACGGGAGGGTCGACAGGTCAACAGCAAGACGCTCTGCAAGAAGCGGTTGACACTACGGAAAAGTACCTGGAAGCATGTGGACTGCCGTGCGCACCTGAAAAATCGGAGCTCTTGGTGCTAAGAAAGCGCACAAGAGGCCGACAACCGCAGCAGATACCAGACCCGGTAGTAAAGGTGGGAGGCATCATGATTCCGCAGGTTACGACGCTCCGCATCCTCGGACTCCTGATTCAAAAGGACGGGGCCGGGGGAGCAGAGTTGGAAAAAATTCAGAGAACAGTGCAACAAATAACCCACCTTATCAAAAGAGTGACGAGCAAAAGCCACGGACTCAAGCAAGAAGACTGCACGAAAATGATACAAGCGCTGCTCACGAGCATCGTCACGTACGGGACCCCATACGTTGACATGAAGAACAGTCAACGAGACAAAGTAAACGCCCTCATCAGAAAATCATACAAAATTGCCTTGGGTCTGTCCCCCTCCACGTCCACAGCGAAATTACTCAAAATGGGAGTCCACAACACGTGGGAAGAGCTCGTGGAGGCGCACAACGTCAACCAACTGGAGAGACTAAAGCTGACAAAGACGGGAAGAGCCCTGCTGCAAGATCTGGGCTACCAAGTCGAGGATAAAAGGCACCTACCTCAGCGTATCCCACACGAGATCAGAGACAAGCTACACATAAGTACCATTCCCAGAAACATGCATCCCGAGTACGACAAGGAAAGGAGACAGGCGAGAATACAGGCGCTCAAGCGCATACTCGAACGCACCAACAGCAAAGAAGAAAACGTTAGATATACGGATGCAGCTGCGTACAGTACCAACGACCGATTCGCAATCAGCGTGGTCGACGAGAAGGGCGAACAACTTACAGCCACATCCATACGTGCCAAGGACGCGAGCACGGCGGAAGAGGTGGGCATAGCCCTGGCCATCGAAACGTCCGAGAAGGCCATGGTTACCGTGGTGACGGACTCGCAAGAAGCATGCCGAAGGTATATGAACGGAAGGATTGGAAAGGCAGCGCTTCAGGTCTTGAACACCACCAAGATAGAAGCAGCACAAATCCTCTGGACACCGGGGCACGAGTCTCTCACGGGGAACCAGGCGGCGCACGCCGCGGCTCGAGATCATGCACGCCGAGCCATCTCCGACGCGGAGAGAACGCGTACCAACGACTGTGACGAGGATGAAGAACGCATATCCAAGAAGTACTCGGATATCTTGGCGCACTACAGGAAGCAGAGGCGTCGCTACCCGCCCGCGCATAAGACGATGAGTAGGGACCAAGCGGTAACCTGGAGAAGACTACAGGCTGGAACCTACCCACACGGAACACTGCTGCACGCCATGTACCCGGGCATCTACGGGCGAGACTGCAAGTTCTGCCCGCCGGACACGCCCAACACCTTGCGCCATATGGTGCTGGAGTGCAGAAATAACCGCGAAGTACCACCGTCATCATCACCACCAAGCGATAACAACCAGGAAGAAGCGGATATGGAGGAAGAATCGAAAGACCTGTGGGAGGCTCTGCTGGTGAAGCAAGACCCTGACAGCCAGCTGCGGTTGGTGAACAGGGCTCGGGCGGCGGCAGCGAGCCATGGCTACCTGGACTGAGGAGGCCACCCACCTTTGGGCTCAAGAAGCCTGGTCTCAAAATAAAGTTTATCTCTCTCTCTCGCTCTATTTTTATGCTTCCCAGTAGAATGCCACAAAAAATAAAGCAAATACGCGGTGCAACTTTTGCACAATACTGCGTCTACAATTATCACTTGCAGTACTACCACCTACAAGTTGGTGATAAAGAATACGTTACAAAGTGTGGTTCTTGCAAACACATACAGATGGAATCCCTTTAGTTGCTAAGGTTTCTTCTCGCAATTCAAACGCCTGACGCCGCCAGTAAGCTTCACTGACGCAATAATATTGTAATCGGAAAGCTAAGTGTGTCCCAAAGGAGCGGTGACCCACGAAATACTGGTAAACCGGTCTGGAGTTACAGGCCGTTCGTGATGCCAGTAACCTAGGCACTTGCTCGGTAATCAAATTTCCCCTCGTTCTGCAGTAAGGATTCACAATTTTAGCAACTTCTTTCATTCTTTAGTAGTCCTTACAAAATACGACAATATTGTCAGCGTACTCCATTAGTCGCACTTAGGTTTCTTGTATTTTGAAACACCCTTTTGTGGGGTTGTTTTACAGAACTCTCCGACAAAATGACTAATTGTAAATGGAAAATGGAAGAGACGAAATCGCACACCCTTGGCGTGCCGGACATACTACATTGGTTCGTTTGCAAATTACTTTATTGATTGTGAGGTATGTTTCACATTTATTGTATGCCATTTTGACTCCTTACCGAATCATGCTACCAACGTTAACATATCTCAACAATAGAAACAGAATGCCGGGAGGAACGCCACCGAAGGTATTTTTTTTTCTAAATCGATGTAATTACAGAGCTATCCCTTGTAGCATCGCAGCATTACGGCACACTTCGGGCTTATTGAATGTTTGCGATTCTACATGTTTGCTGACCGCCCATAATGCCATGAATTACATTCTGGAGTCGCCTTGCTACGATCTTCATAAATATCTTGTAGTCAATATTTGACACCTTGATCGGTCTGTAGGATAGCACGTCACGTAACTTTACATTTTCTGTTTTGGGAATTTATATGGTGTGAGATAACAGAAAAGAAAGCAGGGCGTTTATGCCTAATCCGTCATTAAAGACCGGTTAAAGCGTGGGGCGATTTAGAGTTGAAGCTGCTTATAATAAGTAGTAGTTAACTTTTCCAGGCCCGGGAACTTCCCCAAATTAGTATCTGTCATCGAATTTGCTGCTTTCGGTTATCTAATCGGAACTACCAAACTTTCTTTCTCTCAGTCCTCTATAATTTGCATTAATTTTAGAAATTCGCTTTTGAAACCTACCGCATTTATTTCGCTTCGAGCGAGGGATTTACTGTAGTATTTGAAGAAACCATTTGCTATAGCACCTTCTGGTGACTTGAAACATGTCCGTTCTTTTCAATCTCACGAAGACCAAAACGCTTATAATTTCTTTTTTCTAGACCGAACATTCTTTTTGTCAGCTTCCCGCCTGCGGTCATCTTTTCGCCCTTATCTGCGCACCACCATAAATCTTCTCTTCTATTTGTTCCAATTTCGACGTTACTAAGCGGCTATGGCTTCCCCCCTGAAGGCTCTGGTACCTTACTTTACTCTGCTAGTAGTGCTCACAAATTGCCACGTAACGTAATTTCCTCCTGACATTTTGTGCGCTTTAATTTACTGGCGTGTTTCAACGGGTAATTCTCTTTTCTAGCTTAAAATATATTGCTTGAATATTTTGCCAAAATATTCTCCCATTTCACTCTGCATTTGTTGTCTCTACAGTGCATTCTTATCAATGCATCTTGAACATATATCATGATTAACTTCATCCTCCAAGGCATTAGAATTTACCCAGTTGAAAAACACAACAGGAAATTTTAAGAGTCTGTCGTATTTTGGGACGTTGTTTCTGTAGTTCTGTTGCCTGTAGTTCTGTTGCCTGTAGTTCTGTTGCCTGTAGTTCTGTTGCCTGTAGTTCTGTTGCCTGTAGTTCTGTTGCCTGTAGTTCTGTTGTCTGTAGTTCTGTTGTCTGTAGTGTGACGTCCTGTAGTAGAAAGTTGTGTAGTTCTTGATCAATATTTAATTAAAAATTGACGGAGACGTCCGTAAGGTTATGTAAATTTGTTAGTACAAAAAAGAAAAACATAAAAGTTAAAAAAAATTTAAAAAAAAAAACGCCGTCGCCTAGGATTCGAACATGCGACCTCACGATTCCGAGCCCGGCATCTTACCACTGCACCACCCCTGACATGCTTTTCGAGGGTACGTTTTGGCCATGTGAACAGTACGACGAGCCGATGCGCTGATGTTTACATTTGCATTTTGAGAGCCAAGATCCGCTATCACTCCACCGCGTCAAGTGCCGCATCTCTAGAAGAGCAAGAGTGTTCGTACCATCGACGTACATCTTGCAGTGCTAGAACATGGATTTTGATGTACGATATCCTTATTAAATAAGACATTCAGAAATAGACAACGTTGACTTTTAGGGTTATTACTGCTAGTTTCGACAGTTGTCTCTCGTTCTTTACACTTTTGAGCGCGCATATAATTCGTGTGTTGAATGCAAAATAGCTAATGAACATTCGTGGATGAGAGTTCTTTCTGACAGCATACTGGCTTCTCACGGCAGCACTGTACCAGATTAATGAGACCCGAGCGAGACAGCTTTTCACGCAACTTTGTGGAACAACCCAAATCTTCTTTTCCGCTTCGCATAAGCTTGTGAAATATTCCTGGGAAATTAACTAATGTGTCAGTGTAACAGCACATGTAAGTCCACAGGCCTGTGTGCCACATCTTACCAAAACAAAAAAAAAAAACGGATACGCAGCCATTCCCGCAGATGGTATGATTTTGATCAGTGGCCGATTTTGAGGTGGCCGGTAGGGCGTTGGTGGTTATTACCGGTGTCGGCGCCATCAGCATTGCCGGCTTCAGAGAAGCGCGAGAAGCCCGACTTCAGAACTCTTGTTGTCGCGACAGAATGCTTCTGTTGCGAAATCAGAATTTCTGTCCTAATGTCAGAAATGTCTCCCAATTAAGAAATGTCAACGGCTTCTGTCGTACAACAGAATTTCTGTAGTTGCGACAGGAATTCCTTTTGTCTTTTTCAACCGGGCACTACAGAAGCTTGTCGCATCACACAATTTCAGTGCACTTCTGTTGTCATCATTGGGTACATGTTCCGCCGATAGGTTTCCGTTGTGGAACAGTTCTCTGTAGTACAACAGAAGTTTGTCCATTACTTCAGGAACACTTCTGTTATGACAACTGGGGGCCTGTTGCAATGATAGGCTTCTGTCGTACAACAACATTTTTCTGTAGTACAACAGAAGTTGGTCGCATTACTTCAGGAACACTTCTGTTGTGACAATTGGGGGCCTGTTGCCACAATAGGTTTCTGTAGTATTTCAACAGCTCTCTGTAGCACTACAGAAGTTTTTCGGGTTACTTCAGGAACATTTCTGTTGGGACAACAGGGTGCCTGTAGTGATGACAATTTTTTCTGTAGTACTACAAAAATCTGTTGTAGAGCTTCAGCTTTCTGTTGTAACAACAGACATACGACAGACTGTACTTCTGTAGTAGCAACAACAAATGTCTGTTGTACATCAGAAAAGTCTGTCGCTCCATCAGGAAGCTGTAGTTACTACAGAAAAATCCTGTTGTACAACAGAAATTTCTGTAGTACTACAAAAATCTGTTGTAGAGCTTCAGCTTTCTGTAGTAACAACAGACATACGACAGACTGTACTTCTGTAGTAGCAACAACAAATGTCTGTTGTACATCAGAAAAGTCTGTCGCTCCATCAGGAATCTGTAGTTACTACAGAAAAATCCTGTTGTACAACAGAAATTTCTGTAGTACTGAACACAACCTCTGTTGTCATTTTCAACTGGGTAATTTCAATACAGTATAATAAATACCTTTTTACCTTTATTCCTTTCACCCATAACAAATGAGAGTAAACAGTGATCACTGCAAGAATCAGGACTAACACTGTACCCACTCATTTTCAGAATCAATATTAAAGATGCATAGGTTCTATCTAGGCATGCATGGCTGGAGCCTTAAAAGTGTGTATACAGTGTTGGTCCAAATGGAGACCCACTTGGGGTATGACACCCAAATTCTTGAGAGGTTGCCAAAAGTTGTCAATGTGGTACGGTCTACTGCCAAGGTGGCAATACAATGTATAACCACTCGCCTTATCGCATCTCCTGATTGTGACGTATGGGCAGAATTTATCATGTAGCTCTTTGCAACAGGTGGAGAGGCTACTGCGGAGCTGGCATCGACCGCTGTCGCAGCTCTGGGCTAGCCTTCCTTCCTCCGTTTGCACCGCACTGCTTCCAAAAGCAGAATGGCGCTACTGTTGAAACTTGTTAATTTGCTTCTACAATTGTCATATTAACCACTGCCTCAGAAACTGCTGGGCCTCTTGGCGCATTTTTGTTTGTTGATTTTGGCGTTTAGAAGACTGACTCATGTCCACTTTCGTTAATTCTGCCCTAAACACCTTACCTATAACGTGTTAAACGCCTACAGGCGATTCTTAAGACATCTTTTATTAGACTTGTGAGTCATCCACCGCGCCAGCGTTTATCGCCTTCGATCTGCACTAGGCACGCACTCCTCCCTCTTGCCTGTGCAGGTTCCTAGTTCGCGCATGTGATAACGGGAAGCTATACAAGCAGCTGTGTACATATTTTAGGTTATATTCTGAAGGTAGTGCGAAGCTTAGCGGAATTCGGTTGCGGAAAGGCGTTCGCCTTATAGATCCGCCATTTCAATAAAGCGACAAAGTTGATTGTCCGCACGTAGGTTCTTCGTACCTTTATGCACTTCGTGCTATTTTTATGACGCGCAGCAACTTCACAATCATTGGCTCAAGGCCACGATTGGGCTTCAGGAAAGATAGTGTGTAAAGATTGTCCACCTGTTTTATGCACTGAGGCTACTGACACTACACACTATCTCCAATATGCGTCTGTGAATTGGTGCAGTTCGCCTGATGTACCCTCGTGCATTTTGGTGATAACTGTCCAGAACGCGCTATTTCACAAATCTGCTGCATTTGCTACGCTCGTAGGGACGACCAGTTTTTCCTTAATAAACATGTCTCATGCCAACCATCTAAATATTTGCAACAATCGTGTGGTTCATAGATGTTCCAATGCTTCGACTTGTCGATTAACTTGCCATTTAGTTAGCATGTAAACTCTCAGTTCGTGGAGACTTTCGTAATTGCGCGGGTCACAAGTGTGACCACAGTAAAGCAAGTGTTTTTATTCAGCTGATAAAGTTTAGCCAGCCAATGTTCCTAGGATCCTGCGTGGGCTCTCTTGCGACCTTCTCGCTACCTTCGAAAGGATGAGAACATTTGCAATACTTCGCGCTATCATATTTGAAGTGCCGGTGGCCGCCTTAAAGGAACCGATGGTAGTAGGAACCGACAGAGAGAAATTGTGTCGACATGTACCGTAGGAACGTGGCAAGACAACAGCTATTGAGACTAGATGCAGATTTGTGCATACACTGGGACGTCTGCACGGAATCGCGTGTGATGTGCTACGACATTGGCCTCACGTTACTTATGCGTTGCGCCGCCTAGTGAGCGCGTGGACGGGCACATCTGCGCCTGCAAGGGGAGGTCGGCTGCCCCAAACAAATTGCAGAAATCCAGCTTGCTTGTTTCAACACCTATATCACTGGTTGCGTTCAAAGGTTCATTGCATTGCAGCTCTGCTCCTTCGGGGTACCCTTCAACGAGATGAGAAGGAGCACGTGAACACTGCCACATAAGCTTTCCTGTATATAGATTCCAAAAGTGCACGTTGGATCTGCTGCATTTCTTTAATTTTGCGGGAAACTTTAACGAGGACCTTCGGGTTTGACTTTATGAATGGCTCTAGGGACGCTTTCGCGAGGAGCAGGTGCCTAATCTGGTGTTTTCTGTATGTGCACATGTACATTCACGTCCTTACACACGTCATTTAGCAAGCATGAATTTGCGCAACGGCCTGTGGTCATTAAGTTCACTTCTCCGCTACATTACATCATTAAAATAGGAACTCCGTGATGATACCTTCTGCTGTCTTCCAACGAAAGCACTTTTTTTTTACAATCTTGCGCTACAAAGCACTGTGCACAAAGGATGTCGCTCTCTTAATATTTACTTGTTCTGCCAATGTGAGAAGAGATTCGTGACCGTCAATGTAAGTCTCAAGAAAGTGTGTTTTTGCTTTAGCTAAGAGATCGTTGAACAACCAAATACCACGTGCAACGCTGTTTCTTGCATGTTTAATTTGGGGTCACCTTCACTCAATGTTTGGAGAATATTTGAAGCTGCTTGATTCCAAAAAATATGAGCAAGGGGGGACCCACCATAAGATGCGCATGCATCACCTACCTTGCACTCTTTTTGTGCACCCCTGGTGCCTTTCTGGCGTATGACACATCCCCTTCTAGTAACGCTATGAAAAGTCATTTCGCTTTCTTTACCTCCCCCCCCCTAGCTTGTCTGGCGCTCTGAACTCACGACGTAAGTGGCTACGTAGTACTATGCTTGTGTGATGGGTTTCTTGATTCCTGCTTTGAAGTATTGATGCAGGCGCAGCAGTTTGTACACAACCTATTTGCCTAGCAAGTGAAAGCAACTTCGTTCCAAATATCCAAATATTAATTCCACTAGCGTCTTTCTGAGGACATGAACTGTTGTGTGTCATTTAAAAATGAGTTTGACAACCATGACTGAACTGGCCGTAGCAGATTTAGCACACTCTAGATCTCTCGGGTCAGCCTGAAGGACCGGCGTTCTGTCAATTCAGTTACTGTGAGACTTGTTTTCCTTGATTCTGCCAAGGTAGAGAAAGGTGGGAGCCTCTTCGTCTCCATATGTAGTGTTTGATTGCTGTATTTTCGTATGGTTCACATGGCGTCTGAGCACATTGCCATCATTTTTCACAACATAATGTGATCTTTTTCCATACTTCGCCTTTCCTACATATGGAAGCCATATTGGCCCACTACAAAACTTATTGAGCCATACTAAATCACCCATGCTGTAGACTACCTTTTCCCACATTTCTTGTTCTCTTTCTCTCTATCGACGTGCTCTTCAGGATACATGTTATGAGGTATGAAAGCAGCTTCCTCCCAAATACTAATACCGTTGGGGTCTTTTTCTTTTCGTAGCATGAACTTTTGTATGTTATTTAAAGATGAGTTTGACAGCCGTCATGAAAGAGGACGTTTAGTTAGTTTCCTTAAGGCTGATTTTGTCTAGGGTACCATTCGTTCTGCTTGCCCATTTGTTGCCGCATGATACCGAGCAGATGCTGTATGCTTAATTTTGTAGTAACGTAGCCTGGCTGACTATGGAAAAGGCATTCCCGGAATCTACTTCTTCCTGAACAATTAATCATTTAATGTCAGTCTCCGTAAATCTAGGTACCGTTGCCATCTGGCCTTGTGTATAAAAACAATATCAAGACCATCTATGTTTTCCACACTATCATCCGTAACTTTGCTTCATTGGACTTCTCGTAGCTTTTTTTTTCGGTAGACATACTTTTTCAATGTGGCCTCTCTTGTGGCAGAAATTGAAAACTACGTTTTTGTGACCACACTGGTCCACCTTGGGATGGTCACAGCAGAGGAAACAGCATATCAGCTTGCTTGCCTCAATTTATGCAGCTTATCGGTTTACCTAAGAATGACTAAACCGCTTGTCCAGACTGCTTGCCAATTGTTTATCTCTTGCTGTTTCTGCTGCCAAAGCAATCTCAGAAGCCCTCTGAAGCGTCAGGACTTTTTGCGATGGTAAACGTGGCTGGAGTTAAGAATAAGTAAATAATAATAATCTTTATTTCCATCGGGATAATGGAGGAGGTTGTGGGTAAAAGCTGCTCGTAAACGGCAGCTTGACAAAAAGCCCACAGCCCCCTTCTACAGGGTAGCATTATACAGTATAGGAATACAGGTGGAGTTACTAAGAATGTCTGCAGTGAATTTGTCGTAATTCACGTTCAGATAGTTTAAGTAGGTCAGTCCCGGATTTTTTGCAGTTGTTTAATAGAGTTGGAAGTGTGAATGATAATTTTTCCATTGTGTAATTGGTTCTAGGAGTTGGTACAATCCACTCCTCTTTATGACGGGTAGTGTAAAACACAGTGCTCTTTTTTAGCAATGACAACTCATGCAGATATTTAAGATGATTTTTTAGTTCGCGCTGGAATGCAAGTGCTAGCTTATAATTGTAAAGATTGAATACTGGTATTATGCATGCTTTGGAAAAAAGACCTTGCGAGTGACTCAAAATAGTGAACTCAAAACAGAAGCCTGTCCTGTGGCTTTACACTTAACGGCAATTTGTGCTCCTCGACCATGCTCGCATTAGTGCTGACTGAGTAGGGGTCGAAGGCCCGGCAGACACGTTGCTATCTTGGTCACCAATGCTGCAGTCCTCGGCAATGCCGCGTAGTGCTTTCTCTCATTCTTGAGGGCTTGGTGTGTAGCATCAACATCATATGGGCAAGGTGGCGGGAGTGACACATAGCAGGCGCGAACATTCGTGTAGCATCGCCATGACATCTTGAAAGCGGTGTAAGACTCAAGGGACGCACTGATGCACGGTCCTCGGTGGTCTCCATTGCGGAGCAGCCTAGCTCAATATTGGCAACGTGTCAAGCATTGCACAGATTTCTGAGGCGATGTCGCAGTTACCTGTTCAATTTCTGGCACCTCTCATGGTTAGGGTAGTTAGATTCACTCTGGAATTCTCTACTACAATGAGCACGATCTTACTTACATCTGCCAAGTATAGTAGAGTGCTACCGGGGCGTTTGACTGTTTGCCAGTTGTTTAACGTATGTGTTCACTGAAAGTAAAACTACCGATATAATATTATATAAATCAACAGCGGAGTGTGTCAGCTGTAATCACCACGAATTTGCTTGTTAGCGTGCACGTTTACATCATATTCCTGTAGTAGAGTATTGAAAAAATATGTAAGTACATTTCTTTGTGTATTGCATGCTCACACACTTTCTTTATGACTGTGAGTGTAAGTGAACGCTCACAAGGAGCCTTGTGTTACCAAAGATTGGGCATTTAGTCAATTTGCGCTTACACACTGAAAGCGTGCTTGGTCGATTTTTGTCGCCGTTATCGAGCTGGTGAGTGGAAGGTTTCAATGAAATATTTTCTACCCTTTTTCAGCGCATTGTACTACAGTTTGAAAAGTTGACCTCAAGTGCACGTTAGGCAAGCAAGTGGATTAACATTAGTCAGTCCACGCGATATATACGGTACTTTTTTTCGGAAAATACAGGACGACCACATTTACAACTTCCTTATTATGTACGTTCCGTACGCCCTGCTTACAGATGCAGGGCCGGTGGGGTGACGAGCTGAGGAAGGACATTGGTGAGATTCTGAAGGCAGTCGTGCTCACCGACAAGATGTACTCGTTCCCCGCGCAGCTGTCCGGCGGAATGAAGAGGCGACTCAGCTTGTCCATCGCACTTGTCGCTAAGCCCAAGGTACACAGAACGTCTCAGACTGAGTGCATAAACGCCGCTCGTGGTCTGCGGAAGGTCTGACGCAAGTTGTTGCTCAATAAGGCAATCACGCATGAAAACACGATTTGAGCTATAGCAGCAGAGTATCCCGATGGTCTACGCCACTACAGGCCGTGGACGCGTTCATAACACGAACTAAGAGCAACTTCATCACATTTAGCGCTCTCACACGATTTTTCCCAAGAGTTGAATGTTGTGTAGCAAAGACTTAATTGTGCCAAGCAAGCGAGTGCTCAGCACCTTCCCAAGTCCTTCCCCCGTTGTATCTAGCATTTCGCCTAGACGATCAGTCTGTGCTGCGTAATGAATAGTTTGCAGCGTTTTTTCACTGTAGTACAGTACATTATTCGTGCCATCTTTGATGCCGTCATACTACGTTGGCCGCCGAAATTGCGTTATAAGACTTTGCCACCTTTCTTCACCTTTGATATTATGCCAGCGCTGATTTCATACGAGGTCGCGAGTCTTATTCAACTAGCTAAACCAACTATTATTGGTATTTGAGTTCATTTATTTTGTGTTTCATGCCATAGTTGTTGCTCAGTGCTCATTGCCGTACTTAATTCTAACGCGTGAGCGTTAGAAGTAACCATGGCAGTACAAGTAAGTAAAACAGAAATAAGTACGGCAGTACCGCATTGTTCCCGTAAAATGCTGGCACCAAGAAGCAATAGGGGCTCAATCAACTAATCAAGACGGAAAGCAGTCTATTGCCACAGAAGCTTCTTCATTTCGGCGGTCAGGGGCGATATGGCGCAAAGCTATTCCGAAATTTTCTATTCCAATTCCGCAATCAGCTATCCGCGATTGGTCAAAAACTTCTTTGAACCACCCCTACTTCGCCTGTCTGTCAAGCTACGTCCCGAAAACCGCGGTAGCCCCCATCTGATATGGCGCGTACACACTGATTATGCATGATTGGACCGTACAAATAAGAAATAATTATTTCTGATTCGACACCTTTTCGCCATTAGCCCTCAGCTATTGGTCAAAAGTTTTCGGCCTGCACCCATTTCACCTGCCTGTCACGCGACTCCACAAAACCGCGAGAACTCACCGCGTCAAAGTGACATGTATGCGTTAAAGATGCATTATTATCCCGAACAAGACTGAATTTTTTCCTGAATAGCCGCAGGCTGCCCAGTTCCTAAAGGAATAAAAGATGGCTGCCGCCGATCTCTCGGGCACTGGCTACTCGGACTTGCCGAAGAGCATGGGTTTATTTGCGTACAATGAAACTTTTTGCGTGGCCGTGTAACGTTATCGAGGACATTCGACACGTTTATGACCTCGCTTTGCCTACTTTTCTTTGCTGAGGATCCGTTTTAGCGGCACTTTTAACCTTTCGTTGCATGCCGCCGCGATTTTCGAACAGCCACCTCAAGCTAAGTAAGGAAAAGCGGACCAATCGCAGACGCCGACCCCATCCTTTTCATTCGGTTATCGATTTTCAGTGCACAAGCTTGGTCGCATCGAATTCCTCTCCGCTGGAACGTGCTCCTCGCCTCTTGTCAGCCGATTAGATAAGACTAGCCGCTCAGTGAAGGCAATGATATTCGTTTTTCATGCAAACAAAAGGGACCTGCAATGGACGAGGAGAGCGTTTGATTGGTCTGTTCAGAAAACCTTGAGGATCACCGCCGATTGCTTGCGTCAGTGGTTACGCATATTTGACGTCAGGAGATTGGAAATAAACATATTGGATTAGATCAGATCCTAATTTTCTTCGGTTGGCGTGGAACTGTTGAAAAGAAGAGCAATTAACACTTTTGCCGCTGCAGTTTTAGTTACGATAGTGACACGTTTGTGGCGAAACACATCTTCAGTGGCGCTTCGCGTGAAGTCCGGTTTGCTTTTCGTGCCAGAATAATTCATAATGAGCAGCGATGCTCCTCCGTAAGTCAAGGAACAACCCGTGAAAGATGTCCAGCATATGAGACAAAATTGCTTGTGCTATCCGAAAGGATCCCGACAGAGGGGCCCAACCACTTCAAAAAGAGTGCAATAGTGGTGCACTTCCGGCCAGCGAGAGTGCTTCCCGCGAACGTTTGATGGGGTGGCATTTTCTATGCCGCGTGCTTATGCAGCTGCTGATCCTGGACGAGCCGACGACCGGCATGGACCCCGAAACGCGACGAAGCGTTTGGGACTTGTTGAGCATGCTTCGCAAGGATACCACCATCTTGCTCTCGACACACGACATGGAAGAGGCTGAAGTGCTTGCAGACCGGATCGTCATGCTGAGCTCCGGAAAACTCGTGTGTGACGGCACACCAGCATTCCTCAAGAAGTCCTGTGGTTTGTACTTTCTCTTTCGTTGAAAAAAGTAGAATTCCAGATATCGCATCGGTGGTCACTTTTACTACAGCGCACTGGACGAAGGCCAGAGTGCGATAGACTGAGGACGGGGCTGCGCACTTACTCACAAGTGAACTTCGATGGATCGCAACAAAGCCTTTTTTTATTAGACACGCTCTTCCTTTCTTGCATGGCCATCTATGTGGCATATAATCAGTGCCAAATCGAAGATTGACAGTGCCGCTCCAAGTGAAAGAAAACCGGATGACTAAGCATTCAGTTAAACAACAAAGCCACTTGATAGTCAAGATGGCGATTGATAGGTGGACCACACACAAGTTTAATCTTTTCTTGATATGTAATGCCTACAATATTTATCTCGCTGTGGTATTACTGGTGTGGCACAGCCACTACAACTATAGAAATAATCCATGAACAAGACTAATAATGGAGGCATGCATATATCACGAAAAGTGTAAATGTGTGCGTTAACTGACCATTGATAGCCACCCCCCAAGAACAGCGAAGTTGCTCTGTTGCATCATCGAATGCTTTGCGCCAGGTTTTCTGTCAGTGTGTGCGGAATAGTCATTGCTACATTTGGCACTAACTATACGCCACATCGATGAGCATGCGCAGAAGGGAGGCTCTTGTATTTTGATCGGTTTTCTTACGACCAAAAAAAAAAACGTGAGTTGAAAGCTAGTGATGAATCCTGCCGTTTCTGTGTCTCCTAAGTATACAATCTGTGCAGTATACAAATAAGGATTGAATACAATTTGCATAACTCGCCGTTTTCGTAAACACGAGCCGCACGAAAAAAAAACAAATACATTTGATAAGCGTTGAGGGAAGAGAGCCATGATCATGAGTCATCTAGGGGTGGGTCACGTTGCCCCTGAATGACTCCGGCTGCTTAAGTGGCTGACAGCGAAGGAAGCAGTGACACGAAACTATCTAGGCCTCATGACGTAGCACTGTTTATGGTAGTTTTATATTAACTGCCTTTTTGCCACGCGCGAAGCTAGTACATTGATTTAGGAGGAACTCCCATACGGCCTTTTGTCATTTCATTCCAATTTGCAGAACAGTATCATCGCTGCCGCATTACACTGCAGGTCGAAGTCGTTCTCTTGCTATAAAGCGCATTAGAAAAATGGATACGCTAACGGTTATATAAACAGTGGAATCGATAGCACATATCATGGAGGTAGCTTCAAATTTAATGAGTGTGTCGAACAAAAGACATTGATTTCGGAGCCTGGCACAATTATTCATGACAGTTAGCCATGACGCGCCTAGTTTCAAGTACGAAAAATTACGCTGAGCCATCTCATATTCACGTAGAATAGTACGCCCATGCAAATGATTCAACCATTGCCGATATTCAGAGTTGACGAAATTCATCTTTTCGAGAACATTTGGGCAAAATTTGAGAATATATTTCTACGGAAGAATGAAAGAAGAGAGAGGAAGAAAAAGATTGCGACACGTTGGCTGCTGCGTGTTGTTGGTGGTGAGCCATATACTCTGGCTCATCTTGCACACATATTGTAAATACAGTCTTTCTATACTCCGAACATCCCCGCAACATATTGGTGGGAGGGGCGGGGTACGATGCCTGGAAACGGAGCGCCGCAGTGGACATCGCATCACCGTTTGCACCATGAATGACGGTGAGCACGCGGCATCAAAGTCG
Source organism: Dermacentor albipictus (assembly GCF_038994185.2). Taxonomy (NCBI): domain Eukaryota; kingdom Metazoa; phylum Arthropoda; class Arachnida; order Ixodida; family Ixodidae; genus Dermacentor; species Dermacentor albipictus. The sequence continues at coordinate 463,138,910 of NC_091821.1, read as the reverse complement.
TTGCCGCCTCCAACGCCATCGTCCCCAGCTACGTCGCTGTCACCTTCGGTTGTGGTCGTGCAACCCAAGTGTTGTATATGCTGCCATCTAGTGAAAGCGGAGAGGCATAATTCCCCGTGATTGCGCGTCGTCGGCGATCTGGCATCGCGTGCTCTTGTTCTTGAGATAGAACGCGTTTGGGAGACCATTAAACGTGTGCGTATATGACTCCTCGTCTGGCCTTCTCGCTCTTTCTTCCTGGCTACAACATGGTGTCAGAAGAACACGTTCTACCAGCGGACATCAGCTTCTAGTCCTCCTCCATGCGAAAGATGATGCCAGTGATGGAACCTCAGTGCTGACACCCGTTATTGCAATCGGACCGCTGGCGCCCGTTGTCGCAAATGGGTCGCAAGCCCCAAGGGTAGCGTTGGCCTGGCGGCCTGGGGCACCACTGGAAGCATCCGAAGGTCCTGGCAAATCATGAGTCGACTGCTAACAGAACAACTTGTTTATTCTAGCATCGCAAAAGAGCGGCCGGTCAGGTCGACCGAAGTGGAGAGACGGGAGAGCACGCTTCTCGACGGAAGAATTCGGAGCCTCCCTCTTGGCGTCCGGGAGCAGCTGCTTTTATACTCTTGGCGTCGCGGGCAAGAAGGAAGGTCACGGGATGGCACCACGTGACAGCGAGCACGGACGGACTGAGAGACATGTAGAGACGAGTGTAGTGACGCATCAGCCGGGCCGGCGCCGGTCAGACCTCCTCGCTTCACACTTGGGGAGCTCCTCTGCCCGGCTGCCGCGCTTTGACAAGCGTGGGCACACACACACACACACGCACACACAAAGACACGTGGCACTGAACATGCCGGGACGCGTTCGGCGGGGATGCGTCGCGGCCGCTCCGAACAGGCCAAAATGTCCGCCGCTTTGAACGAAGCCCCGACGTCCGTTGCATCCGCGCCGGCCATATCGCGCGTCGTAGGCGAAACGTAACAGACCGCCCCGCCGGAGGAAGGAGATCCCGATGGTCAGGGGACTGCATCCGCTGTCCGGAGGGATGTCGCTCGATGATGCTCATAACCGAAGTCGGTCGTCCCTCGGCGTTTCTTGAGCGCAGCGCACCGAGAAGGCCTCGTTCTCACGTTCAGGTTCACACAGGACACTGCAAAGTGACTTCAGGAAAGTTGCCATTTTTGTTCTCTTTCCCAGCAAGCGTTAGAACTGCGCCGAAACTCAGCCGCTCAGTCAGCAAGCACGGCACAACCCTCACTAAGCCATGCCAGGCTCTTTCCCCTTTTATACTACTGCCTAGTTCCTTACAGTAGTCTATAGCAGCACTCTGAACGCGTCCACAAATCGGAAAATTGCACTAGAAAGCACATCATCACTTTGAAACACTACACAAAAGCAATATGTTGCCTAATTATAAAATACCTTCGGTCACTAGCTAATCTTTGATTATATCTAGGTTTTTCAAACTTTTTAGAACTCTACGACGAGCTAGTCATGGCTCCTTGAAAGTAAATAGCTCTTCATACTTATGCGAAATCACGAGGTAATCGCTGCGCATGTGTCACTGTGAAATCGCCTTGCTGGCACCGTCACCCTCGTCATGCCGTCATCGTGCTGCTGCGGTAATAATGCATTCGCGTAGAGTTACAATGGAATTCCGCGGATATCGGAATCTGTTCACAATATTGAGGACGTTATGGATGTAAGTACCGCAGTAATTCTGTGATTGTTCAGTAATTCGGAAAAGTTTGAACCTTGTATATTCTTTTATACGCTACCTTTAGGTGTTATTTAGAACGCAATCAGAACGTTGCTTTGTTCGTTTTAAATCTAGTGTGCTTCTAATTTCGAATGACAAAAAAGTCCGTGCACGTGACCTGTGCGCAGGTGCTTCAAAAACTGCAAAACTTTAAGCTAATGTCAAAGCACGTTACCAAATATTACCGAGTAACTGCATATTAACCCTAACTGGGAATGTATTTAAATATGCATTCTTATTCGGCGGCCGTATGTATGGGGCGGCTGAGCGCGGCCGTGTGGACGCAATCTTGAAAGCGATTTGTAACGGAGTCCAGGTACGCTGAGGGCTGATGTCTTCGTGTGCGCTGTGTTCTCACCGCTCAGTTCGCTTGGAAGCGAGAGGCAGCAAGAAGGCCGATTCGCTCGCTACTGCTGCCGCTCTTTCTCGTGCCAGCGTTTTGACAGTGGCTCTCTGCGGCAGCCGAGTACGATGTGTTGAAGTTTGGCTGTGCACGTGTGACACCATGCTTCTTAATTTAGTTATAGTATGTCTATGTTTCCAACTTTATATGGGCAATAAAGCTACTATGTTTGCTTCGTATGCCTTTGAAATATTTTCTATCGCAATCCATTTCCTACCGGGCGAAGCAGCGAGTTTTGTTTTCGCTGAATGCTGCCACCGCCAATGTATTACACTTGTTATACCTCTAGGTATACTAAGCATGTAGTATCTGAACGCTCAGCAGAAAAAGTTCTCTGCGAGTACAAATCTTTCATTATTCTCATCAAAGAGTCCAACAAAATGCATAGAACAAAGCGTTTCTTAGAAGACAAGTGACCCTGGCAATGAAATAGAAACTGCGGCATTACTCGCATCTTTCTGCAATGTAATGATGCCAATTCACCGAAAGAATACTGAACATGCCCAGCGCAGATCTTCTCAACAGGTTCCGGTTTTCGACTGCAGCAATGTAAAGATTTCACTAGAGTACTGAAGATAGAACCCATTTATTGCTACATTTGTCCTTCCAACGTTGCCGTTTTTCTCTCTTCCTCATTACACCGCTGGTGATGTGGATCGCCACATAAATACCCAGTTTGACTCTTTCGGAAATTTAACAATCCCTCTCTACAACCTCCCATGCGTATGCTGGACAACCAACCCCAGCATTCCTCCACCGTGTGAGGGCAAGATTCCAAGTGTTTGAAATATCTCTTCCCTATCAGCCCATGCAGGAAAGAACAATAGCTTTACCTTCGCTTGTCCAGGTGTGGGCTACACAATCTGCCTTAACACGGAGCCCGCCAAATTCGATCTCGAGAAGACGTTGGGTATCGTCCGAGAGACGGTGCCAAACGCCATCGCACAGGACTCTAAGCAAGGCAGTACGACGATCACACTGCAGACCACCGAGCACAAGGGCTTCGCAAAGATGTTCGACCAGCTGGAGAAAAATGCCGAACGCCTGGGAATTGCGAGTTTCGGCGTCACCATCGCCACGATGGCGGATGCATATGTCAAGTGAGCAGGCCACTCTTTTCATATGAGTCGATCGGCTCTTTTCGTTGAGACAGAGTAGCTAGTGGAACACGTGCATTTCAGATTTGCTAGATCGAGCGATCTTTCAAAGGCAGAAGGAAGGCAACGTTATCGAGACAGCACGTAAACGCCAGTCAGGACTGGAGACTCCCTACACAGAGGTGTCTCGCCACTTCATTACTGCAGCACTGTCAAATTATTTGCACGAGAATATACCTACCAGCCTAAGTAAATACAAATATTCACAAATTTTAGTATTCACACTATTTACAAATACATATTTTTACAAATATTTAGAAGTTTAGAGGTAAAGCAGTAATCAAGATGGTGCCGTCGCCCACGCGGGCAGTTTTCCAGTCAACTTCTCTTTGCTTTGTTACCTTAAAGACTCCTTTCACGGTATTTCATCAAGCATGGTTAGCATGTACTGTGACGCTCAATATGAGCTGCACGATGCGAGGCGTAGCCGCAGCTTAAATGTGAAGCAGTAGTCAAGATGGTGTCATCGCCCGCGCAAACAGTTTTCCAGTTCGCTTTATTTCCATTTATTACCTTAATGATTCCTTTCGGGTCATTACATCAAGGGTGCTTAGAATGTGCTATCACGCTCGATATAGCTGCAACACGACAGCCGTCGCCGTAGCTACGCTCTCGGGAAGAAAGTTCAGAGCGTTTCGCCATTCCAGAGGTACGCCTTTTCCAACGCTTTACGCCGCCTACTTTGTTCGCAGAACTATACTACAGTGGCCCGCAGAGCGGTTTACTTCATCATGGCGTGCGCTGCCTTAGCTTCGTAACTAGTATTTGATTGCGATCGCAATTACAAAGACACTCCAGGCGCATTTCTACAGTCTTCAACGTCATGTTCCGTATAAAGTCCAAGGGTGATAACATCGTCACCGCGCGCCGTGCGCTGTATTTGCGAGTGAAAGCGCGCGAGGGCGGTCCTACGATTGTGGCTCCACCTCGCGTACGCAAGGGAGGAAAGCGGGCAGGAAGCGCGCCGCCTTCCGTCGCACGCGGTAATCGGGGTAGCGGAGGTAGGAGGGAGGCGTTTGCTTACGTCGGCGGCTGCGCATGGCGCGTCCGCGCAGGCCCTCTATGTGGACAGTGATCCGCGATAGGGACGGAGTGCGCCGAGTGCTGATAGCTTCGTATGCACTGTGTTCTGGCCGCTTAGTTCGCGTTGATACGAGAGGCAGCACGAACGTCAATTCGCTCACCGCTGCTGCCGTGCTTTCTCATTGAAGCGTTCTGACAGCGGGTGTGCATGTTGATGAATGAGATGCGGTCATGTTTGGTTGTGGGCGCGTGACGTCATGCTTGTTAATCTAGGTAGTAAGTGAATGTTCGCAAGTTGATATGGCCGATAACGCTATTATGCTTACTTAGTATAGTTGTCTATTATTTGCTATCGCTATCGATTCTTCGCCTTTCGGGTGAAACTGCGACTCTTTTTAAACCGTAAGTATTCATCCGCGACTCACGCAAAGAATTTATCCGAAGGTTTTTCTGTCCGTCCGTTATACGTGGCATGATGCGCTCCGTAAAGAAAACAGAATAAATTCGAAAGGAAAAAATGTTGGCTATGGTGTGTTTCGAACTTTCTACCCCACGCTCAGATGCCGAATGTCGCGTCCATAGGGCTGAATACCCACGAGTGGGGAAGGTAATATATCTGAAACATATGAATGTGTTGTACCGGCGGTACAAAAAAAAATGTCAAATGAGTTTTTGTGAAGGCTTTGTTGAAACATTTGGGGATGTGAATTAAAATCGATCTCTAGACCAAATGTAGAGCCGACTTAGAACCTTGGAGACATCAGAAAATTGCCGCTTTTGCCAAAATTTAATATGAAATACGCCACATCCCGAAGCGTTTCGGTGGTCGTCAGATAAGCTTTCTGTTGGGGCGTTGCTTCACTAATTGAAATGACTACCATTTCTGAGGGCTCATGCGCTTCGCGTCGGGCAACACAGATAAGCAGTCATTCAGTTAAGGACGATAAAGAGGCATGAGGGTTTATATGGGTCTCATCACAGTTGATAATGGTTCGACACGGATTGAGCGCATCGATAAGGTCCTGAAGAGCCATAAAAGCTTAAAATGGTAGGAGCAATCCCGGTAGCTTGATAAAGACCGAGAAGGGCTGATAAGGGTTGGATCATGTCTGATAAAGTTGATAAGGACATACAATAGTTGATAAACATCGTATCGACTGGGATAAGGTAGACAACGACCGATAAGGCTTGATAAGGCTCGGATGGAGTCCTATGAGGTTGATAGCAACCGATAAGAATTTATAAGGCTTGATAAGCGTCAGATCTGATCCGACAATGTTGGTAACAACAGATAAGGGTTGATAAGGGTTTATACTGCTCGAACAAAGTTTAGTGTGTTTGACAATGACACCGGGCTGCGCAGAGAGGAACAAGTGACACATTGTTTACGCATACTTTTACAACTGCGGTGAAGTTTCTGCATATTTTTTTTTGTCTGCGATGGAGCGATAGGTTCTCAGTGGGCCAGTGTATTATCGCTACGCGAAGAAAGTAGAGGATGGAATTCGGGGGGCATGTGCATTGTTGGAACACTGACACCCTCTCCACTTTTTCTCCAGAGCAGTACTGCAGCCACGACTCGTGTGTTACAGGTAATGTTGACCGCCGCAGTAGTACATAGTTAAAAGCAAGGTTTTATAGTGAAATGCAAGTCTAAACAGTTTCCAAAGCTTCTGAATGACATTCGATGGCCGGAACAATGCAGGAAAGGCTCTGCCAGTTTTACAGCGAAGGCGTTTACCTCTAGCCCCTGTATGCAACTCCCCCATGCGTTCCCGGGAGGGGGATGGGGGTGGAAGTGGAGGTACCCTGGGCGGCTTACGGTCGTATGGCCGACAGACATCTATGCATCGGTCCAGGAGATGGTACAATACTTTCAAGTGTGTAGCAATGTTGTACACGTCTCCGAAAGAGTCTTCCTTTGCTTTTTAAGAGACATGAGCGCGGCTTCTCGTCGGCTCCAGAACAATTTTTCATGACTATAGCCAAGTTTCAGAAGGATCTAGGAGTGTGTGCACCGAGCAAAACGGTATCTCTTCGGTTCACTGCCGTTTCTTGCTTCCTTAATTGCGTTACATTGCTCTCTCAATCCACTTAGATATTGCTTTTTCCATCTTTTCCACCAATCTTTCGTGATTATTTGTTTATTTCTCCACATTGTTTCTATGGTGGCATTTCTTTACACCTTCGGTACAGTCTTTGAGCCTATGCTTTCCATCTATTATCTCAGATGGTACAATAGGCAGAGGCTCATACGGTTTGCTGTACCTGTACTTATAGGTCAACGGTTTATTAGGGACACTTTCCAATTCAATTGTGATTGTTTGCATCTCTTCTCTTGATAAGTGTTTTTCGGATAACTTTCCTGATTGCTGATTTCATGCTTTCTTTCTTTCTTCTTTCCTCCCTTTCTTTCTTTGTTTGTTTATTTATTTATTTCTCATTTTTTTATTTATTTGTTTCCATTGCTAAATGTACAATGGTGGGGGCTAAGATAAAAGCTGCAGTGAGGCAGCTTGAGGTGCCCTTAGCCCCCCGTGTTACATGGTGTCAGTGAGTTGCGCAATCAACCGTATGCAGAAAACGTTACATATAAATATTAAGTACAATATTAATCAATTCAAGAGAATTTTCAATAGGGGAACAAGGAATATTGGATAATGGCAAGTAACAACAATGCAGATAGTACCCACCACCACATTGCATACACTTGGTAATACGCAAATAAAAGTGAAAATCGCGTACGCTAGACGATGCATAATTAAACGTGAAAAAAAAATGGTGTTCGATTAAGTTTGGAATGATGGAATGATTAGGAGAAAGAAAAGGATGAGCAAAAATTATGTCATTACAAACCTTCAACAAGACGCATATGTGAATACAGGTGAATAGGGAATTATGCTTGATTCTATAATTAGGATAAAGTTCTGATAAATGATAACAGTTCAGATCGTGTTATGTTAATGATGTCAATGCCAGTGTCATGAAATGCATTAAGCAGTCTGGATAATTTATCTTTCGTCATTTGCAAGCCATAGTTGGTTCTTGAAGGGGGTATGCACCAGTATTCTCCATGACGGATGACATAGGTAGCTGTATTTTTGTGCAGACAAACAATTTCATTAAATATGCTGTTTTCAGAGTTTGAGTGCCATATGCTAAGGAGAGAGCGGTTGTATAGCCAGTAGATTGTGGGTATGTTGTGGTGTAAAGAGGTGCTCAATGTGACTGTGATACGGCACGTTTTCTATGATACGTATGATCTTTTTCTGTAGTAAGTGTATTTTCCTGAGGTTACATTCAGTTGTGCCTCACGCAACGTGTGTACAATTATTGTGTGATGCGAATAATGAGTGGTAAATTAAAATTTTTACGCATGCTGGTAGACGATATCTGTTCTTGTTTAGCATTCCTGTGATCCTGATAAGTTTTGTACTACAGAGTCTACAGGTCGATCCCAGTGTAGCGTACTAGAGAAGTATGTACCTAATACTTTAATTTCATTGACTATTTCTATGCTCCATTCGTTCACATCTAAAGTGTGGCTTTGTGGAATCTTTGTGTCTCTCGCATAAAAAATTACAACTTTTCTCTTATTTGAATTTAATTTTAGATAATGTTCTGTAGACCATGTGGATATGTTTTGGAGAAACTCGTTTGCGATGTTTATTGGGCTAGGATAACATGTCGATGAAATAAACACACTAGTACCGTCTGCATATATAATAAGTTGGGCCTTCGGATAGATCAGAACAACATCGTTTATATATAAGTTAAAAAGCAGCGGTTGACGAATACTTCGTTGCGGGACTCCTGTTTTTATTTCTCCAGAAAACGATTTAAAGTTCTCTATGCGCACATATTGGCGTCTTTTTTCTAAACATGACTTAACTGCAGTTGGAGGCACCTAATACCATACGTCTCAAGCTTTGTTAATAAGTTATGGTTAATATGGGGAGGGGGGGATCGAAGGCCTGAGTAAGGTCTATAAATATACCTACTGTCAGCAACTTCCTTTCAAGATTTTGCAGTATATGGTCTTTCTGGCCTAGAAATGCTAATTGTGTCGAGTTGTTTTTTTTTGAAAGCCATATTGAGCTTTGGTGATAATGCGATATTTTCCACAGAAGGATGATAACTAAATCATTATTATTTTTTCAAGTCCCTTAGAAAAGTGCGGCAAAATTGATATGGGGCGCTAAATTTGAACATTGAGCCTGTCTGCCTTCTTGTGTATTGGAATGACTTTAGCAATCTTCATTTTTGATGGAAAGATGCCTACAGAAATAGATGTATTATAGATTTGGACTAGAATGGGGGCTATATCGTCTATGACATATTTTATGGGTCTTATCTGCGGGTCATCTGAATCACAGCTTTTAGAGCTTTTCATTGGCATAAATGCAGAGCAGACCTCGTCAACATTAGTTGGATGGAAAAAGATTGTGTTTGAGCTTCCTGGTAGGAAGAGAGTGGTTATCGGGTGCGTACGCGCTTGTGTTCCTCTGTTCAGGAAGTATTCGTTAAACGCATTCATCAAGTCTGTTTTGGACAGTAAATGACGTTCTAGGCTAACTTATTATGGGTTCTGGGTGTTATGTCCGCTTCATCATATTATCAAGGCTCCTCCACAGTTTTTTTAGTTTCCTTCACACAAGAAATAAGATTGTAGATAATAGTTATCTCTGGTTTTCCTTCTTTCCCTATTCACTTCGTACCAACCTTCCATAAAAGCCTCCCCACCGAGGTGCTTGTTCTGCGATGTAGTTCCGTTTGATTTCATCTCCTTGGCTTGATCTATTGGAGCCTTCTTCCTGTAGTTCTTAATCATACTACTGATGCCTCTGTTGGCCATCTTGAACTTCCTTGTGTTGTCCCTGTACATGATACAACATAGGCCTCGTCTCGCTGTAAATCTTCGGAATGCATGTAAAAATGATTCTGTTGTTCTGTTGTCCACAACTTCGAGATTTACAGCTCGTGTAGTAGCACGAGCTCGTTGACTCTGTCAGCAGGAAGTGGGGCTGTTCCTTGGTGCAACGTTCTGGCGCCAAATCTTTGTCGCTTTAGACATCCATGATTTACGTTCTTCACCAGCTGTGTTCCTTTCATTTTCAGTCCTTAGTTTGAAGCTGAGATGATGTCACGCTGATTCCTCAATGGAGTGTGAGTTCATGAATATGGCGTACCAGTAGCTTCGTGCTTTGTACGAGTCGTTCACTTTTGTAGTACAATAGGATGTCTTTCGTTGTATGTTGATCCAGTTTGAAGCAGGCGACCTTTGCCTCTTACAAGACCTTGACCGTCTTCAAGGACTTCCACGCCATCAAGAAAAATCCTTGTTGTCTTCGTAGGCATGTTCTTGCTCTGTACGATACCTTCTCGTATGAGTCTTTGTTCTATTTTTGTTATTGTCGTCTCAGCGTTCTTCAGTTCTTCAAAACTAAGATCTCTCATTAATGGGCTCTTCTTACGTATATTCCGGATATACCGAAAAACCCAAGCTGTCACTCTGAGTAATCGTATGTATATGTGCCATACTTCCCCGCGTCAGTCACTGCTGCGTTTGATGTGCATGTGCTAGTCGCATAACTTTCACCATTCTCGGTGACTTCTTCTGCTTCGCTTTGCTCGGCAGTTTTCTTTTCATAACAAACCATTTTTGACCATACCACCATAGCTCTGAGATCATGAAACGCTCTGCGCTTACACCTCTAGTAATCAAATCAGCTGCGCTTTCTTCGCTTGCAATGCATTTCCACTCTGACCCTTTCGTTTCTTCTTTTATCTCCTTCACTTGTTTTCCCTTAAATGTCTGGTTTCCTTTCTTTCCGCGTAACCAGCTTACAACAATGGTGGAGTCGGTCCAATATCTTCTTTCGTGTAGTTTTCTAACAAATCCCCTTCTGATACAGAGGCGTGCAGATGGTGTAGCAGCCATTAGCTCGCGTCTTGGCAAAGATATTTCTTTCATTGAAGTATTCGTTCTTTTGCGATATGTTTTTGCTTTTCGCAAGTATTTATCAAGTAGGCTGCTATCCCATAAGCGTACATGCTTCCACCGGAAAACAAATGAAGACCGGTTTGAACAGGCTGGCTGCCTTATTTAATATCAAACCATCTAGGTAGGCTGAAGCCTCCAATTCATCGTGGCTCTGGAATCCAGTTCCTCCACGACGCTGTCTCATCTTCTGGCAGTGAGTCGTCCCAAGATGTCCGCTTCCTCCACATGTTTTATATTCGTCGCTTAGCTGTCACTGTGGAATCAAGACACCGAGCGGATCGTATATTTGAGCTGTTAGCCGTAACATCTGTCTCTTCGTAATTGGACCGCACATATCTCTGTCTGTTATGTCAAAAAAAGAAAGTGCAGTTTATCTTCCTCGAAATTCCATGGGATGCCAAGTACCTTTATCTGGGTGGAGTCCATGCCCGTGCTTTTCTCTTGTATGAGTATAGTTCGCTCTAATCGAGGATCATTCGCCTTGAACTTTCTCAGTCTCAGTAACGCCTCTTGAAAGATGTATTTTGACTCTTTAAAAAAATTTTTTGGCTGTTTCTGGCTGTTTCGATTGTTTCTGGAAATCTATCTTCGAACTTGCTTAGGTGCTTTTTCACTGTTGATGCAAGTAAGAAAGTACTCAGAGCTGTGCCAAACGTTACTCTTGACATTGTCCATGTTACAACTTTTCCATCGCTACCGCAATGCGTCCCTGTCCTCTTGATGTATTGAAATCTGTAGAAATGTTTTCTAGATCAGCTGTCATTGCTATGCGATAATGTCGGAAGTTCATCAGCATACGCACCAGATTACAATTGAGATTCGGTCCTGTTGCCGGGTTATTGTTTAAAGAAAACCCCTTTGTCGACGATAAAGCTGCAGCAAATACTGTTCATGCCTTTGTGGTTTGTCAACATTCCCTTATTGCTGCCTGGTGCAGCATGTATTAGCACTGTGTTATTGATTGACGTTGTTCCTCGACTACCAGGGGCATAGCCAGGGGGGGGGGGGGGCTTATGGGGCTGCAGTCCCCCCTCCCCCCGGAATTTTTTTCATGCTGGCCATGCACCACCGGCCAAAACAACCCCTGGCGCCGGAAATCATTCTGGATTTTGTCTAGAATGTCTTTTTCACGCATGAAAAGACATCTCAGCGCGTACATTGTGTACTCGGCCTGGATTTCTCGGCAACGCTCATGCACCTGGAGCCACATAACGCCCCTTTCCCCCTCCAAGGAACCCCATCCGTACACACAGTTTCAAGGGCGTTTTGATGGCAAGCGCTCTCGTCGCGTCATATCGCGGAGGCCGTGAAATCTACGGAGCGCATGAATTTCAGTACCGTAACTTTTCATAGGCTTTTGATGTGAAATGTGCATTGACATTTCTAAAGTCATACTTTAGATTTTCAATTCCGGAATGTTGTGGGTTTCATATTGTTATAAACATTTGGCACTAAAGGTGCACTGACGTTTCTAACGTCGTACATCAGAACATGCAGCGAGACAAACCAAATCAACACACCATCAGACAAGCTGACAAAGCACGCAGCGAAGCCAGATGAGAAGAAGCAATGTGGCGTTCCTTATGGGCTGTCATGTCACGGAAAAAAATATAATTCTTTTCACCAACACCAAAGCCAACAAAGGTAACTACGCTCTTTATTTTTCTACTATGACTTTTATTCGCGAGGACGCATTGAGCCTCTTATATTTCCTTGTTCTCGCTACCCGCGGGCTGCCACAGCCAGACAGAGCGCGTGCGCCTCCGCGCAGCGCACTTCGGTGCGCGTTCGCTTTTGCAACAGAACTGCTTGTTGGCCTAGCTGGTGCTTGCTAAACGACATGTTTTTGCCGCAGTTGAACGCACACAAAAGGAAGACCCATAAAGACAACACAGGCGGCGCGTTGTCTTTATGTGTCTTCCTTTTGTGTGGGTTCAATTGCGGAAAAAACATGTCTTTTAGCGTTCGTTTTCCTCTCGACGAATGGATTTTTGCCCGTCAGAGTTTTAGACGCCATGTGGCTAGCATACGAGAAAAGGAAACAATGGTCGCTAGCCGCCACCACTCTGGGAGCTCGACGGATCGCAACGCGTTCGCTTGAGCGCAACCTTTCCGGAAAGTCTTGTCTCGCCGGTGTAGGAAACCGAGCACTATGTCTACATTTCTTTGTGGACCAAGCGTCTGACTTTTTCTTCAACATTCCTGCGGTAGCGGCATTAGGTGCCCAAAGTAGGCATTCGATTGTGGTTAACATGCTTTCCTTGTGTATTTTTTTCATTTAGGTGCCCCCGCCCCCCCCCCCCCAAAAAAAAAGATTGTTGCGGCGCAGCGAATTGTCTCACGGTGAAAATTTGATTTTGTTGCTTCTGTTGTGATCGGCAATTCGCCCCGCGGCATCCCTCGGTCACGGCTCACACGATTGCGATGATAGGGCCGACGGCTTCGTCGGGATGGTTCTCGACACGGATGAGTCATGGCCAGCGGGGGAGTGTCTCGCTCATGAAAGGTTTCAGCGATTACCAATGATACGGCTGACAGCAGCACAAACTGACGTGTCCAAGCCAGAGATACGCTTAGTATAACTCGCTTAGTATAACCCGCTTGGTATAACCCGCTTGGTATAACACGTATAGTATGACCCTCTCATTGAACCGTTAGCGTCGGCGAAAAGGGCGACCGACCTCCGGATTTGTGGGACCTGATGTCATCGACCCCCCGGCATCGAATGGGAGCAAGTGACTAAACAAAGATCACAGATGGCATAATAGGAGCTACGGACAATGGGAGCGAGCGGTGACTACCACTTTATCATCAACTTCGCTGTATTTCTTTGCATTTTTCTGTTTGACTTTGCATATTCTTGTACTTAGTAAATATAGACATGTTTGTCTAACGTCCTGAATATTGGACCCAGCCTTACGTTCACCTCACTCCTCCGCTAGAAAAGTGGATCCCACGTTTTCGGTCCTCTAGTCGCAACACTTCTTCGTTTGCGCAAATTGATGAGCCGCGGGAGACGCCAGGCGCATTGCTGCCGTCGTCATCGCCCTCATGTTCCGTTTGAAGCCCAAGGGCGATAGCATCGTAACCGCGCCCTGCATGCTTCGTGGCCTAGTGAAAAAGGGGGGGGGGGGTGCATGGGTGAGCCAACGATGGTGGCTCAGTCTTTTGTTCGCAAGGGAGAAAGCGGGGAGGAAGCATGCCGCTTTCCTTCGCGCGCGACGCGTCAGGGCAGTGGAAGGAGTGGGGTAGGCCTTAGGGTTCTGTGAATGCCCAACAAGTTTATTTGCATTGTTGGAAGTATTATACACCGTGACTTTTCTTAGATACATGGACTTTTTGGTGACTTATACGTATAATATTTAAATATTTTGTGGCGGGATTATTTGTATATGTGCAGTGAACTTTGTTTCCAGAGACACTTTTTTGCCCTATATCAAGTGGTATATCCGCATTTGTATATTCCATTGTATTGTCACCTGGTAGTGACGTTGAAGAACGCAGTAAAATACTGTGAACTACAAAACTAACTTTTATTGGGCGAACCTGTGCCCACTAAAACAGGCTGCACTTAAAGAACAACGATAGCGGCGAACACGGTCGGCGATCGTCGAAGATCTGATCAGCGGGTCAAGCGCGTCGGCTTTTATAGATAAGTCGTCGAATGTTCCAGAGTGATCGCTGTGTTTTCAACAAAGTTCTACATTATTCGCGTCACGCACACATGCAATCAGATTACACAAGGTTCGGTCACAGACAGCGGATGGAACCATCGATAACATTCCAGAAACTTCCGATACATGCAGGAGCGTCCTGCGCTGTGCGATAACATTTGTTAGGCGGTGAAACGTGTCGCCCCATAAAGACAAGTACACGTGTCAATGCCCCCCTCTTAAAAAGCATCGACCCGATGCTGCAAACAAACGAAAGTAATAAAGAAGCACTCGTAGCAAAGAAAACAACAACATAAGGAAAGTTCGTCAGCATCCGTAAAATGTTTTAAGACGCACCACGTGGACCACTTCAGATCGTGCGCAGCGCCGCTGTGAATGCGAAATGCCGTCTGGCACGACCTCATAGTCCAGTGCGCCAATACGTCGGATGACTTTGTAGGGTCCGAAATAGCGTCGCAATAGTTTCTCACTGAGTCCTCGTCGGCGTATCTCAGTCCACACCCAAACACGGTCGCAGGCCTGGTACTCCACGAAGCGTCGTCGTAGGTCGTAGTGTCGGCTGTCAGTACGCTGCTGGTTCTTGATCCGTAGGCGGGTGAGCTATCGGGCTTCTTCGGCGCGCTGGAGATAGGTACCGAGGTCAAGATTCTCCTCGTCAGTGACGTGCGGCCGCATGGCGTCGAGCGTCGTTGTGGGGTTCCTGCCGTAAAGCAACTTGAACGGCGTGATCTCTGTTGTTTCTTGCACCGCTATGTTGTAATAGAAGGTTACATACGGCAGGGCCACGTCCCACGTCTTGTGCTCGACGTCGACGTACATTGCTAGCATGTCGGCGAGAGTCTTGTTCAGGCGCTCCTTGAGACCATTCGTTTGCGTATCGTAGGCAGGTGTCCTGCTGTGGCTTCTCTGGCTGTATTGCAAAATGGCTTGCGTGAGCTCTGCTGTAAAAGACGTTCCTCTGTCGGTCATGAGAACTTCTGGGGCACTATGTCGCAGCAGGATGTCCTCGACGAAAAATTTCGCCACTTCGGCAGCGAAGTTTCAGCGAAGCGGGTGAGATAGTCCGTCGCCACGACTATCCACTTATTCCCGAATGTTGGCGTCGGAAACGGCCCCAACAAATCCATCCCAATCTGCTGGAATGGTCGGCGAGGAGGTTCGATCGGCTGTAGTAATGCTACTGGCATTGTCGGTGGTGTCTTCCGTCGCTGACAGCCTCGGCATGTCTTGACGTAACGGGCGAGGTCGGTGGTTAGACGCGGCCAGTAGTACCTTTCCTGTATCCTCGACAGCGTCCGGAGAATCCGAGGTGCCCAGCAGTCGGATCGTCGTGTAGGGCGTCCAGTACTTCTGGACGCAGGGCTGACGGTACAACAAGAAGGTAGCTGGCGCGGACGGGGAGAACTTTTCCACGAGCAGGTTGTTTTGTAGCGTGAACGAAGACAATCCTCGCTTGAATGCCCTAAGGACAACGTCGGTGTTCCCTTGCAAATACTCGACGAGCCCTTTTATCTCCAGGTCTCCTCGTTGCTGTTTAGTGAAGTCTTCCACGCTTATTATTCCAAGGAAGGCGTCGTCGTCTTGCGGCGGGGGATCGATGGGGGCGCGTGATAAGCACTCGGCGTCAGAGTGTTTTCTTCCGGACTTGTATATTACGGTGACGTCATATTCTTGCAGTCTGAGGCTCCACCGCGCCAGCCGTCCTGAAGGGTCCTTTGAGTTAGCTAGCCAACACAACGCGTGATGGTCGCTGACGACTTTGAATGGCCTGCCATAGAGGTAAAGGCGGAATTTTGCTGTAGCCCAAATGATGGCGAGGCATTCCTTTTCAGTCGTAGGATAATTGCCTTCCGCTTTTGACAGCGACCGGCTAGCATAAGATTCCACCCGTTCAAGTCCGCCTTTTCTCTGGACTATAACGGCACCGAAGCCTAAGCTACTGACGTCAGTGTGGATTTCGGTATCGGCGTCCTCATCGAAGTGTGCAAGTACCGGGGGCGACTGCATGCGTCGTTTGAGTTCTTGAAATGCGTCGGCCTGCGGCTACTCCCACTTGAACTCGACATCACATTTGGTTAGAGGTGTTAGCGGCTCCGCGATGCGTGAAAAGCCCTTGACAAAGCGCCTATAGTAGGCACACATGCCAAGGAATCTGCACACTGCCTTCCTGTTGATTGGCTGCGGGAGCTTTGCGATGGCAGCTATCTTCTGAGGGTCGGGGCGTACTCCAGATTTGCTGATGACGTGGCCTAGAGATAGAAGCTCATCGTAAGCGAAGCGGCACTTTTGCGGCTTCAGAGGGAGCCCTGATGACTAGATGGCCTCTAATATTGTCGCAAGCCGCCTAAGATGACTGTCGAAACTTCTGGCGAAGACAACGACGTCATCCAAATAAAGAAGACACATCTGCCACTTCAATCCTGCTAACACCATGTCCATGACGTGCTGAAACGTTGCAGGCGCCGAGCACAGTCCGAATGGCATGACCTTGAACTCGTAGAGGCCGTGTGGCATGATGAAGGATGTCGTTTCGCGATCTCTCTCATCGACTTCTATTTGCGGGTAGCCAGATTTGATGTCCGTCGACGAGTAGTATTTAGCGTTGTAGAGCCGATCCAATGCGTCGTCTATCCGTGGAAGACAGTACCCATCCATCTTCATGCTCTTGTTCAGTCGACGATAATCGACGCAGAAGTGTAGGGTTCCGCCGTTTTTCTTCACCAGTACTACAGGAGATACCCACGGGCTTTTCGACGGCTGGATGATGTCGTCGCGCAGCATTTCGTTGACTTGTTGCCTAATAGCTTGAAGTTCTCGCGTCGAAACTCGGTAAGGGCTCTGGCTGAGTGGTCGAGCGCACTCTTCGGTTATTATGCGATGCTTTGCAACTGGTGTTTGTCGAAGCCTCGATTACGTCGAAAAGCAGTCTTTGTATCGTCGGAGAAGACTTCTGATCTGTTGCTGCTTACTCATAGGAAGATTTGGATTTACGTCGAAATCTGGTTCGGATACTATGCTCATCGAGGTAGATGCGGCAGAATCCGAGACGACAAAGGTATTGCTGGTTTCCACAATTTCCTCGATGTACGCAATTGTCGTGCCCTTGATGTGTTGAACCCTTGACTGAAGTTGGTTAGCATAATTTCCGCTTTCCCTCCGTGGAGTCGATCGATCCCTCTTGCAACGCAAATCTCATGGTCGAGCAGTAGGTGTTGGTCGCCCTCGATGACGCCTTCTACGTCAGCGGGTGTTTCGGTGCCGACGGAAATAATAATGCTGGAGCGCAGGGGATGCTCACTTTATCTTCGAGCACATTCAAGGCGTGGTGGCTATGAGAGCTGTCCGGCGGTATCGCTTGATCTTCCGACAGCATTATCAATTTTCACTTCAGGTCTATGATTGCACCATGTTGGTTCAGGAAGGCGATGCCGAGAATGACGTCTCGTGAACACTGATGGAGGATAACGAAGGTGGCAGGGCAAGTCCGGTCATGAACGATAATTCTTGCCGCGCAGATTCCAGTTGGCGTAATGAGGTGTCCTCCAGCGGTTCGAATGTGAGGGCCTTCCCATGCAGTTTTAACTTTCTTCAACTGGGGGGCGATGTGTCCACTGATTACGGAGTAATCGGCCCCTGTGTCCACTAAGGTGGCGAGTGCTTGGCCGTCGAGAAGCACGTCGAGGTCGGTGGTTCTTTGTCTAGCGTTGCAGTTAGGTCTTGGCGTCGGATCACGGCTGCGTCGTGTTGAATGAAAGTTGGAACGCCGCGTCGTCAAGTCATTATTTGTCGGTGTAGTCTTGGCTTCCTGACTCCATCGGGACGGCGGCGTGTCGTTATTATGTCGTCGAGATGGTCTCTTCGTCGTCTTCAACGGCGGCCGAGGATCTTCGTCAGTTCGACGAACAGCAACTGCACCTCCATCTGTTGCTGATTTTAGTTTTCCGGATATGGGCTCGCAGAGCGGCCCCGGGCTGCGCCGGTGTATGGTCGGCGATGCGGCGACAGGTAGCGGCCCCATGTCGAGGGTTTCCCTGAGCAGTGGCGAGGTAGTCAGCGATATCGCGAGGTCGTTCGCTAATCTGTGGTCGCGGCGCGTTAACGGCAAACCCTCGCAAACCTATCTCCCGGTATGGGCATCGACGGTAGATGTGCCCGGCTTCTCCGCAGTGATAGCAAAGCGGACGGTGGTCAGGGGCGCACCAAACATCAGCCTTCCTTGGAATGCTGCGTGGGGTGATGGGTTAGCGTGCTGGTGGCGAGGGTGGTGCCGTCACTGTGCCGTCACAGGGCCCTGCCGTGGGCACGGAGGGGGTTCGTGACGGCGGGCTACAGCGGCGTATGCCATCGCTTGCGCCTGGGGCTGCGGCGATTGAGGGGCTACTCCGAGTAGTTGTTGGAGCTCCTCACGGGCGGCGCCGGTAATTGAAGCCACTTGAGGCTGTGATGAAGGGAACAGCTTTTGTAGCTCCTCCCGCACGACCGCTTGGATAGTCTCGCGCAGGTCGTCTGTGGCCAGTGACTGAACTCCGGCGTAGTTTGTCGAGTTAGTACGATGGTTGAATTGCTGGTTCCGCATTTCCAGTCTCTTCTCGGGGCTGGTGGCCTCGCGAAGAAACTTGTCGACGGTCTTCGGTGGGCTCCGTACCATTCCGGCGGAAAGTTCCTCCTTCACATCACGCATCAGTAGGCGGACTTTCTTTTCCTCGGACGTTTCCGGGTCGGCGTGGCGGAAGAGGCGGCTCATTCCTTCTGTAGAAATCGCAGTGTTCTCATTAGGCAGCTGCACTCGGGTTTCTAGTAGTGCTAGGGCTCGTTCTCGGCGTACAACGTTTGTGAATGTCTGCAGGAAGCCGCTTCGGAAAAGGTCCCAGGTCGTTAAGGTGGCTTCTCGGTTCTCGAACCACGTCCTGGCAGCGTCTTCCAATGCGAAGAAGACGTGTCGCAGTTTGTCGTCACTGTTCCGGCTGTTAAATGCAGCGACCCTTTCATACGTCTAAAGCCAGGTTTCCTGGTCCTCGAATGTTGAACCACGGAAATTCGCAGGCTCCCTTGGGCGCTGCAGGACGATGAGGGACGCTGGGGCTGCCATTGGGGTTGCCTTGGCCACAATCTTGGTCTTCTCAGGTAGAAGTTCATGCTCCGGAGCTGTTGAAGACGGTTGCTTGCTCGATGCTCGGGGACTACGTTGGTGGTCTCTTTGCGGTCCGGGCTTGGACCACGGCTTGTCGGGTGCGTCCGGTACATGAACGAAAAGCACCTCCACCAGATGTCACGTAGTGGTGACGTTGAAGAACACAGTAGCAAATACTGTGAAACACAAAACTAACTTTTATTGGGCGAACCTGTGCCCACGAAAACAGGCTACACTTATAGCCCAACGATAGCGGCGAGCACGGTTGGCGATCGTTGAAAATCTGATCAGCGGGTCAAGCGAGTCGGCTTTTATACATCAGTCGTCGAATGTTCCAGAGTAATTGCTAGGACCTGCGTGTCTTTCACAAGGTTCTATATTATTTGCGTCGCGCACACATGCAATCATATTACAGAAGGTTCTGTCACAGAGAGCGGATGGAACCATCGATAGCATTCCAGAAACTTCCGCTACATGCAGGCGCGTTCTGCGCTGTGCGATAACATTTGTTAGGCGATGAAACGTGTCGCTCGATAAGTACAAGTACACTTGTCAGTATCTTCGCATTTCTAACGTGCGACAACGAGTGCGACCCCGGGCAATTATGGTTCGGTTCGTTATCTGCAAGGCATGGGCGTAGCACACAGGCGTCTCTCATTTACAAAAGTGACACACAGGTGTGAGGATAAATGTTCTTTAATGCGCTCATCCACTGGGTTGAACATGGTTGCGTTACATAATGGATGCTCCGAAAGTAGAACATCGTGGTGTCATGAGGTTTTGACAGCTGAAGGTGTTTCCCAAAAATAATCTAGTCGCCGTGTGACTTCCCTGTACGTTGAACGTTGCCTTTCATTGGCCACTGTGAAGCGTTGGCGGAAACGGCTCAATGAAGGACGTGAAAGTTGCAAAGATAATCCAAGACTGCGCCAAAGCCACCGTGCAATCACCCCCAGCGCATTTGCAAAGGTTGAGGAGCTGCTTAGACAAGAACGGAGGATAAGATTCGATGAACTGGAGGAGCATGTGAACATCAGACACGGTTCGCTTCACACCATAATTCATTAACACCTCGGTTATCGGCTCTTGTGTGTGCAATAGATGCCCAAGATTTTGAGTTAAAAAATTACATTATTGGGTTTTACGTGCCAAAACCATTTTCTGATTATGAGGCACGCCGTAGTGGAGGACTCCGGAAATTTTGACCACCAGGGGTTCTTTAACGTGCACCTAAATCTAAGTACACGGGTGTTTTCGCATTTCGCCCCCATCGAAATGTGGCCACCGTGGCCAACGGAGAAGTTCGGCGCTGCCTTGACTTATCTGATCCGGTATCACAATGAGGGTGACGACTTCTTGCCTGCAGTTGTGACCCGGAACGAATCATGGTGCCGCTATTCCAAGCCGGAAACACGATGACAAAGCGTACAGTGGAAACATTCAAATTGACCATCCCTATAGAAAGCACAGGCCGTCATTTACGCCGGAAAGGTGTTCTTGACTCTTTTTCGATCTTCAGGGGTCATTGCTGATATACTTTGCTAAACCTGCAGAGACTATCAATCGTTTCTGATATCAGGAAACACCGGATCGGCTGCGTGTCGCAATCAACAACAAACGACGTGGAAAATTGACGGATGGGGTCATGTTGCTCCATGACAATGTCCATGCCCACGTCGCTGATGTGGTTAATACAAAACTGGCAAAGTTCAAGTGGAAATCGCTGCAACATCCGCCATACAACCCAGACCTGTCGCCTTGCGACTTCCTCATTTTGGGGCAATTGAAAAAACTGCTCAAGGGAACCAGATTTGTGTCGGACGATGACGTGAAAAAGACAGTTACAAACGTTTTGAAGCAGCAACCCAAGGTCTTTTATGAGACTGGACTCACCCGACTCGTTAGTCAGTCGGACAAATGTCTAAATGCTCATGGAAACTACTTTTAAATAAATTCCCCCGTTTGTCATATATTCGCATCGGCTCAATTTCATTTGACTCACCCTGGTATATTGTGCAGTACTCCTGCTTTTTATGTGTGCTCTCTGTTGCGACTATAATTTCGGTACCATTACTCAAAATGCACGACCGGTGACATCTGCTCTTGAGTAATACATCGGAACAAATGACAGCAACACTGAAAATTTTCACTAGTCGTTGCATATGTACATAATGTAAACAAGGTTCTTGACTGACAAAGTTTCATTAAAACATTTGTCCTCAACTTGTTCATTTCATGGCCTCTACATTTTTCATATCAGCGGAATAGACTGTTTTCCTGGTTTCGAATTGATGTAGTTCTAATGTTCGTGTGATATTTTCGTTACTTGTTAAATGCACAAAAAACATGGAAACGTTGATATCAATCATTTCGGACACAAATTTTGGGGCATACGAGCGTATTCTTTTATGAAAAATGACATATTTTACTTGTCTTGGCAGTGCGTAGCGTTCAAACATTCGTTTGCAGCATCTTTGGCAATGACAATGCAGTTATTACTCATATATTGCGTCACTCGACAAACTCTATAATGAGGAGGCCAAGCTGCAACGTGAGACCCCCTCCCTCTCCCCCCAAACAAAATTTCTGGCTACGCCACTGTTGGCTACTTGTGCCACTCCACTACTTCAGTAATCTCTAATGGCTCTGTGATAACGCCGGAGAATACATTCGTCCTCCTGTAGCTGTCTAATGAACTCTCGCAATTTGTTCTTTTGCCGCGGAAACCTGACTTAATATCGCTTACCTTCAAATTTTAGGTGCCTATTGAAGTACTGAATCACTTTATCTTCTTTGTTGGCTTCTTTCTCAGTGCACTTTATGCCTAGTGTATCAGTATCACGGAAATCTGTGAGTTCGGTCTGTACGCCACAATTATGCACGTGCGCACCAGGGCGACCCTTCTTCTTCGTCGTCTTCTCCACGCAGAATAAATCTCTCGGAATGAGTTGGCTTCGCAATAATATATATATATATATATATATATATATATATATATATATATATATATATATATATATATATATATATATATATATATATATATATATATAATGGGGCGACAAAGGACATGAGCTGTCAAATCACATTCTGCTTTTAACGAAGAAACCATGATGTCATATAAGTACTAAAAATGAATGAAGCTAGTCGCATGATTCTTTCTAATTCCAATGCATTGACATTTTGTGTTTGTTTAAGATTTTAGGTAGCGGTGGCGTATTCGAGTTGAGGCCTGCAAATAATTTGCAACATGAGTAGTTGGACGTGTTGGGGAGCATGACGAAAGTGGCATTTCATGAACCCTAAGATCACGTCTGCTCATGCAAATACGTTAGTCACATGCGTATTCCAGGAAGGGTTGCGAGACAAGATATGCCTAAGTGCATATACGTTAAAGGTGATCCAACTAGGTCGTCTGCTATCTTGTAGGAAGAGAGAATGGGGTTACGGCGGCGTAAAAAGGAAACAAGGTTTCATCGTTTAGGTTTCAAGGTCACTTGCCAAGGCTTGCGCTAGTGTTATACGTTATTAGGGTAATTCTGGAAAGATGTTTGAACACAAATGTTAGTCATAGTGCAGTAAATCATGCAGTAAATTCAGCGGAACATTGTATATTAGAAAAGAAGTGGCCTCAAGACTGGCAGCTGAGGAGAAGGAAGGGTTTTGCCTGAACTAACAACCGGTGTGGATGAGTGGTAATTGACAAGGCCGAACTGGCAATGATTATTTAGGAATGCTTTATCCATTTCACTACGTGAGAGTCTAAGTTTAATCCGGATAATTTCAAATGTAAGCGGTGATGAGGAAGTGTATCAAAAACTGTAATTTAGGCTAAAAATATAGACCAGCTTCATGAGTATTATCAAGGTTAACGAGAAGGTCATCAAGGAATATTGCTGGTGATGTTTGACAAGAAACTTGTCTACAAAATTACTGCAGCAACTTCCTAGCAGTGGGAATTGTCAGATAACGCGTAATTAAGTATTATTAACGCGTATTATTAACGCGATGACGCGTATAATTTCCAATCGCCCATCTTGCATGCATACGAATAATGACTGACTGAGTGGCCGAGTTTGGCACACCGCGGCTCACTGTGCTGAGGAAGTGCGTGATGTGCTGCAAGTATTAAGGTGACCTGCTGCAATCACCTAATTGTTGAACATATTTGCATGTAATTATGCTTACTGAGTGAACTTCTTGTAATCGTAAATAATTTGAATTAGGGTTAAGCAATGTAATATAAATATACTTCATTAACCTTATGTTACTTGATCGGACTTAACCATTGTAATAGTAAATAATCCTAGTTAGGCAAAAGCCATCTTACTTACCGGTAAGTTATACCGATTAGCCCGAACCAATTTAGTCCTCATCAATGGAAATGTGGTGTATTAAGTACCCTTAAATAACCCTGATTAGCGTAATTAATTTAGCCATAATTACCCTGGATTATGCTAATTGCTCAACATGAGGTATTTTATTAGCCTTACTATTCTTATTTACCCACGTTTACCATTATTACGCTCAAGTAAATTTACCATAAATAATCTTTGTTAGGCTTCCTTTTGCGTCATTAGCCTTAAGGGGTGTTATTTAGAGGTAATTAATTTCAGCGCGAATAATCCTAGTTAGGCTGAACTCATCTGATTTTACATTTTCGCCTTTTTTTAGAATTGCCACGGATTGGGTTCCGAATGAAGGCGGCGATGACCAACACGAGAACACAGCACCTGTAGAAAGTAAGTTGATACGCTACGTGACAAAGGGCACTATGAGTGCCCAATGCTGTAAACCTCGATTTCTTACTGCGCCAGTCCAGAGCGCTTGGGACATGCCCATGAAGTTTGTACATTGCCCGTTAGGCAATCTGTGAGCTTCGTCGCGGCACACCAGCGTAACTCAATAGACAGCACGTTCTAAAAATTATATTCCATGACATTGACCTACTTTCGACAAGGTTTTGTAAGCAATGTTCAGAGGGTACTTCTTTCTAAAAATATGCGCATTTATGGCACTTAGTCGGCGATTATGGCTGCGTAAAAGCAGTGTCTTTGTCCAAACCAAACACTGCTATAAAGCAGCAGCGAAGTTAGTACAAGTGCTGTAAATGCGTATGGTATTAGAAGGAAGTAACCTCTTGCCACTGCTAATTAAAGATTCTTGAAATTTTCTTGATAATTGATTTTTTATATTGTTGCCCGTTGAATTAAGCAGGTGTGTATTGCGGTGAAGTTCAAGTTTTAGAAAGGGCAGTGTTAAAAATTCCTAGACATGCACCTCTGCAAGGTACGAACGTTGCCCGTGTTATGCTTTGGCACTATTGTGCGAGTATTATTCATGCCGCATGCGTTAAGTGTGCTAAGCTGTGTTGACAGTGTTATATTGGTAGTCAATTGTGACGCAGTCCTAAAGCGTCTACTCGGAGTGGCAATACCTTAACGGCTAGTCCTTGCATTAGCATACAAGACGTCTGAGGCAACACAGAGGTTGTGCACATCGCCCAAGGAAATAGACAGCTGGTGTTCCTGGCATTTTTAGCAGTAGAGCTGTTTAACCTATTAGTTCCGCCATGGAGCGTTGCCAGAAAACTCAGCCTAGCTGCTCGCCGCCTCTCGTTGCCTAGCAACCCCCTACGAGAGCACCGAGCCACGTAACCTTTTAGCACCCCACGCGCGTAGGAAGGAGTGGTGACGTCACAGACGAGAAAAAGCTCGGAACAGCCGGCGCGGTGACACACCTCTTGCCTTCTCTACCCCGTGCGTACGTGCTGCTACCATGGAAAAACCGAAGAAAGTTCGGACACCCATAGAAGTGGCTTACCATGAAGAGTGCCGCTGGCACGTGAGAAGCGACGCTTCGCCGCCGAGCTGATCAGGAACAGCGCGCCGAAGCTGTGGCTGAGAAGAGGCGACGCCTAGTCGAGGATCCTGAGTTTCATTACAGGGAACGAGGGAGTCGGCGCCCGAGCGCTCCACGTCATTGACAAAGCAATCCAGACCTACGACTGCTCAAAAATTCTAGCGCCAAGCCCGCCGAGACAACTTAGCAATACCTAGTATAACCTCACAAAACCTTGCAAAACCTAGAAACAACTTAGCCAAGCCTACAATAATTTCGGAAAACCTAGAAACGACTTACGCCTACCAAAAGCTTACCAAAACCTAGCATAACCTCGCAAAACCTACAAACTTAGGGAAGCCACGTAAAAGCTAGGTGAACACACGCTCCTCCCTTGTCTCCTGCCCTGCACCAATAGTACAACAAGCGCACTTTTTTTTGATGAAATAAGTTTTTCGAGTATAGGTAAAGAAAAACTCGGCTGATATCAGCCAGTGTTGCGTTTCTTTCGCTTAGTTCGTCTTTTGTCACAGTCAACTCAACGTTTTATTTACAGCTAAGTCGTTAGCCTCTAGTGGGTCGGGATTTTTCACGGCGTCGTCCCAGCGAAAAAAAGATTCCATTTCGCGAGTCAATACTTTGTACTATGATTATATAGGTACAAGGTTTATATGAGGAAGAGAACGCTGTGAGTAGCGTGGCTGGCGCGAACAATCTGTCTCGCGCCGCACATTCCAAACGGAGCGAAATGTCACACAACTGCCTCACTAATCGGGAGATAGCGAGAAGCAGCGCCCTCACCCCCTTTTATGTCCGTAACGCCCCCCCCCCCTCCCCCCGCCCCACCAACGGCGTTTAGCGCGACGGAAGACGGTGCGTTTGCTCTCCACTTTCGTATTTCGTGAGCCCCAGACTGAGCCGAGGTCGTCGGCTGTTCCACTCCACATACAGCATACGACACGTGGCAACGGTGTGATCGCCCTTGGATTTTGTTCAGAATATCATGGCGACGGCAAAAGTGTGCCTGGAGTGTCCATATAATTGCTATCGCAATAAAGAAAACCTTCACCGATTCAAGCAAAAAGTACATATTGTAAAGTAGATTGAAGACGGAGGCTTACAAAACATGTGCGTCTCTTTAATGGCGGGCCAGAAGGAGAGCGTGCAGTTTACGCATTTCATCATCTGTCATGGCGCCGACCTTTGCGCGCGCCGTCCCGCGGTCCTGGAGCCCCACATCACTGTGTCAATTGCCCCCCATGCGAAAAGCGACCGTCTCGGTCCCGTCAAAAGGTTATTTCATCGACGACAAGAAATGGAGCTCCTCAGGTGCATCTCGGCCTTCACGTACGTGCACAGTAGGGTTTCATGTGCACTACATGAACAACTTTAGCGCGAGGACGACGACGGAGCGAATCGAAGTCAGAACTGCAGGGGACGATTTCGTAGGTCACGTCACTGAGGCGGCGTCTAACCTTGTAGGGACAAAAATACTGGCGGAGCAACTTTTCTGAGAGTCCACGGCAACGGATAGGCGTCCACACCCACACGCAGGCGCCGGTATTGTAATGGACGTCGCGTCGACCTTGGTTGTATCGAAAGGTGTCGGTATGCTGTTGGCTCCAGATACGATGCCGTGCAAGCTGGCGTGCTTCTTCAACTCTTTGTACAAACTCTTCCACGTGTTCGCTGGTCGGGCTATTATCAGCCAGAGGTAGCACGGCGTCAAGTGTTCACGTGACGTGGCGCCCATATCCAAGTTCGAACGGCGTAAACTGTGTAGTCTACTGTACAGCGGTGTTATACGCGAAGGTCACATAGGGTAAAATCTCGTCCCACGTCTTGTGCTCTACGTCGACATAAATGGAGAGCATATCAGCCAGCGTTCTGTTCTGTCGTTCCGTTAATCCACTCGTTTGAGGGTGATACGCAGTGCTCTTGCGGCGAGAGTTTGCGTCAGATGAAGAATGTCCTGCATAAGTTCGGCTGTAAAGGGTGTACCGCGGTCGATGATGAGAATAGACGGTGCATCATGTCGTAGGACGATCGGGCGTACAAATAACTTGGCCACTTCATACAAGTTTGCTTGCGGAATAGCTGCGGTTTCGGCGTACCGGGTTAAGTAGTCGGTAGCGACGACTATCCATCTGTTGCGTGAAGAGGTCACTGGGAATGATCCAAGTAGATCCATTCCTATTTGTTAAAACGGGGCTTGTGGAGAGTCCACAGGGTGGACTCTCCACAAGCCAGCCGGTTTACCTGGTGGTTTCTTGCGGCACTGACAATCGCGGCAAGTCTTCACGTACCGTTGCACAGAAGAAGAAAGCCGGGCCCAGTAATACTTCTGTTGTATCCTTGCTAATGTCTTAGCGAATTCCAGGTGTCTCGCGCGTGGCTCATAATGGCAGCCTTGCAAAATGTCTGGCCGCAGCGCCGACGGCACGACATGGAGGTACGTATTTGGACCGCTTCCGCATTTTTTCTTGTAAAGGACGTTTTTGTGCAAATAGTACGATGATAAGCCGCGCACGAGCGAGTGGGGTAAAACACCTTCAACTCCTTGAAGTTGCTCGATCAGCGGCAGCAGGTCAGGGTCAGCGCACTGGTACTCAGCCATGTTTATGGCATCGATAACGTCGACAAATGGCAAGTCATGGTCAGTGTCCGATTACGTCATAGGGAATAGTGCGCGCGACAAACAGTCAGCGCCACTGTGCTTCCTCCTTCCGGATCGGTTGACCACTGTAATGTCGTACTCATGTAAGCGCAGGCTCCAACGGACTAGTCTGCCTGAAGAATCCTTGAGGTTGGAAAGCCAGCGCAGGGCGCGCTGTTCGCTTACAGTTTCAAAGGGTCTACCGTACAAATAGGGTCGGAATTTACTAACTGCCCACACAACCGCTAAGCATTCTTTTTCAGTGGTTGACTAGTTTTTCTCAGCTTTGATGAGACTGTGGCTTGCATAAGTAATGGCGCGTTCCGCACCAGCTTGCTACTGCACAAGAACTGCGCTGAGAGCCGCATTCCTGGCGTCAGTATGAACTTCAGTGTTAGCGTCTTCGTCGAAATGAGCAAGTATTGGGGCCACTTGCAAACGCTTGTGCAATTCATTGAATGACTGCAACTGCTCGTCCGCCCAAATGAAGGCACATCGTCGCGTGTTAGCCGTGGCAGAGGCTCAGAAATTCTGGAGAATCCCTCGACGAAGCGTCTATAATACGCGCACAAACCTAGGAAGCGTTGGAAAGCGTTCTTGTCCGTGGGTGGTGAAAACTCGGCGACGGCAGCTAAATTGTCGGGGTCTGGTCGGACGCCTGTAGGACTAACGATGGCCAAGAAATTTGACCTCTTGGAACCCGAAGTAGCATTTTTCAGGCTTGATGGTGAAGCCGGCGGTACGGATCGCAGCGAGAACACTCTCAAGTCATGCGAGATGTTCGTGAAATGCGCTCGAGAACACGACGACGTCGTCCAAGTACACGAGGCAGGTTTGCCATTTGAGTTCATCAAGCACGGTATCCATCATCCGCTGAAAGGCGGCAGGTACGGAACATAGATCGAAGAGGAGAACTTTGAAGTGATAAAGCCCGTCAGGTGTCACAAATGATGTTTTTTCACGATCTTGTTTATCAACTTCGATTTGCCAATACCCTCGTGTAAGATCCAACGAAGAAAATAACTTGGCATTTTGTAGATGATTCAAGGCGTCGTCGATGCGTGGCAATGGATAAACATCGCACTTGACGACCTGGTTAAACTTTCTGTAATCTACACATCAAAGTAGTGTGTTGTGTTTCTTTGACTAACACTACAGGTGAGGCCCACGGGCTTGTGGACGGCTGGATCACGTCGTCTGGGAGGATCTCTTTCACCTGATGCTTGATCGCTTTCCTTTCCACTGGAGACACTCTGTAAGAATGCTGACAAACAGAACGTTCGGACTACTCCGTAATAATGCGGTGCTCTGTGATGGACGTGTGCCGTACTTTGGATGACGTTGAAAAACAGTTCGCAAATTCATTCACGAGACTTAGTAGATGGTCCTTCTGATGATCTGGCAGAGCAGCGTTAACGTCAATTCCTTCATTTTAGGCTGGTAACTTAGATTGCTGAGACGATGCGATTTACAATGTGGCAATCTCAGTAACATCAATGATTTCGCGAAGAAATGCGATTGTCGTTCTTCGCGGTACATGCCGATAGTCTTTGCTAAAGTTTGTTAGCGAAACGACTCAACATTTGTTTCGCACCTGAAGAAGCCCTCTGTCTATCGAAATGTAGCGCTCAAGAAGCAAGGGGATCTTTGCCTCAGTAATTCTTTCGGCGTCGTCCTCCATGTCGCATCGTACAAGGGTAAGCACGCTGCTCTTGGGTGGAAACGTGACGTGATTGTCAGCTACGCGAACTGCGATGTCACCATTACTCTTCGCTATGGCTTGCGTAGTAGCGAAGATGACTCTAGACTCTTGCAAGTCGATGATGGTACCCTTCGCCTGAAGGAAATCCATGCCGAGTATAAGGTCCTTTGAACATTCAGGAAGAATGACGAAGTCGCCGATGTACCTGAAGCCCTGAATGTTGACTCGTGCCGAGCTCCGGCCCTTTGAGGTTATGAGGTGCCCTCCTACAGTGACATTAACGCCGTGACTTCGTGGTCATCTGCGGCAACAGGTACGTCGCAAGATAATGACACCGAACTACACTGATTTCTCTGCGTCTCAATTGCGTCATATCGCGGTCGTCGTAGTGCAGGATCTTCAGCGTTCGCAACGTCAGCGACCTCACCTCCGCGGGTCTCTGGGCTCAGTTTTACCGGTAGACAGGGCTGGGTGAGCGACGCCTTGTTACGCTCAGCGAGAAGAGGGGGCTGGAAGACCTGTTTCAGACGTGTGACGGTGACCGGGGCTCACGGAATCGGGGCGCAAACGAGGTTCTGGCGTCCGCGAGGTATGCTTCAATCTCCATGGGGCGTTCACCATTGCGCGGGCACTGCACATTCAGTTAAAATTCACGGAGCCCAGCTGGGCGGTAAGGACACGCCCTGTAGAGGTGATCGGCTTCACCGCAATGAAAACACAAGGGCCTCCGGTCTGCAGTGCGTCATACGTCGGTCTTGCAGGGGGGTCGTATTTCAGCCATGAATGGCGTGCGGTGAGGCCTGAAGTCGTCAGTTGCTTGTTCAACGGCGCGCACGCCATGAAAGTCCGGGACGTTGCTTACAACGCGAAAAATCGGGGACAACGAACTTCGCGCAGCTTCCGCATACGGCATGCGAGGCTGTGACTGCCGTACCTGGTGCTGTGGTGTCCCGCTGCGCTCTGGGACTTGGATTGCCTGCCTGATTTCCTCCCGGACGACCTCAGCCAGAGCGAGTCGCTGTACCGATGCCGGAGCCACCTTAAGCTTTTGGAGCTCTTCTCGAACAAGCCTAATGAGCTCGCGCAAGGCGTCGGTATTGTCTAAGGGTATAGCGAGAGGGTCGCGCGATAGGGTCGACACGTCGCGGTTGTACTGCCTTGTTCGCTGCTGCAGTGCCAGTTCCATTGATATGGCTTCCGCGAGAAACTCTCCAATGGTCTTTGGTGGGTTGCGCATTAGGACACCGAATAATAACTCTTTCTTGTCACCGCGCAACAAGTTCCTGAGCTTCTTTTTTTCCAGCATGGTCCGATCCGCAAGTCGGGAAAGTCGGCACATTGCACAAGACAAACATTGCGACACTTTTGTTCGGCCTCTGTACTCTCACCTGAATTGCGGATTCAGCTAACTCCTTGCGATCGACGCTAGAATATGCGCTGATAAGCTACCGTCGGAATTCGTCCCATGTCTATAGGGCCGCCTCACGGTTCTCAAACTATGTCCGTGCATAGTCCTAGAGGGCAAAGTAGGCGTTACGTAGCTTGCGCTCTGGAGTCCAGCCGTTGAATTCTGTGATACGCTCAATGTGATCGTGCCAGTCCTCAACATCCTCGAAGGTGTCCCCATGGAAGGACGTGGGAATTCGCGGTTGGTTAAGGACGACCTCGGCCAGTGCGGTTGAGGAACAAGACGGAACCGATGTACTCATCCTTCTGACTCGATTGGGTAGAGACTCGTGCTCATGTGACAGTCCTTGAAGTCGACGGGTTGTCCGTAAGTGAACAGGAGTCAGCTCGACCGGACTTTGTACTGGGCTTGTAACAGGTGTTCGATCTGGGAGTGGTGGTATGTACCCCGCACCTCCACCAGAAAAATGTAAAGTAGATTGAAGACGGAGTCTTACAAAATCTACGCGTCTCTAATACGGGGCCAGAAGAAGAGCGTTGTTACGACTTTGCACCGCTGACACCACTATTACGACTTTGTGGTCCCGTAGCGCTCGTCACCCGTTTCGTGACAGAGCGTTGGTAGCGAAGACTCAGAGTCAGGCGTCGGTGAGAATAACGAAAGGGATTTTATACACAAGATCGGATCGGCACTGCGGCCGAGAGCTCACAGCAAACGCGACTGTTCCCGCACGGCGACGTCCGGCAAGATTGCAAGGCGTGACACATCTCACTCCAGTCGAGAGCGGCACTCTGCTCCCGGTGGGTCGGCGGATCGGGTTTTTCCAGGCGGCCGCGTCGCGGCTTTATAATCCCCGAGAAACCATTGTCACTCAAACGGCCCAATACCACTCGACGGTCGTCCGAGAGGTCCAACCAGTGACCGCGCTGGCCACCCGATTCAAAGTTCGCGCGCGCGGTTAACTCCAGGCAAAAGGAGGTGCGGCGCCGGGCTGTCTGGCACTTGGTTGCACGTTTGGACATGTTCCTCGCCGATGCTTCTCCGCAGGACACCGCTGCCTGACGGCTCATCATCTTGACTTGTCAAGGGAGAATTAGGGCGCTGTACCATTCGGCGCAGCCCCGGGTTTGTCCAAAGGGCGCTCGCTGGATAAATTCTGCATCTTGTAGATTCGGAATCCGGGCTGGTGGTAATGGCACAACAGCATGCAGCTTACGCGCTTCATCGTCTTTCATGGCGCCGACCTTTGGGCGCGCCGTCCCGCGGTGCGGGAGCCCAACATCATTGTTTAAATACATTCTTAGGCTTCACGCATAGAACATGCAGCCCAGCATTCGTTTCAATAAAGAACAAGCACAACACAAGTATCGAAACCACATCAATGATGGTAAGGCGCTGCTGGTAACAATGCGAACTACGTAGCCCTCCCCGCACACGTTTTCCAGTAAAGTAAAAAAAAATTAATTTATGGCGTTTTGCGTGCCAAACCCACGATGTCTTTATATGGCACGCCGTAGTGGAGGGATCCGGAAGTTTGCACTACCTGGGTTTGTTTAACGTGTACCTAATCTAAGTACACGGGTGTTTGCTCCTTTGCTCCTGTCATAGGAAGCTAGCACATTGCACGGGCAGGGTTCGTGCAGCGATGACAATTAGCGCTGTAAAAACAGGTGACGACCTTTGCTTAGATCACCGATTTCAATACACTTTCTTCTGCAAGCGCGTCATACATATTTCAAACTAAAACACGAAAGTTGAGCAGTTCAGGCTGGCAAGAACTTGGCCGAATAAGTAGCTAGATTGCTAAACACACAAAAATGAAAAATGAGGTGAAGGAGGGAGGAAAGGTAGACGCATGAGGACGCAATACAATGTTCACATGCGGTCCTGTATTCCTTTTTATAACATTTTTTTATTTCTACGCTGCTAAAGTGGGGTCTTCTGAGTGGACTCCGTTTGTGTGTTAAGTTTGAGGCTTCCTATATGCATGCGCCAAATATTATTGCACTGCATGCAGCAGAAAATTTACTCTATCGTTTCGAAAGCCATGAAAAAAATCATGAACCATTCCACTCTGTGAAGATGGATGACCAGCAAAGCTGTTTACCGCACGACACAGAGGTGACAAAAAATTTTGAACTAAGGTGCGGCCACATTTATCGACCAAATCTGTGGTCATCGTAACGATATAGGTATACGCGCGCACATTCGCGTGTTATTAAGTGTGTCTATGGCGTATGACACTGCATACTCCATTATGCAACGGCTCATGCCCCCGTAAACGGGGCTTCCCCATTACGACGAGGGTCGTTATAAAACCGCAGACGTTGCGGGTCTAGAGCCGAGATAACTATCGAGGAAGGCTCTTTCGAACCTCGCATTCGCGCCCTTGAAGTCGTCCTCGTTGACCCCTTTGGCGCCGAAGTCGCTTCGCGCCATTCTCTGACTCACGGCATGCTTCGTCGGTTCTCGCTAGTCGCTTGGCTCGCAGGCACGTTCTGGCCGCCGCATCAGCGTCCCCACGCCGTCGACGATCGCGCTCGCGTCGCTGCTTCCTCCGTCGCTCTTCAAACGCGCGCTGCTCTATTGCAGTCCTGACGACGTGCGGCCTGCCCATTGCACTGGGGGAACGAAACTTAGATCAACTACGTGGTTCACCTATAGATCCCGGACGTCAGCGGCACTCGAAAAAGCCATTGGTGACGATGATAGTTTTTTGCACGACAGAGCCAGCTGTGGAAGAGCGGGAGGAACGCCTGAGAAATGGCACGAGCGCATTCGCGCGGTTGCGTGGAGGGGCGCCAACGAAGAAGACGACGACGCTCGAGCCAATGCTGATATTGATAATTCTGCTCGCAGACGCCACGAAATCCCGGATCTGAACCACATACCACTTCACTGTAAAATCGCTTGCTCTCGCTTCCGCGCAGTCGTCATGCAGAGTCAAAGCAAGCAGCTGGACCCACAACAGCTATCGGCTGATTTCGTGATCTTGAGAACATTCTCACTAATACACTTATTACTCATCTGAGTTAAACAAATTACAAATATATATGCATGCGACCTAAATAAGAGAATAACTATTTCATCTTTGCGTAGCTGGTCTAACGCGATAATTGCGTGGTTGCTGCGTCCGCTGCACGAGGCCTCCAAGATGAAAAGCCTAGCTTAGGTACTGCGTCGCTACCAGAAGGCACCTCGGGACCAAGAAGGCGTTTCTCATTATAGCGCCCCTTGCCCTCTCCTCCGTGTGGCTTCCAGTGCGCTAGAGTTAATGAAAGGAAACAGACGTATAGTTATCGAGCCGAAAAGGGGCTTTAACAACTTTGATTCTGCTTCGAGGAGTGGAAAAATTTCTGCCCCATTATATTCGCGAAGCGACGTAATTTAATGGTGATGCTATTCTATAATTTCCGGGCCCCTTTAGGTGAAACTTTATTTTCTTTTATTCTTCGTCAGCCGCGTGAAACCTGCACAGTATTAATAGTGACGGCCTGCGCCACACCCCTCTTGTGCGAACACCTAGTCGACGGCACTAAGCACCCAAATTCGCACCTGATGTCTCCGAATGCCAAGGCGCGCTGTCAATTTCTGACGGGCGCGCCCAAAGCGGAGCTAGGCGTGTGACCGCAAGCGGGATGCGAAGAGGCGGCGGTTTCTCGTAGTGGATAAGATTTGCGCCTCCCTGTTCATTTTGCCGCTGTGCGGCGCTATAGTCGCCGAGCCTCATCCCGTGGTGCAAGACCGCTTCGAATGTTTCTTCCACGCTACAGAGAGAAGTCAACTCCACGGACTCAACGCGAACTTCTTGTCACCTTTCATGGCTCCAGCATCGAAATACGCCGCTTCTGTAGCACGTGTAACGTGACACGAATGGCATGTATGACGTAAACTGCAATGACATCCCGTGACACGCATGACGTAACCATGAAGCACAAGAAATAAACGTGACTGACATGCAGTGCCACGAATTAGAGGACATGAAATGCGTTACAGGAACGTGTGCATAAAGAATTACATGTCACGACGTGAAGTGCATTCCGAGGATGACATTACTGTGAACGACGTGATGTGTACGACATTAAATGCAGGATGCGATATACGTTGTATCAATGCACTACTAGCCCAAGCTAATGAATGACATAACGTGAACGACACGAATCACTTGCTTAAAAGGCAGTATGGGGCCACAAGCGTATAGAAGCAGTTCCCAGCGGCTCTTGCGAGTGCGATGAGTGGCTTTACCGTATAGCGTTCGAGGAAAACGACCTTTGCACAGTCCTGTACTTTTCAAGAACACGCACAGGGGCAGTAGCCTGTCAAAAATTGTGCAGTTAGCGAGAAAGAGCTTGCAGACGGCCCTACCTGAGGGATCGGCCCGCAAATTTAGACTGTACTTTATCTCTAAATTGGCCCGCATTTTCCGGAACAGAAAAGCCGCGTCTCTGAGCGTGACCTTGCCCTCGCCTTGGCTTCGACTAGCCACAGAAATCCATGGCATCTAAACCTGCTTGCTTGTTTGTTGCCTTGATATTAATCTGCCTTTACACTTTCTGGCCTCACTGACGGCGACTACGCAAACACGCGGCGGCGTCCGCCTGTATTTTTATTCGTGTAGCGCAATCCAGTGAACGTCTTGCGCCGTGCCACCGCGTTTTTTTTCTATACGCGAAGTTTGACGTAAATGTTTGCCTAGAATGAAAAGAACCCGCCGGGGTAGCGTAATGGCTTTGGCGGTGCGTTGCAAAAAACACGAGGGTGCGAGATCAAATCTTAAGTGGCGGCCGCATTTTGATGGGGGCAACCGTTTATTGCGTGCGCGTTAAATAACCCGTATTGAAAAGTTGTTTGGGAGCTCTCTACTATGGCGTGCCTCATAACCAGGTTGCAATAATGGCACATAAAATAAATGAAGTAAAGAAACGAAAAATTATTGGAAATGAAAATGGATGAAAAAACAACTTGCCGCAGGCGAAGAACATTCCTACAACTTTCGCATTACGCGTGCGTTGCTGTAGCAATTCAACTACCGCGGCGCCCTTTCCTTATCCAGTTCCTTGGGTGCGGAAAAGCGACCCAGTTGAAGTCGTGGCGGACAGCTGGCGTGATCGGTTAGTGCACCACTATGCGTAAATAGGTCGTATATACGTATCTGCCAGATTCTTCACTGTTATCAATATTCATTATTCAATCATCATATATATATATATATATATATATATATATATATATATATATATATATATATATATATATATATATATATATATATATATATATATATATATATAAAGTAAAGAGAAATTCTTCAGGCTGCCTCTCGAACTTAAAGGACTTCAGCGATGGTACAAGGTACAGAAAGGAAGTATTTCGTATCGACCAGAGGAATGATCGTCCGACCCGCCGTGGTGGCCTAGTGGCTATGGTGTCTGGGCTGCTAAGACTGAGGTCGCGGGACCGAATCCCGGTCACGGCGGCCACATTTCGATGGGAGCGAAATGCGAAAAACACCCATGTACTTAGATTTAGGTGGACGTTATAGATCCCAGGGTGGTCAAAATTTCCGAAGCCCCCACTACGGCGTGCCTCATAATCAGGAAGTTGTTTTGGCACGGAAAATCCCATAATTTTTTTTTTAGGAAATGTCATCAGGGTTTTTTTTTTTTTAAGCCTGATAAAGACCGGTCGTCCGGTCGAAACTGTTACAATTAGATACTGGTGCTGTTTACCTTGTAGCATCACTCAAGTGCTACGCATGTATATACACACACACACATATATATATATATATATATATATATATATACACACAAGGGTGTGTGGGAGGTGATTGCTCAGAAAGCAAACTTCTAATCGTATGCCTTACCGCCCCTCTGCAGGCGCGCCACAGGCACCTCTGATCGTCCACACGAACAACGCTGGCAGCTTGCAGCGGCTGCGAGCGCTGCTTTCGAAGCGGCTGCTCTACTGGTACCGCTCGCCAATGACCATCGTGCTTGGCTGGATACTCCCGGTGGTGCTTTTCGTCCTCGCCGCGAAGACCGTCTTTCAAAACCAGACCCGCCTCATTCCAAAGCGGTCTGGCGCAAAAGCGAACGCACCCGATATGCTCGAGCTGCGCAGCAACGTCCACTTTGGCTCCGCCCGCGGCTTTGTGGAAGAGGCGCCCGCGACCAACTTCTCCAAATACTTCGAGGCATTGGCCCGAAGCGAGGGCGCCACCATCGAAAAGATAAAGAACGCCAAGCGGGACCTAGTGCAAATGGCACGAAAAGACTTTTTGGACTACTACCGTCACTACGCCTATGGGATCACCTACAACGCCAACACGTGAGTTCCCGTACACACGGCTGTGGCGACAGGAGTGTGTAAACGTTTCATTATAGACGGATGTGTTGAATCTTAAACTTGCCATTAAGCGCAAGGCAGGTAATTTTTGTAGGTGTTTTTCTTCCAACACACGCAATCGCAACCGAAAGTTGCACTGGTATCGCCAATTTTGCATTTATGATGGGATAATATTCGTGGTGGTGACAGAAACATTGGCAGGACTAACAGAAGAATCGAAACTTTTCTAGTGTAAACTACTACCGGGAAAGAAATTCTGCAGAAACCGTTGACGATGGTTGTCCGTAAAACAAAATGGCTCCCCCTTCCCCTCTCTTTGCCGCTCATCCCCGCAACTCGGTTGCTTGAGAGCACGCACCCTTTCCTTCACCGCCTTTCCTCTCCTTCCCGAAGTCTTTCCTGGAAGCTGTGGAAGGAAACGCATCTTAACAAAGAAACTGCGCGAAAAAGACGTAGACGAGCGAGTGAGAAACGACGAACGTGGGTGCTCGTTTCACTCTCGCTCGTCCACGTGTTTTTCGCGCAGTTTTTCTGTAAGTTAGAACCAAACCAACTCGCCCAGCTAAGCTGTCAATTTGGATGAAGCGAACGGGTTTCGTTCATGCTTGGTGTGTCGGCGTCAACGCCGTCAGCGTTCTATGGTAGACTCTCTCGCCTACGTCTGTGGTTGATCCACTTCGTGGGGAAGAATCCATTACGGATTCTTGTCTACGTGCTGCGAACGAGAAAGCGATAACCTCGATCCCGTTCTCCCCGCCACTCCCTTGCCCGAGAGCACGCTGTACCTCGCCTTGCCGCAGCGAATCATTGGCTACTACTAAAATTTCTGGATGTCCCATCACCGCTACCATAGGCGGAAGCTTGTGAAGCCACCGGAAGAACAAATAAAAAGGTCGCAATTTCGCCCGAAAGGCGAAGCATCCATATCGATAGCAAATTAGTGGACAGCTATAGAGAGTAAGCATAGTAGTTTTATCGGCCGTATGTAAACATAGGCGTACTACTAAATTACCCCGCATGTTTAACGCTAACACAAGCAAACGTGAACACACCCCACTCGACGACCGCGGAAGCTCGCTATCAAAACGCTGGAGTGAGTAAGCGTGGCAGCAGCAGTGAGCAAACTGACTACGTTCGCATCAACTTGAACTAAGTCGCGAAAACCCAGCCCAAGGCGGACTGTGTCCCAGCCACACGGCGTAGAAGCCCGCCCACCCCCCTTCCTAACCGCCCCCCGGAGCCATGCGCGCGACGCAAGGCGGCGCGCTTCAGCCCCTCCAGCTTTGCCCCCTTCGCGGGCGCAAGATTGAGCCGCGATCACCGCCTCACCCTCGCACGCTTTCACTCGCGCACACAGCATACGGCGCGTGTTGTAGAGGTGGCTCAGATCCAATTTTCCGTTTCAACGTAGATGCTGCGCGTTTATTTTTTTGTGTGTGTGTTTATAGAAAGCCCACGAAATATCAAATAAAAATTCGTGGATGCTTAAGCTTCGCCTTCAAGAGTGGAACGCGATAGCGTTATCGCATCCCGTTCGCACCACCCACTCATTCGCTCGGCATGCTCTTGAGTCACACAAAGACGAAACGTGCGCCTGAGCAAGCGGAACGAACCAAAGAACTCGGTGTCTCGGAGGGAAAAACGATCTACGCGAGCCAAACGTCGTGATCGGCACGGGCAGCCGGGCCGCGACGCGCCGCGAAGCCCGACGCGATCATGGGACTGACGCTTCGATGGGATCGTGCGCTATCTCGCTTGGGAGCGCCACGCAGACGCATGACTCCTCGCCAGCAGCACGGCACACATCGCAAGGGACTCTTTCCCACCAGACGCGCTACGGCACAGCGATCCCGTCAGACGCGTCCCGCATCGGACGCTGCACCTAAGAATCGCGCTGTGAGCGGAAAGAGGAGCCGCGTCGCGCAGGCCAGAGGCGCGCCACCTGTCGGGGCAGCGCCGTACATTGCGAGGAGGGGGTCTTCTGTGTGTGCCGCAAGATGGCTCTGCGTGCGCGCCAAGCGCAGGAGAAATGTAGCGGCTTGTAACTGCGGCTTCTGTAATTTACATGCTCATAATTACCGATATACACCGCGATATAACTTTCTACGGCACGTTTCTAAGGCAATACCGCATTCACTAGAGGCGCTTTTGTCCCGCTTTGAAGCGTCGAAATTATGGCTAAGTGGTCGCGTCTCCGTCTCAAACTCCGGAGACCTTGGTTCGATTACCACCCAGCCCATCTTGCAAGTTGTTTTTATTTATGAATTGCCTTCCGCCATTTCTTGATCAGGGTCAGCACCACCGATGACACCAGCTTTTCTGCTGCACGAGCTCCTTAACGCTGTCGCGTTAAAACCACGTGACTGGACTCATGCGCTATCGCACTGCAGCTCTCTAAATTGCGGTTCGTGCGAAAGAACGGTGCGCGCGGACTGTGGGGAAATAAGCGGCCGCAGCTCTGGGCATCGGCTTCACAATGCGTCGGCTTCTTTGGCGGCGGCACACAGGAAGGAAGCGCAGTCGGTACTCATAAGCGATAAGCTCGACGCATGGCTGAGAGCTGAAATTTGGAAGAAGAGTCCCGCTGCAGCACACGCCTCATGCATAACTCATTTGATGGATGACAATACAATGTGTTGCTAT
Source organism: Dermacentor albipictus (assembly GCF_038994185.2). Classification (NCBI taxonomy): domain Eukaryota; kingdom Metazoa; phylum Arthropoda; class Arachnida; order Ixodida; family Ixodidae; genus Dermacentor; species Dermacentor albipictus. Next base: position 463,099,167 of record NC_091821.1, on the reverse strand, counting down.
GCTAATTCAATACTAACGAATTACCGTCAGCAGCCATCGAGATGTATTCACCTGCAATTTTTTTTTTTACATATACAACAACGTGATTAGTTACTCATTACCGCCATTGGAATTATGCGTTCGCAGTATTTGCTGTCAACCACTGATTTAGCGACACTTTCAAAACCAACTACGGCGAAATCTTTAATTTCTCCAAAAGCCCAGTGTCAGATAACTTAGACATAGCGCAGTCCCTGTTGAAAATTTACCGCTTGAAATGCGAGTGAAATCACGAAATTTAGGAAACCGCCGCCATTACCAGTCGCTGGAAGTTACGTACGACTTAGACTGTTGACAGCCAGTGACCGTGTCGTATGCTTCCCTTGCTTTTACCGTGCATCAGCGAAAGCTTTCGCACATAATATGAACGTGCGCTGTGCCATGGACGTCACCAGGATGTTTTAGGCTTCTAAATCTAGAAATGTGACGAGACAATTGAAGTAATTCTCTACTCACCTAAGGACCTTTGAATTTTGGCTTTTTAATTTTTTTCAGGGGAACAAAAAGTCAAAGGTTCTTGAGAGCAAGATTTGGAAAAAAAGAAGGCTAACAGGCTAACATCGCATGAGACTCTAAGGTGTTGAAATGTTCGAATTTAATTGCATAAGACATCACTAATTGGGAGGTGGTCAGCCGAATGGAAATCGCGAAAAATAAAATTAGTAAATGTCGATACCGGGACACAAAAGTAAATTAACAATTGCGTAGCTTTGACATTTCCACAGTCATTAGGCCTCTTCTCAGTCATAGTCGTCGTCATAAATTAGATGCACGTGCTCATGAACACCAGGCATAAAACAGCTCAGTGGGTGGGACGCCTTGCTCAGCTGCGAGGTGCTTGACTCGATCCCTACCACCGCGAGCCCACTGGTATATAAGACAGTCTTGCGGCTCGAGGTGGCATTTGGGCCAGTAGTCCAGCAAGTCAATCGGCAAATACGTCCCGTAGTAGGAATGAAGGAAAAAGGGTCTATTTTACATAAGTCACAGTGGCTCCAGACACGGAAGCCGACATCACACAGGAGCATATTGACTCAGTCCACATCAAGACACGTCAGCATCTTCTCTACACGAAAAGTGTCCGCTTTCAATACCGTCGTCTTCCTTAGGTGACTAGCCTAAGGTACCGAGATAGAGAGCCGAGATAGACGTAAATCGTAAGCTGAGTCTCCGGACTACATATGTTGTAGAGGCTACTATGGTAATAGCTGTAGTTTTATCACGGCTACCAATTCTGTGTCGAAGATCGAGTTCAAGCTTTCGTCGTTTCCGTAGGCTTCCATCGCTTCTCTGGGAACAAAATTCTACCTTTCCACGGAGTGATCACTGCATTTGTCTCGTGTGGATTGTCTTCTAGAACATGTTTGTCTCTGCCTTTTTTTCAACAATCGACCTGCACCTTTAATTACTCGCGAAAAACCCGCACGTTCCATTGAAAATGCGCTAGCTTCATGCCGCGGCCGCTTGAGGCGCTAGTAGGTACGCGTCCAGAAAAGCAGGACATGCGGACCTTTGGGGCAACGGAAGACGGCACGTACTTATCCTCTTTCCTCATTGCTCGCGCTAGATTGAGCCGCCATCGTCGGTTGCCCTCGTGCGCTTTCTCTCGCATATACAGCATACCAAGCGCGGCGACGGTATTATCACCCTTGGACACTATACGAAACATCACCGTGATGCCCATGGCGACGACGACAAAAATGCACCTGCAGTATTTACATAACTGCTACTGCAATTATAAGTTCGCAGGAACAATAAGTACTGCAAATACAGGTCAAAATAGTCTATCACATAAAAAAATCACCGCTCAAGCACTCCGCACCGATGGTTAACCAGCGAAGCTGAAACGTGCGGCCCCGGTGTTTATCACTGGGTTAATTCCGATGGTTTATTAAACGACGGCTTGGTAGGCTGCCGGATCCTCTGTATGCAGTTACTGCTTGTGCTCGGCTGCACGAGCCTGTTCTTGCACCCGGGCTCGTGCATGGCATAGACGAGCTCACTTTCGGTGCTGCTCGCGGCGTTGCTGATCAAAATCTGCGCTCCTCAGTAATACGTATGACGCGTGGCCTGCCTATTTCGGTGCCGGAGAGAAACTGCTGCGCGCGCACTCTGCTGCGACGGAGAGCAACGATATCACTTGGTGCAGGCAATCGCGCGCCTCTGTTTATTTTCGCGGATGCGGTTGCGCCGGAGGAGTTTTCAACGTACAGGCGACGGACACACGAATCGGTTAGCCATATACAGCTTCGCTATAAGAAAATGGGGTGTGAACAGCAGTATGAAATAAGATTTTCATAGAGATTTGCAGCTTGAATTAATTCATCCATCTGAATATATTGCAGAATAGGCTGGGAACAACTGGATAAAGATTTTTTTTTGCAGGAAGTAGAAACCTCTGGCTGGGATGCGGCAAGCAATAGTGAACTCGTACCCTAAGTAATATTTGATATTCTGCTGTGAGATGTGCAAATTTACCTTTCAAGGCAGTGTTTGCATGAGGACGAAGAATTTTGGCTTTTGCAGCAACCGTACATTATATTTTCGCTTCGTTCATTTTGGGGGAGAACTCTTTTTGTCTGGAAATGTTCATCGCTACAAATATGATCGCAGTCAATCGCAATCTAAAGTGCACCGTCTGACTTGTTTGCAAAAAATGTGTTAAACCTTCTCATTAGTAGACAAGCGCAAGCCGCGCCTGATCTACACAGTGTTGCCAATCTTGCTACACTATTAACGCCCTGTAGTAAGACGCTTGCTGCGGTTTGACCAGTTGGACCGCTGCGCAAACGGCTCGTGTGTATAGATAGCACTGCGATTGCTTCCCTACGAAAATTCCCGATAATTACGATACTCCCTATTGCGAAATTTCAGCGTCGCTCTATATGTATTTTCATTTCGCGTGTCATTATTTTGTGTTATTACATTAGATACATGGTTTATCTTTGGAAGAGAACGCTGTTAGTAGCGTGGCTGGCGCGAAAAGTCTGTCTCGTGCGGCACATTGCAAAGGGAGTGAAGTGTGGCACGACTGCCTCGCTAATCGGGAGGTCAGGAGAGGCAGCGCGTGGGTGACGCGTGGGCGCGATTCATAGCCGCCGCAGACAACCCTCTGTTTATGTAGCGCCTTGTTTCCATACAGACGACGCACGCTACCTCTGGTGCCATATTGTAGCCATCGTCGTCGCACAGCCCGTCTTGTGCGGCACTACGCTTTTCTTCTCGCGATTTCGTTCCACCAACGACGAGAGTGGCCCTTCGTCGCGGGGAAATTGTGCCACCAGTGTCAGCGGCCACAACGCCCAAGGAAGTGTCACATCGATCCTTACTCGTAGCGGCTCGTCATCGCCCCTTGCAGGAGCAGTGATACCCGTAACACACTCTGGTACCGCCCACTGATCGCAGCAGTTGGCCTGCCGGCAAGCGTAGCCATCCCCACCTCACATCACCCTGCCTCCCCGGGAATGCAGGTGATATCACCCACGCGGCTTCAGATGCCAGGGCCACCGGCAGCACAGCGCATGCGCGGGCCGTTTCACCTCCGCTATTCCTCAACTGTCTATCTCATGCTTTCAGTGTAACCTCCTCCTCCACTTTCCTCCTCGTGTTCCCTTTCAGCTCCCGCTGCGCTCCGCGTTCGCTTTCATTTTTCAATGTGCTCGTTCGCTCGGTTACGAGGTACGGCGCCGAGGCACGCAGACGCTCTACGCAGAAACGGGCCTCTAAGAACTGCGCTTTAAACCGCTTTAACACGCCTCACCAACAGACGACAACAGGCAACAATGAAGGCCACTGTGATGTTTTCTTTCTTTCATGCCGCAAGTTCTGTTAGTCTAGTACATTGTCACGTGCTACGACTCTACGGTTAAAATAATTAGCTCCTATTACCACATGTTTACTTCACCAAAAGTCTGTAATTATTATTTACAGAAACTGGTATCATTAGAGACGCTGGCGACATATATAGAAAATCATGACGCCATGATGATCACGATTTCTTACACCACATGACGGGTAACATGGCGGCAAGTCGCTGCAAGGGTCTTGGTGTGCGTTGTTGGTGTTCAAAAACAATTAAATTCTGAGGTTTTACATGCCAAAATCCCGACATGATCATGAGGTACGCCGTAGTGGAGGACTGCGGGTTCACTTTGACCCTCAGGGGTTCCTTAACGTGCATGCATGGTACACTAGCGTTTTATCATTTCGCACCCATCGAAATACAGCCGTCACGCGTGGTCAGGATTTGATCTCGCAACCTCGGGCTTAGCAGCGCAACACTGAGTTTTTCGGATGAGCGAGGTGGCACACTCCGCCATTTATTTATTTCTGTTCTTGTTTAAGCGCGGTTCAAGCTTGTTGAAACATCTTGGGTACTTAGCCGCTTTCAAGGTTGCCTTATTACGTGCGGCTCAGAACCACGATGTTAGAGTTATTTGCAAAACTTTTCTCCCTTTTTCTTTTCTCCAGTTTTGTTAATATTTTTACTTTCTTTCTTGTCTCCCCCTCTCTACGCGGCCAGAGACTACGGTATGTATAAATAATATTGACCTGCCTATCGCGATAAGTCGCGCTCCGTTAGCCTAGCAATGCTTTCTAGCTACAGCTTTGTCCTTCCGATTCACCTACGTCACGCCCATTGGCTAAGCCTTATATGTGGCGCACGCGTTCTTCTGGTAATCGTTCATTGCACGGTATTTTCCGTGCGCGAAGTGTCCAAACCATGTTTGACTGACTGCAGGCGCGTTTCGTGTAGCTTAGAGTAGGCATAACATTCCTCATCCGTTAGCGACTGCGTCAGAACAGGCTTCTTCCATTCCTTCGGCATCTTTTCTCCCCCTTTGTTTTCTCCTTTATTATTATTATTTTTCCTTCTCTTGTGCCTCTCGACGAGGCCAGAGACAAAGGAATGTATAAATAATATCGACCCACCTATAACGATAAGTCACGCTAAGTTAGCTTAACACTGCTTCCTAGCATAAATGAGCTCTATCTTTATCCTTCTAATTCACCTACGTCAGGCTTGTCGGCTCGGTCCTAGATGTTCACTATAGATAATTCAAGTGAGTTTTTAGGCATGTACGATCCTCTCGGCTGGTTTTCTGCGCCTTAAGGTGGCCTAATGCCTACAAGGTTATCTGACTGAGCTATTTGGCTGCTCGGCTGCTATAGTGAGAAATTCAAATCCTTATTTCTTTCCTTTTTTGTGCCTATGTGGTCTTGAAGTGTTACGTTAGTGGATATGTGTCTGGGGACGCGGTGGCGTGTAGCAGAGGTAGAACGTCGAGCTTCTAATCTGGAAGTCGTGAGTTTGGATGCTCCTCCACTACACTACATCTCCAGGCTTGGAATGACGCCTGACACCGGCAAGGAAACAAAGTGCCGAGGGCAAGTGGGACTATGCTAGTCCAGGTGCAGCCACATTAAGAAGGCCCACTAAGCTTCAACAAAGACAATCCCTCATCAGAACAGGCATTGACCTCCCTGGTGCAGTATTCGGCCACTACCTCTCTCATGTCCTACAATCAACCCAAGGCCCTTAGTCTCCCGCAGCTGTGGAGCACCTGAACAAGACGGTGGTCGTACTTGTGACGCGGCAGAGGGTGCTAAGAATCTCTGGACCTGGACAGGCCGCCCCTAGAAACTGAACCTGGCAATGCTCAACACACGAACCCTCTCGAGTGAAGCTAGCTTAGCAGGACTCTTTGGCGAATCATGAAGCGTTGTATGGGATTTTATTGGCCTTAGTGAGGTTACAACAATTGGGCAGGCTTACGCAGTGCTCACTAACGACCACGTCCTCTGATATAGAGGACCTGCACAGATGCGGTAGTACGTAGTAGGATTCCTAATTCATAAGGACATAGCGGGCAACATTGACTAACTCTACAGCCTAATGAAAGGGTAGCAGTAGTCATAATAAAGCTGAATATGAGCTATACAATTAAGGTTGTAGAAGCCTGCGTTGAAATCTCCTGTCACGATGATGAAAGAGTAGATCAGCTTTATGAAGATGTTGAATTAGTGATGAGAAAAGTGCAAACTCGGTATAGTGTAGCCGTGGGTGACTTAAATGAAGAAATATGGAAAAAGCAGGCTGGTGAACAAGCAATTGGCCACTACGGCATCGCTTCCAGGAACACTAGAGGAAAGTTGTTGGTAGAATTCGCGGAAAGGAATAAGCTCCGAATAATCAATACCTTCTTCAGGAAGCGTAGCAACAAGAAGTGGACCGGCAAAATGGCGAATGGACAAATAAGAAATGAAATTGATTTCATACTCTGATGACAGAGTGAAACTAAAGCTACTGGGTGTTCTGTTGTTTTGTATTTTTTGTTATGCATCAAGCACAGCGTTATTTGGGTATGCACCGTAGCATTTCAACATAAAACATAATATGTATGCTGACTTCAGTTAATTGCATGTGCTCGGTATATACAAGCTCAAAATTTGAAGCATGTGTTGTGAATATCACCTGGCGATTGGTTTCAAGCTCGAAATGTGTATGTATAAATGAGCAAAGGATAAGTGGAAAATGGGAAGTATCATGGGCCTCGTATTGACCATGTCTTTTATTAACTGCGATCGTCACCATCTGCGAAAAACAAGTGCCATATGGGTCGAGTGACTCGAGGCGAGAGCGCGCTCACGTGCACGGAGAAATCATGCGAGTACCTGGTGCACACGAGGACGCGGAATTCTCGCGTGACAAGTGTGCTTTCACGTGCCACGAGCACGGAATAACCGCGTGTGTTGAGCAACAAACGCGTACGCGTGTACCCGCGTCAAGCGTGCAAGACGCGAACGATCCCTGCAATGAACTCCTATTTTCGTAGAATATCGCTAACACCGCGTGCACTTCGCATAAATATATACTAAAACAGTGCCGAAAAGCACAAGCAAGGTGTACTTATACCTCGCACACGTGGGTGCTTTCTGTAGGCTTGAAGTTCTCCGGGCCGATTCGGTGTAACCACGCAGAACGACGCTCTCAGTCATTTTTCCCGGTCGGAATCTAGAAAAACGTCTTTCCAGTCTGAGTTCCGTTGCTGCATCCGAAGGCGCAGCAGACAGGCATGATTTCCTTGCAGTCAAACGCGAGCGCGACAATCGGAAGACAAAAACGTAGGAAACCTGCGCTGCCTGCGCTCTAACTCAGCCGGCCCGCCTGGCACTTGGAAGGTATATGGCACCCCAAAGTCACGTGGTACGGTTGGGCCAATGAACGCGTTTGCGGCGCAGGGTGAATTAATGCGGTATTCTGAAATTTTTTCCAGTGACTCTAGTTTGCCGTTGCTCCGGCTCCCGCTGCGTGGAGTATACCACTTTTTTCGGCGCCTGTACATGCTCCTTCTGATGTCCTTGGGTCTGCGCGCTCACCTGTTGTATTTAGGCACCTGGAACTAATTTGCAGGGCTTGTTTTTGAGCTATTCGCGCACCACTGCATGATGCACGAGCGGTACGAGTCGTGAAATGGGTGAAACATCGCGGAGCGCAACCACACAGCTACCGAGGACCACGAAATTGACGAAACTACACACGCCGGTCAATGCGCAGCAGCACATGCTTACGTATAACAGCAGATAACGAGACATGAAACGTCATGCAGCGGGCTAAGCTGGCGCCGGGCCGGCGGGGCCACACGGCGCTCGCGCGCGGCGACAGTCGAAGGTGAGGAAGTTGCGAGGGGGGGGGGAGAGCGGGCGAGGGTAGAGGAGTTGGGGGGGGGGGAAGGGCTCGGCCGCCTGGATCGGCGTGCGTGCGCGCGACGATCTACGAGGCCATGCAACGGAAACGAATTTTCGGCTTCGCCCTCTTCATAGATGGCGCCAATTACCTCTACTGCGAGTGAAGCCGGGGACTCGGTCTTGTCATGGATAGCGCACCAGCTGGGCCATTTCTGCGTGCGCTTCAGCGCAAGCGACAAGCTGAATCCAACCATCCAGTAGATATAGCTAGACGGCAGGCAGCGAAATCTCAAGCTAACGCGAACTTTCCTCCTGAAACACCGGATTCAAAGGGAGGACAGATACGCACGTCATAGAGATGCTTACTAAGCGCAGAAGCGTGCCAAGATCGAAGCTACTGCAACCGCCGCCGTTGTTCAGCAACACGAATAGCAACAAGGAGAAGGAAACGAAGCCGTGAATACAAGCAACGGCACCCACAACGAACGTTTGACGAACCACATCCTTCGGCCATCGGCAAGCTCTGTTGCGGCGTGTGTGAAAGACGGTGGTCTCTGATGAAACGCTGTGTGCGTAGTCTTTGCTAACCCAAGCCAGACCTTTCGCTCATGATACCTAGGCTCACAAAAGTTAAACCTGAGTCAATTTTTGTGTGGTATATGGCCACTAGCTCATGCTAATGGCCATTGCTTTTGCAACATATCAACTGCATGTGGGGTATGATGAAGGTATAACAATGTTTCACTCACATGTCAATATATATTTCAGATGTACAAGGAAGCATTGAACTATGTCGCACATCTTAAGGAAGCATTCCATATATGATACCACAACGCGTGTTAGAAGTGTTCACATGATTTCAAGTTTGAGCACCATGCTGCTTCTGCTGCATGCAGTTTACTGAACCAACTGACCTTGTGGCCTATTCCTGCTGAAAGCAAACAAGTGACATGCGGTAGCAGTCAGCTGAGATCTGTGCGAGTTCTGGCCAGCAGTTTTATTGTCGCTTGATTTGAACTAACACCATGAGACTTCACCTGTTCATGTCTCACTTCCAATGAGAGTGGTTTGTTGTTCAAGGGGGGAAGTTTAACAGGGACATTTTCTGGCTCCAGCTGGAAGCAATGATGGACGTAACAGCTGGCAGTTACTCATATTTCCAGTTGAGATACCTACTGTTCCACTCTGATAATAGAGCGCCTTATACCTTGGAAATACACTGTTTCTAGCTCAAAATAAATATATTTTAGGTGGGAAATGAAGGAGTCCCGTTTCGAAGGGATCCCGGTTTCAAAGTGCTGCCACTTGCAAAGGGCTACTACTTACAAAGGGGTCCCGCTAGCCTAGCGGTGCCTGTTCAATAAACCACATCAAGTGGTTCCATTTGAAGAAAATTTCGTCCTGACTCGGCTACCTGCCTTATCCAGCGCATGGTTTGCCTTGCTCCACTTTCCATCTTAATGTCAGGTAAAATATCGGCTACCCCTATTTTATTTTATTTTATTTTATTTATTTAGTACATACTGCAGACCTTTCGGTCCAAGCAGAGGGGCAATAGAACGTATACAAACAAAAGAGGACAAATTAAGAACAAACAAATACAGATTTATACAAATTTTAGTCACACTGTGTCTGTAAACTGTCGTTCCAGTCTGATACTCTTCTGGGAAAAAAAGAAAATTTAAACGTGTTAGTTCGAGCATAATAGGGTGTTAGTGAATCCGGATGATGCTGTCTTGTTTGCCGTGTTAGTGCAGGCGTTATATAAGTCGATGGTTTAATTTCAAGCCTGTCGTTGAGAAGAAGGGAAAGGAATTCAAGTCTTAGCAGCTTTCGGCGCGATTCAAGAGTAGGTAGGGAGTTTCTGTCATAATTTTGGAGGGAGAGTCCAGTCTTGCGAATTTATTAAATATAAACCTGACTGCCTTTCTTTGTATTTTTTCAGGACGCACGATATTAGATTTAGTGTAAGGATCCCATGATATACATGCATACTCTAACTTTGGTCTAATAAATGTAAAATAACACAGTAATTTCACGTTAGGAGGGGCATTTTTCAGTTTGTGTCTTAGGAAACAGAGTTTGCGGAAAGCAGAAGAACAAATATCATTAATGCGCATGTTCCATGACAATGTGGAAGTCAAAGTAACACCTAAGTATTTGTAATTGTGAGTTTCACGCAGAGCTGAAGAACCTAGCGTATAAGAAAAAGTTAGTGGGCTTTTTTTACGAGTAACACGAAGAAATACGGATTTATCAGCGTTAATAAACATACCCCATTCATTACACCACTTTAATATGTTATTTAAATTCTTTTCGAGGACAGTCTGATCATTCTGACAAGTTATGTCACTGTACAAAATACAATCATCGGCAAACAGTCTAATTTGCACACCAGGAGTTATGGTTTTAACAATGTCATTTATATAAATTAAAAACAGTAAAGGCCCCAAGACACTACCTTGGGGCACCCTTGATGTGACTGGGAGAGTGGCCGAGCTATGTTCACCTATTGTAACGTACTGAGTGCGTTTGCTCAGGTAAGCAATAATCCAGTTTATGAAAATGTCAGGTATGCCAATAATTCTAAGTTTGAATATTAATTTGTCGTGCGGAACCTTATCGAAGGCTTTTCTGAAATCTAAAAATATTACATCTATTTGGCCATTATTGTCTAGAGATAAAGCAAATGAATGAATCACTGATACCAAATGCGTTACAGTCGAATAACCCTTTCTGAAGCCATGCTGAAACTCCGTGAGCACATTGTTTTTAGCTAAGAATTCTTTTATATAGTTTGCCACGATGTGCTCCAAGAGCTTGCAGCATTGTGATGTCAGAGAAATGGGACGATAATTTTGTAATCTTAGTCGATCTCCTTTTTTAAATATTGGAACAACTCGGGTCACTCTCCATTCATCGGGCAGTTGTGCCGACAGCACAGACGCAGTGCTGTCGGCACAGCTCTTTAGTCTACACCGCTGCCTTCCTGTATCTTAGTTGTGCCTATCATTTTTAATTTCGACACCAGTAATTTGAATTACTGGTGTAGAAGGGGAAAAGTTTGTATGTGTGAAGAATGGAAAGCTGATCGCTTGGTCTCACCAATAACACGCTGTGTATGGTGCAGCAAAGCATAAGTCAGTTTTTCACCAATAAACCCTATTTAACTAGCTCACCACTCTAGAATCACTTAGCTTGAGTGGTACCTCGAACTTTGTATCTGCCCTTGGGATATCCCTAAAGCCACACGAATTCCGGGTCAAGCACCTCAAATTCGACCCCTGACGATAGCTTTCAGGGACTTCTGGAAGTAGCTGAAGAAGCGCTGATACTTTGGCGCTTTCCTTCCGTGCGTACTTCTCCAGTCCAGCAGAATAGGAACAACGTGCACTGATGACCGGTCGTTAAAGGGCAGTCCTGTAAGCACTAGCGCCTATGCTTCAACACTGCTTCCGAGGCATGATATAGTTGCACGCGTCAATTTATCATGAGCGTCTCGCCTTCCATCATATCAGTGTCACCATATCAGGCCGTCCCAGTCGTGCACTGTTAGTCTGGACGATGGCGGCAGTTGTAATAGTGATGCATGCTCCAATGCCAACGAATGCGCTCGTTTTCTTGTCAACGACTAGAGCAGATGTGTAGAAGAGGCTTGCACGCGACAAATGAACAGCCTCACCTGGTTTCGCCAGTCGGAAGCCTAGGCCCTTTTAATTTATAATTTGTGACATCATCTGACTCTTCATGCAGGTTTGAGAGCCCATTCCCTGCCGAGTGAAACCACTCTCGCTTTCCACTCTCGCACTCTCGCTTCCAAGTGTCCTTGAATTTTAGGAATTCAAGGAGACTTGGAAGCTTTTTTACAAGCTGTATACTCCCCCTTATGGAACCATGAGGCCTTGCAAGCACGCATGCGTAAGGGCAACTTTTTTGCAGGTTCTCAAGCAGAGCCTCCTTTTATGTCAGTATTTAGGGCAAGACCGCAGACAGTGTTCAATGTGTCGTCTCTTCGCATAAATTAACAGTTCGGAGAATCGATACGCAGTATCTTAAATAGCCATGCTTGTCAGCAGATCTTATTTTGTGGGCAAAGTGTTCATACATCACAACACGGCCCTTCTCTGCAGTGTGCCCATTGAGCGAGTTTTCAGTGTCGATGCCTTATCACTTCACAAGAAAGCGAGGGAATATTACGGAATAAATTTTTGAAAACTGATTATTTGTGAAAATAGATGACGTGTGAAGGGCTGCACAGACCGCATTGAAATATCCAGTCCAGCTCATTCTGTTTGCTCTTTCTTCGCAATGTTTATAAATGCATAGTGGAAAGTAACGTTAAAGTAACCAATTACATTTTAGAAAGTGCTAGTTGCCTTCCTGCGGGTGTAAATGGTAACCGTAATGAATGGCGTTTTAAATGCTAGTAATTGTAATTGCAACAATTTGCTTCTTTTTCTTTAACATGCACATGTCTCCTTCTGACGCAGGATCGAGGGCTGGTACAACCCGGCGAGTCCCGTCTCCGCAAACGTGCTCTGGAACCTGATTACCACGGCGCTACTGCGCGCCCAATTGCGCTCTCCCAAGGCCCGTGTGACCACTAGTGCGTCCTTTTACAGCACGGACGATCCGGAGCAGGGTTCCAAGGACGTTTCAAAAGCGATAGCAGCAGCTGTACTTTTCTGGAACTTCGCTCCGCAAGCCATCCTAGGTCTGACCGTGTCGACGATGGTCATCTTCCCCGTCCTTGAGAAGAGAAGCGGCGCGCTCGAGCTCCAGCTCATGACGGGCATCTCGGGCTCGCTGTACACGGCCGCGCACTTCGTGTTCGACTTCCTCGTGCAGTACCTGCCGCCGTTCGGTGTCGCTTTCACCGTGTACTTATTCGGCTTCGAGAAAGAGCTACATTTCACCGGTGTCGGTGAGTGGACAAATTACTCGGTTAGCGTGATCTCCCGGGCGTCGAGCAACGGCGATTTTAACTTGCGATGCAGGCGACATACGCAGCTGCGTCGGGGCGCGAGTTTGTATAGGTCGCTTCTGTTTGGCAGTTCACGCCGCCGTCGTTCAGAGGGCGCAGCACTTCCGTGTTTCATTTCGTAGTGTAGTCGCAACGCCTGCACAACGCTCATCGCTGACTTCGTGCAGGAACACTTCAACACGAGTTTGCTTTCGTCGTGGACTCGCTACATTGGAATAGGAGGCGTCCTGCAAGTACTTTGTAACAGATGACCTGGCGCTGCACTAGCGGTTTAGTCGTACGTGCACGTAAACATATCACATATCTGAGAAGGCCATAACCTGACTGGACACCAACGTGTTGCCGTAGGCAGAACTTGCTAGGTCAATCCGGCTAGCGAAAACGTTGATACAGGCGCGCACATGTTATTCTTTAAATCGCTTTCACTCAAATATGGACTTACAGCCACAGTCCACGCAATTTTATGACCATGTCCCTACTAGTGAACTTTGTTTGAATGATACCCTAATCAATGAATATTGCATCTGCCTCTCTGCCCAATATATACTTTCCCGCATAATCATGCAATACACAAAATTACTCATTCCATGCTCGACAGGAAGTGTTCGCGGTGCTTTGTATTTATTTTATTTTTGTTAAAGGCACGTCGCTTCTCTTCAACAGTTTTTGCAGCTTGCACAGACTAGAAAGCTTCAAAGAGCGCAGAACACGACGTCAACGCAAGATCAATGCCCCCCTTTTTTTATGCGCAAGTGTAACTGGGCAGCTCTTGAAATCGGCGCTGTCTGTCTGAAGCCGCAAAACAAGCGAACGAGGAAGGCACCTGGAAGTGAAGGGAATCTCGCGCCGGGGAAAACACGAAGGAGCGAGCTGGGCACGCGGCAAAGCAACCGCACCTAGTGGAATGTGTAGCCAAGGTTGAGCGGAGTGAGGATGGAGAAACGAGGTGAAGCGTCGCAGAGGAGTAAGGTAGGCGGAGGCGCGCTAGGTTGACCTTCTCTGGCAGTCGACAGAGGTATCCCTTGCGATGAATTCGTACCGCGTTCTTCCCATGATAACATCGTCCTCGCTTACCGTACGCTGTGTCTGCAAGTGAAAATGTGCGACGGTGAGCCAACGATGGCGGCTCAATCTCACGGGCGCAAGAGAGGGAAGCACGCCGTATTCCGTCGCGCGCAGGGCACCGGACGAAGGGAGGGCGTTATATTTCGGCCGCGCGCGCGGTCGTCCAGGCTTTATCTTGATAGCGATCTGCTTTGGGGGCACAGTCTAGGTGGCCCGACTGCTCGTAGCTTTTCCTGCGCTGTGCTCTCACCGCTCAGTTTGCGTTGAAGCGATAGACAGCACGAAGGTCACTTCGCTCGCTGCTGCTGCCACTATTCCTCACCCCATTGTTTTTACAGCGTGTGTCCGCGGTCATCGATTCTGAAGCGTTCATGTTTGCCTGTAGGCGCTGCCACCATGCTAGTTCATATAGGTAGGAGGTGAATGCTCAGTGCGGGGAGTTCTAACCCGGCTGCTGCTGCGTATGGCGCGCCCGCGCGAGCTCCGTCTGGAAAACAATATGCTATGCGGACAGTGTAGGCGTCTATAGGTCTATATCCATAGGCTCTCGGTGCGCCTATATGCGCACCGAGGGCCGATAGCGTCGTGTGCGCTATAGCACCGACATGCTTGCAAGTCACCCGCGTTCATGAAGTGAAACGACACGAAGTGAAGCATCACGTAACAATTTACTAACTGTGCTTGTGTTTTGCTCTCGTAGTTTCGGGACGCTGTTTCTTTTTATTGTCGCTAGTTGCGTGCAGATCGGGCACAACGACCATTTTTTTCTTCCTGTTCTTTTTTTTTGGCCAGCGGAATTGCGACTGTACCAATCGCGGTTTTATAGCATTCTGCCAGCTACAGCCTTCAGCAGGCACAAGGTGTTGCCAGCGGCCCTAAGGCGCAAAACTTGGCTTTCAATGTTTCCTTGCTCTTAAAGTGCAGACACCGTTAAGCAAGACTGTTATTAAAACACAGGCGAGGGATGCTTCGCTGAACTAGTTTAGAATGGGCTGCCGCGTATGATACCACAATGGTTTTTTTTCTTTGGGCTAGTACCACCAACAAACATGTCTGTATGGAAAATTAAGTGTGAGATATAAAAAGTCTGTGCCTTTGCAATTTGTGAAGAAAGCTGACCAGCGAAGCTGTGTATTTGGGCCCCTTAACGGGGAACTGCATCTTCGCCGCTGGTCGGCCAGGCATTTCACTATCTTCGGGACCGGCCCACGTATGGGGAATGCGTAACGCCTGCCTCACCTCCGCCGCGGGTCGGCCCGGCATTGCCCTATCATCGGGATTGGCCCACGTATGGGGAGTTATGTGTCTACAGACGGACAGGATCCTGGGGGAACTAGCGCTTACTAGATTCGCTGTAGAACTTACCGTATTGGTCAAGAGGCTATTCATAAGACTAAATGAGACGTCGGAGGCATTCGCGAGAAACTGTACAAATTGCACAGATGGCAGAAGCCAAACATTCATTATCGCGTTGTAAAACCACACAAGAATATTCAAAATACCTGAATGTTTTCACGAACCCTGATTCTTTCAACTTAGTGCACAGAGTTCTGCCATAGTGAGCAAGAAAGAGGTCGCCTAAGAAAGGAGCGCCGCAGAAACTAATACAAACGCACTTTCTCCGGTAAAACGCTGAGCCATCTTATGTGATGAACGTCAATGACAGGCAACAATTTCGGACTTCTACAAATCGGCGCGGTTTTATCTGCACGGTGTTTTCGTGCTTCCTTCTACAGTTATTTCCCTTGTCTAAGCGTATTTATTGCAATAATGTTGCCAATGCTTTTCGTCAAGCCCGATTAGTATATACACTTCCTGCCAAGGGGCATGTCATCACCTGTCGTTGTTTCGTGACTAACACTAGTCGCACTAACCCTCACCTATAATGTACCGTATTTACTCGAATGCAACATCCACTTTAAAAAATATATTTTTTGAGAAGTACCAGCCTCTCTATAGGTTCGAATACAAAACTCATGCTGCCATAGTGAAAACCCATGGTCTTTTCTCTAATTATCCACGTGTGGTTTCAGTTGTAGCTGCTGCGGTGTGCTTGAGCCCGCTTCCTAAGTTGGCTGGTTTCAGTTGTAGCTGCTGCGGTGTGCTTGAGCCCGCTTCCTAAGTTGGCTAGGCTACAGTACATTATAGACTATGCACTTAACCTGAAAAACGTACGAGACATTCATGTTATAAAGCGCCACAGAAAGCACACAAATATTATGATCGTCTCTGTTGACACTGTGAGTGGGAAACAGGCATCTGACAGCGATGTTAATGATACCTGGTTATTGTAGTTCGGACGCGATAAATTTTCTTCGTCCGAGTAGGAACAAGTCGCATTTGCTCTTTCTCGCTTACTGTGAAAAAAGAAATGCAGAACAATGTTGGTGAACAATCAACAATGCACTCAATAATTCTTAAAATATTCTTAAAGTATCAAAATCGAGCTGCGCATTTTAATCGAGAATATTTCCTTTTTTTCCTTTCCGGCTGTGAAAATTGGGCACGATTACATTCGGTTGCGCGTTTGGTCGCCACACCGAGAGAGAGCTCCACTGGACCTAACATGCTGCTGTAGATATTGGTGACCATGCTATCGGCCAGTGTTATGTGGCCATAAATTAACTGTCCACGTTATCCGCCATGCTTTCTTTTTTCAGTGGGACTGTACCTGGTCATGCTGTCGTTTGCTCCACTGGCGATTTTGTTTTCGTACCTGATGTCCGCCGTCTTCAGCTCAGAAGGAGGAGCATTTACTGCAATGTTGGTGGTGTTCGTTATGGGAGGTAACACGCTTCTGGATTTTAGTCGAGATCAGCAGGAAATCTTTTTGAATGGTGCTTCATTTTCAACATCACTTAAGCTCAAATGTCCTTTTTGTCACCAGATGAATCTCGACTGGTGTGTCGGAATTCTTCTTAGGTGAAAAATAAGAACGACTGTCTGCAGATAGATTGTAAGGAACTATACCGCTTGGTTTTAGCGACAACGTTGTTCAGTATGAACAATGAGGGAAAACAGGACGTCAACGCTGACAAACTTAACTTGCAAGCCAATGGTTAAACATAGTAGAATTCGTACTATGCTGTCAAGTGTTCGACTAAACACCCGCTGGTCAGGTAAAATCATTTAGAAAGAAGCAGCTCACGTACCATAATCAAAGCAAAATGACGTGTCGAGATTCCGCGCGGATCTCTTGTTTATGAGAGAAGAAGAAAGCCGCACAGATCTTGAAACGCTATTTTGTTTTCACGCTGGTAAGAGACGCGGTAAAATCGAAAATGGATACGCTCAAATGGTAATACAAATCTTCAGAATTAAATAGGAATAATCAAGCAAAACATAAAAGACATAAAATCACACTTCAACAAAATATTTCCGCAGCTCAGCTTTGGTATATCCTATTGTGTGTTCATATGTGTTTAGAACATGGGGCAGGTTGTAAGACAACATTTGTAATTTATAGTTAGTACGAAAACGTGGTATATTCCATGTATTAATAGTTCTTGTGTGTATGTTAGCATGACTCATGTCCAAAGATGCCAGAGTCGAATAAAGATCGGCAATGGATGCCGTCGAAAAATACATTTTTTGTAACAACTTAAAGTGATACAAATGGTTGACCGGGACAATGTTACGTGTTTCAAAAGCATACTTGGAGGTAGTTGTATTATCTATATTGGCAGCTATTCGAGCAATTTTCTTTTGCAGTACGAGAACCTTATTTATGTTAGTTTTGGTTATTCTGGTCCATACTAAATTGCAGTAGTTAAGGTGAGAAAAAAGAAGAGCGTAATAAACGCACGGACGTGCACTGCAGTGAGCCCTTGTGCAGTGCACCGCGTTGGTTCAGTCTCCAATGGTCCACAGCTCTACGTCAGTACGGTGCCGAAAACGTGCGTAGCCTAAGACCGTAACTCCATTTTAAAACATAAAGCGGCGAGGGCTTCGTCCGTACTGCACCGTGAACCACGTAGTTGGCACCTTCCGTCGACGGCTATCAAATTTATCGATAAATCCCTGCGTTACACTTGGGCGACACTTCAGAAACACCACATTGCTGACGCAGTCTTCTTGCACCGTTGGCCCTCTCTTGCTTGTGGTGGCAGTGCGTGCCCGACTTAGGTACTCGTTTAAGTGGTGGTGCAGGCTAACACTCGCAGGGTTCTCCTATAACATAAATACTCAAGAAAATGGATGGGGAAACGGCGCTGCGCTAGCACAATTGGTAGAGCATCGCACGCGTAATGCGAAGGTTTGTGCTGCGTGTTATGCTGACACATTTCTTAATTCGAAAGATGCACTGCCTACCTCTGCGTCAAACTGGAAACAATGAGGCGGTGCATTCGGTACAGCATTACAAACAACAGCCTTGCTCAGTCACCAACGGTGTCAGCGGTGGCATCCACGTTTCCGCGAAAGAACTACTTGGCCTATGAGTGTGGGCTTTGCCGAGCACAGGTTTCTCTAATAATACTTTATATCACGCGCATACTGTAAGTAGGATGAAGTTAAACAAAAGCGAGAATCAGTAACTTCAGCCCGTAGTATATGTGTCTGGATCACAGTTGCAGTTGTCTATGTAGCTCGGCCGCTCATACTGACTTGTCTCAGGGTCGAACAACGCGGCTTATATGCACAGATATGTTCATTTTCCTACATTCTGACATTATTTCATATCAGCGAGACGCTGTTTCTACAATATCCGAAGCTAACAGCGGTCTGTGGTTGTAGATGGCGGTGTAAACAAATGAACCACTTTGGCAAATCTGACCGTGAAGGCTGCGCTCGAAGGCTTCTTCAATATGCGAAATGTTTAATGAATGAGTAAAAGGAATACAAAAACCAAGGTGCCAGCGCAGACATAAGTGACAACAAACTCCAAGGCAGCCGCGTCGGCAGGCAGGGCTCAGCTATAACTTATCGGCTGCGCTATTAGCACAACAACGTACTAGGCCTGTTCACCCATGAGTCGATGGATGAACATGCTGTCCAGGAGAAGTCATTAATAAATAATCGCGATCCGCTAAACGCAATGAATACCTCCTTCTGCAAGCGGGATAGCCGAAAGTGGACGTGGAGGAGCCCGAATGGCGAGGCTAGAAATGGAATAGACTTTATACTCTGCGCTAACCCTGGCATCATACAAGATGTGGACGTCCTCGGCAAGGTGCGCTGCAGTGACCATAGGATGGTAGGAACTCGAATTAGCCTAGACTTGAGGAGGGAACGAAAGAAACTGGCACATAAGAAGCCAATCAATGAATTGGCGGTAAGAGGGAAAACAGAGTAATTCCGGATCAAGCTACATAACAGGTATTCGGCCTTACCTCAGGAAGAGGACCTTAGTGTTGAATATATGAACGACAATCTTATGGGTATCATTAAGGAATGTGCAATAGACGTCGGTGGTAACTCCGTTAGACAGGATCCCAGTAAGCTATCGCAGGAGACGAAAGATCTGATCAAGAAACCCCAATGCATGAAAGCGTCTAACCCTACAGCTAGAATACAACTGGCAGAACTTTCCAAGTTAATCAACAAGCGTAAGACAGCTGACATAAGGAAGTATATGAACACAACAATCACGGAAGTATAATATGGATAGAATTGAACATGCTCTCAGGAACGGCGGAAGCCTAAAAGCAGTCAAGAAGAAACTAGCAATAGGCAAAAATCAGATGTATGCGCTAAGATACAAAGCCGGCAATATCATTACTAATGTGCATGGGATCGTTCAAGTGGCTGAGGAGTTCTATCAAGATTTTTACAGTGCCAGTGGTACCCATGACGATAATGGAAGAGAGAATAGCCTAGAGTAATTTGAAATCCCACAAGTAACGCCGCAAGAAGTAAAGAAAGCCTTGGGAGCTATCCAAAGGGGGAAGGCAGCTGGGGAGGATCAGCTAACAGCAGATTTGCTGAAGAATGGTGGGTAGATTGTTCTAGAAAAACTGGCCACCCTGTATATGCAATGCCTCATGACTTCGAGCGTACCGGAATCTTGGAAGATTGAGGACGATGCAAATTGAGGACGATGCAACGAGCTATGGAAAGAAGAATGATAGGTGTAACGTTAAGGGATAAGAAAAGAGCAGATTGGGTGAGGGAACAAACGCGAGTTAATGACATCTTAGTTGAAATCAAGAAAAAGAAATGGGCATGGGCATAGGCATGTAATGAGGAGGGAAGATAACCGATGGTCATTAAGGGTTACGGACTGGATTCCAAGGGAAGGGAAGTGTAGCAGAGGGAGGCAGAAAGTTATGAGATTAAGAAGTTTGCAGGGACAACATGGCCACAATTAGTACATGACCGGGGTAGTTGGAGAAGTATGGGAGAGGCCTTTGCCCTGCAGTTGCCGTAACCAGGCTGATGATGATGATGAAACGCACAACAGACGCACACTAGGTGTAGGTGTAGTTATGCAAATCAACCGCCGAAAGCCCCGGCACCCTTCCAACACGTTTCCATCGGCGTGCGTCAGAGGGCAGCACAGGAACACGAAAAAGGTGGACGTATAACGCCTTCCCTCCTCCACTCCTCCCGGTGCATCTCAACGTTGGGTGCCTCGCGCCCCACGGAAGATGGCACGCTTCCTCGCTCCGCTTCCGTGCCTTTCGCGCGGGCATGGTTGAGCTGCGATCGTCGTCTCCCCTCGCACGCTCTCACTCGCACATACAGCGTAGGGTGCGCGGCGACTGTGTTGCCACCTTTGGACAGGGTCGCCAGATCTCTCCGTGCGCAGGTAGCCAAATTGGCCTCCGCAGTAGCCCAAGTGTAGCCAAAAGCGAAACTTTAGGGTAGCCCAAAAGTAGCCAAATGCTTTGTCTTTTTGTGAAGTTATTTCTTGAGCATATCGAATTCATTTTCGGCAAGAATACCTACATATTAGTTTTTTCCACGCATGACCACGAATGACTTCCGCGCGCATCGTCACAGAGGCCATGCGGCACGGAAACCAAATGCTGCACAACCGCAAGAAGTGCAGAAACGCAGGCATGCAGAGAAATTCATAAGGCAAATGCGGCCTTCATTGCAAATGCACCGTTTTATTGTTCACAGAGCCCCAAAAATCGCGAAAAGAACAACAGACAAACATCAACGCGCAATAAACATGCTAAGCAATGGCATGCATTCAGGCGTTCAGTATTATTACTTACAACTTACGATAATTTCGCTTAACACCACACAATGCACTAAACAAAAAACTGCAAAAGATTGCAAGACAAAGTCTAACACAATAAATGGTGGTTAGTACAAAACCTAGTACAATATATGGACATAAATAAGTATGCTATGATTGAACATCACGAGCTTATTGCAAAGTTGAACTGCTTGGTCCATGCAAAATGTCAGAGCTGAAACGGCACGAAAATTCCTGGCCTGGTTTAAAATTCTTGCAGCAGCCTCCGTTCCTGGCCCATCCAAACTTCACGTGGAGGAGCGCTACCAATGTCTCGTCCGACATTCTATTTCGAAGGTCGGTTTTAATGAGCGAGACCTGGCTGAACACTCGTTCGACGGCGGCATTTGATACGGGTAGTGATAGCAAATACAGGAGGAGGGTTTGGAGTTGTGTAGGGAACGTATGGCTGTGGTGGCTGTGGGGCAACGGAAGAAGATATGTTCTACGTTGGCGTTGGAGCAGGGGCAATCAGGGCAGGAAGAGTCTGAGCGAATTGTCCCGTATGCACCATGCGGCAGGCAGGAAATTCGGCAAATTTTAGTTAGGTTCAACTGTGTGTTCTCCTTCCGTTATGGCACCGTGGTCATCCGCGGCGAACAGTCAACGGGAGATAAAAGCATCTCATGATTCAAACGTAGGATGCCGAAAGCTCACATGTGGAGACACCAACAGTCTCTGTTCGTTGGCGCGCGCGCGCGGGTGGCGTTAGTTCGCGGATGGAGACGTGTTCGCTGAAGCCAGCTTTCTTAATTAAAATCATCAAAGGCCGCAATCCTTGTCCTTTTGACATGAATATATGTTCTCTAACATAGAACTCGCAAATTTTAATCTTGTAGCAGAGGCGCTCAATTTCTTTGACCTGCTGTCGTCTGCATTTTGATTCCAGCGTTCTTCATTTGTGCTTAAGTATTTCAACTTTCTTTTTAGACAAGAAAAAATGTAGCCCGAAAATAGCCACAGCCAAAAAGAAAATTCTGACGCCAACTCGGACAAAAAGTAGCCCAATTTGGCTAATAATAGCCCAGTCTGGCAACCCTGCCTCGGGACTTTGTACTGAACTTTACGGCGACAGCAACGCCGGCGCAGATGTTAGAGATGCGCTTGGAGTGTCCCTATAATTGCTGTCGCAATAAATGTGGAAGCACTCGCTGCTGTGCCTTTAGATTTTTAGAACCATGTGCTGCCATAATTTCCCATTATTACCGCTCCTCTTAATGACATGGATGATAAGCATAAAAAGTTGACTAGAGGTGTGTAAACTGGTTTACAATCTTTTACGGAAATGTGATGGTGTAGTGACAGAACATAATCTTTCGAATTGACTGTACGCGGAGGCCATTTGTTTACAGAAAGTCGGAGTCATGTTGAGCTGCTTATAGATTTGTGTGGGGAGATCAATGGGTGTTCATTGATGAGCCAATGATGTGGCAATATATGGAAGCTATATGTCGGAGGCAATCGGATACACATTCCTAGGTGGCTAGATCAAACAGCGAAACAAACAGATAAGCCAAGCACAGAGCAATAGAAGCGCAGCAATATTAAAACATCAAATAAGAAGATTTGCAATAAATTCGCACAGTAGTAAGAACTGTGAAAATGAGTCGGCTCCTGCACTTACACTTGATAGCTGGAGCAGCTGCTTAAATCTGAAGTGCATCCGAGACACGAATGAAACCGCTCAGTGGGTAGGACGCCTGGCTTGGCTTCAGGAGATGTGTGATTCTAAACTGACCACCTTACGCCCACCGGTGTATAAGACGGGTACAAGCGACTCCTCCGCGAGGGATCTGGCTCCAGGGCCAAGTTTCTTGGGAGAGGTTCGCGCAGACCCCTGTGGCTCCTGTGGAAGAAAGAAGACGCACGAAGCATCATACAAATCTCAAAAGGGGATCTGGGCAGCTCGCAGAAATTATAGCGCTATGGTAGTAGACAACAGCAAAGAAAATGGGGTTCAGCCTGAATCTAGGGACGCAGAAACAGTATTTGGGCTACGCGAAATGCAGTAGAAAATGGAGTATTAGATAAGGGAAAAAATAAACACAAACAAGCGAGCAATTAAGTTACTCAAAGTGTGATTGTTTTAGAAGGAAGAAATGTAACGCTGTTTGAAGTAATAGTTCTGCGGAAACCCACAAGGTGGAGAGAAGTAATTAAAGGTAAAATGAGACATCCACCCAAACGTAGCAAATTACTACATCGTTTTCCCTTTATTAATTACCTCTCCCAACCTTGTGGGTTGGGAGAGGTAATTGCCTTTCAACAACTGCCGTCAACAACTCTTGCCTTTTCTTCGAGTTGTTGATGAATTCCACTTCGCCCTGCCATCTGCTAGACGCCTGGTTAGCTGATGGTAGAGCGGCTGCCGCGGAAAGGCGGTGGTCCCGGGTTCGAGTCCCGGAACAGGACGAATTTTTCTTCAACTTCGAGGCTTTTTCTTTCGAGGAACCCGTATGAGTTTCCTTTGTAGCAATTTGCTACGTCTGGATGGATGTCTCATTTTCCCTTTATTAATGACGCTGTTTCTTGAACTTTTAGCAAGGAGGACGAATTATTGTAGCAAAATTGCGTCAATGGTTGCAATGGATGCATAAACGATTGGGCACGCTCCAACTTCCTCGTGTCTAATTTGCAATCCCGCGAGTTCCTCAACAAGAAGTTGTAAGATATTAGCATCTCAGCCAATTAAGCAATTAGATTGTGCTTGGGGCCTTCACCTGCTGTCCTGGAAACCTTGCAATCGGCATTTGATACTTGGAAATTCGTCCTTGAATGCGTATGATGATTTTTGGCTGCAGAGTGTATATTGAGGAAGAAATAGTGGGGATTGCTGCAATACGTAGAATGACACAGGCAGAAGGTAAGCAATACTGGAGCCTTCAAAGCTTTCGAATTTGAATGCTACTCGCCTTCGTGTAATACACATTTCTCTGATTTAAGGCAGTGACTGTCTCTGGTATTATTGCATGTCATCAAAAAGAAGAGCTGTCAAGGAAGCGCTCATATAAACGATCACAAAGAAAATTTTTACGATCTGGACTCCATCATCAACATCCTCATCGTCATCCTGTTTTCTGTACACTACAGGAAGAAGGCCACTCCCTGCGTTCTCCAATTAACTCGGTCCTGCGCCATCTGATTCCAACTTGCACCTGAGGATTTCCTATTTTCATCACTCCTTCTTTTGTCATCCTCGACTGCGCTTTCCTTGTCTTGGCACTCATTCTGTAACCCTAATGGTTCACTGGTAACCCTAATGGTTCTCATGTCAATTAGAATATCGGTCCGCACCGTCCTCTCTGATCCACACCACTATTTTCCTGTCTCTTAACGTGACGCCTAAGATTCCTCGTTCTATTGCTCTTTGTGCGGTCCTTAACTTGTTCTCGAGCTTCTTTATCATAATCTCCAAGTGTCTGCCCCATATGTTAGAACCGGTAGAATGCATTTATTGTACACCTCTCTTTTCAATGATAGTGGTAAGCTTCCATTCAGGATCTGGCAATGTTTGCCTCATGCACTCCAACCCATTTTTATTGTTCTGTGAATTTACTTCTCATGATTAGCGTCCCCTCTGAATAATCGACCTAGGTAACTGTACTCCTTTGCCGACAGGCTGAATGGCCATCCTGAACTCTTGTTCCCTTGCCGACCAATGGATCATTATTTTTGTCTTCTGCATATTGATCGCCAACCCCACTTTTACACTTTCTCTGTTAAGGTCCTGAATTATTTCCCAGTGTTGCTGAACAGGACAAGGTCATCTGCATACGGAAGGTTGACGAGATATTCGCCGTTGGTCCTCACTCCTCAGCGTTCCCAGTTTAATAGCTTGAATACTTCTTTCAAGCATTCAGTGAATAGAACTGGATGAATTGTGTCTCCGTGCCTCACCGTTTTCTTTGTAGTCCCCTTTCTTTATAGACCCCTTCGAAGCTCTACTTTTCTTGTAGAGAATTTGGGTAGCTGTATAATCTTTGCAGATATCTTCCAGGATATTTACGTAAGCCTCATGCACTCCTTGATTACGAAATGCCTCTAATGCTGGTATCTCTACTGAATCAAATCCCTTTTCGTAATCTATGAACTCCATATATAGAGGCTGATTGTACTCTGCAGATTTCTCGATTGCCTGATTAATGACACGGATGTGATATTGTAGAGTAGTCTTTCCTGAAGCCAGCCTGTTTTCTTGGCTGACTGAAGTGTTGCCCTTATTCTACGAGAAATTATCATGGTGAGCACATTATACAATACTGTAAGTAAGCTAAAGGACCTATAATTTTTCAATTCTTTAACGTCTCCTTCTTTGTGGACTAGTATAATGTTGGCATTTTATCAATTCTGTGGGACCGCTGAAGTCGTGAGATATTTCGTATAACGGGCCACCAGCTTTCCAACCACGATGTCTCCTCCATCTTTGATTATATCGACCGTTATTCCATCTTCTGCCGCTTTTCGCCGTTTAATGTCTTGCAAGGCCCTTCTAACTTCACCGCTAGTTATAGATGTAGCCTCTGTATGTATTCACTACTACTTGGAATAGATATTGTGGCGGCTCTGGGTACTATACAGGTAAGTATAGAATTCTTCCGCTGCATTTACTATATCTTCGAAATTGCTGATGATATTACGTTGCTTATCTTTCAGTGCATACAGCTTGGCTTGTCCCATTCCAAGTTTTCTTCTCACTGATTTCATGCCACATTCATTTTTACTGCTTCCTCAGTCTTTCTGATATTATAAGTTCAAATGTTCCTTATTTTCTTCTTGTTGGTGCGTTTTGACAGTTCGGCGAATTCTACCTGACCTCCAGAATAGGGCACTTTCATTTTTTGTCGTTTCTTTAGGAGGCATTTCGTTGCTTCGGAAAGCCTACCTACTGATTGCCTTGATGCCTTACCTCCTACTTCAGCTGCTGCGTCTGAAGCCAATTTAGTTACAGTTTCGTTCATTATCTCTATGCCATCTTCATCCTCCGATTCTAAGGCTGAACATTTGTTTGCAAGCACCAGTTTAAATTCGTGAGCTTTTACCCTCACTGTGTCTAGGTTGGCCTGTTCCTTCTTGACCAATTTTACTCTTTCTCTCTTCACATTGAGCTCAACTTCACAAACCTATCATCACCATCATCATCATCAGCAGCAGCAGCAGCAGCCTATTTTACGTCTACTGCAGGACGAAGGCCTCTCCCTGCGATCTCATATTGCCCCTGTCCTGCGCCAACCAATTCCATCTAGCGCCCGCGAATTTCTTAATTTCATCACACCACCTAGTCTTCTGCAGTCCTCGACTGCGCTTCCCTTCTCTTAGCACCGATTCTGCAACCCGAATGGGCCACCGGTTACCTAACCTATGCATTACATGACCTGCCCAGCTCCATTGCTTTCTCTTAATGTCAATTACAATATCTACTATCCCTGTTTGCGTTCTGATCTGCACCGCTCTCTTCCTGTCTCTTAACGTTATGCCTAACACTCTTCGTTCCATGGCTCTTTGCGTGTTCCTTAATTGTTTTCTAACTTCTTTGTCGGTCTCCAAGTTTCCCCCCATATATCAGCACCGGTAGAATACATTGATTGTACACCTTTCTTTTTAATGATAATGGTAAGCTTCCAGACAGGTTCTGACAATGTCTGCCAAGTGCGCTCCGAACCATTTTTATTCTTCTGTAAATTTCCTTCGCATGACCAGGGATCCCTGTGAATAATTCACCTAGGTAAATTTACTCCTCCACAGACTCTACAGGTTGACTTTCGATCCTGAACTCTTGTTCCCTTGCCCGGCTATTGATCATTATATTTGTCTTCTGCATATTAATCTTCAGCCCCACTCTTATATTCTCTTTGTTAAGGTCTCTACTCATTTGTTGTAAGTCGTCCCCAGTGTTGCTGAACAGGACACTGTCATCTGCAGATCTGAGGTTGGAGATATTCGCTGTTTATCCTTACTCCTAAGCCTTCCCAGTTTTATTTCTTGAATACTTCCAAGCACCCAGTGAATAGCATCAAAGAGATTGTGTCTCCTTGTACGACACCTTTGTTCATAGGTATCCTCCTACTTGTGGAGAATTAAGGTAGCTGTGGAATCTTTGTAGGTACTTTCCAAGATATTTACGTAAGCATCCTGTACTTCTTGCTTACGCAACGCCTGTATGACTGCTTGTGTCTCGACTTAATCAAATGCCTTTTCGTAATCTATGAAAACCATATAAAGAGGCTGAATGTGCTCTGCGGATTTTTTAATTACCTGATTGATGACATGGATGTGATTCATTGTAGACTATCCCTTCCTGAAACCTACCTGTTCCCTTGGTTGACTAAGGTCCAGTGTTGCCCTTATTGTATTATAAATTGTCTTGGTGAATATTTTTTATAATACTGGTAGTAAGCTAATGGACCTACACTTTTTCAATTCTTTAACGTATCCCTTTTTGTGGATTAGTGTATTATTGGCGTTCTTGAGTTCTCTGGGACCCTTGAAGTCGATAGGCATTTCGCATAAAGGGCTGCCAGTTTTTCAAGCATTATGTCTCCAACATCATTGATTAAATCGACTGGTAGTTGATCTCCTACTGCCGCTTTTCCCCGTTTCATGTCTTTAGAGGCCCTTCTAACTTCATCGCTAGTTCCAGAAGGAGCCTCTGTGACCTTTTCATTATTACTTTGAATGGAGGTGTCGTGGCTGCTTTGGGTACTGTGCAGGTCAACATAAAATTTTTCCCCTGCTCTTACTATATATTCGAGATAGCTGATGACATTACTTTGTCTCTCTTTCAGTGCATACATCTTGGTTTGTCTGATGCCTAGTTTCCTTCTCGTACTTTTCAGGCTGTGTCCATTTTTATTGCTTCCTGAGTCTTTGTTACGTTATAATTTCGAATATCCCTTATTTTGTCCTTGCTGATTAGTTTTGATATATCCGCGAATTCAATGTGATCTCTTGAGTTGGACTGTTTTATTCTTTGTCGTTCTTTTATTACGTCCTTCGTTGCTTGGGAGAGCTTACCTACTTGTTGCCTCCGTGAGTTGCCTCCTACTTCAGTTGCTGCTTCTGAAACGAGCCTAGTTACGGTCTCATTGATTACCTCTATGTCATCTACATCTCACTGTTCTAAGGAAAATGTCTCGGAAAATTCTACGGGCGCCGTTGTTCTACCATCTCAATCGGTCGTCATCAAGTTCAAGACTTCACACGTAAGGACATCTACAGGTTCTGAACTGGCCGCCCTTCGCGCTGCTGTCGAATATATCGAAAAAGAACCGCCCAACAAATGGGCAATATTTTGTGACTCGAAAGCAGCCCTCCAGAGCTTGCGAAGTTTACGACGTGGCAATTATGAACAGCTGGTGTCACAAATCAACGAAACCTGCCATTGCGCATCTGAAAGAGGACATGATATCATATTTCAGTGGCTGCCGGGACACTGTGGCATCGTTGGTAATCACTTCGCCGATGACGCTGCCCGACGTGCCCAGGCTGGCTCACCGACTCTCCTTATACCTTTATCCAGAGTCGACGATGCAAGAGAGCTTCGCAGTCTCGCTCGTGCAATCACGTTAGGTTGCTGGCATACACCACAGAACTCTAAGTGTCGTTTACACAGCCTCGACCCATCACTGAAACTTACATTACCAGCGAACCTTCCACGACGTGACGCAACACTGCTGTGTCGGCTGTGGGTAGGAGTAGCATTCACCAACTCCTACAGCTACCGTATTGGAATGGCGGATTCACCAATGTGCGCTAAGTGCAAGTGTGAAGAGACCATCAGTCACCTTCTGTGCCACTGTTCTCGCTTCGATAATCAACGTGAGACTCTCCAGTGTGCCTTAAATAGACTGGATGACAGGCCATTTACGGAAGCGAAGATCTTGGGAGCCTGGCCTCACAGTTCATTGGCTCAGAAAGCCGTTCGAGCGCTTTTTCGCTACCTGAGGGCAACAGACTTGAGTGCTCGGCTATAGACATCCCACACTTAAGTTCTCTCTCTTCCTCTTTCACTCCCCATTCCCCTCCCCACGTGTAGGGTAGCAAACTGGACTCAGTCTGGTTAACCTCCCCGCCTTTCCGTCTTCCCCTCTCTCTCTCCATCTCTCTGTTCTAAGGCGGCATATTTGTTTGCTATTAGCAGCTTGAATTGGTCCAATTTTATCCTTGCTGCATCTTGGTTGGCCTAGACGCAGTAACGTTAAAACCTAGACGCACCTAGACGCAGTAAGGTGAAATTCAGGTGAATCCTAGCCCTCAATAGCCTATGGTCACTGCACTTAACACTACGTAACGCTTCTACATCCCGTCCTATGCTGGGATCGGCAGAAAGTATTAAATCGATTTCATTTCTTGTTTCACCATTAGGGCTTTTTCAGGTCCACTTTTCGCTGCTACACTTTCCGAAGAAGGTGTTCATTATTCGTAGCTTATTCCTTTCCGCTAATTATACCGCCATCACTTCTCTAGTATTTCTAGACCCGACGCCATAGTTGCCAATTGCTTGCTGAGTTTGACCTTTTCTAATCGCTACTTCCACATCTTCATAAAACCGATCTACTTCATCACCATCGGGACTGCAGGTGGGAGCGTTGGCTTGTACCACCTTTAATCTATACCTCTTAATAAGCTTTATTGCAACTACTGCTATCCTCTCATTAATGCAGAAAAATTCATTAATGTTACCCCTATTTCTTTATGTATTAGGAAGTCTACCTCGTATAACTTCCTGTCTGGGAGTCCTCTATAGGAGAGGAAGTGGCCCTTAGTCAGCACTCTGTAAGCCTCAACAGTTCTAACCTCACTAAGGCTAATGATATCCCAAACAGTGCCTGATAGTTCCTCAAAGAATCCTGCTAAGTTAGCCTCACTCGAAAAAGTTCGGGTATTAAAGGTTGCAAGGGTAAGTTTTCATTGGCGGCCTGTCCAGATCCAGAGGTTCTCAGCACCCTCTACTGCGTTACAGGTCTGGCCACTACCTTGGTCAGGTGCTCCGCAGCTGCTGGGGACTGATGGCCATGGGTTAACTGTAGGAATGATGAGGGAGGTAGTGGCCGATTACTACACGAGGGACGCCAAATCCTGTTCTGGGTAGGGAGCGTCATAGGGGAAGCTTAGTGGGCATTCTTAAATGGCTTAGTATAGCCGCACTGGTTGTCGGCGTTTTAGCTGGTGTCAGGCGCCACTCTAAGCCTGAAGATGTTTGAGTACTGGCGGAGGTGAATTCAAGATTAGTACCTTCAGATTTAAAAAAAAGCCCACCCTGTGAGGATTCGAACTTCTGACTTACACAACCGAGCATACCAGTTAGCTGAGTCAGTTAACCGTGCAGGTTGTGACGCCGTCTTGTGGTGGAGAATTTCAGCCCAGGTTATCTTACATGCCTAAAAACTTCTTTGATTTATCCGCGATAGATGGGTAATACAATATAGAATAATTTCTAAACAATTCTGACCTCGTAGTTCCGGAATCTCACGTACGGAGGCGGCCGCGAACTCGGGAAGGAAGAAAGGCGTTTTGACGGCCTCTGACAGCATTTAAAACGAGAAGGGGGGCAAAATAATGGTGGAACTGGTCGCGTCTCTCACCCGAAACGCAACAAAGCACGGGGTACTTCCATCTTCTTGCGCTGCTTCGAAGGCCGAGCCTACGAAAGCGGATAAGCCGCACTACGTATATGTATATGTATATGTACGTGGAAACTTTCACTCAGGAACGAGTTGGAAGACTTCGACCCCGGATTTTATGCTACGCGGAGTCCATAACGCTACTCCCGTTTTACGGTATATGTCGACAACTAAACTGGACATGGTAAGAATTTGTATTTAGCAAACGTTCCCGTTGAAAAATTATGCAGGCAACCACTGCATAAACCTAAACTTCTAGAATATCACTTAAGGAGCTTAGCAGCTTTAGTATCATGTGAGAGGTGACGCAGACTCACAGAAAATTGCTCCTTACGAGGCTGCGAAATCCTTGTAATGCGAGCGTACTGTAGCTCCGCTGCCGACTGCGAGCGCTGCTGCCTGCTTTTGCTCCACACAGCGCAACACACGAAGTGGAAAGCTCCGCAAGAACCCGAAAAGCTAGAGGTCACAGTCGCTTTTTCAAGTCAGTTATGATTATCTAATCGTATGTTGCGAAAGTTAAAACGGCTGTTCTTTTAAAGAACGGATAGGTGCTGACGACAGCTTGCAACCGTCACCTCATGTTTGTTGCCGTAAACACAGTTTTTCAAGGCGCGACGTCCTGTGGTAGGGTGACATGCTGACGCTATGCATTCGGTATTTTCATGTCAATTCGTCCGCCTTGCAACCCGTGCTTCACGTGTGCTTTTCATCTCATGCGAGTACTACGGTCTGAATGATGATGTTTATTTTAATGAGAGCTGATGGCATGGCTGTATATACACCACTCCTACATAGTTCCATATGTATTTACAGTTGAAAGTTCAAAAGGTTGAAGTCATTCACGCCATAATGTACAAAGAGCCTCACAGGAAAATACCCCTGAGGGCATTGCAGCGACAGTGACTTTTCTCTAAGAAAATTCACTGTCGCTACATTTATTACAAATTTACTACATTGCTTGGATATTTGTGCAGTTAACGGCAAAGTTTCGTTAGCTGTTGCGTTGAGTTACTTGTTGGCTGCAATATTTACTTACAGAGAAGTAAACGTCAGTGACTTTCTTTTTCTTAGCCTGTAGGGCTGTAGTTACCATGACAAACCTTTGAGCGAATGCCTCCTTGGCGCAGGAACGTTGTGCTGAGCCATATACGTATAACGCAGGAGTACCGCTCTGTAATTGTATGAACTAAGGGAAAGGACGAGTAGGGTTTAATAATGGTGGCGCCGGATTCCAACTGAAGAATCGAATTTACTCCAGGTCTCTCTCTCTCTCTCTCTCTCTCTTTCTTTTTTGCTTTTTGTTCCGAGCCGTAGCTATCACGCGGAATATATCCGGAAAGCTCAATCAGAATTTAGTTTCCCACAATTCTATTCGTCGTGCGCGGTTCGCGTTTCCACGAGAGTGCCTCACCACGTGTTATGCCTCGCGCAGCGCCCGTGACCACGCTACTGTTTGCCCTCTCGGCGCACTACACGTCGTCACTCCGGATGTCTCGCATGTTATGCGTGCTTGTGTCTCCACCGTTCGCTCTCGGTCAGGCCGCCACGAAGGCCATCACACGGGGAAAGATTGCGCACATTTGCGCCCAGGCGAGGGCGCTCGACGTGCACCGTGCAGTGGGCACCCACGGCTTCGAGGCTCATTACTGGCGTGAGTATGAATATGCCCGATTGTTCTGAATGTCCCCGGGCCTGCCGTTTCAATTTTGTGGCTCAACTCAGCACATGCACAGGGGCGCAGCCAGGAGCAAAAAAAAAGGGGGGGGGGGAGGCACCGGGCATCCCTCTCCCCCCATTTCGTCCCCTCCCCACACTGGTGCGCGCCCCCATCCGCGAAATAAAAAATACTTTCTGGCTGCGCCACTGCACGAGGGCCGGAATTTTCGCCTTACTTCTATATATAAAAAAAAAAGCTTTTGCACCTAACACTACTCCATGTTTTCCTCAAATATGGAAATAAAACAGCATTTTATGGTCGTTTTTGTTCAGTGTAACGCTTGTTCACTATTACATTTGCCTGGCTTGTCAAGATCAAAAGCAATTCTGAAGCAGGCGTTAAAAACTCCCCATACTCCCCATACGTGGGCCGGTCCCAAAGATAGCGCAATGCTGGGCCGACCCGCGGCGCAGGTGAAGTAGGCGTTAAAAACTCCCCATACGTGGATTGTTCCTGAAGATAGTGAAATGCCTGGCCGACCAGTGGCGGAGGTGCAGCTCGCCATTAAGGGACCCACATACACAGCTTCGCTGGTCATCCTTCTTCAGAGTGAAAAGGCACTGAGGCTTTTTATTACAATTGGCTGTCTAATTTTCTAAAACTACTGCGTTTCTCTGCATGCAATTGATTTGCATGGTCTCCGATATAGCGACGTCCCACCGTCGTCACACTGTGTTGCGAGCGCCAAAATCCCTGAGGCCATGCTTCCAGCGTGCTCTGGCCTTCTCAGAGCTAGAATACATGCAATCATCAGAATTTGTATTACTGCGTAAAATATAGAGCCACAGCTTGTGGCATCAACTTAACGGTCCAAAGACGTTTGGCAGAGGTAACACGGCCAAGTAATTGGCTCACGTAAGCAAAGTGTGGGTCAAAATATGTTATCGCTCCGGTCATTGTGCTCTATTGTACGATAATACATTTTGTGGAATGAGTAAGCGAAACAACAGTGGGTTTTACCGCCAGTGTGAAGCAGCTGTTATCTCAAAGCTGGTGCTTGCTTCAAAATTTATTCCATGAACATGTGCACGCGTTCATAGCCCACTGGCTTCCATTCCTAAATTCCAATGTGCGCCCTGGTGTAATTGTTAAAAAGCTAAATAGCGAAGTTTCGTTACTAGTTAAATTGCGCGTTGTTACGTTTAGAATTTTGTGAGCGCTACAACAATAGAATCTATAAAATGACAGCCGGTCAAGTAAAGGATGTCACCACTTGCACATTATCGCACGTTTCCCAGCGGAAGCGGGAAACGGCATGTGTGATACTAAATGAGGGGGGGGGGGGTGTGTTAGGAGGTGAATTTCAATAAGAAAATATTCATTGGCACGTAGGCCAGCATATTGATTCTACAGGTAATCCTTCAATTTCTGGAGTTCATAATCCGACACAATAATATGTTACGTTGGTTGTTGTCTCAGTGGAACCAGAATGTTACGTACGATAAAAAAAAACAAGAAAAGAATGCAGAAACGATTCCGAGACAGCATTTGTAAGCAGGAGAGAAGGTAAAGAGATACGGGAACTTGACATTTTTCCCGTCTATTTCAGCATTCGTCGAGGCTGTGACCGCGGAAAAAACGCATCCATGCGGCGTAAGCTTTTTCTCGCTATCCGGGAACAGCCCGTTGGTGGAGATCCTGATCATGGCGTGCGAGGGCCTGCTGATCTTCGTCCTCCTAAGCTTTCTGCACTCTGG
Source organism: Dermacentor albipictus (assembly GCF_038994185.2). Taxonomy (NCBI): domain Eukaryota; kingdom Metazoa; phylum Arthropoda; class Arachnida; order Ixodida; family Ixodidae; genus Dermacentor; species Dermacentor albipictus. The sequence continues at coordinate 463,065,167 of NC_091821.1, read as the reverse complement.
ACACTACGCGGATATGCGCTCCATCTTTTGCCCAGGTTCTCGCTTCCTCTCTAATTCAAGACGGGGTGTCAAGACCCGGTTTTGAACTTTCGCTAGAAACAGGGAATTATTGGCTATTTAATGGACCTAGTGGAAACTTAACATTCAAGTCGCGAGGTCTCAAGACGGATTTTATGCGTTTACGCGCGATGATGCACTTTGACATTCACCATTGGCATCGACTGTACGCTGGCTCGTGGATAATCTGTCGAGGGATTCAATGTTTGCCTCACGCGGAACTGACTACACAACCTGTTTCTAGCCCCAGGGATCACACGATTCTGCATCTCAATTCTTGCATGCGCTAGACAACTGCGTTCGCATACCGGAGTTTGTTGACCATTTATCGCCTCCTACAATATCACGTAGTGCGTTACGCCGGTCCATTAACGCAACCTTTCGCTCTTTGGCAGATTTAGCCTGCACATGTAGAAGGATGAGCTTCGGAAGAGAAATGGCCGGCATGTCTTCGCAAAAGATAACTCTGCCTGTAGGCAGCACCATCTCTCTCCTCTTTCCTTTACTGTTTTCTTCTATATTTTTATTATTTCGTATGTTCAATTACTGTCGTCTTGGCGTGAAGTAGTGCTTGTCCCGTAGTGAGGATATAAACATATGCAGGAAATGCCCACTGAAATAGACAATAACTGTAACTCTGTGCAGTCATGGACGCGTGGTTTGCTCCAGTGACTTCTGTGCTGCAGTGTAGGGACGAAGTAAAAAAAAAGTGCGCGCGTTTCCGCGTTAGCAGTTTCGGGAAAGCGGAGTGTTCAAAAACCATCTTTGTAAATGAATGTTGCAGTGGCGTTAATTGGATAACTCGCACCATGACGACATTTGCATAACGTAGGCCGGGATGAAAAGCTCACGTATGACGTCTTCGACCAGTCGTTTGAATGTGCTCCAGTAAAGCTTCAGTTGTCGTCTAAATGTACAAATTAGAAACATTACGTGAAATAGCCGACTTCAGTTTTAATTACAATTATGCGCTGTTACTGAATTCATCCTCGAACTAGAGCATGTGCACTGCTTAGAGAACATTCTGGCGCTGTCTGAGCGCTGTAAAACTACCACTCGAAGGTGGCATTGCGAGTATGAGTTAATCAGCAGAGTGACAAAAATCTCTTGATTTTCTTAGTTTCGTCAGCGCCCAATCAGTAAGCCAGAAAAAAAAAAATGAATGCCAGCTTGTTTTGTCATGTTTTATGCCAGCAAGTGTGTAGCTCCTCGCTTCTCGTTCCCCATTCTGTGCGTGATTTCGTTTATTCCTTTAAAAATGTTTAATAAGTATGAATGAATTGCATAGCTCTATCATGCTTATCATATCACTTTATTTCTTTTAAAACCACGCAGTTGGAGCACTACGTAACAGCTGGGCACGTACCATATTGAAATAGGTTTTACCAAAACTACCAAAAACACCCACTCGATTCTCCCGTTATCAAAGGTAGTACCGGGTCGTAGAATGTTTCTGCAGAATCAACCAATTCAGAACAATGCATTATCGGTAGGAGCAAAAATTTCAGACTTTTATCTGTTCTGTATATTACACAGAGGTGCCACTCGGGAATTGTGCACAATACTCCATAACCCTAATCTTAAAGTTCGGACTGATAATTCTACTGACTCCGGAAGCCCATAGAGCTTTGGTCACCACCAAATTTGCGTAGACTGTGCGTTTTCTTTTTCTGATTGTACCAGCTTTGTCTATGCTGCCTGTTGCTGTATTGTATGTTCTGTAATATATAACGCTTCTTTTTTTAGGATCGTTCAATAACTTATGCAAATTTATGGTCTGTTGGCTCAATGTACGCTTTGCACGCAGTGATGATGATGGCGTCTATATGAACACAGGGCCTTCTGTTCCTGGCTGCTGAGTTTTATTTTGTGCAATAATATAAACACGTGGTCGCCACTCGGAAGACGCGCTCATGTCTTCGACACTCTTTATTAAAGTGCAGTGCTCTTTTTAAAGAAAACATATGAAATGAATCGATCGATGGGCGCAGTCATGAAGAATGCTTCACAATGGACCCACACAACAGTTATTATCACGAAAAATTGGGCTGTAAAACAACTGAGTTGTGAAAGAAATCACAGGGAGAAGTACGTGTGATAATTTCTATAAAAAGTGTTAGCACAAACAGGAACTCTATTGGCTCCCATAGCAGTTGCACAAATTTGAATATGTTGCCTGTTCTCGAACTTGAAGTGTTGGGTATTTGGACACCAACTTTATAATTCTCTAGAGCACCAAGTTCAAAATGAACAGACTAGTTGAATATTGACTAAGTGGAATCTTTGGCGAATATGCTCACGGTGCGGGGCAATTAATGCGGGTGTTCATTCAATGTTTCGCATAATGGCGCCACTATTAAAAAACGAAAACAGCGGATCAACCTCTCTGAGTGGTCACAGAAGAGGTGAAGGCATTCTCTCACCAGTAGTGCATATATGAGGTAGATTTTGAGAAATTGGACAGACGATCGAGGTGCACGAAGTTATCCAAGCTTCGGGGGCCTCTAGGATAGATTGTAACACTGAGAGGTTGGGTGCATTCTCGTTGATAACGTGTATATATATATATATATATATATATATATATATATATATATCCTTGTTTCGGTGCTCGGTCGGCTACACTACCTCTCGCTGCTCCAACGTTCTCGTCGCGAACGCTTATTGCTCAAAGTGCTTCGCGACAATATATATATATATATATATATATATATATATATATATATATATATATATATATATATATATATATATATATATATATATATATATATATACATACATATATATATATATATATATATATATATATATATATATATATATATATATATATATATATATTAACGTTGAATTTACACACAAATTGCAACTCAGGTTCGTCTCATTCTCTTAGTTTCGAGAGATATCCTCCCGTTATAATTACCATGATGTGTCAAGTGCAGGGCTGTATAGCATAATAATCCGCATCATAACATTGAGAGATGTTCTAGCAAGTTCGTTTCAGAATGAATGTTACATAGAATGATCTCTGGTTCGTGCAGCCTACTGCTGTTGTAGCGCATTCCACGATGCAGTGTGCGTCAGCTATAGAGGATACGGCATCCAATCACCATAGATATGAACGTTATCATTTTACCTGTTCTGGCCGCCTAATTTTATCTTTCCTAGCCCTTCTGTGAGCTATCCAGCGCACGTATTCTAGGGTATCAGCTTCTACTTTGACACAGGAAACGAGCTCGCACGCAGTCTTAGTCGCGCTAGACGCTGTCTATAGAAACTTGAAGATTGTCGCCTTCTTTAATGTCACGAATTCCTTTCTGTTTCGGACGAGACAATAGTTTTGCACTCATTACTTTCCGAAACAAAGATCAATAAGTGCTACCAGTGGTCGACACCCTTCAGGCGCTTGCGCGTTTCCAGCAGGTTGAGGCCCACACGAGTGGTAACCGTGAAAGGCCGCCATTGCCGAGCACACTAAAGTAGCAGCGCCAACAGCTGAGCTTTCTGTGCACGATATCATTACACGTGACCCAAAAGTAATGACTTCCTCGCTCCTGCAGGGCTTGCGTCACTCGAGGCACGGCTTGTTGAAAACATCTGCCACCGTGTCACCCACAACGTGGCGTTTCCACTTCCACACATATACCTACTACGCGGCTATGTAACGGCAGCGTCACTGAGAGAAAGGCTAATAAACGGCCGCACAATGCCAAAAAAACTCCCCAAGAGCTATTATTGCGGAATAAGTAGCCAATACGTACTGTATTATCCAAACATGATGCCGTTATAATAGTGAGAATTCAGTGACCCTTTGAAACTGAATATGTTTTTTTTTACCATAGCCTTAAAACACAAGGGAAAGGAGCAATGTAAGGAAATCTGCAATCAGTATTCAGGTTACTGCCTCAATTATTGTTGCTATTTCTTAAGTCGTCATTATCTGTTCCAATATGTCACGCACACCGTACGCATTACCCCAGCAGAGCCAAAATGAAGGCTACTGTGAATTGCTTACGTGATTTTCTCATTCTAACTGCAGGTAACACTAGTTGTTTTCATTGCCTATTAAACTTGAAGCGTTCTTTTGCCTGGCGGCCGACACTCTCGATCGTTTGTTATCCATTTATATGCTATAGTTTGGATCCGATCTGTGTTTCGTCTGCAGCACACAGAGCAAGGCAAAGCTTCGAGTAATGCTGGCGCTAGGCTTAGCTGCAATACTTGTGAAATATGTATTTAATTTACCGTATCTTCTTCTTACGTGGGGACACGTAACTTTCTCATCGGCTTTCTTGCAGCGTAACCTATACCGAAAAGACCATTTTTATACGAAGCGGATACATGCGAGCAAAAGATTTTGCGAGATTTATGCAAAAATCGAGTGATGTGCAGCCTTCCGGAGGCCTAGTGTTGTAGACTTTGCTTCTCGATGCATACTTTCAGAACGACGCTTCGCACAAGGCTCGTCGGAGGAGATCACGGACGAAGACGTGAAGGCGGAGAAGGAGCTCGCCGAGCGGCTGGCGGCGAACGGCGCGTCCGCCGAGTGGGAGCAGCAGGGCTGCATACTCGTGGCGCACGACCTGCGCAAGTCGTACGGTTCCTTCCAGGCCGTCAAGGGCATCAGTCTGGCTCTTCGACGTGGCGAGTGCTTCGGGCTCCTCGGCGTGAACGGCGCGGGAAAGAGCACGACTTTCCAGATGCTCGCGGGTCTCCTCGAGCTCAGCTCGGGCGAAGCCTACATGTCCGACGTCAAGCTCTCGGTTTCCCGCAGGCGGGTACGGATTTTGTGACCCATTATACCGGGACAGTGAGCGAACTTTGCGTTGTGAAAACTGTAGGCCGCCAAATAAGGATACCTTCAAAAAAGTATATGTTTGCCAGCCGGCAGCGGGAGGGGATCGAGGGGGCGCTTATGAGTTTTCATAAGCAGTCGGATCTTCGCAGCGCAAGCAGCGACGCTCACGGAAGGCTATAGGCGGCGGACGCATCCAATGAAGCTGCTCGAATTCCTAAGCTGCTAATGCATGCGCGGTTTTGTGTCAGTGATGTGTTAGTTGAAGAAGGGTACTACTATAATAATGATGCTCGTACCGTGTGACTACGACAGGAACGTATTCTTACTACTGTGATGGCGTCCAGAATGTTACGACAAGCAAGCTTATAGTTACGAGGGCCGTTTTTTTTTCAACCTCCGATCGGCTATAAATAAAAGACAAGTTCATCTAAAACAATAGTTTTATTACCAAAAGATTAGTGCAGTTACGCTTACTTTTCGACATAATCACCGAAGAGATTGAGGCATTTGTCGTATCTGTGGACAAGCTTTGCAATACCCTCTTCAAAGAAAGTTGCCGCCAATGAATTCAAGTAGCCCTTGACGTTGGTTTGAAGGTCACCATTGGTTTGAAAGCGCTTCCCACCAAGCCACGTCTTCAGTCCAGGAAAAAGATGAAAGTCACAGGGTGCTAAGTCTGGACTGTATGGCGGATGATCAAAAATGTCCCATCCAAAATGTTTGAGAAGCCGTTGAGTTACTCCAGCAGTGTGTGGACGGGCATTGTCATGGATCAGAACAACTCCAGCGGTCAGCTTTCCTCTTCGTTTGTTCTGAATGGCTCTACGCAAACGTCGTAATGTTTCACAATAAACAGCTGCAGTGATTGTGGTTCCGGGCTCCATAAACTCCACAAGCAACACACCTTGTTGATCCCAAAACACAGTAGCCATGGTCTTTCTGTCGTTGGTTTTTTTGAATTTCTTTGGTTTGTTTGGTGAATTTGAATGCATCCATTTTTGTGATTGTCGTTTTGCTTCCGGTGTGTCGTATTGAATCCAGGTCTCATCCCCAGTAACAATTGATTTCAAAAGGTTGTCTCCTTCATCCTGATAACACTCAAGGAACTCCAAAGCTGACGCCATTCGTCGAGTTTTGTGGCCGTCCGTCAACATTTTTGGGACCCAACGTGCACAAAGTTTTTTGTAGCGTAACCGTTCAGTAACAATAGAGTACAAAACAGACCTGGAAACTTCTGGAAATTCCGTAGATAAAGCAGTAATGGTGAATCTGCGGTTTTCTTTAACCATTCTGTCAACTCGTTGAACCAGGTCATCTGAAACGACAGATTTGCGTCCTTGGCCCCCTTCATCATGCACATCATTACGTCCATCTTTAAAATTTCGACACCATTCACGCACAACACCATCACTCATGAAGTTTTCCCCATACACTCGACTCATTCTCCGATGGATTTCTGCAGCACCATGGCCTTCAGCCTGTAGAAAACGAATAACACTTCGCAATTCACACTTGGCGGGAGCAACAATAATGGCAGCCATGTTTACGTGGCTGTAGCACAATGCCGACTGACGCCTGAATGTCAACAATGGCGGAGTGTGTAGTGCGAGAGCTGCGCAGTCGCCTACAGCGCATGTCCGCCTTCTGCTGCCCGCGTATCGTCTGCACGGAGCGATCGGAGGTTGAAAAAAAAACAGCCCTCGTATAAAGTAAGCGCACCACTATACTAAGATAGATGCCTGTTCAAGATCTTTTGGAATGAATATCTCTAGTCAACCAGAGTCGGCCCTGACTCAAATTTGATATGGTCATCAAAGCATAGTGCACTTTGAGTACATATTATTATTTGATGCTGACATCAGATCATGGTGCCGGCTCACCCTTGTTCTACTTGTTGGGCAACTACCTTAGCTTTTGTCTATCCCTTAAGTAGGCTACCTCCTGTCCAAAGTATATTTGTAAATGGCATCGTGCAATGCTTAAAAGATCCCACGTCAGAAATATCGCGGTTCCTGTAGCGGAGCGAGTGCTGCCTAATAATTTCACTGCAAGGACATAACCATTGTTGGTTTTCACAAAATTATATTATGCGAATTCCCCGCACTGGAAAAATGCTGAACGTAAAGTTTCTCTTCCGTAGATGGTTCTGTTCAATGTCGTTTTCGCCATTTGATTACATTGGTATTGATGGTACGTTGCGCTATGTAGACATATGTAGATGCCACGTATAGATACCAAGCATGTGAAGGTATTGCCTGGGTTGAAGCAATGCACGAGAACAAGCTATGTTGATTCATTCATCTTCCTAGAAATAAGTGAAAACTTCCCACTACAAACTAAGAAAATACAGCCCTCGATGTTGGATAGAATGTCAAAAGACCGTTCTTGCACCCTTCATTTTCTGGAAATTCTGAAAATATATGTATTCGTTAGCAGTACACATTTACTGTGCCCTTTCTTGAATTTCAGGGTGTTGGAATGGCGATTTGTGCTAAACTTTCACCTTAGGAAACTTAGGGGTGCTCGGGCACTTGAACTTTTCAAGCAAGTAAAAATTTATACTGGTTTACTCCTTAGTAGTTTGCACCAAGCCATTGTTCTTGTCCGTAACATGGTCACAGTAGGCTTTGGATGTCATCCTTCTACTTCATGTATGCGGCGTCCCTGTTGGTGAAGGGGAGAGAGCGAGTTGTTTCTTTTATTTCATCACCTGCCTTTCGCTTTTTAGCGCTGGCTTCGTTGAAATTGTTGAAGCTGTGTGCTGTTCTATAGAATAGCTAGCAAGCGTCAGCGAATCCTGGAGCGACAGCCGATCGTAGTTCTTCAGGCCCGTGTCCTTTCTGGTGTGGCATCGGCGCAGGCGCAATATCATGCGCAGTAAGTCTTTCATTGTGTGATGCAGTATCAGTTGAAATAAACATTCGCAGGTATACAGCCTGCTACCGATAAGAAATAGCATTTACTGCGGAGACGGCGCGTACCATTCGTAAAATGGGGGGAGACATTTTGTCCTCCTGTTCTCTCTCTTTTATGTCTTGCAGATCTTCCTGCTAGTTTCGCCTAAATTATTTTACCATTACGCTGATTTGTAGATAAACTGAAGAGCGTCGTGTCAGCTTATTGTAGCACCTATAGTGCCAGCGCAGTTTTTAGGCGCTGTAATATGTCCCGTGGTGGTATTGGCGGAGTGTTCTATAGGTGCCACTTCCCATTGGCAATCTGTTAAAATCCCAGTGGAGTACTGTGGGGCTCTTTGTTTCTTCGCTCATTTTTTGATGAGCTGCTCGGAAGTGACTTCTCGATTACTTCAGCGGATATGCGAAAGAATATTGTAGTGATGGAAGAACGGGTATCGCTGTAAAAAGAAAACGTAGTGTGCATATCGGCCAAACAGTGATTGGGAAACTGCGTGTGATTCCAGCAAATCCCTCATTGATATGTGTGTATTAGTTTACTAAAACACCCTTCTCTATGTGTGTAGGTGGATGAGATATAGACACACAAAACACCCCTAAAGGTGCGATTGTCTTTAATTTTTGTTCCATATTCAATGATATCATTACCAGTGACGTCTCCCATCAGACTCCGAATGCCCAGGTGTTCATGGCCTTGTGCTGCTGATAGAATTGCGAGTAGGCGCGTATGCGTGCGAAGTGCGAAAGGCAATGGTTCGCGGCAAACGCGGCTACACTTATTATTCATGAAATGATCAATTACAACTATTTATTGAGACGTTGATAGGTGTCTTTTTGAAAACACCATCCGAGACGTATAATCCAGCCTCACTACGAATATGCTTTTTCGCCAAACTTTACCGCACTATCATGACAGTTCGTGAGTTCCCTCTCCACGCCTCAGCCTGCATGAGGAACCCCCTGCCACGTCAACTCCCGGATACACAACGGCGGCCCCACAGTGATGTGGCAATAAGCTCGGTTCACATGCTACATAAGTCACAGTAATGCCGGGAGCATCCTTCTTTAATTTTGTTTTTATAAACATATACTGCCCACCACTACAGCTACCCAAGCAAGGGAGGATTGAAGTGTTAGGAGACGATGTCCAAAAGCATCTGCATCAGTACATTTTACAGTAGCACTCGGTAAAAAGTTAGCACTCATTAACTTAACGAGAAAAAGAAAGAGAGTGCTTGAACAGCTTCGTTCATGCGAAGTATGGATGCATAACGTGAGAGTGATTAGTTCTCAAAGACCTGTTATCAGTATCGGTGCAACTGTGCTTTCGGCGGCGCTACCTGGAGAATCGGGCCATGTTGTGAATTGCATGGATCCTCTTGCGAGGAAATAGGGAGCGTACCCACGAGTGGTGTCAGGATGGGCCCGCCAACTCAGCACGACAGTCTCCGGAAGCTTGTCAGTTTTGTTTACATACCGGGTATAAGCCCAGTTTACTGGGACAGGTCATCACTATGACGAGCTAAATCTTTGGAGAGCTTAGAGAAAACTGGAAGCAGCATCTGGTAAATTTAAGGGGTATAAGGCGACAGTATTAGAAAAATGGTGTAGCTGATACTCTAGTTTGAGACTATAAGGAAGGAGTTCCGAGGTATGTCAGAATAACCATTACAATGCTTGCCAAGCGAAGTAAAACCACACGAGTTCGGCAGACGGTTAGGTTGTCTGATGACAAGACATTTACAGTTATGCAAAGCAGTCAGCATGCATTACGCGGGGATAATTGTATATCTTGAGAAGAGGTCGACGTCTAGCAGTAGACATGGAACATGTTGTGATGGTGATGGGAGCTTCAGTGACGCTGCGTGACAGCGTTCAGCACACCACTTTTCTTTGAAAGCGTTGTAAGGCTTCTGCCGCTACTTAGCGCACCGGTCTCTTCATGCGCGAACCGAAGAGCCGTGCTCATGCTCCTTCGGTCGAGATACAAAAATATTTCGATTATTGGTTCCTCTTTAGAACGAAACTTATATGGCTAGGGTTTTTGCATCGTTCGCGAACAACCTGCGCCACTGGCGCCACTCGACGCAACCACGCGAAGGTGCTCGTACGTACGTGGTCATGCGTTCCTCGACGTCGTGTCCTACACCAGATGGCTCCGTTGCCGCTAATTGCTTAAGGGGGTATGAGCCATTCATAGGCGGGGGGAAACAATCGTCATCATCATCATCACCACCACCACCACCACCACCATAATGAACAACTTTCATAAGTCATAGTAGTGCCGGGAGCACCTTTCTTTAATTTTGTCCGTCACAAAGTGCGAATCGTTTTTGACGTTTCCTCATTGGTCAATCCCGGCTTGTCCCAGCAAACTGGGCTTATGCCCGATATGTAAACAAAACTGACAATATTCATATTTCCTCATTAGGAATGGCTCGAGCATCGTCGTCGTTATCCGCAGCTGGCTCGTTTGCCGCTCATCATTCCAGCGTAAAATTTCATTTCTCTTCTGTGTTCATGATGGGGAGGCCGCCTTAATTTTTATTTATTTACCGTGCTATGAACGATTCCTTAAGGTATATGAGCTTTCGTTATCTTACGTGACGGGCGCATTTAATAACAGAGGTGATAGGAGAATGTCTGTGCATGTCTATCATTATGATGACCACCGATAAGGACAAGAAATATATTCGTACCTTTGTTAAAAATACAATATCACCTCTGTTTCGTGTGCTAAACAGCTCCGCTGGTCCTTCACAGAGTGGGATGGCTCATGATTGTTTTTCGTAGTCCTCTGGCGTTATTATAAACTAGACATATTCGTTTATTCTTTTATCAAAATGGAGTTATTTGTCACTATTTATTCAGCTCTGTGTGGGTTCGAATTTTATGTTCGCCGTCAGAAATGTATATTTTATACATCTGAAGAAGAAATGAAAGCATAAAAAAATGTCACAGATTTTAGTCATACATCAAAGCCTTCGATCGCGCGCCTTACATAATAATGGGAAGTAATGAAATGTCAAATGCCTAAATTTGCATTCCTAAATATGCGTGAAATTTGCTCTGAATCTGTATGAAACTTCTTTTCATGCATTGGTAGTTAAATCATGCAACGTACGTGGTAGAAGTTGGCGGTACAGCACAGAGGCCTAGCTAATCGCGCTGTGCAACAACTTGTGGGCACTTCTGAAATTCCAAGAACAGCCACTGTTCTACGACACCAAATCTAGATAGGCTTGGTGCCAGTAGTATGTGACTTGCAGATTTGCAAGTAACATATCACTTGCAAGTTCTACAAGCCGTTATGCATATCTGCAATGTACATGACAATTATGGGAGAAAGAATACAATCCTCTAGCTCTAGTGACAAGAAAAAAACGCGATACGGCATGCAATCCACACGCATGATTTCAACTGCGATGTAGCAACAATTGCGAGTTTCTACAGACAGCAGTCGCATGGATGGAAGGACCTCTTAAAGCAGAATACTGATGACTCCAGCTGGACAGCAGTAGCCAGCGAATTTATATTGTGACTGGACTTTCCCGAAGCCTTGGATGCGTTCATATAAGGAAAGAAAGAATGACCATAGGCGCATTTATTGGTACAGAGAACTAACAATGGCTGTACGTTATCGAGGTCAAAACAGCGGAAAGTCCAGAAGGCAATCTTTTGAAGACAGTCGAAGTAAATGTAATGTTGAGTCCGGACCTGCCTCGACCTGATGAAAAAGCAAGGTCGTACAGAAAAGGAATGGGATTAATATTAGCAGATGAGCAGTGCTAGGCGAAAACAAATATGAAACGAGGCTACTTATCGGAGCTGGCTTCTACTGGGAAATAGTGTTGGGAAAAACAGAAAGCATCAACGAGAAGACTATACTAGTGGAAATCATTCTGGGTTGGATGGCTCACGGATTGTGCACAATGAAATGCCAATTACTCACTGTAAGTGCTGTTGTTTTACTACACATTTTAGAAAGACGTGAACAACTCAGCAATGCAGTCAGAAACTCTTAAGGACTAGAAAACTTGGGCCTCACACCACGTGAAGACATCCTAAAGTACGAGAGATAATGACGTAATAGTAGCTAGTAGTATAGCAATGACATAATAGTAGTTCCAGGGACAGTTACGGAGGAAGGCGAGAGGTACCAAGAAAAACTTCCTTGGAGGAATTTGTAAGCTATCAAGGCTACAAATACATCAAAAGACCTATCGCTATCAAAAGACATATGCAAGTGTTTATAAAGCTCTAATGAGAAAAAAATATTGGAATATTGTGATAAGACAATGCAAGAGCATTTCACGTTTGGCAAGGCGGAACTGGGGCATCGCGATAAAAAGTACGGGCATGTAAGGGCATGCAATGTGTTACATGCCCGCATTGCTGTGGCATCTATTACATTCTACCCAAAGCAGTGATACGAGAGGACAGAACAACGATCAAAGTGCGAATCGTTTTTAACGTTTCCTCAATCGTGAATTCCGGCTTGTCGTTGAAAGACAACTTAAAAGAAGGAGCAAACTTGAACCCCCACATATTGACTTTATTATTAAACATGTGGAGCCAGGGCATCACAATCACTGCTGACGTTGAAACGGCATTCCCACAGATTGGCATCCATGAAGATGATAAAGACACCCTCCGATTCCTACGGTGGGAGAAAGCCAGACAGATGGAACTCGGACGAAAGGAAGATCGCAACGTAGCAAATGACGCGAGCGCCTTTTGGAAAGGATCCGAGCAGCTTTCTTGAAGCCGCAATGATTTGTCACCACCTTAATAAAAAACTAGGGAACTTTCCTGCCACAGCCAAGAAACTCGGAAATTCTATTTACGTTGATTACGTGATGCTATGTGCCAAAGACGATCAAGAAACGGAAGTTATACGCGTCGAAGCAAATAGCATTTTTCCAAAGTGCCAGAATGAACATCAGGAAATGCACCTCGAACGGTACAGAATTAACGCAGACATTTGAACAAGACTGCATACCTAAAAATTTGCATGAAGTTATGCTACTTGGTATAATGCGGGGCACATCAGATGACATATTAAGAAACATATTAAGAATATTATTTGAAAAAACGAATTATAAATGTCGGGGACAGTCCCACGAAACACTCGGTACTGGAAGCAAGCGTCAAAATATCCGACCTCATAGGATTTATAGCGCCAGTCGCGACCTTCATCGAAATCGTAATACAATGATTATGGAAAGCGGATATATCGTGAGACTATCCGATTGAAGAAACAGAAAACGCTAAATGAAATAAATAAATGCGAGTGACTACCAACAGGTGAAAAGCACAAAGTACCGAGACCCTATACGGAAAGTTTATTGTTGCGTACAAGCATGAGCATACACATATTTCATATGCTATTCCGGCAGCCCATGTAACCATGGCATACTTGGTAGTATCTCATGAGGATGGAAGGAAAGCAGTACAGTTGATATTGGCGCAGAGAAAAGTAGCTCCGATAAAGCACACTAGTCTGGCAAGGTTAGAACTTGAAGGAACAACGCTTTCATTGAGAATATAGAAATGCTTGCACCAAGAGTTGTATATGACAAAATCACTACATCAAGTGAAGTTTTCGACTCATTCAATCACAATACGTCATTCAACCATGAGACGGAACAAGCGAGAAACTTTTATTGGCAACAGAATCAGTGAAATAGGAAGTACGCAGCAAAAACTTAAATTTAACCACGTGAGGAGCAACGAAAAGCCAGCTAACTTTTTAACGAGATGTATTACTGCGCAGAGGCTACTGTCAGTTTAATTGGGGCAGAAATCTTTGTAGAAAGGTCCATAGGGGTTGTGCTCCCCCCCCCCCTCCAACCACCACACACACGCACACAACAATAAGCAAATCTCTTACAGAATTAGCGGTATAGAACAAGATCAGAAGAAGAACATCGTCAATGTTCAGAACACAACGCACGGTACCATGTGTAATGAAGAAGAGCACTAGAAGAAGGTCGGCCAGATCGTCTCTTCCATGCCTGCTGTGCAACCAGTGGGCCAGCCGGATCGCCAGTGCTTGGCACGAGTGTGAGCCGTTCGAGCAACCAGCTCTTCCTGCTCTGCGTCGCCTGCCTCCTGGGTTACGAAGAGACGTTACCCTCGGAACTGTTCAGTGCACCCATTACAATTGGTGGAAGGTGCGGGGTACTCAAGAACATCTACACCCTGGAACTCCGGTCTCGGACTCTGCCTCCCGTCATGCCTGACTCTCCCCAGCCGACGCCGCCGCCACCCCCCGTTGCCTGCTCTGGCGCTGTCCCGCAACGCCATCCAGTGGTTTTCAGCGGTACGGATGAACAGGACGTCAATGTCTGGTTGGCTACGTACGAACGGGTGAGCTTGCACAATCGATGGGATGATACCGGCAAGCTAAATGCCGTCATATTCTACCTTGCGGGAGTGGCTCACCTGTGCTTTAAAAATCACGAAGCCGACTTTCAGTCCTGGTCCGCGTTCAAGACCAGTTTCGCTGCAGTTTTCGGTCGCCCTGCCGTCCACAAGTTGCGCGCCGAGCAGCGGTTACGAGAGCGAGCGCAACAACCCGGTGAAACATTCACCTGCTATATTGAAGAGGTTCTCGACCTATGCAAACGTGTGGATGCGTCTATGCCGGAAAACGACAAATTGAAGCACATCTTGAAGGGCATCGCCGATGACATTTTCCAAATGTTGATCGCCAAGAGCCCGCGCACCGTAGCAGAGCTCATAAACTTGTGCCAAAGCTACGACGAGTTGAGGAGGCAGCGCGAGTTGACTAGGCGCCCCTCAGCGGCTGACGAGGCCCTCTCTTCCATGACAGCCTTCTCTGATCGTTCCTCCTTGCTCACACAAATCCAAGCTTTCGTGCGCGAGGAAGTTGCACGTCAGCTTTCTCTGCTACCCTTCGCTGAGCTACAGCAGCCGCTGCCGCAACAGCCTCCTACACAGCTCGCTCCTACGCTCCGGCGGGTTATTGAAGACCAAGTTGCTGAGGCTCTACCAATGCAGCATCAGCAGTACCCTGCCGCCGCGCCTCTTACTTACGCATCCGTCGCCGCGCAGCCCCCTCGCAAACCACCCGTTGTGCTACATCCTCGTCCGCCACCACCCGTTCACAATCCCGTTCATCGACCTGCTCCTGCCTTTACTAATCCTTGGCGCACGCACGACAACAGGCCCATATGTTATGCCTGCGGTATTCCCGACCACGTTGCACGACTCTGACGCCGCCGCCGCATGCTGCACTCTGATGCGTTTGTGCAGTCGCCTCCCTACGCCAGCGTGCAGCCTTTCCACGACACTTATTTTAGTCGGCAGTCGAACAGGCCACCAGCCGAGCGCCCGGTCCTTACACGTCGTTCACCTTCCCCGCGTCGCCGCTCGTTGTCCCCCATGCGTCGGCGCCCTTCACCCACGCAAGAGGAAAACTAAGCGCCGCAGTTCAGGAGGCAAGGACTGCGTCGCCATCAATCTGTACAAGTCCTCCATTGTCGCCTTCGAACGTTATCGATCTTACTGTTGATGGCGTCCCAACCGTTGCGCTATTTGATACTGGAGTAGCCATGTCTGTCCTAAACGAACGCCTCTCTCGCGCTTTCCGAAAAGTTGCGACACCACTTCCTGCATGGGTTTCCTCTTCGCACAGCAAGTGCCCAGCCATTTCAGCCTTCAGCAGCATTCACAGCTAGAGTTGTTATTCAGGGCGTTCTCTATATTGTGGAGTTTGTGGTTTTCCAGTCCTGTTCTCACGACGTGATACTTGGGTGGGACTTTCTTTCGTGAAATAACGCCGTCATCAATTGTGCACGTGCTGAAGTCGAATTATCGCCTCTGCGTAACGTGCCCCTCGTCGGTGCCAATTATCTTCCCGCTAAGCTAGTTCTTCGAGAAGACATCGCCATACCGCCGTACTCGTCTGCCGTTGTTCCCGTCTTCTGTGGCACTGTCTCTGAAGGCGCTGTGCTCTTCACTCCTTCAGAACTCTTCATGACCCGCAAAGACGTTCCCCTGCCTTTCGCCGCGCTTGACATTTCAGCCGGTTTCAGCGTCATCGTTGTCGGCAATCCGCTCCCTACATACCTGATGGCTCTTCGCGGCGAAGCACTTGGCCATGTTCAGCCTATTGATGATATGTTTATCAACGACGTGCCGGATGTTTCGTATGCAGAGCTCACCGACTTCTGTGCATTTTCCACTTCTGCTCCGCCATCACCTGACTTATTCACACCTTTCATTGCCGATGACCTTACTTCCGAGCAGCGCTCCCAGCTTCTTCACCTGCTTGCCCAGTTCCGCTCTTCTTTTGATGTCGCTCAGCCTATTCTGGGTCGCTCGTCAACCGTCAGCCACCACATGGACACTGGCTCCAACGCGCCATTGCGGCAGCGCACGTACCACGTATCTGCCAAGGAGCGTCAGGGGATCAGTGAGCACGTGGACGACATGCTTCAGCATGGCATCATTCGACCTTCCAGTAGCCCGTGGGCATCACCGGTGGTTCTCGTCACAAAAAAAAGATGGTTCCATTCGGTTCTGCGTCGATTATCGCCGTCTCAATAAGATAACGCGCAAAGACGTCCCTTTACGGCGCATTGACGACGCTCTGGACAGCTTGCAAGGCGCTAAATTCTTCTCTTCGTTGGATTTACGCTCGGGCTACTGGCAGGTCCCGTTGTCAGTAGTTCATCGTCATAAAACTGCATTCATTACGCCAGAGGGTTTATACGAATTTTATGTGATGCCATTTGGCCTATGCAATGCGCCTGCTACCTTTGAACGAATGATGGACAATATCTTGCGTGGCCTAAAATGGAGCACGTGTTTGGGCTTTCTCGACGACATCGTTGTGTTCGCCTCCGATTTCAGCACGCATCTTCTTCGCCTTAGGCAAGTGTTGACGTCCTCGACCAACGCAGGCCTGCAACTGAACCTGAAAAAGTGCCAGTTCGCCGCGCGCAAGCTCATGATTCTAGGTCACGTCGTATCCCAAGATGGCATTTACACCGACCCATCAAAACTTAGCGCCGTGGCAGAATTTCCGAAACCTAAGACACTCAAAGAACTCCGCGCCTTCATCGGCCTCTGTTCTTACTTCCGACGCTTTGTTCGCAATTTTGCCTCGATAATATCACCTCTGACACAACTCTTAAGTGGCGCCAACGACCTATCCTCCTGGTCTCCTGCATGCGACACCGCGTTCGTGACCTTACGCCGTCTCCTGACGTCTCCGCCTATACTGCGACACTACTACCCAACCGCCCCAACTGAAGTGCATACCGATGCCAGTGGTATTGGCCTTGGCGATGTCCTTGCGCAGCGCAAATCTGGCTACTCCGAGTACGTCGTTGCTTACGCCAGTCGTGCGCTGAGAAAAGCGGAACGCAATTACAGCGTCACAAAAAAAGAATGCCTGGCCATCGTTTGGGCACTCGGGAAGTTTCGCCCCTATTTATACGCCAGGCCTTTCAATGTTCTTACTGACCATCACGCCCTTTGTTGATTATCCTCTTTAAAAGACCCGTCTGGACGCCTTGCCCGCTGGGCTCTGCGCATTCAATACGACATACACGTCATATACCGCTCAGGTCGCAAGCACACTGACGCTGACGCTCTGTCCCGCTCTCCGCCGCCAGCCGACACGGCCTCCCTCTCCACCGTTAAGGCGGTATCCTCGGTCGACATCGACACCTTCGCATCAGAACAGCGCAAGGATCCTTGGGTGGCCTCTCTTTTGGATCTCCTTTCTGGCTGACCTGCATCTCCCATCTCCCGCTCCCTGCGTCGCCAGGCTGTCCATTTTGCTGTCAGGGATAAACTCTTGTATCGACGGAACTACAAACCCGATGGTCGCAAGTGGCTCCTGGTTATCCCCAGGACCTTGCGTTCCGACATGTGCGCGTCTTTCCATACTGACCCACAATGTGCACACGCAGGCGTTTTGAAGACGTATGAGCGCCTGCGACAACGTTACTACTGGCGAGGAATGTTTACTTTTGTCCAAAAGTTTGTCCGCCCGTGCCCGCAATGCCAACGCCGCAAATTTCCGCCTCATCCGGCCCACGGTTTATTACAGCCGCTTCCGTGCCCTGCTCGTGCCTTCGACCGTGTGGAAATTGACCTGTACGGGCCGCTACCACTAACACCCGCTGGAAAACGATGGATTATTGTCGCAGTTGATCACCTTACACGCTATGCTGAAACCGCTGCTCTACTTGCAGCGACCGCCAGTGGCGTTGCATCCTTTCTGCTCCATCGTTTCATTCTTCGTCATGGCCCACGTCGGGAGCTGCTGAGTGATAGAGGCCGTGTGTTTCTGTCGCAGGTGGTTGAAGCTCTGCTTGCTCAATGCCGCATAGTTCACCGAACCACCACGGCGTACCATCCTCAAACTAACGGACTTACAGAGCGTTTCAATCGCACCCTTGGTGATATGCTCGCCGTGTACGTTTCATCGGAGCATAAAAACTGGGACATCATCCTCCCATTTGTCACGTAGGCATATAATACGGCTACACAAAGTACCACAGGATTTTCTTCATACTTTCTTCTCTATGGTCGCGATCCTTCCCATACCATCGATACGGTTTTGCCTTATACCCCAGACGCGTCAGAATGTGCTCCCGTTTCAGCCGTCGCCACATACGCCGAGGAATGCCATCAGTTAGCCCGAAAGTTCACCTCCGCTGACCAACAACGACAAAAAGGCAATCGTGATGGTGATGCTACGAATCCGGACTTCGCTCCCGGCACC
The DNA here is from genome assembly GCF_038994185.2 of Dermacentor albipictus. Classification (NCBI taxonomy): domain Eukaryota; kingdom Metazoa; phylum Arthropoda; class Arachnida; order Ixodida; family Ixodidae; genus Dermacentor; species Dermacentor albipictus. The sequence goes on along the minus strand of NC_091821.1, from coordinate 463,046,626 downwards.
CTTGTCTTGTTGTCCGTGCCTTCTACCACGCCTGGACTTTCGACAAAACTTCTCTCGCAGTGTGATGGACCATACCGCATCGTCGAACGGACCTCTCCGGTCAACTATGTCATAGAGCCGCTTACATCGACATTCGACAAGCGCCGCCGTGGACGGGATGTTGTCCACGTGCGCCGCCTCAAACAATTGTATGACCCACTCGTCTCCACGTCGTAAGTCGCCAGGATGGCACCGCTTTTGCACCGGGGGTAATTGTAATGAAGAAGAGCACTAGAACAAGGTCAGCCAGATCGTCTCTTCTATGCCTGCTGTGCCCCATCTGGTCACCACATCAAACTTACCTTATCAATGCACTTGAAAGAATTCAGAATCGTGCGGCAAGATTAATTCATTCTTCGTATTCTTATAACACTAGCGTATCACTACTTAAAGCACAGTCCGCCTTAAACACGCTATCATCCCGGCGTCGCATTGATTCGTTAATCCTCTTTGACAAGTTCTATTACAGTTCGCTCCATCATGCACCATATGTGCTGGCCCCACCCCCTCGCCATTCCCTGCATACAGGGTATTCCTTGCAAGTAACCCGTCCATGCAGCCGAACTACAACCTTCTCTGCATCCTTCTTTTGCCGATCATCAAGCGACTGGAGTGGCCTGCCCCGTCACATAACCGAAATCACCTGTTCAACGACGTTTGATGATAAGCTTAATACTAATATTCTTCATTGAACTCATGTGCCACCAATTAAAATGCACATTTGTAAACCCCACCCCTTATGTAACACCCCCATTGAGGGGTCTTTAAGGAAATAAAAGTGAAGTGAAGTGAAGTGAAGTGAAGCAATCAGTGGGCCAGCCGGATCGCCAGTGCTTGGCACGATTGTGAGCCGTTCGGACAACCAGCTCTTCCTGCTCTGCGTCACCTGCCTCCTCCGTTACGAAGAGACGTTGCCCTCGGAACTGTTCAGTGCACCCATCTCACATGGAACAACTTATCAACTCCAACCACTTTAATAATAATAATATTTGGGGTTTTACGTGCCAAAACCACTTTCTGATTATGAGGCACGCCGTATTGGAGGACTCCAGAAATTTTGACCACCTGGGGTTCTTTAACGTGCACCTAAATCTAAGCACACGGGTGTTTTCGCATTTCGCCCCCATCGAAATGCGGCCGCCGTGGTCGGGATTCGATCCCGCGACCTCGTGCTCAGCAGCCCAACACCATAGCCACTGAGCAACCACGGCGGGTACGAACCACTTTCGCTCTTACCGAAAATTGATTACAGCTCATATCAAAGATGATGTAAATGACTTGCGTCCATATAGAATGAGCGGTCCACTGAAATAGAAAAAAAAATGTATATTCAGAATCACGCCTCATGAAGCAGGAACAGAAGCGTCATATCAACGCCAAAATCAGACGAATCCAGAAGGTGGACAGTATGTTAACTTTGAAAGGTTATGAAGTGTTTGAAAATGCATTTTCAAACACTTCATCCCATTATGCTACTAAAAACGTCCGATTATGCTACTCCGTCAAAACGACTTCACAAAACTTATTGTGCGACACATTCTTCATGAGACATTACATGCTGGAATCAGGAACACGCTCACAGAGCTGAGGACCATGTTTTGGGTGATGGCAAGCCGCCAAGCAAATCATAAGGGAGTGTGTTCTCTGCAGGCGGTTCAACTCAACGGATCTTAGTCAACTTTCCGCCTCCTTCTAGCTACCACAATAACCCAAGCACAACTGTTTGATGTCCTGGGAGTGTATTTGATGGGTCCACTGCACCAAGCCAGGCAATTCAGGAGAATACCATGAAGATATGCATTCCTACTTGCGCGGTGACGCGAGCCGCACATTTGTTAATTGTGAAAATACGTCACAACTCAAAACTGCTTACAAGCCTTTCGACGGTTCGTAGCAAGACGAGGAACGTGCCAGTTAGTTTACACTGACAATGCAGCTACCTGAGCGGCCAAGGAACTCCAAGCAGTCACGCTCATCTCGACTGATTCACTCCGTACAAGACTTTATTACCAGTGAGGACGTAAAAGGTAAATATAACCTAGAGAAACCCCTTTGGTGAGGTGGGTTTTACGAACAATTGATCCGGAGTTTAGCAGAATCCTTTCACAAGGTCATCGGGTGGCGATTAGAGGACGTCGACGAGATGCAGACTATCGTTAGAGAAGCGGAAGAAATCCTGAACAAAAGACCCCTGACATGCGTATATGATGAACCCGGCAAGCCTATCCGCCTAACACCCGCTGAGATTGTAGGCGGTAAACGAAAATTGAAAGGAAAATGTTCCCTATGATGTGACGACAACATGGAACAATTGTGACTACTTAGACATGAAGTTGTTGCTAAGTGGTTGCACAGATGGCACAAGGAATGGAGAAAGGAGATCAGAAGAGAATTAATGAAACCATTCGGAACGAAATAACGGAACTTGAAGATGCAGTTCTGTTCGGAGAGCGTTAACCTCAAGCTTCGTTGAAACTGTCCATCTTGGAGGAAGTGCGTCCGGGACATGACTTCCCCGCATGAGTTTTCTGCTGTAGACACCGGAAAAAAAGGTTGATAAGGAGGCAAAGGGTTCGGGTTGGGGTGGGGGTTAGCGTTGGGTTAGGTTGGATATGTTGGCTAGGTAGGTAGGTTAGACATGTTGGGTAGGTAGGTAGATAGGTTGGGTAGACAGTTAGGTTAGGTAGGTAGGTTAGGTAGGTAAGTGGGTTCCTGTCTCGCCTCTCTTTAATAAAAAGAACATAGTGGGCAACTCTCGGTGGAACCGAACCTCTGCCGTGGAGTGCAGAACTCCCTTTCTCTAACCACTAGGCCATCGTCACACGCATACTTTTCTCGTTCCAAAGGCAGCCAGCTTTTTGAAACACTGGGCGCGTACGCCACGTGGCACTTTGTGGTCTTCTTTCCTTGTGACACCTCGCGCTTTGAGGTACCGTGTTAGATAGCACTATGTCCGGGACCGGCCAACCTTCCCCAGTACCTACTCATAGCAATTTGCCCAACATAGAAATTGTACGACGTTGTAGCAATTCATAACCGCCCTAGTTAGTGATGTCTTAACATTTCTTGGCCGGGGTTCAAATACCATCATGGTCTTAACATATAGCTATAACTACGTACAATTGTAGAGCACGTACTTGCTGATGACGTCACGATCCGCGTTTCGCTTGCTTACGCCCGCCCGCTAATCATGCAGAACTAAGCAATTGTCATCATGGACGTGGTCGTGCTGCTGTCATCACAGAAATGTACCCTCGCCGGCCCCCACACACTACTGAATTTACACAAACACGTTGGTTCACCTGGTAGCGGTTTGCGGAATCACCAAAAATGCTGCACAGTCAGGTACCTGCAACATGCTTCCCTTGACTTAACATCGATTTGCATAGTGAGTGGAATCAGCACTTATTTTTTTTTACTTTTTGTAAATCGATAAAGAATTCTGAGAATTTTCCATTCGATGAGATTCGTAGGTTTCCCTATTGCGATATTCCTAGTTTTATTAATTTCTTCTTGGTTTACGTCTGTATTGTTGTTTTTTGGTGCAGTTAAGGGTTACGTGTAACAACAGTGGCAGAACTTTTTACACAGTCTTCTGTAGACCTAAAGGTAGCGAACGAAGACTTCAGACGCTCGTGGTAAAAAATAATGTTTTCTCAGACCCCGTTTCGACGGCCCTTTTCTTCGAAATCTAGTAAGGTTTTCTTCTTTCTTCAAAAGCGCGCTTTCCTTAAGGAAGAAAGGGAGAAGGTTAAATATTGCGACACGCCAAACTATTGACGCAAATGAAATTCACAATGCAGATGAAGATACACAAGTGCACAATTCATCGGAAGCCAGAAAGCTAAATGCGTAGGCATAGTGCGCTCACCCGTCATTACCGCAATGGGTAATCGGCCCTATGCTGGTGGCGCACGCTCGCACCTAAATCAAGATTTTGCTTTAGTATTGTTAGTACGAGTTCCATTGGCCGACCCACCCGGGTCTCGAGCAGTTGGTTGGCTACTTTGGGAGCTGTGGTAATGGCCAGCTGCTCAGCTGCATGTGACAACCCACTGACATATTCGGGCTATTTTATATTTCTTTTTTTTTCCTACATTGGCTGCACGAGTGTGGCTAGTTTGGACGAAAGCCGCCATTCTATTTTTCCGTGCACAAACAGCGTAGCTCCGCCCACCTAATCGGAGCCCAAATTTTATGGCAACAATTTACGACGTATTTAGTTGCACTTTGTGTATATTCGTTGTTCAAAGCGAACTAGTACACCGATTTTTAGTGCCTATGCAAGGTCATATACAGGGCGGTCAATGGATGCAACGTCAGGCAAAGTGTAAAGTCAAGCGCTTTTCTTCTGCTTGTGCATAAGACGACGAACAGTCCGCTCTCATTGGCTGCCATTCACTCAGCCAATTGCAGCACAAAACGTCACTGCATCTACCCTGCACTACGCTCGTCTGCTCGAGCCGGCCTGCAGTGCAGGTAAAAAAATAAATAGCGCTGCTATTGCCAACGTTCGGTTTTTCAGTGGCAGTCCTTCATCGGCTACTGCCCTCAGACCAACGGCCTGCTGGAGAAGCTGAACGCGTTCGAACAACTGCGCCTCTTCGCTCGCCTCCGGGGCATCCCCGAACCCCAGATAGAAGCAGCGGTACAGGCGGTAATCACGCTCGTCGACGTGGAGAAGCATGCATCAAAGTGGTGCGGGACTTACAGGTGCGTCTACACGGAGTGCGTTTAACGAGCACACGTGCTTCAGGTGAAAGAGATCGGCCGATAGGAAGAGTGCACATGACATCAATGCCGAAGCGCGACGGAAATTTAAATAATTGCTAAATGAGTGTGACATATGTTTATTTCGCGCCTCTATTTCCAGTACCACTAATGTTTATTTTAAAAAATCAAATCTTCAGCTTTTCTGAGCTAGTTTCTCAGTTTCATGTTCTTTGAGGCATTCTCCACTTTCCTTTCTCGTCAGCGGAAGCGTGCGCATCATCGCGTATGCTGCCTTCAATCTTGACGAATTGTGGCTGCCACACGAGCAAGATAATACGACCACCCACTAGGATCCTGGAAGACGTGGCGAATGATGTGCTACGTAATAACGTAATCACTGGCTACAGGCTACACGCGCATTCATACAAGGTTCAGAACCACTGACTAAGGTCCGCTCCCCCTTGAGTCTTTATCACTGCCAATCTTACCGTCTCTGCTGTCGCCCCTCATCGGTGCACTCCCAAAAAATGGTCGTTTTCGGTGCCGTCCAGGCTGTTAGCTATTCCAGCAGCTTTAGAATATTTAGCTTTGTATCAGCTGTTGCCCCCCGCCCGTGATTTTTCATACGCTCAAAACCCAATCTCTGATTGACCCTTTATTTTTGAAGATTTTGATCATAAGAAAATTGAAAATTGAGATTCGTGGTGTTACACGAAGGCGGGTGTGATATGAGTAAGCATGGTATTTTCTTCTCCTGCATTATTGTGTGTAATATAATGATATTGTGCAGTTTTCGGGATCTCTGCATACTGTGTAGTCACTGCAAACTTATTAGCTATCTTGCGTATGCCTCAGTGACAGTTTCCTTCGTTAAATAATCCACATTCTATTTTATGGGATAGAATCGCATCAACGCAGCAGCCGCCACCAGAATGACGTGGCGCGTCCTTGCACCAGTGGTAAAAGCACAGTAAAAGTTTCATAATATGCCAGCAAAAGCTCTTTTGAATATAATTAATGTGGTACCTAATATCTCGCCCTAGGTTGAATTGTTGAATTTAAGTGTGAAGCGCTGTAAGATCTTACGCCATTTCGCCAGCGTGAGCCCACTAAGTTGCTTAACCTGGTATACGTGACTTCAACGAAATCTCTTTCTAATTTAAGGTAAAAATATGTAACCGTGTGATCCAGGGAAAAAACGGGGAAGGCGGGAGATGGAAATTCAAGACGATGAGCAAAATGAGAGCAAGGCAAAAGCGGGAGCCAACGTCTCGGCAAGTGGAGTTGCATTTTTTAAGGTGACATACGCTTTCCTCGGCGCACTGTATATGCTCACGTAACCCCATTTATTTATACTATGCTGCGGAAAGCATATGTCGCATTGAAGAACACAAGTCCACTCGTCGAAACGCTGGCTCCCAGTTTTACTTTGTTCTCATTTTGCTCTTCGTAACCGTGTAATGCCATTTCACTACAGTTTATCTCAAGAGGGTATCATGAGACGACAAGCAAGAACCAGAAATTGCCCATTATTTTGAAAGATGCTCGAGAAATTTCCTTGGCAGTATTTTTCAGAATATAATTCACTTGGCTGATGTGCTTCGGAACACCATGCACGTCATCAGCAAGTGACGTGCACCTTCCCCTTCGCTGCTGCTTATTCCCCGTCTTTTCAACAGTGGCGGCAACAAGCGGAAGTTGTCGATCGCTGTGGCCATCTTGGGAAATCCCAGGGTGGTCTTCCTGGACGAACCCTTCGCTGGCATAGACGTCGTGTCCAGGACCAAGATCACCGGCAGACTTGCAGCGTTGCGCACGGAGGGTAATCGAGCCATGGTGTTCACGTCTCACGGGTATGGTGCCGCCGTTAACGCGAACTTGTTTCGCTAAACTGGATTCGAAGTTAGGCGGTCAAAAATATAATAGCAAGCATTTTCAGAACAGTTGGGAGGCCTGATGGTGTACAGGTCCATTCTTTTATACAGGTTTAACTGAAGAGCACAGAAGAGGAATTGAAAAAAATATATTACATATACCACTAGGTGTCTAGTTCTTCACTCTTACTCGTATAGACTGTTTCCACTGCGCTGCCGTGGACTTCGCCAGGTTTCATTAGGCGGTGATGCATTCATTGCTTGACGCAGCTGGCCTCCGCTGCCCTCTGATTGCAAGGGCAGCGCACGATGCCACAATGGGTCGCATCGAGCCGCTGTTTCCGCGTTTGCCGCCGAACATTTCAGTGCGAACGGCACTAGCGAAACTTTCAGAAGAGAGATAAATGACTCGTGTCTGTCCTTCTGAGCTCATTGCTCTGTGTACAAATGGTACGAGAATTACCATACGCATGGGCGCTCGTACGAGGGATGCGTGCTTTCAACCGCCGTATTAAATCGCCATTGCTGTCATTCGCTCAACATTTTTTCAATCATTTATTTAGAACCAGTTGCTTCAAAGGCACGAGCGATCAGGTTCTTGGTTAGCCATCGTTTCTGGTGCGATGTTTTTACCCTACTTATTTTCTACGTGGCGCACGTGGACGTGCAAGTTGTCCTAGATTCCTTAAGGCCGTGCTTCGAGCTTATGACATCCATGTTTGGGAGTTTTGTAATAGGTTACAGCAAGTGCGCAAAATCGTTCACCACCGTTTGTGTTGCGGGCCGTAAAGAAACGCACGTTCAGTTTCGAACATGCTTAAGTAACATTGAACACTTCATTGCGGGGCTGCGGCGAAAATAAGAAAGGCCGAAGAAGACCTGCGAGGACAGTGGTGACAGTAAAGCAGAGTTAACACAGTTATTAAGCAATTACACAGTGGTACATTCTTTTGTGAACGCGCAACAGTGCGAACCGATGAGGTTTCAGTAGAAATATCAATGTGAGAATGCCACTATGTCAGCCCTTTAATTAGGCCTTTCTCAAATGTGTACGTGCTGAGCGTAATTAGCAGATTTAAAATATAAATATGTAGGGTATTGCGCCCTCTAACAGGACACAATGGGTTAATATGGGCGCTGTATAGGCTGCCCTACATTTCGACCATCTAGTGTTCCTTAAGGTGCGCCTAAATGTAAGCATACGGAAGCGCTTCCGCATTCCACCCCTCTCGGAAGGCGACCGGCCATTGAACCAGTGCGGAAGCTGCGCGGCGATTCCTGAGACAAGAAATGGCTTGGCACAGTGTAACTAACCAGTGAAAATGTTCTGGGGTCGTTGTGGTAACCTAAATATAGAATTCTGAGTGCAATATAAAAGTAAGGTCCTGTTGAAGATTATTGGAGACAGTGGCTTCAGCACGCTACGCACAGTGCTATCCCACGTTCTCTAAGATATGCTCTTCAGATTGGTCGCCTTAAATGCAAATTTTCAACTGATCTCGCATGTTTAAGCCAGCCCTTGCTTCAGAACTAGCCGGAGTAAAAGGGATGGCCACGGTGTAAGAGTAGTTTAGGTGAGAGAGCGCCCGCGCCCAGCGCCCTGTCATAACATTCTACTTTTGGAGACAGCCGACAGATGGCGCGACCAACTTTCGCCCGCTCCGCGAGCGACCGGGCCGCACCGGCGCGAGCGCTGTACGTTGCGTTGGGCCTGTATTTCCTTGAAATGCGTGGTTAACTGGCCTTCCTCTTCTGGTATTCTACTTTGGGGATGTAAAGTGTCCTTTATTTACACAAGAACATTTCACCTCTTTTAAACAAAGCGTCGAAATCAGTATACGAGGGCCTAGCACGACGTGGCGTTGATGGCATGCAGATGCATTTAATAAAACACTGCCTTTTATTTCGCATTGCAGGCTTCGTACTAACTCTGCCAGTTATTAGATATTGCCGAACATTACCCTGTGCAAGGAAAAGACCCATACCAATGCCGAAGAGATACACGGGCGCACCGCCACGGATGTTAGCGTGATATTACGATAACATGAATTATATCCATACTCGCCCCGCAAAGATCATGAAGACGCTTAACTCCATGAAAGTCAAAGCTCTTAGAAATTTATTGAACCATTCTGACAGAAGCACAAGTCCGGTAACAACTGGTTAATGTGGGAGAATAAAGTGAGGGAAAATATGGCACGGCAAAGTAAATTTCAGCGCTCATGCAGTCGCTTCGAACCACGGGCTCACACAACTTTTGACAATTTTCGCAAGTCCTGGCTCTTTTTGTCTTTCTGGCTTTTCAACTGCCTGCAGTATTGACGCATGCGCAAGCACACGTTGTAGTGGATGAGTTTCGCAAGCATGTCTTCTTTGTGAAGACTGCATGGAAATGTCAACTGGAACTTTTCCAGAACGGCATCAATTGTCCTATCGAACGCATGCCTGTCAATCGCATATTTTTCAAACTTCTGCTCACAGTATTTGAAGAGATCAAAAAGATGCATATTCGGGTGCGTCAGCCTGCCTCTCGTTTTTAAGTTCACCAGGTCGGCTTCGGGCACGTTTGCGATCCCTTTTGTTCCCTCAAGCACCTCCTTGCAAATCGTACAGGAGGCCTCATTTGCGAGTTTTCTTGAGACAAAGCCAGTGACGTAGTATACAATGCAGTCTACAACGTCTGCGTCGCAGTCGTTTAGCTCAAATATGTCATCACATTCCCAGCTGCCTTCTTCGATCAGCCCATCAAGCTTCTGCTTTAATTCTTGCAGTTTATTTGGCTGCTCCATACCTGAACTCTGATATATCTCCCTTAAATCCGCCAGAGTAACAACAGCAGCCTGACTGTTATCAGGCGCTGCACAGTTTCCAAACTGCGGAGGTTTTAACAAAGAATACATGCTTAGCATGCGGTATAACTGCAAGAATGTGGGAAAGGTCGGATGTTGATTTTGACCTCCCGCCTGTCTGATTATTCCGAAAAAGCATTCTAAGGGGTCCTGGTTCATTTTGGCCGTCAACACGTACTTGAAACCGCAGTCTTTTAGAAGGTAGGTAGAAAGTTGTTGGACAGATTTCAGCGTAACGCGCAAACCTTCGGCAGTCGACTGGGTCAAAAAGAGGTCTTTTGGAATGTCACCGTTTACAACCTGTTGTTCCCATGAGTCGAGCCATTCAGATGCAGTTTGGAGAGTAGTGAAATCTCTGCTTCCTGGTCGAATGCCCTCTGCAGGGTACCGGCGGTTTAGAGCGTCGAACAGGTCGTTCAAAAAAAGTGTAAATTTAGCTGTCGGTTCCGCATCAGCCAACCTTGGCGCACCTCTGCGTGCATAAAACATGATTCCTTTGGCAATAGAATTGCTGAAAAGCTGTGTGGCTTTTCTTTTCTTTTCTTTTCTCCCCGTGTGCCTACTCTCACGCTCTTGTCCCCTCGTCTTGAGAATGTGGCTCACAGACGTACGGACGACAGCGCTTGTTTCCTCTTGTAATCTCTCTCTTTAAAACCAGCCGCCAGCGACAACACCCGCACGTGACGTCACTGCACTAACCCTTTAAAACTAACACGCCGAGGATGACGAGGCCGCCTTTGACGAAGATAGGTCCTCCTATCGAAACGTTGGCCAGCCTGTCTGAGGCACTTCATCCCTGTTTACAAACTTTATACCACAGTCACCATCGCACAGCCACATATAATAAGTCGATCCGGGCGTTAGATTTGACTAAACGCGCGCGCGAAAGCAGGGACAAGCCGAAGCAGACAAAAACAATCGAATGGCGCGAAGGCGAAAACGGGAGACCCGGGGAATAGTGTTTCTGTATGCTCCCTGCGGGAGCATATACAGGAACACTACCGGGGAACAGTCAGTAGCGCCCTCTGTTGACCGCCGTGTAAGCAGAATGCTCCGACCTCCTTTCTGCGTAGCGGCGCGCCCTCGCCGTTCCCTCACCTAAGCTATTCTTACACCGTGGGGATGGCGCAGCATTACCGAGCTCGATGCAGGTTTCCGCGTGCATGAGTGTGGGGAGCGGGTTACAATGTGCAGGTGGTGACTGTGGTGATATCTATTGGCGCATTTTATGCTGTACAGATGAATAATAATCTCCTAAACGAAATGTTAAAGATCATTTGGCGTCAGAACACGGTAAAAGCATTACACGAATGCTGCTATTGTACACGACGAGGCCATTTGCCTGTTTGCACACTGACTGTCCCGAACTAGTAAGTTTAGCTGGGTCGATCCAGACATACCATTTTCCTGGCCGTAACATCTTATAATGACGGACGTAAAAATGACTCGGTATTCACAAGCCAGCGCTGCAAGTCACTAAAGTTCGCTAAATGTTAAGGAATTACGGCACCCACTTCGCTTCTGTTTCCGGGGAGGGTGTCGGGGCTCTAGGCATGACCACCTATAGAAGGTATCCGGATACCTAGTGCTAGTTTAGAAATATCCGCCGACATATTTACAGCAGAAGGCCACGAAACTGCGCGTATCACTTTAATTGAAAGCTTCCGTCAAGAAGCTACAACTACAGCTCCATACTGTTCCTGTGTTCGGTGCAGCAAAATAACCTTTCTAAAGCTCCATTTATGTGTATTTGGAGCAAGAAGTGTTTACTTATTTTCGTGAAATATGTGAATAAAACGACCACCTATTTTTTTTAGGTTCTAGCAACTAAATATATTCAGGCCAAGCAAAGTGTGAGGCCGGACAAAGCATAACAACTACAGTTGTTTGAGGCCCTAATCGTAACGACATATCTGTGCTAATCCGGGATGTAAAATATTGTTTCCGAAATTGGCCAATGTAAGCATTCATTTGGTTTCAAGTTCAAAACGGAACTCGTGCGATGCGTCTGCCAACTGCAGCGGCCATTTTAGGCGCCATCCAATGAAATAGATCTCACGGCACTGAAAGACATCCTCCTATGATCGCTCAGTAAATTGGGCTTTTAATAATGATAATATAATTATTATTATTATGTAGATGACGCATGGCCTGAATCTGTGCCCCTTACTTGCTTTTCTAATGGCGAGTTTGACAAATGTTATTATGTTATTATTTAGTACAATACATAGAGAGCGAGCGTACATTGAGAATATCATAATACACATTAATACATATAATACAGTTTGCCTAACTGATACAGTTGCGTGTTCCAATAACGCTTATATGGCCGTGATTAACAAACATCTGGACCCTATGTTTCCATTCTTCTCGTTCATGCTATACCTAAGCAAGTCATAGCGCTCATGTACGCGGCATATCTTGGCAGATGCAGCAGGTGCACCTAGAAATCATCTTGTACTAATGGCGAAATCAATATAAGGGAGTTTTAGTTTAGATCAAACGAGAATGGTAAACAAAGTATCGACGCTAAAGAAGGCAAAGTCGACGTACATGGTGATTAAAATGACTCGATTACTAAATGTTGATTACATCTCGCTCTTTTGTCTCGTTCTCGTGCTCATTATTCTCACACTTCGTGTCATATTTCACATACAATTACCTTCGACCCGTTCTTGTTCCGCGCCGACCCTTGGTCGACCGTGTGTATTTTGAGCATCGAGACTCTGAAACGCGTTCCTCGCCTCGGTTTGCATGCTGGTATTTCACGCTACCACGAGGCGTGGGCCTGTTAACCCCGAATGTTTGCGGCTTCTTCGCAAAGCACGCCCACGGCTTGCGCGACGCCGTTGCGCTGCCAGCGCATCTCCACTTTCCCTGGTTAGGCGACGGAGCTCTCTTCCAGTCCGAATTCTAATTGTAGAGTTACACCACATGACTCCTTTAGGTCCGTAAGGAGAGACGTATGCAGTTTTGTTACCAATGGATGGATGGATGTTATGAGCATCACCTTTGTGGGTTGCGCCACCAAGCTCTTGCTATTATACTGCCTAATATTCTACCTAGGTTAAACAATGAAAAAAGACACACAAAAAAACACTATGAACTACCACGCCCAAATTTTCTGATCCCCTATTGCGAACTGTGCTTTTGTACTTCTACGTCTTTTGTCGTTTCCCTACTTTTCTTCCACCAATCCTGGATGTCATCGGACATCGGGCACCTCATGCCGTCTGGCGGAGGGCGTGGAAGTTCAGCCAAATGCCATTGGTGGAGGAACGGTGGAGAGTGACCGAGGCATAGGCGCCCAAATTCCACCCCATCTCTTTTATATTTGCAGCTGATTATGCTGACGTTTGATTATATCCTTCGTTGCTGAGTATTGCTACGTGTTGTCGGCATGGTGAGATATCATTTGGTGTCATTTTTACGTCCATTGGACGTCCAAGTCTCCCAACCGAGCCTTTTCTTTTTTCTGATAGTGGTTACAAAATACGCCAAGCCTGTGTAAAGTCAGCTAAGGTCTTGTCTAAAAAAAATATGAGTTTGCAGGTTGAACCGCTGAAAGAAATAATTAGCGCTGGTTAAGCTTCAAATCTTGCTCCTTCGCTTCCGCACTCCCTCAGCATGGAAGAGTGCGAGACGGCGTGTGACCGAATGTGCATCATGGTGGCAGGCCAGATGACCTGCCTTGGCACCCTGCCGCACCTGCGGGATAAATTCGGCACCGGCTACACAATGCAGCTGGTCATGGCGCGCACTGAGCCGCCTGCAAAAGAAGTAAACCCGGCGGATCAGCCCATGGAGGGCAAGACCAGCAAGGCGCTCGACCAGGACGTGGCCAATCTCTTCCCGGGAGTGCGTGTCCTCGGAGACCACGATGTAGGTTTTTCATTTATTTCGTTAGCAAAGGCCCTTATTGCAGGCATGTGTATTATGAAGGTCAGGCGTATGAAGAACGTTCCGTTAGTGGCTGGTCAGGATTTAAGCAATGGGGATGAAAAACTTAATTCTTTACGAATATTTAACATGAACATTACGAGGCTCGTAAATAAACTAGGTGGTTCTTTAGAGCACATTATGTTGAATTAGGACCTACACATATAGCCGTCATCGGAGAAATTTGGCTGAATTCCGATATACAAGACAACGAGGTAGTTCTCCTACGCTATAAAGTATTACGCGGTGATCGACGATCATGACGTGGCGGTGTTGCAATTGCATCGAAGAAAAATATCCAGTTGGAACAGCTGAGTGGTATACCGCCGAACGAAAGCCTCTAGTGCGAAATAAATATCGGAAAAATGTCGGTTCTTCTCGGCGCAATATGCCAACCATCGAACTCACCTTTCTCGTTTTTTTTTAGAGTCAATCCAAACTTATTTAGATAGTAATAAAAACTCAGCAACAGACTCATTATTGCTGGGGACTTCAATTTACCTGGCATCAACTGGCTAACTTTGGCAACTGAGACGCGAGAACAAGCTAAGTCTGATTCAGCTATCGACATCGCGTTTAGTCATTACTTCAGTATTTCACGACAGCACACATGTCTCGGGAGAACTGCAGTCTACCTTAGATCTCGTGTTTCTTGATGGACCTTTCTAGCAGTTCGACATGTCCGTAGATAAGGGGATATCGGATCATGAACTCGTTTTTGTTCAAATAACAATCGACGAACCTAAACTGAAAACAAAAGAAACCATTTACCCGCCGTGGTTGCTTAGTGGCTATTGTGTTGGGCTGCTATGCACGAGGCTGCGGAATGAAATCCCCGCCGCGGCGGCCGCATTTCTATGGGAGCGAAATGCGAAAACACCCGTGTACTTAGATTTAGGTGCACGTTAAAGAACCTCAGGTGGTCCAACATATTCCAGGGTCCCCTACTACGGCGTGCCTCATAATCAGATTGTGGCGTTGGCACGTAAAAACCTAGGAAAAAATAGTAAAATATTTCCTACGTCCCAAACTTTGAAAAAGCAGATGGCTTTGGTGTCAATGGCTACTTTTCTTTCGCGTAGGACAACCTTGATGGAAGTCTTGAATGAACAAGATGTGGAAATCTTTCAATGCTATTACCTTTCACTGTATCGATACGTACGTACCACTTCGAAAAATACGGAGAAGAACACAGAATCTGTGGATTAGCCCGGAAATAATCTAACTGAAGTGTAAGATAAGCCGCCAGAGACAGAAGAAAACTAAAGACCTAGCGAAGACATCGATCCTGTATGCGAAGTTAAAGGTGAAAATTGCCGAAGACACAAAACCATCTCACGAGGAAGTGTTCGAATTTATGAATCTGCGACTTAGGCAACACGAAGTTACACGGAGAGAAAAAAAAAACAGAGACAGCGCTGAAAACACGCAACGTGTTTTCTTTCTCTACAACTATGTCATTTCGCACTGCATAAGTCAAGGATGCATAACCTACTCGCCTCGCAAACCACTCTTCTGAATTTATGAAGTCGTCTCCAGATATATTCTGGCTTTATATGTCCCAAAAAGAAAATGATTCGCATGCTATTGTCGTCAATAACAAGATGGTCACCGACGCTACCGTTATCGCTTACTTCTTATAAAAAAAAAAAAGTTCTGATTTAGTGTTCTCTGTACCTTCAAAATCTGGTAGTGCGCTCATCCCACGGCCTTAGCTATGAGCCAGTCCCTAATGACTGGCTCATAGCTAAGGCCGTACCCGCGCACAAATAAGGCGATAAGAAGACGGTCGAAAAATATCGGTGAGTATTGTTAACGCGTGTTTGAAGCAAACTATTAGAAGTTATATTTAAATCGATCTTCACCTACCTTGAGAGCACTAAATCGTTGTGCCCCATTCCGAGAGCATATTTCTACACTGATACATTTCCATGGAACAGTCGATAATTTTGCAAATTCGTTAAATATTAAGAAGCAGATAAAGGCGATTTCTCTTGACCTTTCAAGGGCCTTTGATAGAGTATTTCACGCCAAATTTATTACAAAACTAAGATACGTTGGAATTCCCCGAATAATGGATTAATGGATTACCGCGCACATCAAGAAAGGGACCCAGTACGTCGAAATTGATGGCAGCAAATCAAAACCGTTGAACGTGACGTCAGGCGTTCCGCAAGGATTGGTGTTAGGACCTGCTTTTTTTCTTATTCTGCATCAATGATATTTATTCTAGCATTAACGAAGAACTCTCTGTGCGGCTCGTCGCTGGTGATTGTTTATTGTACAAAGTAGTAAATAGCAAGGAAGATAAACAGTAGTTAAGTGAAGTTCTAACGAGTATGGAAAAGTGTTGAGAAATAACGAAAACGAAAATAAATGAGGAGAAAACATTTGTATTGTGCACAATAAACAGAAAAAAAAAGCATGTGCTTGAACATGTTTACATATTAACCTCTGCTGTACTTCCCACAGTGTAGTACATATATATATGAGTATCTGGGACCAAATTACGGAAGTCTGCAAAAACGCGAAAGAGAAGCTCTGGTTTCTGCACCAGAAACTGCAATCTGCGTCCCAGTCGTCAAAACTAACGGAATATCTTACACATGTGAGGTCAACGCTTGAATATGCAAGCATTGTATGGGACCCCGTTCAATGTGGATTAATTGATAAACTTGAATAGGTGCAGCGCAGAGCAGCCAGGTTTACACTTGCCAGATACGGCCGCCCGCACTTTTCCTCCTTGAGCAAGTTTTCAGTGTCGCTGCTAATGTCTTCCCAGCAAAAACTAGGGATGGTGACCAAGAAAATTTAAAGGTTATTGCAGGTGCAGATGAGCAATGATGAAAGGCTGCAGGTGACGCAATGAAGAGGGCGGGGATGGGGGCAAGCCAGCTCGTTTTGTTCGCTGCATCTATGCGGGGGTATTGAAGTTTGGAGGAATGTAATGTAGAAGTGATCAATTACGATTGACTGATTCCTACATTACCATCGTGCGGTAGTTATTGGCAGCCGCAATCAACTGAGCTTTCGAAATAATTGTAATTGTAATCGGTTACTTTTTTGTGTAAAATGTATAAGTCTGGCCTGTGATTACAATATCCCTGAACATTGAGCTGAAGCGGTGGAAGGCTAGGAAAGAGCCAGTCACAGCGCCGCATGGCAATGTCGATTCTGCGAGAGAGCAAGCATGCGAGAGCACGAGCAGACTGAGGCCATTAAATGAGTTTTTTTTTTTTCATTATCCATCTTTTGGAGGTCACATGATTGGCGGACGTTCGCAGGCAGGCTCACAGTGAAATTGCGACACGAGCTTCTGCGTTTAAGGATTGCTTGAGAACGGCGGCTGCGTGATATCCGCAGAAGCATCGCTTGCGGTCTTCACATGTACAGTGTTCGAGTGTGCCTTCTGACATGTGAAGCCACGTGTGTATGGTTAGCAAGCAGAAGAAAATACGAACATTTTATTCGTATAGTATTCCAAGACCTTTCCAGCAGTAACGGTGCAGTAATAGTTTCTTCCATTTTAATTTTGAGTTAGTGGCTGTATCAAGCTGTTGGCTTGACTCCTGAGAATGTTTCTGCGGTTTTTGTAATGTCTACGTATTTCAGTAACATAGAAAGTCATCTGGTTGCCACCACCCCTTAGAATTAACTTAGAACTTAGTACTCCCGAACTTTATTTAACTCTGACTCTTACTCTAAGCTGCGTGGTAAGTCATTTAGCTGAAAAAATAAAATAGGTAGAACGCTGTCATGTCTACGTCAATCTGTAGTGTCGTGATTGTAATGCACGTATAGTTAAGACGTGTAACATTGCTAAGTTCATACTTGCGGCACTGCGGATAGAGGGACGGACAAGGAGAGGAACCGAGTTAATGGTCGATCTGATTCACAACCGCGGCGACGTTATATATATAAGTAAACAGGAGCAATCTAGCACGAGCAAAGTATCCGATGTAGGCATTCTCGTCACCCTCTTACGGGAAGCAACATCCGCTTAAATGTGTGGCCTGAATGGAACGACAAGAAGGCCTAGTGATGCATACCTGGGTATACGTTGACATCAGCAAGATGCCGGGAGGTGTAGTGAAATGGCTCAATCGCAAACCATTCTCTCTGAAAACACTGTACCAGCGCTCCATCAAACCATGCTTCAGTAAATTCCGCACCGACTCCTTTATCGCCACTCCCAGAACTAAGAACCTTGTGCAGTCGATAACTGTCATCACGACAGATTGAATGCGCACAGGTAGTAAAAAAATAATTATAGGGTTTTACGTGCTAAAACGGCAATCTTATTATGAACGGACATTCTTGCATTCCGCCTGCACCAAAGTTCTGGGAGCCGCAACTGCGATCTCGTGCTAAGCTACGCAAGGCCATAGCAACTAAGCCACAACGGCGGGTGCATAGGTGGATTGTGACAGTCATCTTTTCGACAATTTTCTCGAAAAGATGACCAACAAGTAAGCTGCAACAAAGCATTGGTTGGGGCTGGTTGGTTCATTCTTTCAGTATAGACAAGGAAGCACGAAAAGAAACACAGACCAAAGAAGGGGCTTGTAAACACCCAAATTTTAGCCCGGCCTACTTACGTGTGCCTTCTTCTCGCTGTGCTCTGTCCATGCGAGAAATAAAGCTGCTTCTTGGGCGAACGTGTGGTCAAGTAACGACGCAACACACAGATTACGATAAGGACGGCGAGGTCTGTGATCGTGGGTCCAATCAATGATTGTCCCTCTTCACAAGTTTCCTAGCATATCGATCGGAATCGCAGAGCATCGGTTGTTACTTGCTTATAATCTGACAACGATATGGCCATCTCTCGAACCGACGAAAGCTGTGGGGAGGCTCCCGCCATAGCAAGCGCGTCGTGTGGGAGACGTACCAATGACAAGAGTGATTTGACGGCAGCGGTCACCGACAAAACATAAGATACAGGTGTTGCACTGTAGTAAAATTCGCTCTTCCTCGTCTGTTGCACGTATTTTCCGACACCGTCATTTCGCAAACGGTGGTCTGTACTTAGGTAATATTGGTACTGTGTATTTAAATTTTCCAGGAAATTAAAGCGAAGTACTTGATGTATTGGAGGTGGAAAACTACTATGCTAATGTTATTGCAATCTGAGTGTACCTTCTACTGCAGAACGTTCACGCCTACCACATCAAAGAGAAGCTTCCCTGGAGCGCCGTATTCGAGAAGGTGGAAGAGCTCGAGGAGTCTCACGCTTTCTCCCACGTCATGGTCCAAGACACCAACTTGGAGCAGATATTCATTGCGTTCGCACAAAAGAAGGATGCAGCAAGCAGAGCTTGAGCCACTTTGGTATTTTGGGACATTATGTTTTTTTTTAAAGTTATCTGTGAAACCAAACGAACTTTACAAACTCTCCATATACGCTGACCCCTCCTTAACGTACATTATGTAACCTTCGTATCTCTTTATTTCATGTGCCTTTCAATTATTTAGTGCCAGCTCTTCACGCACATTCACCTCCATCGTGTAGTAAATTCCTGCTCTCAAGAACGCATGCCGCCAACTGACGGCATGTTATTTCATTTCTATATTTAGCGCTTTTGTGCTTTTGTGTTCGGATGCAGAAATGCTGGCTTCATTTTGCACAGCTTCTACACACACACAATATGTTCAATAGAATAAAGGGTAATGCTGTGCGAATATGTGCCTTACAAGCCTAGTGTCACGTGTCGTTTACGTGAGGCACTTTGAACAGCCGTTATGGGGAAAGCTCTGCCCAATGATTGCTATCTCACACACACTAGCATTTGGTAGCCTAACGACTTCCCACGAAGAAACTGCCAGCTGTCATAGTTGCAGACTCTCTTTGGATATGTTGTTCGCTTTCCACAGCAACGCATTCAACTCGTTTAAGCGCATTCCGATATTTAGCCCCTGCATCACTGCAACAGATTTAATTGCCGTGGGCACCAGGCCACCGTGACTTATACCTTAGTGAAATTGTGGATTTCTTAGCCACAACATCTCCAAGTGGACCTGCGGTGCCTATTTTATATAGGGTGGCTTACGTGACTATATCAGGATACAGAAAATTTCGCTTACAGAATTCTTCAAAAGAGTTATCGTTGGGTAGAGCACTAAACATTAATCATATCCGTTTCCGCTGAAATAAACAGTGGCGTTCTTCTCGGCATTTGGAAGTTTCCTTAACCAAATTACGCCGTCGTATCCCACAGTTGAATTTTACTTGCATGAGGCTGGTCTGATGCCTCCTTTACGCTATACCTGCAATGAATATAAATCGATATACGACTTCTTTTTCAGCCACAACCAATAGTAAAATGGGAGCAAGAGATTACTCGAGGCTGTACATTTGAAAGTTGGATTCGTAATAAATGTTTCTTTAATAACCTTATTTGGAACCTGAACTCAAGGCTTTAGTCAGTTCATTTCTTTAAGTATAACAAGATCATGGTGCTAGTTTTTGGAAGTTCTTCTCTTCTGTGTTCACTGTTCATTTCAGTGTAATTTATTCTCTAATTTCCTTATTAATCGCGCCTTCGTTTTCTTCATCAATATTACCGGCTTTATAATTTCGATTAATTTAGTTTAACGGCTACCTCGCGTGTAAATAGAAAAGGACAGCGCTACTTAGGTAGTCAAATTAGGCTTAGCGGCGCTAAAGCAACTAAAGCTGTACAAGGATAGCGCGAAAAAAACTTAAAATAACTGTTGTTTCCGTCTGTCCTATTGTTTTTATTATTTTTCGCTATTGCAATAAACATTTCTATTCGGCAACCTTCTGCTACCAGATTACACCCCTTAGTGGGTATGCGCCATAAATGAGAAGCGTCATCATCATCTCGTCATCGTCATTATCAGTCGTGACGTATGAAAACAAAAAGTATCTGCGTCCTTCTGACAATAATTCTGAAAACTCCGGCTGAGCAAATGTTGTTCGAACGCAAGGAAGCACGCACATTGCACTGTTGAAAAAGCACCAAACATTTCAATCTCGAAGTGCACCTGCTTTACCTGTACAGACAATGACATCAAGCTTGCAAAGTTTCTAGAAAGTCTTCCCGCTAATTTAAATGATTTTGTGGATTCTGCTCAGAGATGCGGAAGTGATGACTCTATGACTCAACATTAGCTACTGAAGCTGTGTACCATTACCCGCCGTAGACTGCAACGTAGACGGCTAAGCGGACAGCGGCCATCTTAAGTCTCGTCCCAATTTTCATGACGTCAAAGTAGACAACATCGCGAAAACAGCAGTCAAAATCGATGCAGGCTACTTTGCTTTCTTAAACAAGACGGCCGATGACCAGGACATTTGGAAAGCCGACAGAGAGGTTGTCTGCGCACACGACAACGTAGACGCGCTATCCTACACTATTACTATATGCTACATCGTGTTTTTGTTGGTTCACAGTCTCAAAAACTTAAAATACAGAAATATTGCAGGCTTTTTGCAACTTTCTTTGTCGCCGCAAAGTGGCGTCACGTCGCAGAAGCGTCTTCCATGCGCTTTCCAGACGTCTAGAAACGCATTATATTACATGGCCCCTAAGTTGTCTCGGCTGTCTGCTTAGCTGTCTACGTAGACGGTCTCCGATGCGGGCCACAATTGGAACACATCCTGATCGAAGAGGCGGAACCTATGGTGTTCTGTAGAAAGATAAGGACTATCAGATGGCTCTTCTGCAGGGCATGACTAAGTTTAAACCACTTTATGCTTGTCATCTTGCGCCAAAAGATTTCAAAAAGGACGCTTCTTCCTTCTTTCGTATTGATCGTATTACCACAACATAGCCGCCAAGTCAGGGAATAGAACTCAAGAAAGTGTGTTCAGCAACGGAATGTCATGGCCTGGGAGCCATCGCATTGGTTCATGTCACACATTTCGTGGCCAAACATTCGTAAAAACACTTCACGTCGCATACCGTACATTCAGTAGAGTTCAACAGTGAAAAAACTCTCATCAGAGCAGCACAATACTACGAAAGAAACCCATTGGCTCTTCTCGGAAAAAGTATTGATGTTGACGAGAAGCTTTTCCTCGTAAGGGGATCAAAGAAGGGAGGCCACTCAACCATCGAAGATAACAATGAGCCTTGTAGATTGTAGGGTGAGGTCCAATTAATCGGCAAATCGAAGACAGGAACCCAAAAGTGGCAGACCAGTTCTGTATAAATCCGCAAGGGGACGGAATTTTCATCATAGAGTAAATCTATATACACTTGGGAGTTTCATTTGAGTTTGAAAACGTGCATTTCCGCACTGCTTTACGAGCTAGGTGAAGAGACGTCCATGCATTATCATCGCTAATTAGTAAAGACATTTTATCAGTGCGCACACTGACAATGACACAGGCAGGTAGACTTTATTTATTTATTTTGCCATTAACAACGCATCAGAACAGAGGACACTGCTATGTAAACTGCAACTGACAAGAGGTTAAAGAAATGTGTACCTGAGCAATACAAATGAAAAAAAGA
Organism: Dermacentor albipictus; assembly: GCF_038994185.2. NCBI lineage: Eukaryota > Metazoa > Arthropoda > Arachnida > Ixodida > Ixodidae > Dermacentor > Dermacentor albipictus. Next base: position 463,024,729 of record NC_091821.1, on the reverse strand, counting down.
TTTTTTGAAGAAAATCTCTCGCAGCATTACCGTGCGAGCTTGCGAAACTATGACTGTTCAAAAATGAACACGTAGAGGGTGCTTGAAGTGGGTGCCGTTTCTAGCTGTCCATGCTCTCTACCGCTACGCACTAGCGGCGCCCGATCTGATGCGCCTTTCTGGAAGCCTCAGAAGATGCAGGAGGATAATGTCTTTTTGCCCACGCGAAGACAGAAAAGCACAAGAGCACGTGCACCACGCTGACTGGAAAAAGCAGGACCCGGACGAGCCCGTAGAGCGACGAAGTTACCGCAGATCAATGTGGCGACACGAAAGTTGCGGTCACACTAACCAGGCTTCCGGTGGTTCCATTTGCCCGTGTTTCATATGGCGCATTTGCAATAAAACTCACTTCCGAACAAATTGCGCTGCTGCTCAATTAGATTCATTCTTGCAACTACTAAAATATATGGCAACACAGCGCCTTGACAAGTTTTCTGCTGACGAGCTCCGCGCGGTGTTATCAGTATTTGCTATAAATGAGATCGCATATCTCACCATGTGCGATGCACTTTTTTGCAAAAAAGCTGTGTCATCAGGCAATTCACGCGGAGCGTCGTTGCGGATGTCAACGTAACACACATTTGAGGGTGCGCCAGTATTGCGCACCCCATAGTGTTGGATTCTATTCAAGGTAGTAGGCATTGGCTGCAAGTAAATTCTTTTTCACGTGTTTCCGTGACCTATTGCGGCTGTGACGAAACAAAACAAAACCAACAGACAGCGATAAGAAATAGGTCGCTTGAGCGTATGCTCCGTGTGATAACTGTAAAGATTTTAATGCCCTGTTTCTGGATTAATGAGCAAATTGATTAAATAACCACCTGTTTCCGTTCACTATGAATAGACGCAATGCAATAAGCGATCAGCTGCCGTATGCATGTACACACGAACGATCATGATTCTTTTACTTTTTAAAAGTGAAAAAAAAAGTTCGTTGTCATTCGTATGTACATGCACAACGCAGCTGATCGCTCAGTAAAACTATGCACCTACATAAACACTTTCGTTCTGTCTCTAAGTGATGTTGCGAGCCAATTCAATTAAGAGCAACAAGAACTATCTAGCAGCTGCGTGCACAACAGCATCGCATGGCTACTTTTCTTCTTTTTTGCAGTCACACTAATCCATATTTCAATGACGTGTCACCAGATTGTGTTTTCCTTCTTGAAAGCCATATAGCATTTAAGAGTACGGCGGAGAATCTACTGCAGGATCCTTCAACAAAAAGATATTTCCCCAACGTACAGCTAGTACGCAGTTTGATATTATACATACACCTGTATTTTTTTCTTCTTCGTAGAACTACTCAATAAAATAAAGTTTCTTTCACAATCTATCCCCAAAAGAGCTGTTTTTACTATGGTAACGTTAATATTTTCCGAATGAAAGCGGACAATTTTCCATATTGCGATATTACTGAGGCTTCAGCTATATGGTGCAATGAAATCGCGTCAATAGGACAAGATACCAAGATACTTGGAAGTTTACGCTTGTCATGTGCATGTAGACGTTGGCCTTTGGATTTAGTGGTGGTTCTAAACTTCTACTCATTTTGTGCATACCAGCCAACTATTGGTCAATCCACCATGGTGTGTAGGTGTCACATGAGCAGGGCAAAGCGCAGGAGGTGACCGGCAATGTTTTCCAACAGTCGAATCAAACGCTCTGCTCGTTTACAGGAAGTCCCTTTCCTTTGGCTTTAAAGCGAGTGGCATTGCTTACCGTGGCAGGTTTTCCTCATCTCATCAGTGGACGTGATCAGTAGAGAACGCATAGGCAGAGCGGATTTTAGCGCGGCTGCGCTGGCAGAGCGGAAGTGAATCACCGAGGGAGAGGGACTTCGCCGGTGTCCCAGTGGTACTGACGTAATGCCGGCGTCATGCAGGAGAAACAGAAATGAGAGGAAAGTGGTGCTGGCTTCTCTCATTGGTCCGTTTCCCTTTGTTTAGCTTGCGGTGCCTCCTCGACAATTGCGACAACGTGCAACAGGGCGCTAAAAATGAGGCCAAGACAGATCCTCAGGCTTCTGCGCGTAACAGTTGGCAAATCGACGTCGTCTACGTGCCAGAAAGGCTCGCCATCGTCGTCATACTACCAAGAGGGGTGCGCCAATGAATAAACCAGATGAGAAAATTGAGTGGTTGGCGTCGCGAAGCGGAACGCCAGAAATCTTCTTTCAACTGCTGCGCTAGCAACAACTTAGAGAAACACTTCGTTAATGGCTATTTCGGTGCGGTATGCATGATAGGCTGTAGATACAGTCGGGAAGTAAGCATTGAAATCTTCTTTCAACTGCTGCGCTAGCAACAACTTAGAGAAACACTTCGTTAATGGCTATTTCGGTGCGGTATGCATGATAGGCTGTAGATACAGTCGGGAAGTAAGCATTGATAACCTAGGAAGAAATACCTGACAGGACTGTCATTCAAAACATTACACAATTAATGAATGCGTGTATTATAAAATGTTATTTAAACCTCAAGCAGGGTGTCTTCAAAAACTTAGTGGTACATCCTCTGCGTTATACAGTAAACCAAGGATAATGACTGACTACTCTTAGTGGGATAGCAATACCATCGGTCTATTTAGATAATCATCTTCTGTGGTTCTTGCATAATTTCTTTCCTTAGAGTGACGTATAGCAACCTCGGTTTGAGTGGAAATGCCTACACTCTAAAAACAGTTCCACTCTTTGGGGTGCATATTTGCCACACAACAATATTCGTCATCTGTCTTGTCCGCATTTCCTTTCTTTAACGCGGCGAGCCCGGTACATTCCAGTAACGAACGGCATGCGCGTTATCAGCATGATATAGCATTCCCGACAGGAAAGTAACGAGCACAGCGTTTTCAAGAAAGAAAATGCGGGCAAGACGGATGACGATTGTAGTTGTGTGGCAAATATACACTCCAAAGAGTGTAAACATTTCTTAGAGTGTAGTCAAAGAATTATTGATTGCGTGCTACGGAAAGCAAGATCGTTTTATAGTCGGTCAATGGCAAAGATGATTTAGTTTTATTTCGCAATTGATGCACTCCATACTGAAATCACCCACGACGATAATGAAAGAGAACATAGTCTAGAGGAATTCGAAATCCCACAGGTAACGCCGGAAGAAGTAAAGAAAGCCTTGGGAGATATGCAAAGGGGGAAGGCAGCTAGGGAGGATCAGGTAACAGCAGATTGGTTGAAGGATGGTGGGCAGATTGTTCTAGAGAAACTGGCCACCCTGTATACGCAATACCTCATAACGTCGAGCGTACCGGAATCTTGGAAAAAACGCTAACATAATCCTAATCCATAAGAAAGGGGACGCCAAAGACTTGAAAAATTATAGACCGATCAGCTTGCTGTCTGTTGCCTACAAAGTATTTACTAAGGTAATCGCAAATAGAATCAGGAACACCTTAGACTTCTGTCAACCAAAGGACCAGGCAGGATTCCGTAAAGGCTACTCAACAATAGACCATATTCACACTATCAATCAGGTTATAGAGAAATGTGCGGAATATAACCAACCCTTACATATAGCTTTCGTTGATTACGAGAAAGCATTTGATTCTGTCGAAACCTCAGCAGTCATGGAGGCATTACGGAATCAGGGTGTAGACGAGCCGTATGTAAAAATACTGAAAGATATCTATAGCGGCTCCACAGCCACCGTAGTCCTCCATAAAGAAAGCAACAAAATCCCAATAAGGAAACGCGTCAGGCAGGGAGATACGATCTCTCCAATGCTATTCACAGCGTGTTTACAGGAGGTATTCAGAGACCTGGATTGGGAAAAAATGGGGATAAAAGTTAATGGAGAATACCTTAGTAACTTACGATTCGCTGATGATATTCCCTTGCTTAGTAACTCAGGGGACCAACTGCCATGCTCACTGACCTCGAGAAGCAAAGCAAAAGAGTGGGTCTAAAAATTAATCTGCAGAAAACTAAAGTAATGTATAACAGTCTCGGAAGAGAACAGCAATTTACAATAGGCAGCGAGGCACTGGAAGTCGTAAGGGAATACATCTACTTAGGACAGGTAGTGACGGCGAATCCGGATCATGAGACGGAAATAATCAGAAGAATAAGAATGGGCTGGGGTGCGTTTGGCAGGCATTCCCAAATCATGAACAGCCGGTTGCCATTATCCCTCAAGAGAAAAGTATATAATAGCTGTTTCTTACCAGTACTCACCTACGGGGCAGAAACCTGGAGGCTTACGAAAAGGGTTCTACTCAAATTGAGGACGACACAACGAGCTATGTAAAGAAGAATGATAGGTGTAACGTTAAGGGATAAGCAAAGAGCAGATTGGGTGAGGGAGCAAACGCGAGTTAATGACATCTTAGTTGAAATCAAGAAAAATAAATGGGCATGGGCAGGACATGTAATGAGGAGGGAAGATAACCGATGGTCATTAAGGGTTACGGACTGGATCCCAAGGGAAGGGAAGCGTAGCAGCGGACGGCAGAAAGTTAGGTGGACGGATGAGATTAAGAAGTTTGCAGGGACGGCATGGCCACAATTAGTACATGACCGGGGTTGTTGGAGAAATATGGGAGAGGCCTTTGCCCTGCAGTGGGCGTAACCAGGCTGATGATGATGATGACGATGATGATGATGATGATAATGAAATCCACAGCGCCATGCCTGTGTCCATTCCACATCCAATCTGTGTGGTTCAGCCGCCCCAAGATGGCAGCCGCTTTGGAAACAGCTAATTGGCTCTACGAACCATGTTTTCCTTATTTTCTAGCTGCAGTGCCGCAAGATTAATTGAGGTTTCGGATATCTAGGTGCGCTCTCGATCGAAAAGTATTTACTGTAGTCAGCTAACAATGAAGTAGTAGAACGAGGTGAGCAAACCCCGTCTTGCGTGACCTCGTTGGGCGCCGGCGTCTATGTTATACGAGTGTGTGGTGTTTCACTGAGATTATAGTGGCATTTTAGCTTGATAATCTGTCTGGAACTTCATTCTTATTATAGGCAAACGAATGTGGTCTTACTGTCGGATCCCAGGAGCCGCGCAACAGTGATTGGTGGGCAGCCATATTTTATTCCTTACGGAATGGGGTGAATGCTCATCGAGCGTCTGTATGATTGCTATCGTAATAGTAATTGCTACTTATTACTGTCGCAATAATAATGTTGAGGCACGGCCCGATTCATGGTGAATACATATTGTACAGTACCCACTTATCAGTCCTTGCGGTCTTCATCATCCCGATAGGCTATGATTGCTAAGACGAGGATGAAGGTGCCACTCGACTCTTTATATGTGCAATATCCTAATCATTATCTTGAAGTTGTGGAGCGCGAAAGAAAGAACAACCGACAGGTAAGCTGAAGAGCTTATCACTGGAACCTACGCCCCACTTCCATCTATTTCCTTCGTTGTTGTAGGTGGGGGCGCCACCTGACATTATAGCAGATGCGGGCGCTACAGGACCCCCCGCTAGACCCCAAGGGTGAAATGGGCGCGATGCGGACGTTGTTGACGTTGTAGGGAAAGCTCGGTAATACGTGCTCTCGAGATGCAGATAGGTGATTGGTGTCTCCAGGTTGACCGGCTTGAGGCGATCTATAGAAACTGTGGAATGGCGTAGAACGCGAAAGGGCCCGTCGTAGGCTGGCGTAATAGGCGCCCGGATACCGCCTCACCTAAAAAAAAGTTCGACAGCGTGTTACACTCATGTAACACGTGAAGGCATTACAGAGAGCTGATGGCAGCGCAAAGTCGGAATGTATAATGCCAACGAGAGAGCCTCAGGCTTGGAAAGCAGCTTAAACAGACATACAACTCAAACAACTAAAGCTGTTCCGGGCGCTAAATGCATGGTAGTGTCTGCAACCATGCTACTGTGACAGCAGGATTTCTTGAGGTCAAAGTCAATACATCCATTCTCATTTGGCTTCGCACTTGAAGTCTTTCATCGGTTACTGTTTCCAATACAATGGCCTTGTGGAGGAGCTGAATGCGTTTGAGCTATTGCAGATCTTTGGTAGGCTCCGCGGCATTTCTGACCCCAAGATGGAGGCGGACGTGCTAGCCCTAATGGCGCTCACCGACCTCCATATGCACGTGACAAAGCAATTCGGTGTGTACAGGTACTTGTAAGCTGCCGCGCTATCTACAAAGCCCGACAAAAATGAAAAGCGCAAGAGCAATATTTATGAAACCACACTATTTGGATGTTTCTGAATACGCCATGCAAATTGTGCACTGAATCCCATTGGACCAAAGATCTCCAGGGGCAGTGAACATCCGAAGGGCATCCTACAAAGGATATTTTGACGTCCGTCGGATATCCACAGAAGTTCCAATATACTACGGATGTCCATACCAGGCACGTACCCAGGATTTCTTTTGATGGAGGTGGGGCCACCACCTCCATCATCATCATCATCATCATGTTTATGTCCACTGCAGGACGAAGGCCTCTCCCTGCGATCTCCATTTACCTCTGTCCTGCGCCAACCGATTCCAAGTAGCGCCCGCGAATTTCCTAATTTCATCGCTCCACTTAGTGTTTTGTCGTCATCGATTGCGTTTTCCTTCTCTTGGTACCCATTCTGTAACCCTAATGGTCCAACGGTTATCTAACCGGCGCATTACATGACCTGCCCAGCTACATTTTTTCCACTTGATGTCAATTAGAATATCGTCTATACCCGTTCGCTCTGTGATCCAAACCGCTCTCTTTCTCTCTCTTAACGTTATGCCTAGCAATGTTCGTTCGATCGCTCTTTGCGCGGTCCTTAACTCATTCTCAAGTCTCTGCCCCATATGTCAGCACTGGCAAAATGCACTGATTGCACACCTCACTTTTCAATAATAATGGTAAGCTTCCAGTCAGGAGCTGGCAATGTCTGCCGTATGCGATCCAACCTATTTTTATTCTTCTGTGAATTTCCTTCTCATGATCAGGGTTCCCTGTGATTAATCGACCTAGGTAAACGTACTCCTTCACAGTCTCTAGTGGCCGACTGGCGATCCCGATCTCTTGTTCCTTTGCCCGGCTATTTATCATTATCGTCATCTTCAGCATATTAATATTCAACCCAACTCTTACATTCTCTCTGTTATGGTCTCCAATCATTTGTTGTAACTCGTCTGCATTGTTGTTGAATAGAACAATGTCATCGGCAAACCGAAGGTTGCTGAGGTATTTGCCGTCGATCTTTACTCCTAAGCCTTCCCCGTTTAATAGCTTGAATTCTTCTAAGCACGCAGTGAACAGCTTTGGAGAACTTGTGCCTCCCTGTCTTACCCATTTCCCTATAGGTATCTCCCTGCTTTTCTTGTGTAGAATTAAGGTAGCTGTAGAACCTCTGTATATATTCTTACGCAAAGGACGAGCCAGTAAGACGAGCAACTATTTACAGATTATATTTACAACAACGGTTGCAGCGCTGACCAGTTAGATTCACAGCGCGAGCCCAGTTCCTTCCTCCTCCTCTTTTCTGTAGTGATGGTGCCCACGCACCTCGTTCAAACAAACAAATACAACACGCATGTATGTAGCAATATTTTTCAAGCTTTTTACGTAAGCGTTCTGTAGTCCTTGATTACGTAGTGCCTCTAGACTGCTGGTATCTCTACTGAATCAAATGCATTTTCGTAATCTATATAAACCACATATAGAGGCTTATTGCTAAACATTTCGACAGAATTGCCTGTCTGGTTGGGAAATTGATTAGAACTTGAGACTGATTCCAACCAAATAACTGAATTTTATTAGCCCGACGTTTCGGAGCCCATTCAGCTCCTTCTTCAGGGGGTTGTTCTTCGGGGGGTGGCGGTGTGCCGCTTTTAAAGCGTCTTTTTTGAAGAAAGGAGGGGGGGAACACGGGAAGGTGGGGAGACACTTCACTGACGGAAAGGTGGGGAGGAACAAAAGGAAAGGGGGGGGGGGTGTTGTTGACGGCTTCCATGGTGCTGGGATGACCGGTGCTCGGGGGAATGTTCGCGAGGGTGCCCTTGATGGGAGGCGGGGGGGGGGGGGGAGGTGACAGGGTCGCGCCGACGTTCTGTGTTGGTGAAACAAGCGGGAGTCTATCTGGCTGTGCGTCCTTTTCTTCTTTTCGTCATGTCGCCAAGGCCACGGACATACACCGAGGGTAGGTTGCCCTTCACGCGGTTTATGGTATTCCCCGTATTCTGAATGTGCCATGACTCCAGTAGTAGTCTCTTTCGCCAGTTCATTTCTGTTTGAAGGATTTCAGTTTCCTGGAAAGCAATATTGTGGTCGGCGTCTTCAGAGTGTTCAGCGATGGCGCTGCGAATACGGTTGAATGTCCTGACGTCGTTCTCGTGTTGTCTGATCCTTTCTTTTAGATTTTTGGTTTCCCCGATGTACGACGCCGGACAGTCGGCACAACTGATTTTGTAGACGACGCCTTGAGCTTTTTCTTTAGGTGGACGATCTTTTGGTTTAGGGAGGAGGATATAGACCGTTTTTTTTGTAGGCGCCGCCATATTGTGAACGCAGTGGCGCCGCCTATGAGCAGCGCCATACTGGCTTGGGTGAAAGCGGTCTTTTGCATGGCAGGTATACGCTCGGCGGCAGGTTCTGGCGTTTGTTTTCGCCGTCGTGTGGCCTGTTTATTATTACGTGTGTCTTCTACGTGGTAAACGGTTCTGTGAGACGTGCTGAAGTGGTTTAAGCCGTCATGGCCGGAATTTCTGCTGGCGTTGAGGTGGACGGAACACGCAGCGCGATGTGTGCGCGCATATTCGAGTCTACGATCTGCCTCGGAGATGAATTGTGTATTTCTAAATGTTCCAGTCACTAATGTGACCTTATTGCAGTATTATCCTTTATTTCTAAGCTGCGGTTTAGGAGCCATGAAACATACGCGACGATCGTAACAGCGTAAGCGTGGGTGCCGTTCTGCTACGATAGGAGCTGTGATGTTATACTTTGACAATCGTTCAAACTGTTCGCTACAGGTTACATTGCGTGACTACGTGGTTCGATGGATGAGGTTTCCGCCCCTGAATAAAATAGTTTTGACAAGTGATAGCAGCATACCTTACAGTCTGAATTACGCTTGTCCAGCAAAGGGACTGTTTACGAACTGCGCGAGCGTCCTAAGCAGTGGTAGGTGCTGGATTACATATATCTTTGTTCTATATACCGCTTGGTCCAAGCATACCGCATCAGCGGTTATATATTTATAAACGTTGTGCGGCGTGACTATGCGAGGCCCTGTTGCGGTGTTAGCCCGTTTCCTCTTGCGTTTTCTTGAAAGAGGATGATAACCGAATTTCTTTTTCGGTTGTGTTCGTTCCGTTCTCTACGACGCACTCACACGTATTACGGAAATTTTGTCCTCAAAAATAGGCATCGCATTCTTTCTATGCGATCCCTCATATATTATGGCTGTATGCAGGCCAAAAAGGCAATGCCGAAGCGCACAGCTTACATACTGTACCGTGCTGGATCACCAACCGCAGTGATCGCTGAGTTGAGCAGCGCCATTGGCCTCATGCAGGAAAGCTAGCGTAGACATGTAGACTTGAAATGCGCGAGAACGATGCCGGTGCATCACAAATATTTGATTGCGCCTGCCGCTTAGATGTTTCGTGGTTGCCTTAGGTTGGCCGTGCACGAGCATGCGCTCTTATGCTTTATGTTTTACTCCCTACGCCAAGCGATCAGATATTGAGCAGATTTACCATTTCGTGCTGCTAATAATGAGGCACCGGTTTTCTTTGCTGAGTTAAAACCGATATAAGCAAAATAGTTCACAACACATACACACACCGCGACTGATAATGTGCGTACACCGCGGCTGATAAAACGCGTCACATTTTCGCGCCCCCAAAAGATATTTCCGCCTATTGTAGTTACCGATGCACCGAAAGGCTTCCCTGATAACCTTATATGAACGGACACGGCGTAAATTTCACAGAGTACGATCTAAAACATCAAGAAATCGTTCCGCAGCATGCGACACCAATACTTTCAAGCTGCGCCGCGCCGGATCGCCCAAGCCAGAGAGGAGGAAAGGCTCTCCGAGCGCCCTATCCTCCTCGCCCGATGAAACGGTCTATTGAAAGTGTTTATTGGTTTGTGCGCCACTTTGAGGCCTTCTTTTTTTAATATTCCGCTGAGCGCTTCGCTGGTACCTCTGATGTATGGGATGGACACTCGCTTCTGGGGTTGGGGAGAAGTCAACGGCTGAAGGTCCCGCATTTTGCTTCTTCTTTTTTGTTGTCTGGTTGTTTTTCGAATGAAGTCATCTGTGTATCCATTCCTCTTAAGTTCGTTGAGAACCATTCTCTTTTCTTTCTTTAGATCTGATTCCGACGAGGAATGGGTTTCGGCTCGTTTGAATAGAGAATTTACAACAGACGCCTTGTGATTTGCCGGATGGTCAGATTGGAAATGAAGATAGCGGCCTGTGTGGGTTGGTTTTCGGTACACTGAAAATTTTAGAATGCCGTCTTTTCGTGTAACTTGTACATCTAAGAATGGGAGTGATCCGTTCTGTTCGCGCTCATATGTGAACTGTATATCCGGGTCTATGGAGTTTAAGTGTTTCTGCAAGTTTTCGACTTGGCTCGTCTTCACGATGCAAAAACAATCATCCACGTACCTGAGGAAGACTTTTGGTTTAGGGGAAAACGTATTTAAAGCTCTCTCCTCGATGCTCTCCATAGTCAAGTTAGCCATGGCAACGGAAATTGAGGCCCCCCATAGGAGTTCCTTTAATCTGTTGGTAGTGGCTGCCTCGGAAGGTGAAATAGGTATTGGACAGGCACAGTTCGAGAAGGCGGCAGATCTCGTCTACACTCAAAGGGGTTCTCTCACTGAAGATATCGTCACGTTCCAGTGCATCTCTAGTTGCGGAAACAGCCAACCTAATGGGTACTCTTGTGAACAGAGAGATTACATCAAAAGAGACCAGACATTCATCATCTTCGATACGGACTTTTGATGTGAATTTGATGAAATTCTCGGAGTCGCGCACGTGCGATGCTGTCCTTCCGGTGAGTGGTGATATGATCTGATGCAAGTAAGTGGATAGTGATCGTAGTGGGGAACACGAAAAGTCTACGATTGGTCGTAAGGGGATTCCGGGTTTATGGAGTTTTGGCAAGCCGTAGAAAGCTGGGGTGGATCCGTTCCTACAGATTAATTTTAGGTAGAGATTTCGAGAATTTGGATGGCTGCGGAATATTTCAATCAGCGTCTTGTTCAGCACAGACTGGGTTCTCGTAGTGGGGTCCTTCTTTAGTCTCTCGTAATCTTGGCTGTCAAGTAGGGCGGACGCCTTATCCTCGTAGTCCTTTATGAGCGCGTTCACATATGAGCGCGAACAGAACAGATCACTCCCATTCTTAGATGTACAAGTTACACGAAAAGACGGTATTCTCAAATTTTCAGTGTACCGAAAACCAACCCACACAGGCCGCTATCTTCATTTCCAATCTGACCATCCGGCAAATCACAAGGCGTCTGTTGTAAATTCTCTATTCAAACGAGCCGAAACCCATTCCTCATCGGAATCAGATCTAAAGAAAGAAAAGAGAATGGTTCTCAACGAACTTAAGAGGAATGGATACACAGATGACTTCATTCGAAAAACAACCAGACAACAAAAAAGAAGAAGCAAAATGCGGGACCTTCAGCCGTTGACTTCTCCCCAACCCCAGAAGCGAGTGTCCATCCCGTACATCAGAGGTACCAGCGAAGCGCTCAGCCGAATATTAAAAAAAGAAGGCCTCCAAGTGGCGCACAAACCAATAAACACTTTCAATATCCTCCTCCCTAAACCAAAAGATCGTCCACCTAAAGAAAAATCTCAAGGGGTCGTCTACAAAATCAGTTGGGCCGACTGTCCGGCGTCGTACATCAGGGAAACCAAAAATCTAAAAGAAAGGATCAGACAACACGAGACCGACGTCAGGACATTCAACCGTATTCGCAGCGCCGTCGCTGAACACTCTGAAGACGCCGACCACAATATTGCTTTCCATTAAACTGAAGTCCTTCAAACAGAAACGAACTGGCGAAAGAGACTACTACTGGAGTCATGGCACATTCAGAATACGGGGAATAACATAAACCGCGTGAAGGGCAACCTACCCTCGGTGTATGTCCATGGCCTTGGCGACATGAAGAAAAGAAGAAAAGGACGCACAGCCACATAGACTCCCGCTTGTTTCACTAACACAGAACGTCGGCGCGACCCTGTAACCTCCCCCCCCCCCTGCCTCCCATCAAGGGCACCCTCGCGAACACTCCCCCCAGCACCGGTAATCCCAGCACCATGGAAGCCGTCAACAACACCCCCCCCTTTCCTTTTGTTCCTCCCCACCTTTCCGTCAGTGAAGTGTCTCCCCACCTTCCGTGTCCCCCCCCCCTCCTTTCTTCAAAAAAAGACGCTTTAAAAGCGGCAAACCGCCACCCCCCGAAGAACAACCCCCTGAAGAAGGAGCCGAATGGGCTCCGAAACGTGGGGCTAATAAAATTCAGTTATTTGGTTGGAGTGAGTTTCAAGTTCTAATAGAGGCTTATTGTACTCTGAAGATTTCGCGATAACCTGATTGATGACATGGATGTGATCCATTGTAAGGTATCTCGTCCTGAAGCCAGCCTGTTCCCTTGGTTGACAAAATCCAGTGTTGCCCTTATTCTATTGGAAATTATTTTGGTAAATATCTTATATAATACTGGGAGCAAGCTAATGGTCCTATAATTTTTCAATTCTTTAACGTCTCCTTTTTTTGTGGATTAGTATAATGTCTGCATTCTTCCAGTTTTCTGGGACCCTTGCAGTCGATATACACTTCGTATAAAAGCCGCCAGTTTTCCAAGCATTATGTCTCCTCCATCTTTGATTAAATGGACTGTTATTCCACCTTCTCCTCCCGCTCTTTATCGTTTCATGTCTTGCAGGGCCCTTCTGACCTCATCGCTAGTTATAGGAGAGCTTCTGTATCCTGTTTATTACTGTTTCTAAGTGAGGTATCGTGACTCCTCTGGGTACTGTATACAGGTCAGCTTAGAATTTTTCCGCTGCTTTTACTGTATCTTCGAGATTGCTTATGATATTATCCCTCTTATCTTTTAGTGCATACATCATGGTTTGTCCTATGTCAGGTTTCTTTTTTACTGATTTCAGGCTGCATTCATTTTTTACGGCTTATTCAGTCTTTCTCATGTTATAGTTTCGAATATCAGTTATTTTCGCCTTGTGGATCAGTTTTGACAGTTCCGCGAATTGCGTAACGCTGTGCGGCCGCCAGTCCCATACAACTACGTTGAGCGCAGGACTCTGCGATTCTAGACGCACTACGCGCACAGAGAGAGGTTAGAAAAACACCCACATAAGCACAGCAGAAAAGTGGCTACGTGAGGCGGTTTGACCGATAACTGTAGAAGCGTCATTCAAAGCAAGTAATTATTCTCCACTTCCGGCGGCGTTTTCTCTACTTCCTTTTTAAATAAAAAGATGTTGATCCATAAATATTCTCATAAACAACGGTTAACATCTTTATTATTCGCTTTTTCTTGCAGTTTGGTTGTTGCGTTGGTTCTCTCCCTTAGTAAATCGCTTAATTTCTCAACTCCATGCGATTTTTGTTTCTAGTTTCCAATTTTGCACGAAAAGTGCTATACAATTAAGGAAAAACAGACGAGGTAACGGGCGACAGTCATCTTGCTTATGGGTTTAAGGGTTATTGCAGGGTTTCATGATGGACGCACTTTCACATCATTTTATTTCCCACCTTATCTAAACCATATCACGTGTATATGGTTCCGGGCATCTGCCAGCGTCGCGGCGAGCCGTAACTCAAGGAAATAATGAAGCAAAGGGAAAAGTTAAACACAATTGGCGTTTTCTCCGACCGCAACTCGTTCCATGAGAGTACAGACCAGCTGAGTAACAGCCGCATCCCTCTTCTGGTCCCAGGATCATCCTAAACAAAGAAGGTTGAACTAACAAAAGCAACAGCTATGCGCGTGACGGTTTAATAGATGGTGACAACTGAACGCATCTCGAGTTAATCGCGCGGGTGCGGAATCTATGAGAAAACTGTCCTTCACATTACAAGAGATGCCGATAACTACCGCCATCTAAAAGGAGTGAAAAAGGCAGCATAAGGCTGACCGATGAACAGCTGTCCAGTCTCAACATTAATCTGGTGGCGCTTTAGGAATGTGTGAGGAGTGGTGGCGTGGGTGGGGAGGGCGGGGGTATGCCACTTGATTTCGGGGGGGGGGGCCGGGCCACCCCCCCCCCTCGGTACGTGCCTGGTCCATACGATCGTCCGACGAAAGGAAAATCTACTTCCAAAGAATGTCCATCACACATCAAAATCGGATATTCGGACGTCCACAGGACATTTGGATATAACCCACTGGACCACCAACGTCTACAGATGCCCAGCAAAGATCCAAAACGGGACACTCGGACGTCTCTGGATTATCCATGGAATCGTCCCATGCACGCGAACTGAGGTTCATAGAAACGTCGCACGAACGTCATCATGGGGTATTCGGACGTCCAAGAGATGTTTAAATATGTATTTTTATTGCATAACCGTCAGCACGTCCTAAGGACATTTTTGTCAGGATGTAGAACGCTTCTGGGACATTTGGTTACCAATCATCCAAATGACGTTTGTGGGACATTTGGCTGTCGATTTAGGATATCCACAGGACGTCCATATTGATTAGAAATTAACCTAATAGGAACGTTCCTCATAATGTGCCCTAGCAGTGCAGCAGGGCTCCTGCTTTTTGCAAACCATTAACAAAGTAAGTTTGGCCTGGTTTTATGTTCGCTTGTAGGGCAATTATGAAAAGGAATTTCATGGCCCTTGAAGACCCATCCCAGTGGTCTAATAAGGCGACCAAACATTTCTGTCATGCAAAAGCTGAAGTACTGGGAGACAGGCCAGGAATACAGCCAACCCCATCTCAGAGCATGCTAAAGAAGGCTACAATGCAGCTAAGCACTGTGCACATAATTCCATGGTACGGTGAGCTAATAGATTGCATACAGCTTCATAAAAATGCATTAAACCAAGCATATAGGCATGCAAACCATACTTTTTTCTGCTAACAGGAATGCAGCCTGTAAAACTAAGTTCTGGAAGCTGCTGAATAATTTGAAATTCTCATTGAAAATAAAGCAGTTGCAGTAAGATCACGAGTTGAGCTAACAATTGCACTCGGCATTTTTCAGTAAAGCGCATCAATAAAAAGAAATAAAACTCAATTATTTCACCATACAAGCTCAGCCATTAGGAGCTATTTCTGACGCAGCATGGTTAGTAAGAGTATCCATGAAGTAAAATGTTTACAAATGCACTTTGGGTAGCAAGAAAATTTAAGAATTTGCAGTTGGGCAACTACGGAAGTAATCATAAAGCTTGCTGTGGGCTCACTTTCATGGTCGCAAGCACATCAATGCAAACTTTGCTGAACAGTTCAGATATGTTATCCACTCTAGGTTACCAGAGCCTTTCTCTAGGCCACATTTAGTAGTTACACACTAACACGAGTTATGCTAAGGATGTCACAACTACATTATGCATTAACTAAATTAGTTGAGAACAGTTCAGTAGTGATATATAGACACAAACAGCTGCTGTATGATCATCCATTTATAGAGCAAACGCGCTATGCATCCGTAACACGTTTTGGTAAAGGTCACCAGAGCAAACATCGACGTTTTCCTGTATTGATGAGGCCATTTCAGTTGAACTAATACCTTGAAGATGCACCTCGGCCAGTAGAAGAGCTTTAAAAGCCTTTTGCAAGGTGATGGGGTTAAAAGGACGTGAATAGGAAGCCTACTGCATGCTCGCTCACTTCAGCGGTTGCGGGCATATGAATGCAATATTTGCTGGAAAGTTCACAGGTGTCTTAGCTATGAAAGAAGCTGCTCCAGGATTTCTACAGGCCTGCTTCAGTGATCGCACACAGTAAAAGTACTAAAGATTTGATAGACACACTGGACAATAATAAAATTACTAAAGGATCACTTAAGCAGTTGCAGACACAAATATTACTGTAGAGTTCACAGGTGCAAAAGCAGTTACAAGACACTTGCTTCGGCACAAAACCAAACTGATTTTACAGGTACTGGAAGGTACAAGATATTTGCTCTACTTGAGTGGTCTGAAGCACAAATTCACCGTAAGTGTTCACAGGCTCGAAGGCCTCTAAGCAAGTAAACAGAAACTGAATGCGACCTTTCCGTGGTTACAGCCAAATATTGCTGAAGCTGTCACAGGTACCTTCGTGCCTACACGATTGACTAAAGGCTTGCGGCATGCTCGCTTCAGTAGTCATAGATAAAAAATGCATTATATGAGTTTGCCTGTACCAAAAGCTAAGAGAATAATTGTGTGGGCTTGCTTCAGCGGCCACACACAAACGCAAGTTCATCCTGAAAATTCACGGGTATCAGACAACCTCGATGGAAGTTGCCAGAAGCAAAGCGTGGCCATTCTTCCATGGCAGCAGATACACGTCTCAAAAGATCACAGGTATTTGGTGACTAAACATTTTACTAAGGCTCGCTGAAGGCTGGCTCAGCGGTCGCATAGAATTACACTGCCATTCAGATATACTAAAAAATTTAGCGTGCCTTTCTGCAGAATTGCTTGAACAGTCGCAGAGACAAAAATTTGCACAGAGTTCACATGTATATCGCCCCATAAGGAAATTGCCACACGCTGGGTGCAGCCTTTTATCCATGGTTGCAGGTGCAAAACAGAAGAGGTCCCGATTACGCTGCACAATTTACTAGTCATTCTGCAGGATCGGTTGCTAGAAGTCGTGGATTTGGTCCCAATCGCGGCAGCCGCATTTCGACGAGTCGAAATAGAAAACGCACGTGCACTTAGATTTTGGAATACGTTAAAGAACATCACGGTGCCAAAATTAATCCGGAGTCCCCCACTACGGCTTGCCTCATAATCCGTGTGTGATTCTGGAACCTACAGCCCCATAATCCAATTCAAGTTTGATACTTCTGCCACAGTGCGATGTGCCATGTGAGGAAATGACAACGCTCAACCCTCTCAGAAGTTATAAAATATGGCGCACACCTCAAGCAAACCTCTGTTCTGTGTATTACGCGGACAAACAGCAGTGGTGCACGCCAGGTAACTTTTAACATCAACTCACCACTCTCGTGTTAGCCTAAACGTTGAAGAAATTAGGCTTTAGCCGTCAACATCACCGCTAATTACCGTCAATCAAGGCATCCAGCACGCAAAGCTTTGCTTACATCGATTCCCATAGTGTGCGGGATCTGCATACATTTTTTACAACCTGTTCATTATTTTCGTCCTCCACAGTTATACTGTGGAAGTGCGTCCTTTTTACTACACTGTATGAATGAACTCGTTTTCGAAATATATTCTCTAATAATGTTGTATTTTTGATATCATTGTCTTACGTAATCTACACAGGGTACTCAGGCACTCTCTAATGAAATGGTTTCACGTTTTGTCTGAGCACGCTCGCCATTGTGATGCGAATCACATAACTTGAACGCATGGCTGCTGCTTACGGCGTGGCTGTGCGGGCGCCTCATCTTCAAAGCGACCTGATATGCTTGCAGATTGCGCTAGTGCCGGTAGCTTTGTATGTGCTGTGTTTTCGACGGTTAGTTCACGTTGAAGTGAGAGATGGACGAAGGTCAACTCAATTGATTCTGCAGGTGCGATTGCTCACTCCAGCGTTTTGATAGCGAATTTCCGCACTCATCTAGCGAGATGTGTTCATGTTTACCTGTGCGCCCGTGACACCGTGATTGTTAATTTAGTTAGAACACGTTCGCGATCTAGTTGGTTTAAATTCATGATGGAATGTGTAAGGGCTACTGAACGAGGACGTGGAATGAAACAGACCCAGAGGGGCAGTGCTCTCTCTTTGTATCTTTCTACGCCCTTGTTCAGTCGCGCATATACATATTCTATCAGTGTTGATTTAGTTAGTAAGCGAGTGTTTATAAGTTCATACGGCCGTTAAAACTTCTACCCTTAATTCAAATGGATATCTGCTAATTTGCTATCGCTATCGCTGCTTCGACTTTCGGGCGAAAGTGTGACTTTTTTAACAAAGTAAATAAATAATACTACATGAGAGACAATGCTTCCATGAACATCCAAACCCTATATCATGATAACTGCTAGGCAGCATGGAACAAAGAATGTCACAACATAAAGTGCCGGTGCTTTTTTGCGGCGTCTTCAAAACCTCATCAACGATATTGCACTTGAAGGCACAATGACCCTTTCATAAGGCTATTGGCTGGATTTGTGAAAATGATTACAATTAATCTTCACTTTATCAGGGTCAAGAAAAGTGTATGCTATGCCAGCACTTCTAAGATTACTTCCCCTATTTTAAGTTACAAGATGCATTGCCTTGAAAGACTCGGCGCAATTTTTTTTCCACTTTCGGTACTCGGTTGCCGTCGCTTGTGGCGGCTCCTTCAAAGCGCAAGGTCCTGCCGTCGCTGAAGTATTGCTAACCTCTACCGTGAAGTGTTTAGTTTCTACCACCTCCTTTCTTTTATGCGAAGCATACTAGCCGCACAACCACGCTCTTCCTTGCTGCGCCACGCACGGCCGCGTAGCTACCATTGAGGGTATGAGCCATTGTTCATTGCTGCGCGTCTCATATGTGGGTCTATTCTCTTTTAAGTTTGCTATGTTTGTTATTAAGTTGCTCCTATTATGCGAAGCATACTAGCCGCACAGCCACGCTCTTGCTGCGCCGCGCACGGCCGCGTAGCTACCATATGACGTCATAACAGCTTCAGAAGCGGAGGCTCAACTCGTGCGCTCGCTTGCGGCCGCGTAGCTACATAGCCGGGTCTCAGCTCGTGCGCTCGCCTGCATGAGTTGTTTCTTCGTCTAGCCGAACCAAATATAGCCAAGCAACAGCAGTTCACCAGGCTATACAGTGGTTCAACAACTAAAACAAAGGCTAGTATGCTTCGCATCCTGGGCTTAACCTTAGCTAAGCCACAGCCATTTTTTTTCTTTACCACTTCATTTTCCAGCTTTGAAGTTCTGTTTATTCTATGCTCGGTTGACTGCAAAGAACACGCCCTTGTTATCTTCTAATAGCAAGCAAGCCAATTAATTAAATATAATACGTAGTAATGACTAGCTTTATAATTGTACTATCAGTAGCAGTAGTAGTAGAAGTTTGTGTTGTTGGTCACCTTTTTCTAATTCTTCTACCTCCCGCATGAGGGCCAATCTTCCCGCTGTAGGTATGTGTCAATATCTGGGCAATCATTATCTACATTGCATAGGCCATGCGCGGAATCAATCTCTGTAGCTGCGCTCTATGACGCGCCTTGCCAGCAACCGCTCGAAAATAATGAAGAAAAGAATGCGAAACCACCAGCCCCTCGTGTAGACGGTATTTAAATCAACTGCAGCAACGACCAGTAAGGCCCGCGTGGGTCAATTTACGACGTTCATTGGGCATACGATTGCAGGACAATAGAATGTTCGCCTACCCGATATCGTCTCTCCTGAGAAAGTACGTATATTTAGGAAAAATATCAAACAGAAACAAGTTTAGAAAATTTTATACGCATTTTACTAAGCAACTGTTTCATAAATTGTATAGAATTGTGCGTATATGGAATTAACGAATGATTCCTATAGTGAGATCAGCATAAACGAGTTCGACTGGACTCTTCACACACTACTCCTTCAGAAGAAGGTGACATGCTCCCCAAAAATGAAGGAATGAAGAGCACAACAAGATATAGTCAAAGTGGGCATTCTCTGGCACACCAGTTAGAATTCATAGTTTATTTCCGCATTCTGGAATAAAAACGCACAAATGTCGCTCTCATAAAAAAAAAAAAAATATTTGATAGAATGAAGCCGCTAGGGCTGAAAGAGAATGTAGAAGAAGAACGCTGAATCAGGGCGCGGCCATGTTGCACTTTGACGACCTCCCAGTTGAACTCATCCTCAAGATATTCGCTTACCTTCCGCAATTCTGGCTCGCGACAATAGCCCAGGTGTGCGAGCGATGGAAGAGGCTGACCTGCGACCCTTGGCTCTGGAAAGAGGTGCATATCAATCTGCGGGATATGGAAAGTGAGCACCAGGTGCGCGAGGTCCTAAACAGGGCCACCCTGATCCGCAAACTTGATATCTCCGGTATCATCTACATCGAAGACATCGCTGCTTGCTCGACGCACTTCAAACTGGTGAAAGAGCTGGTAATACCAAGCCGTGCGCTCTCACATCGCAGCATGCCAGTCATTCTACGAAAGTGCGAGTCCCTTACCACCGTGGCGTTGCGTGGAAAGGACATGCTGCTGCCAAATGACGTACGCCGTCTCCAGAGCTTAAAATGCCTGAAAGTATTCTCGACCTCACGAGACCTGCGCATCGAGGACGGCATTATTCGCCAGCTGTCCGCCAGCTGTCCTTTGCTTGAACGACTGGATATCAACTCGGATCGCGTACGCCATCGAAGCACATGGGGGTGCCTCGAGTCACTGCAGCATCTGACGTGCCTCGCGGTAACTCGTATGTCCACAGGTGGATTGGTGCACCTGTCTAAGGCACGCCCAAACCTAGAGTCGCTCATGATCGGCACCATTTGGAACGAGAACGACGTGACGGTGGCACAGGCACTTCAGTCTTTCCTGAAGCTCCGGATCCTTTCAGTGTCTGGGGAGTGCGGCACAGGATGGTTCGACTCGCGGTTCCGAGCGCCGACAGAACTGGAACGCTTCGATGTCCAACAGCTCCACATGGAAGAGCACCAAATCAAACACCTTGTGCAAAAATCCGGGAACAAGCTTCGTCACGTCACCATCAGTGCCAGAACGCTCACACAAAATGTCCTCAACTTGCTGCGCGAATGCAAGAATCTGGAAAGCGTCGCAGTATACGGTGTTTGCGGGGGAGACATGCTGCTTAGGATGCTCATCGTGTTGCCGAAGCTAGTTCGCGCCCAGTTGGACGTTGTCGGTGAGGCTGCGGAGGCCGTAAGCCAGTTGAACACGGTAGTAGATGTTCATGACAAGTCTGCCAAGGGCCATACACGGCTCGTGCTTCGTGCGCATTGTGCGTCGCAGGCGGCAGAGGATGATTTGATACGCGCGGTGTGGAACCTCAGGGAGTTCCTCGCTTTCAACACGGGTCTCTCGATGAACCATCTTCGCGATTTAGAGGAGCAGTGCTGGCGGATGAAAGAAGGGCAGCTTTTTTGGGTGGCCTGGAGAAGAAAAGTGTTGCGCACAGTGCAAACTTCGCTTCCTGTCATGAGCAGTACGTTAAAGTATCTCGTCGTCAACGTACACGAGAACTGAACCCTCGCGGGCATTAAAAAAGAAAGAAAATGCTCGTTGTTTCACCGAATAAACTCAAAATAAATGTAAATTCATTTGCAATATGAAGCGATTACTGTTCATTCTCAAAGAGAGTAACCTGATCGCGCATTTGAGGAAAACAATTTTGGCACAACAAGCATTCTTGCCTTCTTCAGGCGTTTTCAGCCTGTCTGTCTGTCTGTCTGTCTGTCTGTCTGTCTGTCTGTCTGTCTGTCTGTCTGTCTGTCTGTCTGTCTGTCTGTCTGTCTGTCTGTCTGTCTGTCTGTCTGTCTGTCTGTCTGTCTGTCTGTCTGTCTGTCTGTCTGTCTGTCTGTCTGTCTGTCTGTCTGTCTGTCTGTCTGTCTGTCTGTCTGTCTGTCTGTCTGTCTGTCTGTCTGTCTGTCTGTCTGTCTGTCTGTCTGTCTGTCTGTCTGTCTGTCTGTCTGTCTGTCTGTCTGTCTGTCTGTCTGTCTGTCTGTCTGTCTGTCTGTCTGTCTGTCTGTCTCTCTGTCTGTCTGTCTGTCTGTCTGTCTGTCTGTCTGTCTGTCTGTCTGTCTGTCTGTCTGTCTGTCTGTCTGTCTGTCTGTCTGTCTGTCTGTCTGTCTGTCTGTCTGTCTGTCTGTCTGTCTGTCTGTCTGTCTGTCTGTCTGTCTGTCTGTCTGTCTGTCTGTCTGTCTGTCTGTCTGTCTGTCTGTCTGTCTGTCTGTCTGTCTGTCTGTCTGTCTGTCTGTCTGTCTGTCTGTCTGTCTGTCTGTCTGTCTGTCTGTCTGTCTGTCTGTCTGTCTGTCTGTCTGTCTGTCTGTCTGTCTGTCTGTCTGTCTGTCTGTCTGTCTGTCTGTCTGTCTGTCTGTCTGTCTGTCTGTCTGTCTGTCTGTCTGTCTGTCTGTCTGTCTGTCTGTCTGTCTGTCTGTCTGTCTGTCTGTCTGTCTGTCTGTCTGTCTGTCTGTCTGTCTGTCTGTCTGTCTGTCTGTCTGTCTGTCTGTCTGTCTGTCTGTCTGTCTGTCTGTCTGTCTGTCTGTCTGTCTGTCTGTCTGTCTGTCTGTCTGTCTGTCTGTCTGTCTGTCTGTCTGTCTGTCTGTCTGTCTGTCTGTCTGTCTGTCTGTCTGTCTGTCTGTCTGTCTGTCTGTCTGTCTGTCTAACTCGTGAAAAGGCAAACACTAGCAATGCGGCGATGACATGCAAACAATGATAAGCCAGATTCTGTTTCCAGTGCTGAAATGCTGACGTCCTATGGTTACTTAGAATGAATAAATTTTGTAGCTCGATTTTGAGGCGATTCGAGTTGATCGATGAGATATATTTGATGCGTGCTCCAAATGGCGGATGCGTATTCTAATTTCGTCCTGACGAAACCTGATAGGCTTGTAATTTTACATTTTGGTGGGGGTGGCGCTGCCGTTATCACGCTGCCGTGGGGCCGTCGTGGTCATTTGATCGTCGTCATTCCATCGGCTTCACGTATTCATCGTCATAGTCTTCGCGACACAGTCGTCGTCGCAAACCCGCAGTCATGCCATTTTCGTCACGCCATTTGCATCCCAACAACACTGTGTCGTCGTCGTGACGCTGTCGTTTTACCCTTGTGGAAAGTTTTCCGCATGCTAAACGAATACCACCAGAAATGGACACAGGGAATTGTCTTCATTTAGAGCACGCAAAATTTTCTAGAATGAAGTCAAATCAAGTGGCCCGCCTCTGAGTCTTATTGTGGTTTTGCCATCCATGTCACTTCAAACACGTCATCCCGTTGTCGTTATGGCGCCGTAGTCATACAGGCTGTTTCGGTCTATTGACGTTCCTTCTTTGTCAGTCTATGATAGTCATGTATAGTCATCATGCAATGCTGATATGTCGCTGCTGTCATGCCGTAGTCATTGCGTCGTTTTCAGACAGCCGCTTTTATGCATTGTCATAATGTCGTCGCTATGCGCTCGTGGTCGTGTCATTATCGTCATTCCAGCTTGGTCATTCTTTTGTCGTTTTGCCAAAGTAATTACACCATCGTTCTCAAGTCATCGTCCTTATGCCATCATTAACATTTCATAACCGTCCTGTCATTGCCGTCGTCGGCACAGCGCCTTTGACGTTCCATCGTCGTCACTGCGTCCTAGTATGCTCATGGGCGGCCTCGGCAAGCGAGTGCCAATAGCAAAATGGGTCGATACCGCAGAGAGTGTGCGTCATATGCGGCTGAAGCAACCCAACTGTCACAATGATCACTATGGATTTTAAACAAACGTGACTTGAACAATGCGATTCGTCGCTACATTGCTCGGAAGCTAATCGCATTAGCGTCGACAATCATCGTGAGATGGGTTTTTCTGTAATTTTTCTTGTTCCAACGTGCCACTGAAACGCCTGCTTCATTTAAAAGTGTGGCTAAAATATCGAACGCTATGGTGACTCTCGCAACGTAATAGCATTTCTCAACATGCAAATGTCAGCACTTGTAGCACTGTCTACCTTCTTTATTAATATATGCAATTTACCCTATTTTGGTGTCCGCTCAAGAGACCGCATGCTCCTTAGCCACGACCACTGGATCGGATTTTTCACTTGCAAAGAAGCAAGCTTCGTGCTTATTTCCTGATTTGATACTGTAACATAGCAGCGGCAGTCTAGCTGTCGTCATGCTAGAAGGGAGACATTGACGACCCGATGATTAGCCGAGAACAACGCACAAGTGTTAATTGCACGTATATATAAAGTAAAAGGGAAAGGGGAGATCTGGAGAGTGAACATAGAAAAGAAACTTGATGCATGCGCATTGACAGCACGCACATGACGCGGCTGCTTGATACCGCATTTTACATTTCTTCCCACTTAAAAACGCTGCATTGGCTTGCGTGAGCTTGTGGAGCGTCGAAGAGGTTGTGTGGTTACTTTGTCTGCCCCGGATGCCACGAGTGTTTGACCAACAGGTGCCTGGTGGTCCCCGTCAGGAAACGCTTCTTGGGGTGAAGATTCCCCCGTGTCGTCGGGGCTCGCGGAAGGCTGTTGGCTGAGTGACGGTGGGCTTGGTGTACGGTCCCTGCTGATCGTGCCTAGGTCGCTGCCCGGTGGTTCATCTTGAGAAGATCGAGTACGGGTGCGCACCTTGTCGATGTGACGCCGCACGATTGCTTGAGGAGTCTCCACTGTGACCACTCGTCCTTCCGATCTCGCTGTTGCCCGTCCTGGTATCCATTTACCATTGACCCGTAGTTGCGGACACGTGCACTACAGTCCGTTCGTTGGAGGCAACCACTCGTCGTTTTCTTTTTTAGAATTAGACACAGTCACCACCGGGAAGCAGGTGTCGAGGCGCGATTGTATCTGGTACCCGAGCAGCATTTCCGATGGCGACTTTCCGGTTTTCTGGGGAGTCCACCTGTAATTGAGTGATAAACCCCTAAGGTCATGCTCCAGCTTTCCACATCTCATCTTCCGGAGGCCGTCCTTGATTATCCTTACTGAACTCTCCGCATCTCCGTTTGACTGCGGATGATAGGGAATGGTTCTTAGGTGCGTAATATTACTCCTGTCATCAAACGTTGCCAATTCCTGGCTGGTCAACTGCGTTCCATTGTCGGATACGAAGGTTCTTGGTACCCCAAAGTGTCTAACTATATGCCGCAGGTAGTCAGTGGTGGTTGCCGAAGTAGCCTCGTTTAGTGGCACCACTTCTAGCTACTAAGTGTGGGAATCCACTACCGCGAGAACCATTTTACCTTCTATTGGCCTTGCAAAGTGGACGTGAACTCACGACCACCTCTCCTGCGTTTGCGCCCAGTTTAACGGCGGGGCGACTGGCAGCATAGGCAAATTGTCAGTGCAATTGCTGTATTGTGCTGCCGTGAGCTCTACTTCCCGGTCTATTCCTGGCCACCAAAACAAGCACCGCGCAACTGTTTTCATTGCCGAGGACCCCTGATGCGTTTCATGCAATAATTGTAACAAGCGCTTCCGTGTTGCGACAGGTATGACAACACGATGTCCCCAGAAGACGAGGTCGAGTGCCAGAGATAGCTCCAAATTGCGATCAGCAAAGGGGACCAAGGTAGGGTCAAGTCGTTCTGTGCCTTTCGGCCACCGTGCAACGCGTTTTGCTTTACGCGAGCTAAGGTTAAGGTATTGGCGGTCAGCTCCTTCAGCTCGCGTGTTGTGACTATCCCTTCATCCAGGCTTTCCAAAGAAAATACGTACTCTCCAGGGTCAGGTTCCGTAACGGGATCGGAGCCCCGCAGCGGCAGTCTGCTCAGGGCATCCGCATTCAGTGGCAACCTTCCTGGAGCATATTCGAGCTTGTAACGGTAACCTCCTAGGTAGAGGACCCAGCGCTGCATGCGAGCTGCAGCCATGGCAGGCGTCTGGCTGTCGCGGATCAGCAGTCCTAGAAGTGGCTGGTGGTCGGTAACCTGGACGACCTCTTGACCTAAAAGATAAACCCGGAATTTAGTCACTCCAAAAACAAGTGCCAGTGCTTCACGTTCTAATTGAGAATAATTTCTTTTGGCTTTGGTCAGGGTTCTTGAACGGAACCCGACTGGTGTGTTGGTGCTTCCAATAGTGTCAAAAATAACAGCGCCTCTACCACGAGCGGATGCGCCTCATTCCATCTTCAGTTGCCTCGATGGATCAAAATGCACAAGGACCTCGGCGTGTTTAAGACAATGCTTTGTCTTCTCAAATGCAGATTCCTGTGAGGACTTCCACTGCAACTGCGCGTTTTTTCTAACAACTGGTATAATGGTAACAATGTGTCTGACATATTCAGGAAAAACTTTGAATGCAATGCTATCATCCCAAGGGACGAACGCAGCTCGCTTAGGTTTTGGGGACTAGGTGCATTCATGATAGCATCTACGTTCTACTCAGTTGGGTGAAAGCCAGCACGGTCAATACGATGTCCAAGATAAGTGACAGATGGCTGGCTAAATTTTCACATATCGTATCTCAGGTTCACGCCGTGTTCTGTGAACCGTTCTAACACATTTTATAATCGTGTTCCGCAATCTCCAAACCTTTCCGAGGCTAGAACGTCATCCAAGTAAGCCTGAACTCCAGGTAACCCAGACAGTATTGTATCAAATTTTCTTTGAAAAATTACTGGAGCGGAGCAAATGCCGAACGGAAGCCTACTGTATCAAAACAGGCCTCTTTGAGTGTTAATAACACAAAGCTTCCGAGTGCCCTCGTCCTAAAGCACCTGGTTATATGCATCCCGGAAGTCTAGCGTACTGAACAAGTGGCCTCCTCCTAATGATGCAAAGATATCTAATGACGCAAAGATAGCCATTCTTCTTCAGAACGGGTACAATCAGTGTCGCCCTATTCGAATGCTATACCGGTGATATTACACCCAGCGACACTAACCGGTCAAGTTCTTGCGATATGTTGTCGCGTAGAGAATATGGAATGGATCTCGCCTTACAGAATTTGGGAACAGCGTGGCCCTTCAGCAGGAGGCTGGCTGGTGATCAGCCTCCTGCTGCACCTTCGTCGCGCACCCTCGTCGCCACTGTAGCATAGCAGCGCAAGCCTAGCTGCCGTCGTGCAAGAAAGGAGACGTTGATGACCTAGTGATTGTCAACGCGCATGCGCATTGGCGGTGCGCATAAGACGCCGCGGTGTGATACCGAATTTTACAGCAGAAACATACATCCTTTGTGATACGAAAACCAATGCGTGGCATGGTAAAACCTCCCCATCGTGTTAACAGGCAATGTGAGGGGAAATATCAGAAGTAAGCACATGGTGGGCGTGTCATTTAGTTAAAGTAGGGGTCGCCATATATGGCTCTGGTCTTGGTGCTTTGAGCTTCAACCCGTGTGTCCTAGTAGTCGCCGAAGTAGAACACCTCCCTCCCTCTCGCCCCTTCTCCGGCACTTTGCGCGCGATGGAAAACGATGCGCTCACTTCCCACATACCTCCCTTGCACGCAAGATTCAGCCGCCATCATTTGCTCACCCTCGCACGCTTTCACCCGACATACACAAAACGGCGCGTGGCGACGATGTTATCACCCTTCGACTTTATATGGAACATCACGGCGACGACCACGCCGGCGGCAGAAAATTCTCCTGCAGTGTTCATATATTTGCTATCGCAATAAAAGAATTCTCGCAAGACGTTCCATAGCCTTTTCCGTAGCTTTCTCTACTGCATCCGCTGTGGCCTTAGATATATGGCAACATATATGCCGGCAGTGTGACGAGCTGTTACGCCTGCATAGCCCTGGGCTCTTCCCAGATCCTCAGTAACTGCTTTCTATATGTCAGCAGCGAACGCGTTCCACTGTTTCGGGTATTCTTATTTTTCCTTCGCAGAACAGTTTGAATATTCTGCAGGGTAAAGTTTTCATTAGGCAGACATTTTTATTCCCGAAACTTAGTCTGTACTATCGTGATTCTGTCCGCATAGCCGGCATCGAGCAACCGAACTTCGGCCTTTTATCGTATTCCCGTAACAGCAACATTTCAAGCACTGTAGTGGTCGTGGAGAAAGTGACTCTACACTATGCATTAGGGGCCATAACTTGATTTCAGTTGGACAAACTGTTCCCGCGAACGTAACAATTACTGGTGGTATTGAGATGTACAGGCTGTGCCCACGCCTGGCGACTTGGAGAACGTGCGTGTCGCCTAGAAAAAGGCGACGACGATGACTACCTGCGTGCGTACGTTTCTTTATGTTCTCGATCGCGGAAGAAGAGGAAGAGGAGGAAACAAAAGACACCTAGTGCATCATTATTTCAGAAAGTTAATAATGTCGTCGCTGCAGAAGCACAAAAAGTGAGGTAAAACAGGTTACATACAATCAACAAAACGAATAGCTTTTTGATTGCTCTTTTGTAATGTGCTTCTTTTTGTATGTTTCCTCTCCTTTATTTTTTTTTTCATCGAATATGATACACTTCAAAAGAATAGGTAATCGTTTCAGCACGCAATTATTGGCCAATCCCCAGTGTTGGATTGGCCATAATATGAGGCAATTATCATCATCATCATCAGGACCGACAATGGCAAACTTCGACGAACTGCCAGTTGAGCTTGCGCTGAAGATATTATTTTCCCTCCTCATCACCGTCTGCCGACTATAGCCGAAGTCTCAGCATGGTGGAAGGCGCTTACTTTCGATCGCAGCTTCTGGACGGAAGTGTGCATCGACTAAAGTTTTGGAAGCAGCTTGCAGCATGTGCGTGACATTCTGGAAAGAGCTACCATAAGTTTGAAGTATCCACAGGACCGCTTTATCTTGAGGTTATTGCATCGGATTCGAAACGCTTGAAGCTGATGAAAAAGTTGGCGATCCCTGGCCGGGCATTGTCGCAGGATAGCACGCCGACCATCCTACTGAACTGCGAATCACTCAACACCGTCTTGCAGCGCGGCATGGATAAATTACAGCCTTTTGACATATTTGACATCAAGAACCTCACGTGCCTCAAAGTGTTACTAGCTTACCGTGAAGTGCGCATCAATGACGGCATTCTTCAACAGCTGTTCGTCAGTTGTCCTCATATTGAGCGACTGCACTTCAACTCGGATTTTATAACACGCAGAGACAACTGGCAGGGGCTGCATCACCTGCGACATCTTGCGAGGCTTTCGGTAAGTCGAATTGCAATGATTGTATTGCTGCATGCCTCCAGACACTGTAGTAGCCTGTAGATTCTCCAGATAAGTGACGTTTGTAACGGGAACGAAGTGCAGCCTGTAGACTCTCCAGATAAGTCACGTTTGTAACGAGAACGAAGAGGGCATCGCCCAAGCTCTTCAGCGGTTTCGGAAGCTGAAATTCGTCTCACTGTTTGACAGCTGCAACACGGACTGGTATGACTCCACGTTCCGCACGCCGCCAGAGATACAGCACTTCGACGTGCAACGCCTCCAAATCCCAGAGCAACACTTTACGCTGCCCGCCAAAATCTGCCGTGGCAAGCTTGATAGCATTGCCTATAGCACGGAAGTGCTAACACGTGCTTCCTTGAACACCCTCTATGGATGCAGACGCCTCGAGAGCATCGCCTGTCACCATCTCTGCGGCAAGGAGTTATGACTATCCAAGCTGACCAAGCTATCCAAGCTCGTGCGAGCGCAGTTGCACGTCGCGGAAGATATGACGGAAGCAATACGCAAGTTGAACTTTGTAGTGGACACTGGATATGTCCTGCAAAGGCAGCGCGTGGCTAGAGCTACGCATGCACTGCTTTTCGCAGTCTTCCCAGGACGCCATGATCCATGACATGAGGCTTTTCAAAGAGTTCCTCGCTTTAAACACGCGCCTTTCAGCGCAGCATATCCGCAACATCGAGGAACAATGCTGGTGAATCAAATATTCTAAGATCTTTCGGCTACCGACTGGAAGAATAACGTCGAGAGCAGTGGATAACGTCTTTCCCGGTCATAAGCAAAACCCTAATACACATAATACTTGATATTTCGGACTAATAGGCACCATCAGACAAGCCAAAGCGCTGGAAGCGCTTAACACTTCTGACTATAAGTAATACATTTTTGCATGTAATGCGAATGGCATCGTGAATTTCTTCATAACGCATGCTGCAACTTGATTTCGTCTTTTGTGTTCAAGATTTACGATTCCTATACTCATGTATGTTGAATATATTTTTGTCCAAGCACATACGAGATTCAAGTTCAGGTCACCTCTTCCATGACTTGGGGAGTTCATTACAATCTCACTTGCATGGTATGGCGCTGATATCGTACACTACACAGCTGCGAGGAAGCCACGCCTTTGAGGTGAGCTAGAACATGCGTGTTCACTTGCGCTGGTATCAACTTAAAGTAGATTGGGTGGTCATCCAAACGCATGCACTTGTGTGGATGGCAGTAGTACTCCGGAGAAGCCTCCGCTCGGGGGCTGGTGATTGGTGGAGCACAATAAAACCAAAGTGGTTCTCGCATTCGCTTACTAAAGCTGAAAAAATTGAAGCATCAGTGAGCATCACCGTGCTGCTGCGAGGGAACGGAATAGTGCTCATGGAAAGCGTCGCACAGACGACCGCGTGCGTCGTCGATCGAGGCTTGCCCAAAGTGTGCGTCAAATGAGAGTTTGGAGTCGAGGGGAATGTGGACAAGGCATAAATGTTAGCAAAAGCGTGTGACTGTAGCAAATATGTACTGGGTGTGGGAAAGGTAAAGGAGATACTTCGGTAATAAAGATATTGGTTGGTTCTTTTCCCGAAGCACTCTTTTCAGAATTTGATGAGTGGGTTTAAAAGGAAGACACGAGGCGATGAGATGATATTCATTGAAGTAAATCGAACATGTATTCACAATGAAAATATTTAAAGAAGAAGTATTTAAAAACGATTGCATGAAAAGCTTAGAAAATTTGGAGGACACTTAAACTTTGCCTCTAGAGTGGGACGAGATAGCCATTCAACGATCCCTGACTGGTTTTCATGCTTCCCGGCAACTGCGTCATATGTAACCGTAGTCTTTACCGGGTGAAGTTGGCGGCTAACGCTATGCACGAAGACAAGCTTTCTTATAGAAGCGCGGCCTCTTGCGTGGGCCGATATCCTGTTATTGTTTCGCAATTTCACTATTTCAGTCTGAGAAGATCTAACATAAAAGGTATGGCTATCGGTGTTTTTTTTTCATGAGATTTGTTTGTGGGCTGTCATTTTCGAAATTCCACGAAATAACTTTGTAAAGAATGAAAGACACGGAACGAGTAACTTTAGTGATAGAAGAGTAGTTGCGTATGTATGGTTCGGCAAACTATTTTGTGACAGGATGGTTGACGCGGGACGCCGACGCCGAATTTTCTGCGACACGGAGCTCTTAACGCTATCGCGTTAGTGAAACAAATATAGCATGGTATTTGGGCTTCTCCGATGGCTTCAAATTCACATGTGGCAACCCACGTCACCTATTAACACTTAACAGCCTTTGGGTTGCACAAATACACCCCTTTCGAAGCATTGAGATCTCGTAATGGCCGCGCACATTGCCGGGAGAACGCTTATGCCTTTAACCGGTAGGTACTCGGCAGCAGCTCTATCCTGCCCCCAACCGCAGCAGCGGATGCTCTGCACCAAGACCATCCGTGGTTAGACAAGGGGTGCCCAGAGACCACGCTTAGAAATGTATATTGAGCGTGCGAACATATGGTGAAGACATCTTCCGAGTGGCGAAGGTCCACAGCGCTGATGGCACTATTAAAAGCTACCGCGAACCAAACAGTGTCTTGAAAACGCTCAGCAACCATGGAGTGCCTGCTTCACCAAGATCAAGTCATCGAGCCAATAGGACCCGGAGAGAAGGTGGTAAGCAGAGCCAGCCGAGGCTGGTTTGCCAAGTCTAGCGGCCTGCTGTCATGCTCCGTGTTAGTTTTTGCGCTGAAGCTGTATATGGCTAGGATTCCATGCATTTTTTTTTCTTCGTGAACAGAAACTATCGTCATCAATGGATCATACCCCCGTAAGCATTCTAAACGAGTAAAAACGAGGTAAACGAGCAAAACATTCAATGGCTCATAGACCCGCAAGGCACTCAGCAAGCACTCAGCAAAGTGAAGCGAACAATGCTTAAATTCTTTCTGATCACGCATACAACATACAGAACAGCATGTCGAAAACTGTCATCATCAATGACTCATGCCCCTGTAAACAAGCAAAAAATGCAATGATTCATAGTCCCGCAAAATGAATTAGCGTGAATTAGCCGTGATGACACTATCCCTGTTGCCGTTGTCGGTGATTTCAATATGCATGTGTCGGTGCTGAAGAGGGAGCGGCTTACGCGTTCGGGGTTGTAGACATATCCCTTGCCATGCCACGCCCATCCGGCCCAACTGAGCACACAGCGACGTGCATCCATCGATTTGGCATTATATGATAATGTTATTGCAGTTGCGACTGAAATAATGACCACAGATCAAGACAATAAATGAGTGTGCGTACATTTCGTCACGATAACCACTCATCAAGACAATAAATGAGTTCGTACCGTGCAAAGTTATGTGTGACCTCCGCGTCCTGTGCTAAACAGCTTCGCTGGTCGACCATCTTCACAGAGTGGAATGTCTCATGATTTTTTTTCCCTTCCAGCACAACACTAAAGTGTCCGCGTGAAAGGTCCATTGCCGAAGTCCGATCGAACTACGATTTACGACAGCACTGCTGGAAGTACCACTCGTCTAGTTCTTCTCGAGGGTGGCACTTGTCACGGAGCATTTGGAAAGTCTAGTCGCTCCGCTGTAGCAACACCTCCAGTATGCTTCAAGGCCGGCGCCCAAAATCCTGACATCGCAAACCGCCACTGAGGCAACAGCACAGCTATAGCGGCAGCGACATCACTCTGCTCGCTTTCACAATGCCTCCTTTACTAGATGCCTGCCGCGTCGCTAGTCTTGCCATTGGAGAGGAGGTTCCCATAGTTCAGGGTAGTCGCGGAGAGATGGCGCTCGCGGCCGACCCACTTCCTGTTGCTGAGGAAGTGACGATTACTAAGCTGGCGCGCGCTCGACCAATGGCGTGACAATAGACCTCGGGTCCAGCCTCCGGGACTCCGGGATCGCAAAAGACGCCGTTAAAATCTCGTAGGTAGGGCTGCATGATTTAGGTTTGCAGCGGCCACCGCAGCTAGCACTCGCAGCCTACCCGGTGGGAAAGAGTAAAGAGGAAATGGGCAGGAACCAGCTTCTCGGCTCACGCGCAGGCATCTAGTAAAGGAGGCCAGGGGTAGCGCACTCTCAAGTTCAACAAATGGCCACAGAGGGCGAAAAAATCGACCGCGCGGCGCTGCTAACAAAACCAGCATAGTAGAATCACTGCGGTATGCTTACGTTAGTTCCAAAATTTTCCGCTAGAGGTGCCGTAATAAGCGCAATTTTATTTTACAAGCTTTCACTTACAATTACCGAAGCATTTACCTTAAATTAGTATATTTGGATGTGAAATCGGGGCCTTGGGCGGGTGTTTCGTGTGCAGCCTGATGAATTCATTAACTATAGTGCAACAAAAATGTAATGGACAAGAACGAAGTGAACGCACAGAGCGCTTCAGTCTTGTCCGTTCAATTTATTGCTGGAATATTTAAAAGAACGGTAGGTGAGGTAAAAGACGATTACAATGTCCGACATTTCGAATTCCTTTCGAAAGCAAATAATAAGCGTGCATTATTTCGGTTTTTAAGATCCCAAAAAATGATTGCACGCCCCTTGAACTGGGAGTCGGTAGTTTTAACCACAAGTGAAAAAGCTGACTCTCTAAATGTAATCGCGCAAGGGTTAGAGACCCGCTTCGCTACCTCTCTTCCCTTCTCTCCTTACGCGCAGGGCACTTCAGAAGATTTCGAAGAGTTTTCCATGTCAGAATTGTCCCAAGCCGTTTCCTGTTTACCAGCTGCAGCCCCAGGTCACGATGTAGTCACTACCAAGATGATTAAACTTCTCTTTGAAGTCGCTCCTAACGGCTTGTTAGATACCATAAATTACTCAGTACAATATGCACGGTTCCCTCCTGTGTGGAGAATTGCGAAGGTGATTCCTCTGCTGAAAGACCAAACCAAAGGGTATGTCCTAGACAATATTCGGCCTATTTCTCTAACATCAAATTTCGTAAAATTAATAGAAAGATTATTAAACGCACGTATGGTTCAGTTTGTGACCAGAAGAGAATTATAGAGCCCTTGCCAAATTGGATTTAGGCCAGGGATGTCCATTTGGTGCACACATATCGACCTAAAAAGCCGAATTCAATTGGCTCGTTACCAAAACCAATATGCTGCTCTAGTCACGTTAGACATTTCTAAAGCATACGATAGTGTGGAATACCCCTAATAATAAAGAGGATGCAGGATATTGGATTGCCAGACTACTTCGTGACGTGGACTGCAGAGTTCTTGCAGGGCGGGGAATTTTACTGTGCACAAAGCGGAATTTCATCGGGAAAATTCAGACAAACACGCGGAGTTCCTCAAGGGGCAGTTTTGTCCCCGCTGCTGTTTAACATCCTACTCAGCTCCATTCCTCATCATCAAAATGTAAGCACGTACGTTTACGCTGATGATAGAGCGTTTTTTGCATCAGCAAGTGATATTCAGTCACTGTACGAATGCTTACAGAAATACTTATGCGAGCTAGAAGCACGGCTGGACAGTATTCGCTTGTCCCTTAATGTAAATAAGAGTGCCGTTCTTGCTTTTCCCCTACAAGACCCAGTTACTATATCCCTTTCATACCGTCACTCCATTATCCCACAAGTGGAAAAGGTCAAGTACCTTGGAATTATTTATGGTGGTAATCTGGATTGGACGTCAGTATATTGAACATATAACTTCAAAAGCTTCTTGTGCAATGGGGATATTACGAAGGATAAGTAATTATCGATGGGGCATGCGCAGAGACACACTCATAATGATTTACCGCATGTATATTCGACTTATACTAGAGTTCGGTTGTGTGTTATTCTCCGGCGCCGCGGCTTACAAGCTACGCCCACTAGTTTTGCTATAACGGGAAGCGCTTCGCTTATGTCTGGGGCTACCAAAGTTTGTAGCCAACGCTGTACTCTACAAGGAAGCACGATTACCTTCCGTTGAAATGAGATTTAAAATACTTACCGTTCAAACATTTATAAGGCTCTATGAATCCCCACTAAGAAGATTCCCAGTCCATCTTCATCAAACAACGAGTCCAATTTTTTGGAGTCAGATGGCCACGGTTTCAGACGCCACAGGTCAGTGTATCGCAATCGTTATTGAATCCGTTAGACGTAAATATAAATGATATAATCACGGAAAACAGCATCTCAAATTCACTAGTTATTACTTATGATGACCTATACCCAAATAATGCAAAACAGCTTCCCTCGTATATTAACGGCTTACTCCAGGATCACTTGAATCAACTCCACACTAACGTAATTATAGCAACGGATGCTTCGCAGAGTGAAGAAAAGGCAGGAGTAGGAATCTTCTCATCATCATTGAACTGGTCTTTTTCTATTCGGCTTCCCGACTTCACTCCAATATACCCAGCGAAATTCTTAGCTGTTGTCCTAGTTTTACGAAAGCTACATTCTTCCAGGTCAACGGCGGTAATAATCACAGATTCTTTGTCGCTGTGCACCTCACTTACTGCTCCCGGCGAGACACAGATATTGAAAGCTTTGTACTCACTGGCTCCAAGTCATTTGAGAAGTTTACGATTAATATGGGTACCTGGGCACAAAGGCATATTTATGAAATAACATGAAATAACTAAGTGCGATTGGTCACATGTTACGCGTACAAGAGACGTAAATGAAGCCTATTGCAGATTTCTTGAAACCTTTCTTCACGTGTACACTAAGCATTTTCCGTTTAAAACTCTTAAACAATCTAAAAAGATAAGGAAGCCATGGGTTACACGCGACCACCTAGTAATGATAAAAAATAAAAATAAACTGTATCATCTATTTCTACGCACACGGTGCCCGTCACAGCTGAAAGAATTCAAGGCACTACGAAATAAGCTAAACAGTGAGCTAAAGCGTGCTAAAATTATTTATTATCATTCACTTTTCTCTGATATCAATAAGAAACGCCCAGAGGCTGTTTGGAGGGTGGTGAACTCTGTTTTGGGTCGCGGCAAGAAGCATATCACTCCAGATAGTATCACAGTCAATGGTCAGCATATTACTGGCACAAATCTAGCTGAACACTTCAATGCATACTTTGTGAATGCTGGCGTGCCTGATTACAAGAAGAGCCCTACTAACATGTCACATACGCAATTTTTGAACTACAACATTAGTGACAGCTTGTTTTTAGCTCCAACCGATGAATCTGAAATCTTCAGAACCTTCATAAACCTGAAAAACAGCAGGGCCTTAGATATAAATGACGTGCAGATAAAGCCAGTAAAATACGTCATTGCATGTATCTCTCCCGTTCTAAAGCATATATTTAACCTTGCACTAACTTCTGCTGCTTTCCCCGAAGAAATGAAGATAGCAAGAGAGAGAGAGAGAGGGCTCTTTATTAGAAAAACAGAGAATTTTGCCGGCGCGTATATAACCGCTGGCATGCTACTCTGTATAGGGATGGGGAATGGGATTAAAAGATTCCAGATAAGAGTGGGAGAAAAAAAAAGGATAAAAATAAATATTAAATGTCCGACTGGACCTGATACTAATTTTTACAGGTGACATGGCGGGTAAATTTAGGCTTTTGTATAGGAAGGATGCAATTCTTAAAGCTTTCCTATTTGACCAATTTCTGTCAGGTATTTGAACAATAAATCCAAAACCCGTCGCTGTTTCGAAGGGCCGGGCATTGGACCTAAGATGGTCGGTAACGTTAACGGTCCGGGGCAAATCATGTCCATTTGGTGCTCAAAAAATTGTCTCTCGTCGCGGTACGCGGGGCATTCTAGTAATACGTGCTCAATTGTCTCTAAGTTGCGACAGTTATCACAGTATGGGCTAGTGGTAAGTCCTATGCGGTACAGATAATTGTTCGTGTATGCCACGTTCAGTCGAAGACGATGGTACAATGTCTCTAAGTGTCGAGGAAGTGGTCGTGGAATTTTCGGTCTCATTTCTGGGTCAATGTAACGTAGGAAGTTGTCTTGGTGAAGCGGCAGATTCAAGATGCGGTCTTTTTCTTGATAGGCATATTTTTTTGCCATGGTTGAAGCGTCGGCTTTTGTAAAATATGTTCTCCTGAATTTGCGGTATTGGAGTCCATTTCTGGGAGCTTCGTCCGCTCTTTCATTTCCCGAAATGCCGGCATGGCCAGGTATCCACTGGAACTTTATGCAATGCCCAGCAATCTTAGCCCTGTGGTGAAGATAAGCAATGTCAAATGCTGCTGGTTGATTATTGCAACGCTTGTGCCT
Organism: Dermacentor albipictus; assembly: GCF_038994185.2. Classification (NCBI taxonomy): domain Eukaryota; kingdom Metazoa; phylum Arthropoda; class Arachnida; order Ixodida; family Ixodidae; genus Dermacentor; species Dermacentor albipictus. Next base: position 462,987,519 of record NC_091821.1, on the reverse strand, counting down.
GTTCCATATACTTTGTAGGGCTGCTTTTGAGTCTGTGAATATCACCCATGTCTTTGTAGGCTGCTGTCGAAGTATATACACAAGGGCCTCCTTAATGCCATAGAGCTCCGCTGAAGTAGATGATGTCGCTCGCTCAAGACGAAACGAGAATCGTTGTCCTGTAGAGGGAACAAAAAGTCCGCATGATGAACGATGTGGAGTTGTAGAGCCATCTGTGAAAATGTGCGTTGCGGCTGCGTATTCTTTGTGCATATATTCTAAAGCTATCTGATAAGTCGCTGCTTGAGGCATTTTCTTTTTCGAACTGATTCCAGGTATGTATGGCACGATTTCCAGTGGGGACAGTGTCCATGGTGAAATGTTTCGCGGCATAATTTGTGACGCCTGAGCAGGAATCGAAATAGATATGCTTCCGACGGCCTGCCCAAAGCTGGATGTAGCACGGGTTCTGGAAATATCCTTTAAAAAGTGATTCTTCGTATGAATGACGTGGCGGAGGTGTATCCGAAGTGTCTCCTGCGAACATAGCACTTCCAGAGGCAGGCATCCGGCTTCTGCTACAGTCCCTGAGCGGGACGACCCCTTCGGAAGGCCAAGACATACGCGAAGGCAGTTGTTTCGTGCTGCCTCGAGTTTTCTCTTGCTTGTGGGAGACACTTTGTGCAGGATTGGGAGGTAATATCGTAGTGTTCCGTCGACGTAGGCCTTATGGAGGAGCACCATTGATCGACAGTTGCTGCCCCACTGTGATCCGGCTAAAAATCGGAATACGTGCGACGCCGAGGAAATCTTCTCACTCAATTTTTTCACTTGGGGCGACCATGTGAGGTTCCTATCGATCGTCACTCCAAGAAACCTTTGCGTCTTGACGTATGGAAGGGCGCGACCACCCAACACTAGTGGGTATTTTTCCATACGCCTCCGCGTGAAAGCCATGGCAACGCTTTTGTCGGGGGACAATTTCAGACCCCTTGGATTTAGGTAGGCCGATATATTTGCTAGCGCTCTCTGGAGGCGTTGTTGGGTGGTACTGCGGGAACGCGCCGCACTCCAAATGCAGATGTCGTCCGCATACAGTGTGATTTTGAAAGATAGCAAGGGTGTCTGTAATACACAAAGGAGGTGATCATCAGTCCATGATAAACTACAGGCCAATATCCGTTCTGCCAGTTTTTTCCAAAGGCTTAGAAAAAATAATCTGTACGCGTATAACTGTTTTTTTCTCTAATAAACATATCTTATCAGATGCGCAATTTGGCTTTCGAAAGGGAAGGTCGACAGAAACAGCTATACTAACAATGAAAGAAATTATAGTTTCCAACATAGATAACAGACGTCGTGTGGTACACGTTAGGCCTTTTTATTGACTTTTCCAAGGCGTTCGATTCTCTCAGTCATGAGATTCTTGTGGACAAGTTGTTCGCATGTGGAATTCGTGGGAAACCTTTGGACTTGTTGAAATCTTACTTAAAAAACCGCCAGCAGAACGTATGTTTGCAGAGTTTCCAATCGTCTTTCCGTCCTATTTCAAGAGGTGTGCCACAAGGGAGCATTCTGGGTCCCCTCTTGTTCAATCTGTATATCAATGACCTCGTAAATATTGAAAAATCAGCAAAATTTATCATATATGCCGATGACAGTAGCATACTATTTTCTGGGCCAAACATAAATGATCTAGTCCTTCAATGTAATAACACACTTTCAAAGCTATCCACATGGTCGAGTCTTAACGAAATAAAGATTAATCCTCTAAAAACCAAAATTATTATATTTCGTGCAAGGAGTAAAGTAGTTACACGGTTAAGCCCTATTGTATATGAAGGTCTGAACATAGCTGTAGTAAACGAACACAAGATACTCGGCGTTACGTTTTCCGCTCACCTTAGTTGGAACTCGCATGTGGAAGAACTATGTAGGAAACTGTCATCAACTACTGGAGCATTATCACGATGTCAACGCTTACTCCCCTCAAAGGTAAAACTTCAAGTGTATTACGCACTGTTCGCATCCTATATTAACCACTGTAGTCTAGTCTGGGCTACCACAACTAAACGGAACTTAAATAAAATCTTGCTTTTACAAAAAAAGATTCTTCGCCATGTTGCAAACATTTCCTACCTGGCTTCAACTGAAACGGTGTTTTAGGAATATGGCATCATACGGGTACAGCACTTATACAAATTTCGGATTTTGCGATCCTTCTTCTTTTCAAACACTTATAAAGAATTCCTTGTAACTATATCAAACCTAACACCTAACTACCCTAATAGGCTTACGCGACATACCTTAACATGGTCTGTTCCTCGTTACCGGACCACCTACAACTCACAGGCACTCCACTTCAATTTACCATCTATTCTAAACGAATTTCCTGAACTAACTACTGCTAGACAACGGCAGCTATGTCAGTTCTTCACATCAATGTTGTAAATAGAGGTCGCATAGTTATCTTTGGAATGGCGTGCATGTGTCTTGTTTACGTGGCTTTTGCCCATCCTGTACTTATTGCATTTTTTTTGGTCCTGTCATCGTTGCGCGATGTCTGTTATCAGTGCTATTTTTACTCTTTATTGTTTGTGAAACCTGTTAAATAAACAGAATTTTATTTTTATTTACATTTTTTTTTCTTTTTTTTCCTTGTACAGTCAAAAGTCTTTAAACGATGATGTTTATTTTATGCTGTATAAAACAATTGATGTGAACCCTGCTGTAACTCTGTATGTTAACTTCAAGTGAGCCTTACGTAAACTTGTTACAGTATTGCTCACATGTTATAATTATGATCTAATATGCATATATGTGCTGTGAACGTCGCATGCTGCCAATGTAAGGGTCTTCAGGGACTCAGTCAAGCTGCCTAGAGCAGCTTTTAGCCCTGAAGACTATCCAGAATTTTCTGGTGAAATAAACTTTGATTGATTGATTGATTTATGAATGAGGTGGCAGACAGCTTGGCCAAGGCTTCTGTCAGCGGCCCAGTGCTTCCCCTTCTTCCAACGATGGGTTTTATCACGTCCGCCAGGTTCAGAAGATTCATCCTTTTAACATCTCAATCGAACCTTAAATTATCATTGGAACTACGCCACTTACAATTCCCTTGGAGCAGGAAGTTTTGCAAAACAAGACAAACCGAAGTTACATTAACGAGACTACGTTGTCGAGTCCCATCTTTAAATTTTTACATGCACCGATCTGGTCTGGCAATATCCCCATTGTGCCATCTTTGCAATGCATTAGAGACAATTGAAACTACCTACTGGAATGCCGGCGTTTCTCCTCCATGAGGAAAATGACATTAGAAATTAGAGTGCGACAGCTTGGTCTGACATTGAACACTCCGGCACTGCTGTCTTTCGGAGCGTCTGTTCTTGGGCACTCACACAGGAATGTGTGCTTCGCCTTAGAAAAATTTATTATTGAATCAAACCGATTTCATTGATGACCATATTATTCTATTCATTCCTCCTCTATTGCGTCATTGATATATTAAAGATAATTATTTTTTTCCTCTACGTAGCATGACAATCTACTGAACCGTTTCAATTTTCCCTCGCCTAAATTCATCTAACAAAATTTTAGATTTTTACCTCCATTTTCTGAACACATAAGCAAAGTCTGCCCGACTCTTGGCCAATCCCCGCGAGTGGCTAAGCGCCAAACTCATCAAGGACATCATCATCATCATCATCATCATCGTGTATATCTGTTGCGCTTTAGTTAACATTGAATACACACTAACTCGTCCATTTTTCAGTTCTTATGTGGGCATCGTTTGCCTGCTTGTGTCCTGGAATATTTCTGTGTGTATGTATCCTGTAATTTAATTTTGGGCCGTGTGTTTGAAAGTCACGTGTCAATCTCCTGATTTTCTTGAAAATCTTGTGTGATGTGAAGGCCCAGGCTGTTTCTGGTGAATCCATGCAGGTGCAGGGTGTTGTAGTCTGCAAATTTGCACTATAAGTGCTACTTTGATTGCTTTCAGTTCAGCTTTTCTAGGTGTAGGATGACCTGGAATGGTACTCACTAGTATGGAGTTTAATTTTATGTAGTGTTGTACTACTTTTACACTGCTATTGCCACACCAGTGTGCTATATGTACCTGATGTTTGTTTGCATGTTCATGATTAGCAACCTCAGCTGTGTGTTTGGCAGTTGCATATAGTTTCCTGGCTTAATTGTTTACACCCATATTGCAGGGTATGGGCCTGTTGTGTTTCAAGTTCAGATGCTCCTGAGGTTGTGTTTCTGAAGAGAGGGGTAGTCGTCTTTACATCTGATATGCTAGCTCTCATAGTATCTTGGGACCAGGTTATGAGCTCTTGAGGCATAGAATTTGTGCTGCAGGCTGAAACTCTACTCTGTCTAGGTGCATGTTTGTTTGCTCTTTTTCATAGAAGTCTTCAAGCAGGGTAAAGTTGGAAAGGCCTGTTGTTACCCGATGCCTGTATTCAATGAGTTGTCTTTTTTTGCGCGCTGCTGGAAATTCATACCGCACAATACCTTGGGCATAAGCGCAGCATTTGCGATTTTAAATAGTATCCGCTTGTCCACCCACCACGATTTTGACATTAGTCTTTTCACCAGATGTAGAATTTGCGTCCGGGTATGTCATAATTGTTTCACCCACGTGTTGGCTCTGCCGTCGTGGTCTTACACTAGCTGAGGATTTGTGGATGTTGACTTGCGGATGTATTTCTCCACCTATGTGAAGTACAATGTGCAATCTGGGGTAGTTCTTGACTCTAGTCTTTTTTTCCGACGTAGATGTAAGCTGACTTATCAGAAAGCGAGAGGCCAGACTGGCCAAGAAAATCAGCAGTGTTGTCGAGAGTTTGTTGGATAATTCTTCATTTCTGCATAAGATAGCTTTCCCATAGACTGTAGTACACCATAGGCTGTAGTAATTTTTGTATTATTCCCGTGTTGTTGGTGCGGGTGGGGGAAATGTACCTCAAACTCTAACCTGGAATTTTCTGTCTTTCAAAAAGTTACTGTTTAACCTATGTGCTCTGGCAGAAATGTCTTCGCTCATCGTTCCTCTTGTTAGAGTAGCATCAGGTACTGCTGTTAAAAGCCTCTTCACTCTCTTCATTCGTTCATAAGCGGCATTACACAATGCCCTGCAATAACGTTTCTGCTGCTTGTGGCTCACTCATATCTGTCAGAAGGGACAACTTTTGAACAAGGTTTCGTTGTTCTGTGTGTGCGGTGTAGTATGAGCATTCATTTCTTGACATTTGTACATCTGTAGAACCTGCTTCCTGACAGAGTACTTGCTATACCTGATTATGCTTAATTGTGAAGTGCTGTTGAACAATACATATTGATGCGATGAATGTTTACACGCTCGAATTATCACGAAAGATGGTTGTTTCACAATTCTGCCCTTTGCGTTTGATTGTTGTTAGATTATGCATAAGCATACCCCCCTATGCAATAGTATTTGAAAGTTTAAAGGTTCAATAAAAGATGATGAACTAAATTTAAGTGCAAAGCCTTTTTTTACCTATGACTCCCATCGAAATGCGACTTCCATGGCAGTAATTCAACCCCTCGCCTTGTGTTAGCAGCAGAAGCTATAGCCACAGTGCCACGCGAATAAATTGAACAATTTGTCTGCAGATGTTCTTTTTTCTTGCCCGTACGTAGGTAAAAGTTGCAATAACTGTGTCATTTCAAAAAAGCAGTTTGCGTCCTTTATTAAATAACCCACATATTGTGTATAGTTCAAAATCCAGAAATTTGTTCCAAAATATCCGGGTGATATGTTCTTGCAAGTAGCATTGTATTGCATTATTTATAAAGATAGTCATCACAGCGGATATCGGTATATGGGCTTACACACTAATATATGTGATCACAAACTTATTAGAAACTGTTATTAGAAACATGTAAGGCGTTAATGTTTCTGCACACTTGATCAGCTGTGAACGTGCAAGAACAGCTTGTACTTAAAAGATTCAAAGTTTCACAGGAAGGGGGATGCAACTGGCTGACTTCACTGCACAGTTTTGATTTACTTTTCTTTAACGTGTCGTTTTCTACTGTTTTATCCACACCAGAACAGGCTGTTTGCCTGCTTTGGGCACTGTTGCACGAGTTTTACATGACGCTGTAGGAGGGTACGTTGTCACTTTGCCACTATAGCAAGCGACTATGTTACTTAATTTACTAGCTGTAGAGTTAATTACCTTACAAAGCAAATGTTAATACAGATGCATTAAGGATACAAACTCTGCAGCCTATTCAATGTTTATTGGTTTCTGTGCAAGAAAAATAAGTTCTCCAGAGAACAGGTGCAATTTAACGTGCATGTAATATTCGAAAACAATTAACGACGCTGTTTATTCAAGCCACGGATGTAATGCTATCGTAGAAAATTCATTACGATAGTCTACACGTTTGCTCTGTCAAATTTGACAAGTGAGGTAAAATTACCTTTCAAGATGCATCGGAAAATTCACGCTTGAAAACCGACAAGAAAATGCAACTGAACGATAACGCGTTCAGCGCACCGTTGAAACTTCGGGTACGGGTACTTTGCTGTCTTATCATTTGGCCTTGCCGAGGTTGAAATTATTTAAGCTGCTCCGTACGCGCGATTTTTGTATACTATTCAACCAAAGAAAATTGTGAAGACCCCAAAAGGCCATGTCGTCTCGTGGAATATCGCAAAGGTGTACGAAGCAAACGTGTAAATTCACTTCATTTGCTGCGTAGCGTGTCACCGAACGCGTAGAAATGGGAGAATGGAATCTGCGGTACACGTTTTTTTATTATCCCTTCGCGTACGTACCGAATTCGGTAATCTACGTCTCCGCTCATTGCACTTGTTGAGCGAGACGCCATTTCCCAAAACAAACCGGCGAAATAGCTCTCTTCGCAATTTCGACGGAAAATCGCTGCGACAGCGCGACTGTGTGACCAACCTGTTAGTCGCAGCTGTAAATTGCGGGGTCGGCACTGCGACTGCGATTTCCGTCGCAAACGACGGAAATCGCACTTCCGGTGCGACGAAAATCGCATCATGAGAAACAGGGTTATCGCTACTGATCGTATCATCACTTCTGATAGTTGTAAAGGACTGGCGTTCACCATTTCGCGGAAACAAACCGTATACGCAGAGCACATACAAGCCGCGTTCGCTAGTTAGGCCGATCGCAATTTTTTTCATTTCGCCACGCCCTAAACATGTCTTGTACTTTGAATGCGGGTGGATGTGATGTATTTCTCGTTTACAATGCACATGCGAAGCATGGCAAAAAAAAATCACGAAGTCGACAGCTTCAAATATTTATTTCTTCGCTCGCGTAAACACAACACACTTCATACGCTCTGTCTGTTTCTGTCAGCGATCGCACGCATTGATAGGGCTGGAACAGTACACCGAATTGCTGCCTTCGATGACTACTTCCATGGTTGCTGGATAATTCTACTAAATATCACAACAACCAGAAAAACAGACTGTTTCTGACGCGGCTGAAGCTTATAGGCCTCGCGTCGCTTCGAGCAAGCGCCATTTTTGCCATGATGACGTCACCGCACCCGCCTCGGACTAGCCAATGAGAGACGAGGAGGCAGCGAGAAACCCAGCAGCGTTGAAAGAGCAGAAGGTGATCTGGGTTGGGGGCAGAGCCAAGTGGGCCAACGGCTCATACCTGTCTGTGCTGTGTTCTTGCCTCTCAGTTTGCATTGAAGCGATAGACAGCACGAAGGTAACTTCGCTCACTGCTGCTGCCACGCTTCCTCGCGCCAGCGCTTTAACAGCGAGTGTCCGCGATCATCGAGTGTGATGTGTTCATGCTTGCCTGTGCGCGCTGACACCATGCTTGTTAATTTAGTTAATAAGAGAATGTTTACGAGTTCATGCGGACGACAACACTACTATGCTTACTTTCTATAACTGTTTACTAATCTGCGCCTTTCAGGCGAAAGTGCGACTTTTTTAAAGAAAGCAAATGTCACTTGAAAGTAGTTTGTGTGCCATGCGGTGTTTTGAACATATGGGCTACCCGCTGTTTTGCCCATTATAGAAAGCCTATCCTTACATAAAAACACAATTCACAACACAAACACAAGCACAATTCAAACACAAAAACACAAGCACAATTCCGCATGTGCTTTGGGGCGTTCAATGTTCTCATAAAAGCATAATGCCCCGTAAGAAAACTTTACTACAGTGCTCTTTTAGTGCTTCTTGAACGTCCGAAACTGTGAAAAATTAAGCCGTACTTCATACATACTAAAAGTGAGTCGTACTGATTGAATCACTGCTCTGAATTGGGCTGATGAAGGCACCTTTCTCTTATATGAAGTTCTAAACAGGCGCTATGGAGTTTTCAATTATAAAATGATACAGCGGACGTTGAACAGAAGGGAATTCGCCGCAGTATGACCATACTTGGCACATAGTAAAAGATCAATCTAGAGTTTATTTAAAGGAACCCACTTCGGTGTATAAGACGGAATTACTCCGTAGTCAATTTCCTTTTTCATTCAGTGACGGCACCTTACCGCATCCGCTGCCGACAGATGCCGCTAAGTGACGATGTCCGAAATTACTGGACATGTCTATAAATGTTGTGATGTCCATCGTTCATGTGCTAACCCACTCAAAGTGTAGTTCGAAGGTTCACGTGAAGCGGATGAGAAAACTATATAAGCAAGCACATTGGAAACTTACCTGTATCAGGACTGGCCCGAAGACCGTTTAAAAGTGGCGTAGAAAGATCACCGATTTCACAGCGAGCCTGCGTTTATCTGATTTAAGTCCCACTATCCCCTTAGATAATTGGGAAGATTTGCCTCATTGCATGCTCTATGAATACAGGGAACAAAGAAAATATTTTTCTTGACTACCACTTCGCAGACTTGATAGGTTTTGTTGCATTCACAAGAAGAGGTTAGAATCTGTTGAACGTATGGAGCTGTCTTTTACTTGGGCCATGAATTTTTTACAGTAAAGGAATTCGCTTAATCTAAGCCAACAAAACCACGATGTTTGCACCTATGTAACTCAGGAAAATAGACATTTCACAATACTCTAAGCTTCACCTCTTGGGGCATCAAAAATGGATAACGGTTATGTATTATACACCGCTTTGAATTATACCGCTAATTTAGTAGGAGTTTGACACAACCCTGGTAAACATTATAATAATATCACGTTAATTGTAAAATATATGGCATCTGTCCTTTTAACATGAGGTTTACAAAACTGCGATATCATTTACTGTAAACATTGTGCCTCAGCTTCAAAACCAATTTCTGCCTTCTTTTAACATATGAGGCCCTGAATAAACATTCCGTTCTTAATTTAATAGAACTTCACTTTCTTTTATAAATGCATCATGCTGTATTCATACTGTTAAAAAATTGTCTAAGGAAAGTATTTCTGTTTTACATGTATTTCGGAGTAAGCGTGCTCAGATAACACTTTCTCTTAATGACGATATCGTATTACGATAGATAGTAGAAAAAATGTAACTGCTAATAGAGGAAATTCAAAAAATTCTCCATCTGTTCACAGGAATTGAGAAATTTTAAAACCATTTACTGCCATGCAGGCTTCCACTACAGTGGAGCTATAATAAGGAACCAACTAGTGTAACGAAGTACTCGAAGATACCCATGGCGAGCATCGTATCAGATACAGGTGTTACCCTGATATCTTGTATCTGTATCTAAAATACATATGGCCCCAGTATCTTGTACGTGTCACATGATGCAATTTCAAAGTGTCTTTGCCCAGCCGTGTCATTTCCAATGTCAGTCACGTCAGCGCGGAACTGCATGCAGCACCCGATCTGTTTTCAAAAGCGTCCCCCCCCCCCTGGCACTGCAGCCTTCCGACCATCTAGCTCTAGGGAAGGGACTGGTAGCTCTAGGGAAGAGATTCATACGACCGCATCCGTAACAGGTATAAGTAGCGGTATACATGGCAGATATAGAAGTTTTAATGAAGAAAAATAAGGTTAAGGAGATGTGTACCACAATGCTAAAATAAAAAGCATGCATAATACCCGATTCACTCAAGCAGGCCAGGTGTCTTTTTGTTACTGCCCTGCTTCAAAGGGAAGCCAATAAAGGATCATCATCATCGTAACTAACATCATCATCACTGGAGCACCTGCGACGGCGACTATGCGAGGGAAATAAAAATAACCATAAAAACGCCAAGGTGCCCCGCAACGTGTCTGTTTTGTTTAGAAGACATTATATTGACACGTGTACTTATCTTTATCGGGCAACTACGTTTCGCCGCTTAACAACTGTAATCGCAGAGCGAGGGACGCGCCTGCATGTATCCGACGTTTCTGGAAAGTTATCGACGCTTCTATCCGCGTGTCTGTTGTCGCCGAACCTTGTGGTATCAGATTTCATCGCGTGACACGAATAGTGTAGAACTTTGTGGAAGACACGCGGGTCCCATCCGTTAATCTGGAACATTCGACGACTGATCTATAAAAGCCGACGCGCTTGACCCGCTGATCAGATTTTCGACGATCGCCGACTGTGTCCGCCGCTATCGTTGTGCTTTAAGTGTAGCCTGTTTTGTGGGCACAGGTTCGCCCAATAAAAGCTAGTTTTGTCTTTCACAGTACTGCTACTGTGTTCTCTCTGTACCGTCACTACCACGTGACATCTGGTGGAGCTGCTTGTGCGTTCATGTACCGAACGCCCCCGCAAAGCCGCGATCCAAGTCCGAAGCCCGAGGACAAAACCAACGTCGACCAAGACCAGCCACCAGCCAACCAAGACCAACGAGCTAGCCGCCGGCTGCAAGGACTGCCCCCAGAGCACGGACTCCTACCTGAGACGAGCAGGAAGATTGCCACCAAGTCCTCCCCAATGGCAGCCCCAGCATCCCCCGTCGTGCTGCAGCAGCCCAGGGAGCCCCCCACGTTCCGCGGTTCAACATTCGAGGACCCGGAAACCTGGCTCGAGACGTACGAGAGGGTCGCTGCATTTAACAGCTGGAACAGCGACGACAAACTGCGACATGTCTTCTTCGCATTGGAAGACGCTGCCAGGACGTGGTTCGAGAACAGAGAAGCCACGTTAACGACCTGGGACCTTTTCCGAAGCGCCTTCCTGAAGACATTCACAAGCGTCGTTCGCCGAGAACGAGCCCAAGCACTACTGGAAACCCGAGTGCAGCTGCCCAACGAGACCACGGCGATTTTTACAGAAGAAATGAGCCGCCTATTCCGCCACGCCGACTCGGAAATGTCCGAGGAAAAGAAAGTCCGGCTACTAATGCGTGGTGTTAAGGAGGAACTTTTCGCCGGTATGGTACGAAACCCGCCGAAGACTGTCGACGAGTTTCTTCGCGAGGCCACTAGCATCGAGAAGACACTCGAGATGCGAAACCGGCAATTCGACCGCCGCACCAACGCTACAAACTATGCCGGAGTTCAATCACTGGCCTCCGAAGACCTGCGCGAGGCTATCAGGGCAGTCGTACGAGAGGAGCTTCAGAAGATCTTCCCGTCGTCGCAGCCTCAAGTGGCCTCGATCGCTGACATCGTCAAAGATGAGGTTCAGCGGTCGCTTGGAGTCTCGGAGGTGCAACCTCAATTACCGCACACCCAACCCGAAGCGATGACCTACGCCGCCGTCGTACGCCGTCAAGGCCCTCCTCAGCGACCGCGCCAGGGCCCTGTAACGCCGCAATTTCGTCGTCCGCCGCCGCCGCCGCCAGCACGACCACCCGTCGCCCAGCGCACCTACGCGAGGAAGACGGACATTTGGCGTGCTCCTGACCACCGCCCGCTCTGCTACCACTGCGGAGAAGCGGGTCACATCTACCGACGATGTCCGTACCGGGAGATAGGACTACGAGGTTTCGCCGTCAACGCGCCGCGTCCACAGCTTGGAGAGCGCCCACGTGACATCGCCGATTACCTCGCCGCTACTCAGTGGAGCCCTCGACGGCCATCCCGTTCGCCGTCACCAGGACGCTACCTGTCGCCGCAGCGCCGACCATACACTGGCCCAGCCCGGGGCCGGTCAGCGAGCCCATATCCGGAAAACTAAAAGCAGCAACCGATGGAGGTGCGGTTGCTGTTCGTCGAACTGACGAAGATCCTCCGCCGCCGACGAAGACGACGACGAAACGATCTCGACGACATAACAACGACACGCCGCCGCCCCGACGAAGTCAGGAAGGCAAGACTACACCGACGAACGACGACTTGACGACGCGACGTTCCAACTTCAGTTCAACACGACGCAGCCGTGATCCAACGCCACGACCTAACTGCAACGCCAGACAAAGAACCACCGACCTCGACGTGCTTCTCGACGGCCACGCAGTCACTGCCTTAGTCGACACAGGGGCTGATTACTCCGTCATGAGTGGACACATCGCCGCCCAGTTGAAGAAAGTTAAGACTACGTGGGAAGGCCCTCAAATTCGAACCGCTGGAGGACACCTCATCACGCCGTCTGGAGTCTGCACGGCAAGAATTACCGTTCATGACCGGACTTACCCTGCCACCTTCGTTATCCTCCAACAGTGTTCACGAGACGTCATTCTCGGTATGGACTTCCTGAACCAACACGGCGCAGTCATCGACCTGAAGTCGAAGTCAATAACGCTGTCGGAAGATAAAGCGATACCGCCGGAGAGCCCTCGTAGTCACCACGCCTTGAGTGTGCTCGAAGACCAAGTGAGCATCCCGCCCCGCTCCAGCATTGTTATTTCGGTCGGCACCGAAATACCCGCTGACGTAGAAGGTGTCATCGAAGGCGACCAACGTCTCCTGCTAGACCGTGAAATTTGCGTCGCAAGAGGGATCGCTCGACTGCATGGAGGGAAAACTGAAGTGTTGCTGACAAACTTCAGCCAGGAGTTCAAGCACATCAGCAAGGGCACGACGATCGCGTACATCGAGGAAATTGTGGAAACCGCTAATGCGTTTGTCCTCTCGGATTCCGCCGCATCTACTCCGACGACCATGGTTCCCGAACCAGACTACGACATTAATCCAAGTCTCCCAGTGATTAAGCAACAGCAGCTCAGAAGTCTGCTCCGACGATACAAAGGCTGCTTTTCGACGACATCGAGGATTCGACCAACACCAGTCGCCAAGCATCGCATAATCACCGAGGAGTACGCTCGACCACTCCGCCAAAGCCCTTACCCAGTTTCACTGCGAGAACGCGAAGCTATAAGAGAACAAGTCGACGAAATGCTGCGCGACGACATCATCCAGCCGTCGAAAAGCCCGTGGGCATCCCCTGTTGTCCTGGTGAAGAAAAAGGACGGAACCCTACGTTTCTGCGTCGATTATCGTCGTCTGAACAAGATCACCAAGAAGGACGTATACCCACTTCCACGGATAGACGACGCATTGGATCGGCTCTGCAACGCTAAGTACTTCTCGTCGATGGATCTCAAGTCTGGCTACTGGCAAATAGAAGTCGACGAGAGAGATCGCGAAAAGACCGCCTTCATCACCCCAGACGGCCTCTACGAGTTCAAGGTCATGCCATTCGGACTCTGCTCGGCACCTGCAACTTTCCAGCGCGTCATGGACACGGTGTTAGCAGGATTGAAGTGGCAGACCTGCCTTGTTTACTTGGATGACGTCGTCGTCTTCGCCGAAAATTTCGACGATCACCTTAGGCGGCTTACGACAGTACTAGAGGCCATCAAGTCATCAGGGCTCACTCTGAAGCCAGAAAAATGCCGCTTCGCTTACGACGAGCTTCTGTTCCTAGGCCACGTCATCAGTAAATCCGGAGTACGCCCCGACCCCCAGAAAACAGCTGCCATCGCAAAGTTCCCGCAGCCCACCGACAAGAAGGCAGTGCGTAGATTCCTTGGCATGTGTGCCTACTACAGGCGCTTTGTCAAGGACTTTTCACGCATCGCCGAGCCGTTGACACGTCTAACTAAATGTGATGTTGAGTTCAAGTGGGAAACGCCGCAGGCCGACGCATTTGAAGAACTCAAACGACGCATGCAGTCGCCGCCTGTACTTGCGCACTTCGACGAGTACGCCGATACAGAAATCCATACTGACGCCAGTAGCCTAGGCCTCGGTGCCGTTCTAGTCCAGAGGAGAAACGGGGTCGAACAGGTGATAGCTTACGCTAGCCGGTCGCTGTCAAAAGCGGAAGGCAACTATTCTACGACCGAAAAGGAATGCCTCGCCATCGTTTGGGCTACAGCTAAATTTCGCCCTTATCTTTATGGCAGGCCATTCAAAGTCGTCAGTGACCATCACGCGTTGTGTTGGCTAGCGAGTATAAAGGATCCTTCAGGACGACTGGCGCGGTGGAGCCTCAGACTACAAGAATACGACATCACTGTAACCTACAAGTCCGGACGAAAACACTCCGATGCCGATTGCCTATCACGCGCCCCCATTGACCCGCCGCCGCAAGATGACGAAGATGACGACGCCTTCCTTTGCATGATAAGCGCGGAAGACTTCGCTGAACAGCAACGGGCAGACCCGGAGCTAAAAGGCCTGGTGGAATATTTGGAAGGGCACACCGACGTTGTCCCCAGGGCATTTAAGCGCGGATTATCTTCCTTCACGCTTCAAAACAATCTCCTCGTGAAGAAGAACTTTTCACCAGTCCGCGCCAACTACCTTCTTGTTGTCCCGTCAGGACTTCGTCCTGAAGTATTGCACGCCCTACATGACGATCCGACCGCTGGACACCTCGGTTTTTCCCGGACACTATCGAGGATACAAGAAAAGTATTATTGGCCGCGCCTGACCGCCGACGTCGCCCGTTATGTCAGAACATGCCGAGACTGTCAGCGACGCAAGACACCGCCAACAAGGCCAGCCGGATTACTACAGCCAATCGAGCCTCCTTGCCGACCATTCCAGCAGATCGGGATGGACTTGCTGGGACCCTTTCCGACGTCAACAACCGGAAATAAGTGGATCGTCGTGGCGACAGACTACCTTACCCGCTTCGCTGAAACTAAAGCACTGCCGAAAGGTAGCGCAGCCGAAGTGGCAAAATTCTTTGTCGAAAACATCCTGCTTCGACATGGCGCCCCAGAAGTCCTCATCACCGACAGAGGAACGGCCTTTACAGCAGAGCTCACCCAAGCCATTCTGAAATACAGTCAGACAAGGCACAGGAGGACCACGGCCTACCACCCGCAGACGAATGGTCTTACGGAGCGGCTGAATAAGACCCTCGCCGACATGCTAGCGATGTACGTCGACGTCGAACACAAGACCTGGGATGCCGTCCTGCCGTACGTAACATTCGCTTACAACACGGCGGTGCAAGAAACAACACAGATCACGCCGTTTAAGCTGGTTTACGGCAGGAACCCGACGACGACGCTCGACGCCATGCTGCCCCACGTCACTGACGAAGAGAATGTTGACGTCGCTAGCTATCTCCAGCGCGCCGAAGAAGCCCGACAGCTCGCCCGCCTACGAATCAAGACCCAGCAGCGTACCGACAGCCGACACTACAACCTCCGACGACGTTTCGTCGAGTACCAGCCCGGCGACCGTGTTTGGGTATGGACCCCGATACGCCGGCGAGGACTCAGTGAGAAGCTGCTACGACGCTATTTCGGACCCTACAAGGTCATCCGACGTATTGGCGCACTAGACTATGAGGTCGTGCCAGACGGCATTTCGCACTCACAGCGGCGCCGCGCACGATCTGAAGTGGTCCACGTGGTGCGCCTTAAACCATTTTACGGACGCTGATGAACTTCCTTAGTTTGTTGTTTTCTTTGCTACGAGTGCTTTTCTTTGTTACTTTCGTTTGTTTGCAGCATCGGGTCGATGCTTTTTAAGAGGGGGGTAATGACACGTGTACTTATCTTTATCGGGCAACTACGTTTCGCCGCTTAACAACTGTAATCGCAGAGCGAGGGACGCGCCTGCATGTATCCGACGTTTCTGGAAAGTTATCGACGCTTCTATCCGCGTGTCTGTTGTCGCCGAACCTTGTGGTATCAGATTTCATCGCGTGACACGAATAGTGTAGAACTTTGTGGAAGACACGCGGGTCCCATCCGTTAATCTGGAACATTCGACGACTGATCTATAAAAGCCGACGCGCTTGACCCGCTGATCAGATTTTCGACGATCGCCGACTGTGTCCGCCGCTATCGTTGTGCTTTAAGTGTAGCCTGCTTTGTGGGCACAGGTTCGCCCAATAAAAGCTAGTTTTGTCTTTCACAGTACTGCTACTGTGTTCTCTCTGTACCGTCACTACCACGTGACAATATTAGCCTCTCTACAATGCCTGCAAAAAGCCTTCCGAGTCACTTTGTCATGTTCATTACCGTCACCCTATTTGATGTCCTCTGCAGGACGAAGGCTTCTCCCTGCGATCTCCAATTAGCCCTGTCCTTCGCCAACCGATTCCAACTTGCGCCTGCAAATTTCCTAATACCATCACACAACCTAGTTTGCTGCCTTCCTCGACTGCAGTTCCTTTCTCTTGGCACCCATTCTGCAACCCTAATGGTCCAAACGTTATCTATCCTACGCATTACATTACCTTCCCAGCTGCATCTTCTTTCTCTTAATGTCAATTAGATTACCGGCTATCCCTGTTTGCTCTCTGATCCGCACCGCTCTCTTCCTGTCTCTTAACGTTACGCCTAACGTTCATCGTTCCATCGATCTTTGCGCGGTCCTTAACTTATTCTCGGGCGTCATTGTCAACCACCAAGTTTGTGCTATATAAGTTACCACCCGTTGAATGCATTGATTGTACACTTTTCTTTTAAATTATAGTGGTAAGCTTCTAGTCAGGGTCTGCTGATGTCTGCCGCATGTCACTTTGTACGGACATTCAATAGACACAAACTCTTTATGCACTCACACAGCTTTGCTGTACATAAATTCCAACATTTGGCATATGCTGTTTTTTTATCTCAAAGGTTATAAATACACTGACCCTATGCACTTACATCTGCTTAATCTGCATTAAAATTTTACAAAAGTATTGCAAACAACAGAGACCAAAAACGAAACTCGCGCGAGAAAACCACTGCTGCAAGCATGCTTGCACAAAATCTTCTTTCAACATTCTCGGCATTATTTTTTCGTAGTAGGAGACATTTTTGTAACACACTGACAAATAAACTCCTACCATTTGTTCTATATTTCTGTCCATTCGCAGTTCTTTATTTGAGGCGTTCCAATTTCGCTGAAGAAGTATGGTTTACAGCCAGTGATTCTACATACCATCTTTCCAGGTTCATGAACGTAATTGTGAGTATATTTTAACTATGTTTCTCGCGATGTAAGATGTGAAATAACTCAATTTAACGCAGAAAAATGAAGCATGCGACATGAACGGGCGCACAGTGCTTCAAAATTCTTGAAAGCTTCCGCTCTCGAGAACGAGTGGGAGGGTCAGAAATTGGCGACTCCGGTAGTCAGTGGTGAAACTCAGCGGCAGAGGGCTGCCCATTGAAATGCAGGCGACGTGCCTTGCATAGAAAACAGTAGTAAATGAGGGTCTGGTACAACGCACACCTCACACTGTGCATCCACCTGATTTGGTATTTGCATTCGACATAGGTTGTGAGCGGTCACGATAGTGAACAAACGATCCATGAGATTCCACCTTGTACAGAATGAGCAAAAAATAAACAGTTGTATGCATCGCATTTACCTGTACAGTGCATAGATATATGCATGATTTAACATATGTTTCATTACCTGCGTTGAGTCTGTAGATTTTATAATATTCTTGACGCTGCTATGGATCCTACCAGCCGTATTAACAAAAAGGCAGCGCGAGAAAGACGTAGACGCGCAAAGAAACTATAAACACGTTTCTTTAGGAGCCTTTACTAGTTTCATTATTCGTCTCCTTCTTTGTCGCGCTATCTTTTTGTTCAAATGGAACCACATCAACTTGTCCAGCTTTCAGTTTGATGAACTAACGTGCGGTGAAATCTATAACCGACCTTAAAATACTTCACTCAGACTCAGTGGAGGTCGTTTGTGAGAAATGCGATATTTATTGACGCTTAAGTTTATAAATCTGCTGATGGGAAGGTACGTTGGTATCGTTGGTATATATTGAAGAAACGTTGGTATGATCTGATGGCGGCCACCTTTGGTGGCACTGTTTCAAATCGATTTGTGATGACACGCCATAAAATTTGCTGTCCAGATGTCAATGTTCATCAAACAGGTTTTCAGATATTAGTCCCGTTTGTGACGACGGAAAAAACAGCAGATTCTGTCAATGCACCCACCGCTTCTTCATCTGGCATCACCTCGTGTGACGATTTCCGGGAGCTTGAGGAATAGCGGTCGCTTGCTGACCGTGCATTCATTGGCAAGTCCGTAGCTTCGAAGCCTCTCGGTCGGGGGCTGATCAGCTCCTCGTCGGAAGCGGTAGTCCTCTCGAGTGCAGTCAAGCTTTGGCTCGACTTCATCAAGAAGAAGATGAGGAAGATGGTGAGGAAGATGAGCACCACGGCAGCGGTCACCACGCAAGCGTTCACCGCCATGTCCTCGTCCTCGTTGTCCCCACTCTGTAACGCGAACGGAATATTCACGTCGTTGATCGCCTGCAATGGTTTAGAGGAAACCGGTTATGCTTTCTGTCTCTCTACCATCCAAATACTATTTCGAACAACTTGTGTTTGCAAAAAAACGTAATGTTTCGGCTGCACGTTAGGTGAGATAAACACTTCATTCTTCTCGAATGGCTGAAAAGTATTATGAGCGAGGCTCTGTCTGAAAGCGAACAGTGACAGTATTCGTCTATGCAATCATACGAAAGAATTTTTTATTTCAATTCTAGACAACTTTGTCGATTTTTGCGCTTCCAGTTTTACGTTTCCAGTTCTTGTCCACTGAGAAACCTGCCTTACTGCCTTAACTGCTAAAGTTCACCCTTGGCAGTTCGAGGACGCGTGTCCGATATTCAAGATATTAAAAAGAAAAATATCAAAAAGAAAAATGAGCTTCCTCAAGGGGCTCTTTTCGTAGAGTTCACTCATTCTGCTTTTGAGAGAGACGTTATAGTTGCCAGCTGGCTTGCTCTTGTTTAAATAGTTTTATTTTTTGGATGTTGTTGTCTTGCATGAGCGCTGTGTTTTATCCCTGCAGCATTTGTATCATGATCTGCTTCACTGCTAACACAATTGTTACTCAGTTCCTGATCCTCTTACTGCAGTTCCTTCAACAACTATAAGTGGTTCGCTACTGTGGACTGTTACTCACGCTCGACTGCCGGCCAAGGTGGCAGCATTACGATGGGGTTGAGTGAAAACAAAAAGGCGTTATAGTTTACGAATCTTGGGCTCATGCATATACAACACAAGATGTTCGAAATTAGTGAAGAGGCCTCTTCGGTTGCATCGCTCAAAGACAGCACGTTGCGGTAAAATGTCGAACTGTACTTTTCCATCAGAGGAAGAAGGCGTGGTACTGATACGTAGATTCCAGTGCAACGAGTCCCACAATATGTCATTTGCAGACTATGCAACATGTTGTGAGAATGCAGAGAGTTGACATGGCGAACAAATCCGGCGATTTGGTCTGAGAACCTTACATCACGTGACACGCACGTCACGCCATAGCGAAACACATGCGCTGACACATAAATATGCGCGCGCGTCGGATGTCGTTTCGACTGCTACAAACTTTTAGAGCAGAACGCGTCGAGGGAACTTTCTCACGGGTTGTTCGTTAGCATGTCGGCCAACTTGGCATACCAACCTCCTCATTGGTTGGCGTTCTCATTTCAGCGCTTTATGCAATGCGTCTATCAGGACATTCGGGTGAATCCGGCAGAAGTGAATAAGTCGCTTCGTCGGGCTGGAGTCGGCCTGCCCAGTTCTTGTAAACACCACCAGGTCGCATTGAGCGAAGCTTGAGTAGGGTTGAGCCAGTACGAATACAAAAGGTACGTTGACCCACCTGATTCATTTGCAGAGCGCATGTAAACACCGTTGGCTGAGACCAGACAGCGCTGAGACTTGCGCCAGACCACTGAAACGTCAGCGCTCATATGTGCCGGCAGCGTGAATCATATGAATACAAAGTGAAGACAAGCAGTGCTTAGTGCAGTCTCATCAATGTAAATATAACAGCCATGAAATTCAGCTGTTGCGGACGACTGCGGCAAAAGGAAGCCCTTTTTACCAGCGTCACCGCAGAGGTGTCTCGTTTCGACGCTACGCACAGCCGTTGCCTATACCGTTCGGAAAATAGTACATGTAAACGAATTCACCCAGTCAGATCGATTTCTCACTACTCACACTCGCGTCGGCTTATGGAAATGAAAATCGGTCGTCAAGTTCATGCAATGGATACTGGGTCGGATCAAGGGAGTGTAGGGATAAGTTCGGTCAACTCGTCTGCGAGGGGTGGGTTGAATAGCCGAAGACCTTTTTCAACGTGGTGACGCCTTCTTTCGACGCTGCGCATCGCTGTTGTCTATGCCTTTCCGAATATGGTACATGTAAACACACTCACGTCGACCTCAGTGAGATCGATTTCCGACTCTTCACTGTAGCCTCGGGTTTATGTAAACGAAGGCTATATCTATGTTTACGTGAGCCTAGTATGGTCGGGTTGATTCAGCTTGTCGAAATGACAACGACTTGTCGAGTTCATGTAACCGCTATCGGGTAGGATCGATCGAGCGTCAGTTCGGTTAACTCGTTTGCAAGAGGTGGGTTGAATAGCCCAACCTTCTTGACACGATAAGTGTGAACGTGGTCGCGCCGGTCTGGATCTGCTGGACTTTGAACTCGAACTGCTTGTGCCGGGTTCATAAATAAGAAGTCAATGCGAGGCTGTAGAGCTATAAACTTGATACGCTGCACGCATCTGCTGATAAGCAGGCTGCTGGGCACCATGTCACTGTGAAAACTGTTTGTTAAACGAAATGTTCGCTTTTGTACTTTGTTTTCTCGAATAGTTGTGTTGGCATTTTCGCTCGTGCAGCGGCGGTCAGACGTTGACACTACCGCACGTGCGCCAGTTAATTTCGTCTATACTAACATCTATATCTCTCCGACCACCGACGTCATGTCACGCGAAGCTCAAAGTGGATTGCTCGGTCACCTAAGTACACCGCAGGAAGCACCTCGAGTGCTGCCGAAAAAAAAAATCCTATTCACAAGAGAACTCTGATTTCTGTATAGCAGAAGACACACGAGTAGTATTTCTTTTCTTTTTTTGTCCTATCTTCTGAATGAGTTTGGATTTGGTTTCTCTAAATTCAACTTCTGTTGAATTTTTCTCTGAATTATTCGTGCCATCCTGTACGCCCTGCTTCTGCCGGCCCGCTCACAACGTGGACGGGAAATGTAAACACTCACTGCTATTATTATTAGTATTTTTTTATTGGCAGTCAACAGCAATTCTTTAATACAGCCTGACTTTTCTCTCTGCCCAGGCACCACAGGGGAATGCGGACAAAGAGCATGCGTCGTGCAGCCCGGTTAGTTAAGTGATCATCTGTTAGCATCCTAGAGCGATGACCGCAAGACTTTCATAAGGCGGTATCAAACCCGCACAACCAAAGCCACCTTTCCATCGGCTAGCCAGTACACAAGAGGGCTGCTGTTTGTCTCAGCGTTGCCTTTAAAGGCCCGGACAGATTCCCAATCTTCCGCAGTCGGGGCGATTCTTTGCCACGGCATGACGTTTGTCACTGCCCAGGTGAGCTAAGGCTCTTAATTTCACTGTTTGATCTCTACGTGACACCGACTGCCCCAGAGGACTTGGTATTTTTTGTATTTCGGTTTGTTTATCTTTTCATGGCTGCGCTATGCCATCGTCTTCCTGTGCAAATTGATCTGATCGTATTCCTGATGACGGCCGTTCCATTTGTTGCAAAGAATGTAAAAATACTTTTCATTCGGACTCATCCTGTTATGGAATTTCAATATCAAAGTTTATCTCGATGGGTTCAACTAAACGTGACGTGTGGAAGTGTCGTCATTCTCGACAAGGAAAGAAAGCGGCCCGCGACTGCATACTCATCTGCTACAGGTGAACTTGAAGCTGTGCAATACCAGATAGGAGGTACAAATAAAAATCTTGGCGGTCTCTCTTCCCTTAAACTTGATCTCAATTCTCTAGTACCGCTTCCAGCTAAAACCGATCATCTTTTGGGGGTGGACGTCAACTGTCGACAGGCTCCAGTCTTCCATGAGAGAGATACAGAGTTCTATTACATTAATGTCATCTAAATATAATGAATATCTCGTTAGGATAGAAGCAAGTGAAAAAGAAGTTAAACACGCCATTTCGGAGACTTTGTCTCGAACGCTCAAACTGCAAGAGCAGGAGACTGAGGTCCAAACTTAGAAAGCTGAAATGAAGAAACAGGAACAATAACCACCCGTCCAAACCTAGAAATTAGTGGCCTTCCTGTTACACGTGATGAGAGCTTGCGCGCTGTTGCAGCGAATCATGTCTAAGAATTGAACATCAATAACTTCGACAGCTGAGACGTTCTTACCATCCATCGATTACCGAGAAAAAGAGCCGACGTTCCAGTGGTTACGTTTGCCTCCATATCCGTGAGAGAGAGAGAGACAACTTCATGTAGTCGCCTGCAGAATGACACCATGACTAAATGGCGCCGTGACGCGGGCCCTGACGTCTTCTCAGCGGGTGGTCTCTACTCAACTCCAGCGCGTGTAACTCCCGCGGTCGGTCGCCCTGAGGGGCAGCGTTCCGTCGGTTTCGCTCGCCCTTTGCCTTTCAAGAGCCGCCGAGACATGCTGGACGGCCCAGGTTTGGCTTTCGTGGTCGTAGCATTCCGCCGCAGCAGCGAATCACGGCGGAATCGTCGTACTTGTCGAAGCCTCATTGGGGAACTTGGTGCAATCCCATAGGATGTGCGTCAGGGTGGCCCTCCCACAGGCACACGCGGCACGCATCACTCACATATAATTTAGGTCCATATCCGTGAAGGAAACTTGGATAGCTTGCTATCATGAACTCAAGAACTTATGCAAATGAAATAAAGATCCAAGGGTGTTTCTTTCTTTAATGATAACCTAACAGCAGCAAACAGGCAGCTGTTCTGGCTTGCCTTGAAGAAGGGAAAAGAAAGTAATTATAAATATGTGTGGACCAAAGACAGAAACGTTTTTGCAAAGAAGGAGGAGGCTGCTTTGATCCGTGTGAACCATGGGAATGATCTTGTGCGCTTAAAGTAACCGTTCATAACACCCTGTCATTCACTGCCGAGATCAGTTTTGAATGGTACCTCATGGCCGTGGGCGAAAGTTTGGTTTACTTTCAGGCATTTGATCGTTATTTTGCCTTTGCAACTGCAGTTACCACAATTCCTGTTAATATCTGGTTTACGAAAGCACTGGGATGCCTATTGTCTTACGTTGACAGCACGTTACATAAATTGCACGTTTTTTATTCTTGCCTAAAAAGATATATCCTCCGTTGAAACAGACCTTCTCACTCTTCCGGAATTCCTTTCCTTTTCTTTTTTTCACTCGAGGCGCTCAAAGAGGAATTGCAATTTTTGTTCAAGATATTTGGATCGTGGAGCATGTAGCGACTAATTTTTCTAGCGTGGAATCTCTGGCACTGAAGATTGAAAACCAGCTGAGCCATATTTCACTTATGGCAATAAATACACCATCTACATATTACCTGACCTCGTTTCTGAATAGGCTGAAGGCTCATTTTCAGAGGACGACGTTAGATTCGAACGTATCTTTAGTAGGCGATTTACCCATATTACCCATTTAGTACCCATATTCTTAATTCCATGGTAACCTTGAAATGTGATTATTCGGATATCGTTGCAAAATACGGCCTTGAAAGTATTATTCACATTTCAATTAGCGAAGAATTGCTTCTGCATAATTTACTGAACTCATCCATCTGTCACTTCAACATCCGCCCCCAGATTGCTTCAGTTCACGGTGCAGTGTTACAGCAAAAAGTTGCTGGCCACTATTTTAACGCTTGTCAGCTGCGCTTTCTTTCTTCGTCATGTTCTATACCCAACGCTTGCAATTTTGTTATCGATACTGCTACATCTGATAAACTTGTCGCCTTGTTCGACTAGTCCAAGTGTGCTGGAAACCACCGCTGGGTCCAAATTTTACACTCAGTTTTCGATGGACATTATTGACGAATCCAGTGAAAGGAAAGTTTTCGTTCGCCAACGCCACTCCAATAAACCCTGGCTGAGTTATATTATGGGGTTTTACGTGCCAAAACCACTTTTTCATTATGAGGCACGCCATAGTGCAGGACTCCGGAAACATCGACCACCTCG
Source organism: Dermacentor albipictus (assembly GCF_038994185.2). Taxonomy (NCBI): domain Eukaryota; kingdom Metazoa; phylum Arthropoda; class Arachnida; order Ixodida; family Ixodidae; genus Dermacentor; species Dermacentor albipictus. The sequence continues at coordinate 462,963,270 of NC_091821.1, read as the reverse complement.
GGTTCTTTAACGTGCACCTAAGCACACGGGAGTTTTCACATTTCGCCCCCATCGAAATGCAGCCGCCGTGGCCGGGATTCGATCCCGCGACCTCGTGCCCAGCAGCCCGGCAGCATAGCCACTGAGCAACCACAGCGCGTTAAAACCCTGGATGAGCAGTGTGATATTAACCTCTAGCAAAGAAAAACGTACCATGACAACGCTGCGGTTGTACGCGTAGTGATGGCGTACCGCATTCACAATTCAAACCTTCCCGAAATTAAGTCAATGCCCTTATTCGTGCGGCGAAGCGCTCGCACAACAGCAGCTACTTGATTTAGCAGCTAAGAGAGCTAAGAGAGCAGCCAAGAGAATGACAAAATAAAGCATCAGATGACGAAATAAAGCGTCCAGAAGAGAGCGAGGACACAGCCTTCTGTTGAAGAAAGAGAGCGTTTGAGAGAAAGGTGACTTCGCGATCCGCTTGCGAGCTCCATGCAGCGCGTACGACGGCAAAACATGACTGAGATATTCACAGCACCGTATGATACCCGCGATGTTATTTCACCAAGCTCGAGGTGTGGTTCTGGGCCCCTTCAAGAAAGTGTTACTTCTGACATTTGCAGGCCACAAAACGTGAACCGTTTTCAGATGTTGAGATTGCCGAATTTATTATTACTTGTTGTTCAAACAGTGCTGCTCAAACATTTCTGGACCGATACACTTAAAAGTCCCCACTGTGTTTTGCCGTCCTTTACGTCAAACACCCGTTTTTCTTTTTTTCAGTTCCTCAAGCACGTACCGCATTTGGTGAATATACTTTAGCCTCTTACGTTTCCGACATATTTAATGTTGTGGCCTCCGAAATTACCTCTTGTGAATGTATACGCGATTATCGCAAAAACTTAGAGGAATTATATGTGGAATGAGTATGGACGTTATATTTTGTTATCTACATCATTTTGAAACGTGTCTTAGGTTTCTACCTGTTTTTGTGCCTTGTAGCCACTGTGATGCCTTATTTGAACCTGATTTTTGTAATTGCACTTACATAATGTGTTAATAAAATTATTATTGTCATTAACCAGCCTTCTCACCTGTGTGCGAAACGGTCCCTTTGTTAAGGCAAAGTAGCTCTGCTCAGGCTTCAGCTTCGGCTTTCCTTTATCCGCTGGCAGCTCTTGATTCGCCTCGCGTTGCTCTCCAGCAACGTCTTTAAGGATGACGTTGCCGTCACGGCGTGGCAGTGCGAGCGAGATGCCTTGGGGCCTCGCTTGTACCTGGTCAGCGCTGCGTGTGGCCATTGCAATCGGGGTTTCCTGGTGCACCTTTGGGACGTCGTGACGAACAGGCAGCGGTGCCGGCTTCGAGGTGGGAGCAGGCTTGGCGGGAACAAGACCCTGCTCGCTTTTGGAAAGCCAGCGTGGCCTGAAGTTCAGAGGGGGTGGCGCGGGCGGCGCAGAAGCGAATCCGTGGTTAAAGTCGCTGTGTTTCTGTTGAGTTTCTCCGGACTTAGCGCTGGTGGCAACAGCTTCATGCGCCTCCATTCTTTTTCTTTCTCATCGCTACTGCAGTGTAACCTTAGGCGCCTCTTCTGAGCAGGTGCAGCTCACTTGATTATTATTATTATTATTATTATTATTATTATTATTATTATTATTATTATTATTATTATTATTATTATTATTATTATTATTATTATTATTATTATTATATTATCATCAATATTATCCTCTGTCATGGCTCCCATCCAATAAGTGAGATAGGCCGAGAATCGGGCGGCAGGAGATAGCTAAATGAAATTATTATTTGAAGACGATAAGGAGATTATGATGACGACGACGAGCTTACAATGTGCAGATCGGAGATAAGGCGCCGTAAGGAAAGCGTATTTGCGTGCCTTTGAATTAAACGTGTGAAACGATTAGAGGATGAGAGAAAAAGAAATTGGAAGAAGCCAGACTGCTATGAGAAGAGAGACAGAGACAGAAAGAAACGACAAAAATAGATGTTTCAAGCAACAATATTCTCAATTTTTATGTTCTCAGATCAGTGTTGATTTCTTGTTTTTTTTCAGCTTCCCGCCCCACACTAGACCTTTTAATTTGAAATGCCAATTTCTAACTTGCAATTTCCTTTCTTTTTGTCCGTTTCTTTTAACTACCTGATTCGTGGTCAATCTCCTGCAGTGGCTATGCACCACTATTTTTCACAACAACACGATAAAGCCTAGCCAGAAGGCACATACAGCGTTGGGATATTGCCAGTTAGTCATTCTTTCAATTACGAAATTCGACTTAAGTATTCTTCCCTTCTTACCTACTGCCGCCGGATTCATGGCTGATCCCGCTTATAGTGGGTTGAGCAATATCCGTAGGCACCGAACCAAACCAAACTGCCAGTATATCACAAGGATCTACATCTAGCTCGCAGCCTTGGCCAGTCCCTCCTCTTGGGTGCGGGTCATATGATAATGCCGACAACAACAAGAACAAGTGCTTGTTTTTCTGCGCTACCAGATACCTTCTCATGAGAACAAGAAGAATACCTCTTGGCGCCTTCCATCTAGAATGGTAGTAGCAGTAGGCAGCGTCGAACTTCTGCGTAGGCGATTTTTTTTTCCGGCTACCCCGCACCTGCGTCAATAGCAAAGGGGGATTCGTAAAACAGGTTACCAGATGAACAGACGTATTCGTGTAAACCAACCAGTTGTGCGTTTGAGGCGAGTTTCTGTGCGGCTACAGAAGCAAGAGGACGGCAGTAACAAACGACGGTGATGGCAAGACAACAGCATTTTTTTTTTACTCCTCATGTGCCTCCGCAGCCCGGACTTGGATGAACAATTCTGGGCTGTCCAGCAGGCTCACGAAGTGGCCGTGAGGCTTGACCTTCCGGTCCCGACGTGGAAGCGGCCAGCTTAGTGTTTAATTATCACTACTTGCAGGACCAAATAAAGTTTGCCTTCCTTCCTTCCTTCCTTCCTTCCTTCCTTCCTTCCTTCCTTCCTTCCTTCCTTCCTTCCTCATGTGCCGCTGTAACGGCGCCCTTCCCGATTGCGGTACACGCTGACTCATCTTGAAGATTACTCTCGTCACGAATGCCCGAATACGCACACACACATATGTGCTGTTAAGGCGGCGAAGGACGAAACTACAAGAGCTAGCACTTTCAGCCGTGCGGTGCACAGAAAGCAGATTCACGTACGAGCAAACGCGAGGAAAACGGCAAGGTTTGCGTCACACGCTAATTTTATCCACGAACATTTGTGAAGCATCTAACCGGTTCCATCTGGCTGATTTGGCGGAACTGGAGAGGCGGTCAGCGGGGAGATGTTCATTCCTACGTAATATTTTGTTGCCTGCAAACTTTTTGAGTAAACAATTTTTGGAAGTGAAATTGGCCACACCAACTTTTCGATGACTGTGTAAGTGCGGCCTTGTCCGAGAGACGTTTCAAGCGCAATAGTGCAACCGCAATATGACATAATGGACTCACACAATTTGAGCGCTCGTGCGCCTCTTGTAGCGCATACCCTTTCCAAATGTCTAGTGTTAAATGTACCTTGCAAGCCTCCAGTGAATAACATTAAATTCATGGAAAATTATCATCAACCCGGCAGTAGCACAAAGCTAGAAAGGAAACCTATACGTGTTTTATACGAAGCAAGGTTCGCACATCCGAAAAAGTTAGTACTGGTCCGGAGGCCTAACCCGGGAATAACGCCTAACCGGGGTGGTTGCTGTATCGTCTCAGTTAAACGGGAAGCTGGCAGACTCCAGAGTAAGGCCAAATTCATCGACAACGCGAAGCGCAGGGAAACTGACTGATACAGGACCTGTTGCTGTGTGTGCATACAAGTTTGAGGCCGCTGTACTCTTTCAGTGCAACGCAGTGACCAAGCCCAGTGATATACATCCGCCGAACGGCCATGTTTCCTTGTGTGTGTGTGTGTTTTTTTTTTGTAGTGCCGTATTGAAAACGGCCTCCATCAAAGGCACCCCTTTGATTAACAAGTCCAGAGTTCACTGCACTTCGACGCAAGGACTCCGGCTGAGGATACACCCATTATATGATGTTCTTTATACTCAAGAAAATTCCGACAAGGTACAGAAAAGTGTTACATTCTGACCCTGAATAAAAATTCTGTTCTTACTTTAGTACAACTTCACTTTCTGTTATAAATGCAGCATGCTTTATTCATACTGGTAAATCAATTGTCTAATGAGAGTATTTCTGTTTTAGATGTATTTCGGAGTTAGCGTGCTCAGGTAACGCTTTTTCCTAATGACGATATCGTATTATGATAGATAGTAGAAAAAATGTAACTGCTAATAGAGGAAATTCAAAAAATTCTCCATGTGTTCACAGGAATTGAGAAATTTTAAAACCATTTACTGCCATGCAGGCTTCCACTACAGTGGAGCTATAATAAGGAACCAACTAGTGTAACGAAGTACTCGAAGATACCCATGGCGAGCATCGTATCAGATACAGGTGTTACCCTGATATCTTGTATCTGTATCTAAAATACATATTGCCCCAGTATCTTGTACGTGTCACATGATGCAATTTCAAAGTGTCTTTGCCCAGCCGTGTCATTTCCAATGTCAGTCACGTCAGCGCGGAACTGCATGCAGCACCCGATCTGTTTTCAAAAGCGTCCCCCCCCCCCCCCTGGCACTGCAGCCTTCCGACCATCTAGCTCTAGGGAAGGGACTGGTAGCTCTAGGGAAGAGATTCATACGACCGCATCCGTAACAGGTATAAGTAGCGGTATACATGGCAGATATAGAAGTTTTAATGAAGAAAAATAAGGTTAAGGAGATGTGTACCACAATGCTAAGATAAAAAGCATGCACCACACCTGATTGACTCAAGCAGGTCAGGTGTCTTTTTGTTACTGCCCTGCTTCAAAGGGAAGCCAATAAAGGATCATCATCATCGTAACTAACATCATCATCACTGCAGCACCTGCGGCGAAGACTATGCGAGGGAAATAAAAATAACCATAAAAACGCCAAGGTGCCCCGCAACGTGTCTGTTTTGTTTAGAAGACATTATATTAGCCTCTCTACAATGCCTGCAAAAAGCCTTCCGAGTCACTTTGTCATGTTCATTACCGTCACCCTATTTGATGTCCTCTGCAGGACGAAGGCTTCTCCCTGCGATCTCCAATTAGCCCTGTCCTTCGCCAACCGATTCCAACTTGCGCCTGCAAATTTCCTAATACCATCACACAACCTAGTTTGCTGCCTTCCTCGACTGCAGTTCCTTTCTCTTGGCACCCATTCTGCAACCCTAATGGTCCAAACGTTATCTATCCTACGCATTACATTACCTTCCCAGCTGCATCTTCTTTCTCTTAATGTCAATTAGATTACCGGCTATCCCTGTTTGCTCTCTGATCCGCACCGCTCTCTTCCTGTCTCTTAACGTTACGCCTAACGTTCATCGTTCCATCGATCTTTGCGCGGTCCTTAACTTATTCTCGGGCGTCATTGTCAACCACCAAGTTTGTGCTATATAAGTTACCACCCGTTGAATGCATTGATTGTACACTTTTCTTTTAAATTATAGTGGTAAGCTTCTAGTCAGGGTCTGCTGATGTCTGCCGCATGTCACTTTGTACGGACATTCAATAGACACAAACTCTTTATGCACTCACACAGCTTTGCTGTACATAAATTCCAACATTTGGCATATGCTGTTTTTTTATCTCAAAGGTTATAAATACACTGACCCTATGCACTTACATCTGCTTAATCTGCATTAAAATTTTACAAAAGTATTGCAAACAACAGAGACCAAAAACGAAACTCGCGCGAGAAAACCACTGCTGCAAGCATGCTTGCACAAAATCTTCTTTCAACATTCAAGGCATTATTTTTTCGTAGTAGGAGACATTTTTGTAACACACTGACAAATAAACTCCTACCATTTGTTCTATATTTCTGTCCATTCGCAGTTCTTTATTTGAGGCGTTCCAATTTCGCTGAAGAAGTATGGTTTACAGCCAGTGATTCTACATACCATCTTTCCAGGTTCATGAACGTAATTGTGAGTATATTTTAACTATGTTTCTCGCGATGTAAGATGTGAAATAACTCAATTTAACGCAGAAAAATGAAGCATGCGACATGAACGGGCGCACAGTGCTTCAAAATTCTTGAAAGCTTCCGCTCTCGAGAACGAGTGGGAGGGTCAGAAATTGGCGACTCCGGTAGTCAGTGGTGAAACTCAGCGGCAGAGGGCTGCCCATTGAAATGCAGGCGCCGTGCCTTGCATAGAAAACAGTAGTAAATGAGGGTCTGGTACAACGCACACCTCACACTGTGCATCCACCTGATTTGGTATTTGCATTCGACATAGGTTGTGAGCGGTCACGATAGTGAACAAACGATCCATGAGATTCCACCTTGTACAGAATGAGCAAAAAATAAACAGTTGTATGCATCGCATTTACCTGTACAGTGCATAGATATATGCTTGATTTAACATATCTTTCATTAACTGCGTTGAGTCTGTAGATTTTATAATATTCTTGACGCTGCTATGGATCCTACCAGCCGTATTAACAAAAAGGCAGCGCGAGAAAGACGTAGACGCGCAAAGAAACTATAAACACGTTTCTTTACGAGCCTTTACTAGTTTCATTATTCGTCTCCTTCTTTGTCGCGCTGTCCTTTTGTTCAAACGGAACCACATCAACTTGTCCAGCTTTCAGTTTGATGAACTAACGTGCGGTGAAATCTATAACCGACCTTAAAATACTTCACTCAGACTCAGTGGAGGTCGTTTGTGAGAAATGCGATATTTATTGACGCTTAAGTTTATAAATCTGCTGATGGGAAGGTACGTTGGTATCGTTGGTATATATTGAAGAAACGTTGGTATGATCTGATGGCGGCCACCTTTGGTGGCACTGTTTCAAATCGATTTGTGATGACACGCCATAAAATTTGCTGTCCAGATGTCAATGTTCATCAAACAGGTTTTCAGATATTAGTCCCGTTTGTGACGACGGAAAAAACAGCAGATTCTGTCAATGCACCCACCGCTTCTTCATCTGGCATCACCTCGTGTGACGATTTCCGGGAGCTTGAGGAATAGCGGTCGCTTGCTGACCGTGCATTCACTGGCAAGTCCGTAGCTTCGAAGCCTCTCGGTCGGGGGCTGATCAGCTCCTCGTCGGAAGCGGTAGTCCTCTCGAGTGCAGTCAAGCTTTGGCTCGACTTCATCAAGAAGAAGATGAGGAAGATGGTGAGGAAGATGAGCACCACGGCAGCGGTCACCACGCAAGCGTTCACCGCCATGTCCTCGTCCTCGTTGTCCCCACTCTGTAACGCGAACGGAATGTTCACGTCGTTGATCGCCTGCAATGGTTTAGAGGAAACCGGTTATGCTTTCTGTCTCTCTACCATCCAAATACTATTTCGAACAACTTGTGTTTGCAAAAAAACGTAATGTTTCGGCTGCACGTTAGGTGAGATAAACACTTCATTCTTCTCGAATGGCTGAAAAGTATTATGAGCGAGGCTCTGTCTGAAAGCGAACAGTGACAGTATTCGTCTATGCAATCATACGAAAGAATTTTTTATTTCAATTCTAGACAACTTTGTCGATTTTTACGCTTCCAGTTTTACGTTTCCAGTTCTTGTCCACTGAGAAACCTGCCTTACTGACTTAACTGCTAAAGTTCACCCTTGGCAGTTCGAGGACGCGTGTCCGATATTCAAGATATTAAAAAGAAAAATATCAAAAAGAAAAATGAGCTTCCTCAAGGGGCTCTTTTCGTAGAGTTCACTCATTCTGCTTTTGAGAGAGACGTTATAGTTGCCAGCTGGCTTGCTCTTGTTTAAATAGTTTTATTTTTTGGATGTTGTTGTCTTGCATGAGCGCTGTGTTTTATCCCTGCAGCATTTGCATCATGATCTGCTTCACTGCTAACACAATTGTTACTCAGTTCCCGATCCTCTCACCGCAGTTCCTTCAACAACTATAAGTGGTTCGCTACTGTGGACTGTTACTCACGCTCGACTGCCGGCCAAGGTGGCAGCATTACGATGGGGTTGAGTGAAAACAAAAAGGCGTTATAGTTTACGAATCTTGGGCTCATGCATATACAACACAAGATGTTCGAAATTAGTGAAGAGGCCTCTTCAGTTGCATCGCTCAAAGACAGCACGTTGCGGTAAAATGTCGAACTGTACTTTTCCATCAGAGGAAGAAGGCGTGGTACTTATACGTAGATTCCAGTGCAACGAGTCCCACAATATGTCATTTGCAGACTATGCAACATGTTGTGAGAATGCAGAGAGTTGACATGGCGAACAAATCCGGCGATTTGGTCTGAGAACCTTACATCACGTGACACGCACGTCACGCCATAGCGAAACACATGCGCTGACACATAAATATGCGCGCGCGTCGGATGTCGTTTCGACTGCTACAAACTTTTAGAGCAGAACGCGTCGAGGGAACTTTCTCACGGGTTGTTCGTTAGCATGTCGGCCAACTTGGCATACCACCCTCGTCATTGGTTGGCGTTCTCATTTCAGCGTTTTATGCAATGCGTCTATCAGGACATTCGGGTGAATCCGGCAGAAGTGAATAAGTCGCTTCGTCGGGCTGGAGTCGGCCTGCCCAGTTCTTGTAAACACCACCAGGTCGCATTGAGCGAAGCTTGAGTAGGGTTGAGCCAGTACGAATAGAAAAGGTACGTTGACCCACCCGATTCATTTGCAGAGCGCATGTAAACACCGTTGGCTGAGACCAGACAGCGCTGAGACTTGCGCCAGACCACTGAAACGTCAGCGCTCATATGTGCCGGCAGCGTGAATCATATGAATACAAAGTGAAGATAAGCAGTGCTTAGTGCAGTCTCATCAATGTAAATATAACAGCCATGAAATTCAGCTGTTGCGGACGACTGCGGCAAAAGGAAGCCCTTTTTTCCAGCGTCACCGCAGTGGTGTCTCGTTTCGGCGCTACGCACAGCCGTTGCCTATACCGTTCGGAAAATAGTACATGTAAACGAATTCACCCAGTCAGATCGATTTCTCACTACTCACACTCGCGTCGGGTTATGGAAATGAAAATCGGTCGTCAAGTTCATGCAATGGATACCGGGTCGGATCAAGGGAGTGTAGGGATAAGTTCGGTCAACTCGTCTGCGAGGGGTGGGTTGAATAGCCGAAGACCTTTTTCAACGTGGTGACGCCTTCTTTCGACGCTGCGCATCGCTGTTGTCTATGCCTTTCCGAATATGGTACATGTAAACACACTCACGTCGACCTCAGTGAGATCGATTTCCGACTCTTCACTGTAGCCTCGGGTTTATGTAAACGAAGGCTATATCTATGTTTACGTGAGCCTAGTATGGTCGGGTTGATTCAGCTTGTCGAAATGACAACGACTTGTCGAGTTCATGTAACCGCTATCGGGTAGGATCGATCGAGCGTCAGTTCGGTTAACTCGTTTGCAAGAGGTGGGTTGAATAGCCCAACCTTCTTGACACGATAAGTGTGAACGTGGTCGCGCCGGTCTGGATCTGCTGGACTTTGAACTCGAACTGCTTGTGCCGGGTTCATAAATAAGAAGTCAATGCGAGGCTGTAGAGCTATAAACTTGATACGCTGCACGCATCTGCTGATAAGCAGGCTGCTGGGCACCATGTCACTGTGAAAACTGTTTGTTAAACGAAATGTTCGCTTTTGTACTTTGTTTTCTCGAATAGTTGTGTTGGCATTTTCGCTCGTGCAGCGGCGGTCAGACGTTGACACTACCGCACGTGCGCCAGTTAATTTCGTCTATACTAACATCTATATCTCTCCGACCACCGACGTCATGTCACGCGAAGCTCAAAGTGGATTGCTCGGTCACCTAAGTACACCGCAGGAAGCACCTCGAGTGCTGCCGAAAAAAAAAATCCTATTCACAAGAGAACTCTGATTTCTGTATAGCAGAAGACACACGAGTAGTATTTCTTTTCTTTTTTTGTCCTATCTTCTGAATGAGTTTGGATTTGGTTTCTCTAAATTCAACTTCTGTTGAATTTTTCTCTGAATTATTCGTGCCATCCTGTACGCCCTGCTTCTGCCGGCCCGCTCACAACGTGGACGGGAAATGTAAACACTCACTGCTATTATTATTAGTATTTTTTTATTGGCAGTCAACGGCAATTCTTTAATACAGCCTGACTTTTCTCTCTGCCCAGGCACCACAGGGGAATGCGGACAAAGAGCATGCGTCGTGCAGCCCGGTTAGTTAAGTGATCATCTGTTAGCATCCTAGAGCGATGACCGCAAGACTTTCATAAGGCGGTATCAAACCCGCACAACCAAAGCCACCTTTCCATCGGCTAGCCAGTACACAAGAGGGCTGCTGTTTGTCTCAGCGTTGCCTTTAAAGGCCCGGACAGATTCCCAATCTTCCGCAGTCGGGGCGATTCTTTGCCACGGCATGACGTTTGTCACTGCCCAGGTGAGCTAAGGCTCTTAATTTCACTGTTTGATCTCTACGTGACACCGACTGCCCCAGAGGACTTGGTATTTTTTGTATTTCGGTTTGTTTATCTTTTCATGGCTGCGCTATGCCATCGTCTTCCTGTGCAAATTGATCTGATCGTATTCCTGATGACGGCCGTTCCATTTGTTGCAAAGAATGTAAAAATACTTTTCATTCGGACTCATCCTGTTATGGAATTTCAATATCAAAGTTTATCTCGATGGGTTCAACTAAACGTGACGTGTGGAAGTGTCGTCATTCTCGACAAGGAAAGAAAGCGGCCCGCGACTGCATACTCATCTGCTACAGGTGAACTTGAAGCTGTGCAATACCAGATAGGAGGTACAAATAAAAATCTTGGCGGTCTCTTTTCCCTTAAACTTGATCTCAATTCTCTAGTACCGCTTCCAGCTAAAACCGATCATCTTTTGGGGGTGGACGTCAACTGTCGACAGGCTCCAGTCTTCCATGAGAGAGATACAGAGTTCTATTACATTAATGTCATCTAAATATAATGAATATCTCGTTAGGATAGAAGCAAGTGAAAAAGAAGTTAAACACGCCATTTCGGAGACTTTGTCTCGAGCGCTCAAACTGCAAGAGCAGGAGACTGAGGTCCAAACTTTGAAAGCTGAAATGAAGAAACAGGAACAATAACCACCCGTCCAAAACCTAGAAATTAGTGGCCTTCGTGTTACACGTGATGAGAGCTTGCGCGCTGTTGCAGCGAATCATGTCTAAGAATTGAACATCAATAACTTCGACAGCTGAGACGTTCTTACCATCCATCGATTACCGAGAAAAAGAGCCGACGTTCCAGTGGTTACGTTTGCCTCCATATCCGTGAGAGAGAGAGAGACAACTTCATGTAGTCGCCTGCAGAATGACACCATGACTAAATGGCGCCGTGACGCGGGCCCTGACGTCTTCTCAGCGGGTGGTCTCTACTCAACTCCAGCGCGTGTAACTCCCGCGGTCGGTCGCCCTGAGGGGCAGCGTTCCGTCGGTTTCGCTCGCCCTTTGCCTTTCAAGAGCCGCCGAGACATGCTGGACGGCCCAGGTTTGGCTTTCGTGGTCGTAGCATTCCGCCGCAGCAGCGAATCACGGCGGAATCGTCGTACTTGTCGAAGCCTCATTGGGGAACTTGGTGCAATCCCATAGGATGTGCGTCAGGGTGGCCCTCCCACAGGCACACGCGGCACGCATCACTCACATATAATTTAGGTCCATATCCGTGAAGGAAACTTGGATAGCTTGCTATCATGAACTCAAGAACTTATGCAAATGAAATAAAGATCCGAGGGTGTTTCTTTCTTTAATGATAACCTAACAGCAGCAAACAGGCAGCTGTTCTGGCTTGCCTTGAAGAAGGGAAAAGAAAGTAATTATAAATATGTGTGGACCAAAGACAGAAACGTTTTTGCAAAGAAGGAGGAGGCTGCTTTGATCCGTGTGAACCATGGGAATGATCTTGTGCGCTTAAAGTAACCGTTCATAACACCCTGTCATTCACTGCCGAGATCAGTTTTGAATGGTACCTCATGGCCGTGGGCGAAAGTTTGGTTTACTTTCAAGCATTTGATCGTTATTTTGCCTTTGCAACTGCAGTTACCACAATTCCTGTTAATATCTTGTTTACGAAAGCACTGGGATGCCTATTGTCTTACGTTGACAGCACGTTACATAAATTGCACGTTTTTTATTCTTGCCTAAAAAGATATATCCTCCGTTGAAACAGACCTTCTCACTCTTCCGGAATTCCTTTCCTTTTCTTTTTTTCACTCGAAGCGCTCAAAGAGGAATTGCAATTTTTGTTCAAGATATTTGGATTGTGGAGCATGTAGCGACTAATTTTTCTAGCGTGGAATCTCTCCCACTGAAGATTGAAAACCAGCTGAGCCATATTTCACTTATGGCAATAAATACACCATCTACATATTACCTGACCTCGTTTCTGAATAGGCTGAAGGCTCATTTTCAGAGGACGACGTTAGATTCGAACGTATCTTTAGTAGGCGATTTACCCATATTACCCATTTAGTACCCATATTCTTAATTCCATGGTACCCTTGAAATGTGATTGTTCGGATATCGTTGCAAAATACGGCCTTGAAAGTATTATTCACATTTCAATTAGCGAAGAATTGCTTCTGCATAATTTACTGAACTCATCCATCTGTCACTTCAACATCCGCCCCCAGATTGCTTCAGTTCACGGTGCAGTGTTACAGCAAAAAGTTGCTGGCCACTATTTTAACGCTTGTCAGCTGCGCTTTCTTTCTTCGTCATGTTCTATACCCAACGCTTGCAATTTTGTTATCGATACTGCTACATCTGATAAACTTGTCGCCTTGTTCGACTAGTCCAAGTGTGCTGGAAACCACCGCTGGGTCCAAATTTTACACTCAGTTTTCGATGGACATTATTGACAAATCCAGTGAAAGGAAAGTTTTCGTTCGCCAACGCCACTCCAATAAACCCTGGCTGAGTTATATTATGGGGTTTTACGTGCCAAAACCACTTTTTCATTATGAGGCACGCCATAGTGCAGGACTCCGGAAACATCGACCACCTCGGGTTCTTTAACGTGCACCTAAGCACACGGGAGTTTTCACATTTCGCCCCCATCGAAATGCAGCCGCCGTGGCCGGGATTCGATCCCGCGACCTCGTGCCCAGCAGCCCGGCAGCATAGCCACTGAGCAACCACAGCGCGTTAAAACCCTGGATGAGCAGTGTGATATTAACCTCTAGCAAAGAAAAACGTACCATGACAACGCTGCGGTTGTACGCGTAGTGATGGCGTACCGCATTCACAATTCAAACCTTCCCGAAATTAAGTCAATGCCCTTATTCGTGCGGCGAAGCGCTCGCACAACAGCAGCTACTTGATTTAGCAGCTAAGACAGCTAAGAGAGCAGCCAAGAGAATGACAAAATAAAGCATCAGATGACGAAATAAAGCGTCCAGAAGAGAGCGAGGACACAGCCTTCTGTTGAAGAAAGAGAGCGTTTGAGAGAAAGGTGACTTCGCGATCCGCTTGCGAGCTCCATGCAACGCGTACGACGGCAAAACATGACTGAGATATTCACAGCACCGTATGATACCCGCGATGTTATTTCACCAAGCTCGAGGTGTGGTTCTGGGCCCCTTCAAGAAAGTGTTACTTCTGACATTTGCAGGCCACAAAACGTGAACCGTTTTCAGATGTTGAGATTGCCGAATTTATTATTACTTGTTGTTCAAACAGTGCTGCTCAAACATTTCTGGACCGATACACTTAAAAGTCCCCACTGTGTTTTGCCGTCCTTTACGTCAAACACCCGTTTTTCTTTTTTTCAGTTCCTCAAGCTCGTACCGCATTTGGTGAATATACTTTAGCCTCTTACGTTTCCGACATATTTAATGTTGTGGCCTCCGAAATTACCTCTTGTGAATGTATACGCGATAATCGCAAAAACTTAGAGGAATTATATGTGGAATGAGTATGGACGTTATATTTTGTTATCTACATCATTTTGAAACGTGTCTTAGGTTTCTACCTGTTTTTGTGCCTTGTAGCCACTGTGATGCCATATTTGAACCTGATTTTTGTAATTGCACTTACATAATGTGTTAATAAAATTATTACTGTCAATAACCAGCCTTCTCACCTGTGTGCGAAACGGTCCCTTTGTTAAGGCAAAGTAGCTCTGCTCAGGCTTCAGCTTCGGCTTTCCTTTATCCGCTGGCAGCTCTTGATTCGCCTCGCGTTGCTCTCCAGCAACGTCTTTAAGGATGACGTTGCCGTCACGGCGTGGCAGTGCGAGCGAGATGCCTTGGGGCCTCGCTTGTACCTGGTCGGCGCTGCGTGTGGCCATTGCAATCGGGGTTTCCTGGTGCACCTTTGGGACGTCGTGACGAACAGGCAGCGGTGCCGGCTTCGAGGTGGGAGCAGGCTTGGCGGGAACAAGACCCTGCTCGCTTTTGGAAAGCCAGCGTGGCCTGAAGTTCAGAGGGGGTGGCGCGGGCGGCGCAGAAGCGAATCCGTGGTTAAAGTCGCTGTGTTTCTGTTGAGTTTCTCCGGACTTAGCGCTGGTGGCAACAGCTTCATGCGGCTCCATTCTTTTTCTTTCTCATCGCTACTGCAGTGTAACCTTAGGCGCCTCTTCTGAGCAGGTACAGCTCACTTGATTATTATTATTATTATTATTATTATTATTATTATTATTATTATTATTATTATTATTATTATTATTATTATTATTAATATTATCCTCTGTCATGGCTCCCATCCAATAAGTGAGATAGGCCGAGAATCGGGCGGCAGGAGATAGCTAAATGAAATTATTATTTGAAGACGATAAGGAGATTATGATGACGACGACGAGCTTACAATGTGCAGGTCGGATATAAGGCGCCGTAAGGAAAGCGTATTTGCGTGCCTTTGAATTAACCGTGTGAAACGATTAGAGGATGAGAGAAAAAGAAATTGGAAGAAGCCAGACTGCTATGAGAAGAGAGACAGAGACAGAAAGAAACGACAAAAATAGATGTTTCAAGCAACAATATTCTCAATTTTTATGTTCTCAGATCAGTGTTGATTTCTTTTTTTTTCAGCTTCCCGCCCCACACTAGACCTTTTAATTTGAAATGCCAATTTCTAACTTGCAATTTCCTTTCTTTTTGTCCGTTTCTTTTAACTACCTGATTCGTGGTCAATCTCCTGCAGTGGCTATGCACCACTATTTTTCACAACAACACGATAAAGCCTAGCCAGAAGGCACATACAGCGTTGGGATATTGCCAGTTAGTCATTCTTTCAATTACGAAATTCGACTTAAGTATTCTTCCCTTCTTACCTACTGCCGCCGGATTCATGGCTGATCCCGCTTATAGTGGGTTGAGCAATATCCGTAGGCACCGAACCAAACCAAACTGCCAGTATATCACAAGGATCTACATCTAGCTCGCAGCCTTGGCCAGTCCCTCCTCTTGGGTGCGGGTCATATGATAAAGCCGACAACAAGAACAAGTGCTTGTTTTTCTGCGCTACCAGATACCTTCTCATGAGAACAAGAAGAATACCTCTTGGCGGCTTCCATCTAGAATGGTAGTAGCAGTAGGCAGCGTCGAACTTCTGCGTAGGCGATTTTTTTTTCCGGCTACCCCGCACCTGCGTCAATAGCAAAGGGGGATTCGTAAAACAGGTTACCAGATGAACAGACGTATTCGTGTAAACCAACCAGTTGTGCGTTTGAGGCGAGTTTCTGTGCGGCTACAGAAGCAAGAGGACGGCAGTAACAAACGACGGTGATGGCAAGACAACAGCATTTTTCTTTTTTACTCCTCATGTGCCTCCGCAGCCCGGACTTGGATAAACAATTCTGGGCTGTCCAGCAGGCTCACGAAGTGGCCGTGAGGCTTGACCTTCCGGTCCCGACGTGGAAGCGGCCAGCTTAGTGTTTAATTATCACTACTTGCAGGACCAAATAAAGTTTGCCTTCCTTCCTTCCTTCCTTCCTTCCTTCCTTCCTTCCTTCCTTCCTTCCTTCCTTCCTTCCTTCCTTCCTTCCTTCCTCATGTGCCGCTGTAACGGCGCCCTTCCCGATTGCGGTACACGCTGACTCGTCTTGAAGATTACTCTCGTCACGAATGCCCGAATACGCACACACACATATGTGCTGTTAAGGCAGCGAAGGACGAAACTACAAAAGCTAGCACTTTCAGCCGTGCGGTGCACAGAAAGCAGATTCACGTACGAGCAAACGCGAGGAAAACGGCAAGGTTTGCGTCACACGCTAATTTTATCCACGAACATTTGTGAAGCATCTAACCGGTTCCATCTGGCTGATTTGGCGGAACTGGAGAGGCGGTCAGCGGGGAGATGTTCATTCCTACGTAATATTTTGTTGCCTGCAAACTTTTTGAGTAAACAATTTTTGGAAGTGAAATTGGCCACCAACTTTTCGATGACTGTGTAAGTGCGGCCTTGTCCGAGAGACGTTTCAAGCGCAATAGTGCAACCGCAATATGACATAATGGACTCACACAATTTGAGCGCTCGTGCGCCTCTTGTAGCGCATACCCTTTCCCAATGTCTCGTGTTGAATGTACCTTGCAAGCCTCCAGTGAATAACATTAAATTCATGGAAAATTATCATCAACCCGGCAGTAGCACAAAGCTAGAAAGGAAACCTATACGTGTTTTATACGAAGCAAGGTTCGCACATCCGAAAAAGTTAGTACTGGTCCGGAGGCCTAACCCGGGAATAACGCCTAACCGGGGTGGTTGCTGTATGGTCTCAGTTAAACGGGAAGCTGGCAGACTCCAGAGTAAGGCCAAATTCATCGACAACGCGAAGCGCAGGGAAACTGACTGATACAGGACCTGTTGCTGTGTGTGCATACAAGTTTGAGGCCGCTGTACTCTTTCAGTGCAACGCAGTGACCAAGCCCAGTGATATACATCCGCCGAACGGCCATGTTTCCTTGTGTGTGTGTGTGTGTGTTTTTTTTTTGTAGTGCCGTATTGAAAACGGCCTCCATCAAAGGCACCCCTTTGATTAAAAAGTCCAGAGTTCACTGCACTTCGACGCAAGGACTCCGGCTGAGGATACACCCATTATATGATGTTCTTTATATTCAAGAAAATTCCGACAAGGTACAGAAAAGTGTTACATTCTGACCCTGAATAAAAATTCTGTTCTTACTTTAGTACAACTTCACTTTCTGTTATAAATGCAGCATGCTTTATTCATACTGGTAAATCAATTGTCTAATGAGAGTATTTCTGTTTTAGATGTATTTCGGAGTTAGCGTGCTCAGGTAACGCTTTTTCTTAATGACGATATCGTATTATGATAGATAGTCGAAAAAATGTAACTGCTAATAGAGGAAATTCAAAAAATTCTCCATCTGTTCACAGGAATTGAGAAATTTTAAAACCATTTACTGCCATGCAGGCTTCCACTACAGTGGAGCTATAATAAGGAACCAACTAGTGTAACGAAGTACTCGAAGATACCCATGGCGAGCATCGTATCAGATGCAGGTGTTGCCCTGATATCTTGTATCTGTATCTAAAATACATATGGCCCCAGTATCTCGTATGCGTCACATGACGCAATTTCAGAGCGTATTTGCCCAACCGTGTCATTTCCAATGCCAGTCACGTCAGCGCGGAACTGCATGCAGCACCCGATCTGTTTTCAAAAGCGTCCCCCCCCCCCCTGGCACTGCAGCCTTCCGACCATCTAGCTCTAGGGAAGGGACTGGTAGCTCTAGGGAAGAGATTCATACGACCGCATCCGTAACAGGTATAAGTAGCGGTATACATGGCAGATATAGAAGTTTTAGTGAAGAAAAATAAGATTAAGGAGATGTGTACCACAATGCTAAAATAAAAAGCATGCATAATACCCGATTCACTCAAGCAGGCCAGGTGTCTTTTTGTTACTGCCCTGCTTCAAAGGGAAGCCAATAAAGGATCATCATCATCGTAACTAACATCATCATCACTGGAGCACCTGCGACGGCGACTATGCGAGGGAAATAAAAAATAACCATAAAAACGCCAAGGTACCCGGCAACGTGTGTGTTTTGTTTACAAGACATTATATTAGCCTCTCTACAATGC
The DNA here is from genome assembly GCF_038994185.2 of Dermacentor albipictus. Classification (NCBI taxonomy): domain Eukaryota; kingdom Metazoa; phylum Arthropoda; class Arachnida; order Ixodida; family Ixodidae; genus Dermacentor; species Dermacentor albipictus. The sequence continues at coordinate 462,945,168 of NC_091821.1, read as the reverse complement.
CTGCAAAAAGCCTTCCGAGTCACTTTTTCATGATCATTGTCATCACCATATTTGATGTCCTTTGCAGGACGAAGGTCTCTCCCTGCGATCGCCAATTACCTCTGTCCTTCGCCAACCGATTCCAACTAGCGCCTGCAAATTTCCTAATTCCATCACCCCACCTAGTTTTCCGACTTCCTCGACTGCGCTTCCTTTCTCTTGGCACCCATTTTGTAACCCTAATGATCCAAAGGTTATCTATCCTACGCATTACATGACCTTCCCAGCTGCATCTTCTTTCTCTTAATGTCAATTAGAATACCGGCTATCCCTGTTTGCTCTCTGATCCGCACCGCTCTCTTCCTGTCTCTTAACGTTACGCCTAACGTTCATCGTTCCATCGATCTTTGCGCGGTCCTTAACTTATTCTCGGGCGTCATTGTCAACCACCAAGTTTGTGCTATATAAGTTACCACCCGTTGAATGCATTGATTGTACACTTTTCTTTTAAATTATAGTGGTAAGCTTCCAGTCAGGGTCTGGTGATGTCTGCCCCATGTCACTTTATACGGACATTCAATAGACACAATCTCCTTATGCACTCACACAAACCTTCCGTGTACATACATTCCAACATTTGGGATATGCTGCTTTTTTATCTCAAAGGTTATAAATACACTGACCCTATGCACTTACAGCTGCTTCATCTGCATTAAAATTTTACAAAAGTATTGCAAACAACCGAGACCAAAAACGAAACTCGCACGAGAAAACCACTGCTGAGAGCATGCTTGCCCAACATCTTCTTTCAACATTCTCGGCATTATTTTTTCGTAGTAGGAGACATTTTCGTAACACACTGACAAATAAACTCCTACCATTTGTTCTATATTTCTGTCCATTCGCAGTTCTTTATTTGAGGCCTTCCAATTTCGCTGAAGTACGGTTTACAGCCAGTGATTCTACATACCATCTTTCCAGGTTCATGAACGTAATTGTGAGTATATGTTAACTATGTTTCTCGCGATGTAAGATGTGAAAGAACTCAATTTACCACAGAAAAATGAAGCATGCGACATGAAAGGGCGCACAGTGCTTCAAAATTCTTGAAAGCTTCCGCTCTTGAGAACGAGTGGCAGGGTCAGAAATTGGCGACTCCGGTGGTCAGTGCGTGAAACTCAGCGGCAGAGGGCTGCCCATTGAAATGCAGGTGACGTGCCTTGCATTGAAAACAGTAGTAAATGAGGGTCTGGTACAACGTACACCTCACACTGTGCATCCACCTGATTTGGTATTTGCATTCGACATAGGTTACAGACAGAAATACAGACAGGAAGCGCCTTGTCCTGTCTGTATTTATACTTGTGTGCCGTCACTTTTGGAGTTTATTCTATTGAAAGTTTTGAGCGCTCACGATAGTGAACAAACGATCCATGAGATTCCACCTTGTACAGAATGAGCAAAAAATAAACAGTTGTATGCATCGCATTTACCTGTACAGTGCATAAATATATGCTTGATTTACCATATGTTTCATTAACTGCGTTGAATCTGTCGATTTTGAATATTCTTGACGCTGCTATAGATCCTACCATGCCGTATTAACAAAAACGCAGCGCGAGAAAGACGTAGACGCGCAAAGAAACTATAAATACGTTTCTTTACGAGGCTTTGCTAGTTTCATTATTCGTCTGCTTCTTTGTCACTCTGTCTTGTTGTTCAGATGAAACCACATCAACTTGCCCAGCTTTCAGTTTGATGAACCAACGTGCGGTGAAATCTATAACCGACCTTAAAATACTTCACACAGAGATTCAGTGGCAGTCGTTTGTGAGAAAAGCGATATTTATTGATGCTGAAGTTTATAAACTTGCTGATGGGAAGATACGTTGGTATCGTTGGTATATCTTGAAGATACGTTGGTATGATATGATAGCGGCCACGTTTGGTGGCACTGTTTCAAATCGCTTTGTGATGACGTGCCGTAAAATTAGCTGTCCAGATGTCAGTGTTCGTCAAACAGGTTTTCAGATATTAGTCCCGTTTGTGACGACGGAAAAAACAGCAGATTCTGTCAATGCACCCACCGCTTCTTCATCTGGCATCGCCTCGTGCGACGATTTCCGGGAGCTTGCGGAATAGCGGTCGCTTGCTGACCGTGCATTCACTGACGAGTCCGTAGCTTCGAAGCCCCTCGGTCGGGGGCTGATCAGCTCCTCGTTGGAAACGGTAGTCCTCTCGAGTGCACTCAACCTTTGGCTCGACTTCACCAAGAAGAAGATGAGGAAGATGGTGAGGACGATGAGCACCACGGCAGCGGTTACCACGCAAGCGTTCACCGCCATGTCCTCGTCCTCGTTGTTTCCACTGTGTAACGAGAACGGAATGTTCACGTCGTTGACCACCTGCAATGGTTTAGAGGAAACCGGTGAAGCTTTCTGTCTCTCTACCATCCAAATACTATTTCGAAAACTTGTGTTTGCAAAGAAAAAACAATGTTTCGGCTCCCCGTTAGGTGAGATAAACATTTCATTCTTCTCCAATGGCTGAAGAGTATTATGAGCAAGGTTCTGTCTGAACGCGTACAGTGACAGCATTCGTCTGCGCAATCACACGAATCAATTTTTCAATTTAATTCTAGACAACTTTGTCGATGTTTACGCTTCCAGTTTTACGTTTCCACTTCTTATCCATTGAGAAACCTGCCTTCCTGCATTAACCGCTAAAGTTCACTCTTGGCAGTTCGATGACGCGTGTCCAATTTTCAAAATATTAAAAAGAAAGATATCAAAACGAAAAATGAGCTTCCTCAAGGGGCTCTTTTCGTAGCGTTCACTCATTCTAGTTTTGAGAGAGACGTTATAGTTGCCAGCTGGCTTGCTCTTGTTTAAATAGTTTTATTTTTTTTTGATGTTGTTGTCTTGCATGAGCGCTGTGTTTTATCCCTGCAGCATTTGCATCATGATCTGCGTCACTGCTAACACAATTGTTACTCAGTTTCCGATCCTCTCACTGCAGTTCCTTCAACAACTATAAGTGGTTCGCTACTGTGGACTGTTACTCACGCTCGACTGCCGGCCAAGGTGGCAGCATTACGATGGGGTTGAATGGAAACAAAAAGGCATTATAGTTTATGGATTTTGGGCTCATGCATATACAACACAAGATGTTCGAAATTAGTGAAGAGGCCTGATCAATTGCATCGCTCCAAGCCAGCACGTTGCGGTAAGATGTGAAACTGTACTTTTACATAGAGGTAGAAGGCGTCGTACTTATACGTAGATTCCAGTGCAACGAGTCCTACAATATGTCATTTGCAGACTGTGCAACATGTTGTGAGAATGCAGAACGTTGACATGGTGAACAAATCCGGCGATTTAGTCTGAGAAACTTACATCACGTGACACGCACGTCGCGCCATAGCGAAACACACGCGCTGATACATAAATATGCGTGCGCGTCGTATGTCTTTTCGGCCTCTACAAACTAATAGAGGAGAACGTGTCGAGGGAACTTTATCACGGTTTGTTCGTTAGCATGTCGGCCAACTTTGCATACCACCCTTGTCACTGCTTGGCGTTCTCATTCCAGTGTTTTATGCAATGCGTCTATGGGGACATTCGGGTGAATCCGGCAGAAGTGAATCAAGTCGCTTCGTCGGCCTGCAATCGGCCTGCCCAGTTCATCTAAACACCACCAGGTCGCACTGAGCAAACCTCGAGTAGGGCTGAGCCAGCACGGATGCAAAAGGTACGTTGACCCACCCGATTCATTTGCAGAGCGCATGTAAACACCGTTGGCTGAGACCAGACAGCGCTGAGATTTGCGTGAGACACTGCAACGTCAGCACTCATATGTGCCGGCAGCGTGAATCATATGAATACAAAGTGAAGATAAGCAGTGCTTAGTGCAGTCTCATCAATGTAAATATAACAGCCATGAAATTCAGCTGTTGCGGACGACTGCGGCAAAAGGAAGCCCTTTTTTCCAGCGTCACCGCAGAGGTGTCTCGTTTCGACGCTACGCACAGCCGTTGCCTATACCGTTCGGAAAATAGTACATGTAAATGAACTCACCCAGTCAGATCGATTTCTCACTCCTCACACTCGCGTCGGCTTATGGAAATGAAAATCGGTCGTCAAGTTCACGCAATGGATACCGGGTCGGATCAAGGGAGTGTAGGGATAAGTTCGGTCAACTCGTCTGCGAGGGGTGGGTTGAATAGCCGAAGACCTTTTTCAACGTGGTGACGCCTTCTTTCGACGCTGCGCATCGCCGTTGTCTATGCCGTTCCGAATATGGTACATGTAAACACACTCACGTCGACCTCAGCGAGATCGATTTCCGACTCTTCACGGTCGCCTCTGGTATATGTAAACGAAGCCTATATCTACGTTTACGTGAGCCTAGTATGGTCGGGTTGATTCAGCTTGTCGAAATGAAAACGACTTGTCGAGTTCATGTAAACGCTAGCGGGTAGGATCAATCGAGCGTCAGTTCCCTTAACTCATTTTCAAGAGGTGGATTGAATAGCCCAACCTTCTTGACACGATACATGTGAACGTGGTCACGTCGGTCTGGGTCTGCTGGATTTCGCACTCGAACCGCTTGTGCCGGGTTCATGAATAAGAAGTCAATGCGAGGCTGTAGAACTAGAAAGTTGATACGCTGCATGCATCGGCTGATAAGCAGGCTGCAGGGCACCATGTCACCGTCAAAACTGCTTGTTAAGCGAAATGTTCGCTTTTGTACTGTGTTCTCTCGAACAGTTGTCTTGGCCTTTTCGCTCGTGCAGCGGCGGCCAGATGTTGACACTACCGCGCGTGCGCCAGCTAATTTTGCCTATACTAACATCTATATCTCTCCGACCACCGACGTGATGTCACGCGTAGCTCCAAATGGATTGCTCAGTCGCCTAAATACACCGCAGGAAGCACCTCGAGTACTGCCGAAAAAAAATTCTATTCAGAATAGAACTCGGATTTCTATATAGTAGACCACACACGCGGGTAGTATTTTTTTTCTTTTTTTGTCCTATCTTCTGAATGAGTTTGGACTTGCTTTCTCTAAATTCAACTTCTGTTGAATTTTTCTGTGAATTATTCGTGCCATCCAGTACGCCTTACTTCTGTCGGCCAGCTCACAAGCACTGACGCGCTAAGGTGCACGGGAAATGTAAACCCTCACTGCTATTATTATTAGTATTTTTAGAGCGCAGCTCTTTGGCGTCCGTTCCTGGGTTTCGCGTCGTCGTCGGCGTTGTCGTCGGCCTCGTAACCAGCTCCGCCCCCCTTTCATCCCCCCAGCGCTAGCAGCGACCGACTGATACCGCTGGATGCCGCTGACGCCGCTAGAGAGTCAAGATAACGTGACTGCATAGAACCCCGTCGCCGCCATGCAGAAAGAGGAGGAAAGGGTCCCCCCCCCCTGTTCTTGTGTGGCGGATAGGGTGCTCTTCAGTTGCCGACGTGCCGGTTATTTCACGTAGGCCCCGGCACGTCGACGAATACGTGACCACCTTCCCACGGCTAGACCTGGTTCTTAGCGCTGCGGAAGCGAGGGTATCATATTGTTTGTGTCGGCATCGGCGGCGTTGTCCCTGAAACCAACTGGTCTCTCTTCGTGTTATCCTTTTCCCCGCCCGACCTTGTACTTGCCGTCATACCACATTATCATCGATTCCTCTCCTTTATGTTAAACTGCAAATTTGAGCCGTACGTTGTACGCCGACAAGTTACTTTGTACTTTCTTTATTACCCCCCTTACTCAATGCCCTGTAAAGGGGCCTGTAAGGTATGTTCAATAAATAAATAAATAAATAAACTCCGCAGCTGGGGTTGACTCACTATCGGCGTCAGCGGCATCAGTCAGTCGCTGCTATCTCTTCCCTCCTCCCTTTATCGTGTTGTCCGCTTGCTGCGCGCGCTTCTGCCCCCATCGTTTGCCGCTGGGTGTACACGCCGCCCCCCTCCCCCTCTTCCTGCGAGTCTCCGGTTGTCAAAGCGCCGGCTCGAACTTAATTCCTTTCTTCGCTCCTCCTCCAATGCAACCCCTGTGCGGTGGCAATCAGAGAGCCAGATCGGTGGCGGCGGATCTGTATATGTGCACCGCCCGAGCCTAAATTGCCGCTGACGTTCGCCCTGTGCGGTGGCAATCAGAGAGCCAGATCGGTGGCGGCGGATCTGTATATGTCCACCGCCCGAGCCGAAATTGCCGCCGCCGTTCGCCACTGCGAAATTATCTGCCAGTTCTTTCTGAGCCATGAGCGAGACGACCGGCTGCGCTCAAATTTCGCATTAGGAAGTAACGTAATCGTCGGTAATTTTTTTTATTGGCAGTCGGCGGCAATTCTTTAATACAGCCTGACTTTTCTCTCTGCCCAGGCACCACAGGGGAATGCGGACAAAGCGCATGCGTCGTGCAGCCAGGTTAGTTAGGTGATCATCTGTTAGCATCCTAGAGCGATGACCGAAAGACTTTCATAAGGCGGTATCAAGCCCGCACAACCAAAACCACCTTTCCATGGGCTAGCCAGTACACAAGAGGGCTGCTGTTTGTCTCAGCGTTGCCGTTAAAAGCCCGGACAGATTCCCTATCTTCCGCAGTCGGGGGCGATTCTTTGCCACGGCATGACGTTTGTCTCTGCCCAGGTGAGCTAAGGCTCTTAATTTCACTGTTTGATCGCTACGTGCCGCCGACTGCCCTAGAGGGCTTGGTATTTTCTTGTATTAGGGTTCATTTATCTTCTTATGGCTGCGCTATGCCATCGTTATCCTGTGCAGATTGATCTGATCGTATTCCTGATGACGGCCGTTCCATGTGTTGCAAAGAATGTAAAGATACTTTTCATTTGGACTCATCCTGTTATGTAATTTCAAAATCAACGTTTATCTCGATGGGTTCGACTAAACGTGACGTGTGGAAGTGTCGTCATTCTCGACAAGACAAAAAACTGGCCCGCGACTGCAGACTCATCTGCTACAGATGAACTTGAAGCTCTGCAATACCAGATAGGAGCTACAAATAAGAAACTTGGCGGTCTCTCTTCCCTTAAACTTGATCTCAATTCTCTAGTATCGCTTCCAGCCAAAACCGATGAACTTTTAGGGTGGCCGTTAACTGTCGACAAGCTCCAGTCTTCCATGAGCGAGATACAGAGTTCTATTACATTCATGTCATCTAAATATAATGGATTTCTCGTTAGGATAGAAGCAAGTGAAAAAGAAGTTAAACACGCCATTTCGGAGACTTTGTCTCTCACGCTCAAACTGCAAGAGCAGGAGACTGAGGTCCAAACTTCGAAAGCTGAAATGAAGAAACAGGAACAATACAGCACCCGTCCAAACCTAGAATTTAGTGGCCTTCCTGTTACACGTGGTGAGAGCTTGCACGCTGTTGCAGCGAATCATGTCTAAGAATTGAACATCAATAATTTCGACAGCTGAGACGTTCTTGCCGTCCATCGACTACCGAGCAAAAGAGCCGACGTTCCAGTCATTGTGGTTAAGTTTGCCTCCGTATCCGTGAAGGAAACTTGGATAGCTTGCTATCATGAACTAAAGAACTTATGCAAATCAGATAAAGATCCAAGGGTGTTTCTTCCTTTAATGATAACCTAACAGCAGCAAACAAGCAGCTGTTCTGGCTTGCCTTGAAGAAGGGAAAGGAAATTAATTATAAATATGTGTGGACGAAAGACAGAAACGTTTTTGCAAAGAAGGAGGATGCTGCTTCCTTGATCCGTGTGAACCATGGGAATGATCTTGTGTGCTTAAGGTAACCGTTCATAACACCCGATCATTCATTGCCGAGATCACTTTTGAATGTTATCTCATGGCCGTGGGCGAAAGTTTGGTTTACTTTCAAGCATTTGATCGTTATTTTTCCTTTGCAACAGCAGTTACCAGAATCCCTGTTATTATCTGCAGCTTACGAAAGCACTGGGATGCCTATTGGTCTTACGTTGACAGCACGTTACATAAATTGCACGTTTTTGTTCTTGCCTAAATAGATAGATCCTCCGCTGGAACAGGCCTGCTCATTCTTCCGGAATTCCTTTCCTTTTCTTTTTTTCACTCGAAGCGCTCAAAGAGGAATTGCAATTTTTGTTCAATATATTTGGATCGTGGAGCACGTAGCGAGTAATTTTTCCAGCGTGGAATCTCTGGCACTAAAGATTTAAAACCAGCTGAGCCATATTTCACTCATGGCAATAAATAGACCACCTACATATAACCTGACCTCGTTTCTGAATAAGCTGAAGGCTCATTTTCGGAGGACGACGTTACATTTGAACGCATGTTTAGTAGACGATTTTAATACACATATTCTTAAATCCATGCTACCCTTGAAATGTGATTATTTGGATATCGTTGCGAAATATGGCCTTGAAAGTATTATTCGCATTTCAATTAGCGAAGAATTACTTCTGCATAATTTACTAAACTCTTCCATCGATCACTTCAACATCCGCCCGCAGATTGCTTCAGTTCACGGTGCAGTGTTACAGCAAAAAGTTGCTGGCCACTATTTTAACGCTTGTCAGCTGCGCTTTCTTTCTTCGTCATGTTCTAGACCCAACGCTTGCAATTTTGTTATCGATACTGCTACATTTCATAAGCATGTCGCCTTGTCCATATCTGCTGGAAACCACCAATGGGTCCAAATTTTACACTCAGTTTTCGATGGACACTATCGACAATTCCAGTGAAAGGAAAGTTTCCGTTCGGCAACGCCACTCCAATAAACCCTGGATGTGTTATATTATGGGGTTTACGTGCCAAAACCACTTTCACATTGTGAGGCTCGCCATAGCGCTGGACTCCGGAAACTTCGACCACCTGGGGTTCTTTAACGTGCACCTAAGCACACGGGAGTTTTCGCATTTTGCCCCCATCGAAATGAGGCTGCCGTGGCCGGGATCCGATCCCGCGACCTCATGCCCAGCAGCCCGACACCATAGCCACTGAGCAACCACGGCGCGTAAAACCCTGGATGAGCAATGAGATATTAACCGCTATCAAAGAAAGACGTACCATGACAACGCTGCGGTTGTACGCGTAGTGATTGCGTACCGCATTCACAGTTCAAACCTTCCCGAAATAAAGTAAATGCCCTTATTCGTGCGGGGAAGCGCTAACACAACAGTAGCTTCTTTATTTAGCAGCTCAGAGCGATAAGATAGCAGCTAAGAGAATGACAAAATAAAGCATCCGTTGACGAAATAAAGCGTCCCGAAGAGAGCGAAGACACAGCCTTCAGTTGATAAAAGAGAGCGTTTGAGAAAAAGGTAACTTCGCGATCCGCTTGCGAGCTCCATGCATGCACCGCGTACGACGGCAAAACAGGACTGAGATTTTAACAACACCGTATGATACCCGTGATGTTATTTAACCAAGCGCGAGGGGTGGTTCTGAGCCCGTTTAAGAAAGTGTTACTTCTGACATTTGCAGGCCACAAAAGGTGAACCGTTTTCAGATGTTGAGATTCCCGAATTTATTATCACTTGTTGTTCAAACGGTGGTGCTCAAACATTTCTGGACAGATACACTTAAAAGTCCCCACTGTGTTTTGCAGTCCTTTACGTCAAACATCCGTATTTTTTTTTCAGTTCCTCACACACGTACCAGATTTAGTAAATATACTTCAGCCGATTACGTTTCCGACATATTTAATGTTGTGGCCTCCGAAATTACCTCTTGTGAATATATACGCGATAGTTGCAAAAACATAGAGGAATTATGTGTGGTATGACTATGGACGTTATATTTAGTTATCTACATCATTTTGAAACGTGTCTCAGGTTTCTACCTGTTTTGGGGCCTTGTATTTTGTCGTCCTCAAATAGCTTTCAGTGTCGCTCTCATTCGTTTTCTTTTGTAAAATGGTCCGTTTTCGTGGCTGACTCTTTTTACTGACTGTCGGGTTTCGCGTGGCAAGCCACTGTGATGCCTTAGGTGAACCTGATTTCTGTAACTGCACATACAATATATGTTAATAAAATTATTATTATTATCATTAACCAGCCTTCTCACCTGTGTGCGAAACGGTCCCTTTGTTAAGGCAAAGTAGCTCTGCTCAGGCTTCAGCTTCGGCTTTCCTTTATCCGCTGGCAGCTCTTGATTCGCCTCGCGTTGCTCTCCAGCAACGTCTTTAAGGATGACGTTGCAGTCGCGGCGTGGCAGTGCAAGCGAGATGCCTTGGGGCCTCGCTTGCACCTGATCGGCGCTGCGTGTGGCCATTGCAATAGGGGTTTCCTGGTGCACCTTTGGGACGTCGTGGCGAACAGGCAGTGGTGCCGGCTTCGAGGTGGGAGCAGACTTAGCGGGAACAAGACCCTGCTCGCTTTTGGAAAGCAAGCGTGGCCTAAAGTTCGGAGGGGGTGGCGCGGGCGGCGCAGTAGCGAATCCGTGGTTAAAGTCGCTGTGTTTCTGTTGAGGTGCAGTTTCTCCTGGCTTAGCGCTGGTGGCAACAGCTTCGTGCGGCTCCATTCTTTTTCTTTCTTATCGCTACTGCAGTGTAACCTTAGGCGCCTCTTCTGAGCAGGTGCAGCTCACATTATTATTATTATTATTATTATTATTATTATTATTATTATTATTATTATTATTATTATTATTATTATTATGATTATTATTATTATTATTATTATTATTATTATTATTATTATTATTATTATTATTATTATTATTATTATTATTATTATCTGTCATGGCTCGCACCTACTAAGTGAGATAGGCCAAGAATCGCGCGGCAGGAGATAGCTAAATGAAATTATTATTTGAATACGATAAGGGGGTTATGATGACGACGACGAGCTTACAAAGTGCAGATCGAGGATAAGGCGCCGTAAGAAAAGCGTATTTGCGTGCCTTTCTTTCAACGTGTGAAACGGTTAGAGGATGAGAGAAAAAGAAATTTGAAGAAGCCAGACTTCTATAAGAAGAAAGACAGAGACAGAAAGAAACGACAAAAATAGATGTTTCAAGCAACAATATTCTCAATTTTTATGTTCTGAGATCAGTGTTGATTTCTTTTTTTTTTTCAACTTCTCCTTCGCACACTAGACGTTTTAATTTTAAGTGCCAATTTTCAATTTGCAATATCCTTTCTTTTTGTCCATTTCTTTTAACTACCTGATTCGTAGTCAATTTCCTGCAGTGGGTATGCACCGCTATCGTTCACAACAACATGATAAAGCCTAGCCAGAAGGCACATACAGTGTTTGGACATTGCCAGCTAATGTCACCTTCTTCAATTATGAAATTTGATTTAAGTATCCTTCCCTTCTTACCTACTGCCGCCGGATTCATGGCCGATCCCCCTTATACTAGTGGGTTGAGCCATATCCGTAGGCACCAAACCAAACCAAACTGCCAGTATATCACAAGGACCTACATCTAGATCGCAGCCTTGGCCAGTCCCTCCTCGTGGGTACGGGTAATATGATAAAGCCGACAACGACAAGAACAAGTCCTTGTTTTTCTGCGCTATCCCAATACCTTTCTATGAGAACAAGAACAATACCTCTTGGCGGCTTCCGTCTGGATGGTAGTAGCAGTAGGCAGCATCGGACTTCTGCGTACGCGTTTTTTTCTTTTATTTTCGGGCTACCCCGCGCCTGCGTCAATTGCAAAGGGGGATTCGTAAAACAGGTTACCAGATGAACAGACGTGTTAGTGTAAAGCAACCAGCTGTGCGTTTGAGGCGAGTTTCTGTGCGGCTACAGAAGCAAGAGGACGGCAATAATAAACCAGGGCGGTGACGCCATGACGACAGCATTTTTCTTTCTTAGTCCTCATGTGCCGCTGTAACGGCGCCTTTCCCGATTGCGGTGCACGCTGATTCGTCTTTAAGATTACTCTCGTCACGAATGCCCGAATGCGCACACACACATATGTGCTGTTTAAAGAAAGGACCATAATATCTGCTCGTGCTGGAAATCGTCGAACTTTATCACAGTGCCGAGTAAAGTGGCCACGTGATCACCTTTCAATGGATGCCTAGCCATTGTGGTGTCTTTGGTAATGAACTCGCTGACAGTGAGGCAAGATCGGCCTCCTCTTCCTCTGATGAATTACGGATTGCCTACTCACGACCTGACACCAACTCCATGATCAAGGCACTCATGCAGGACCTTACAAAGGCTTACAAAGCCCACTCTGATAATATTCACAGACGTCTACATACGATTGACCCAGACGATAAATTCTGTTTGCCCCCGAAGCTTACACGGAGCAAAACACAGGATTCGGCTCGGCGTTGCTTTCACCCGTCGCCACGCACACCTTATCGACCAATCGAACAACCCTGATTGTGTACACTGCCAGATGCCCGAAACACTGCAACACGTACTGTGGCGACTGCCCAGCATATATGCGGGAGCGAAGGACGTTAGACAGTTTCCTAGTCAGCGTTGGCAGACAACTACTGTCGGAGGAAGCTATCCTCGGCCCATGCCCTGACACTGCAATTTCAGTGCGTGCAACAAAAGTATAGTTGAAGTTCCTGCAGGACACCAAGCTCGACGAGCGGCTCTAGCGAGGCAGCTGTCTCATGTACATAAGCACTCACCACTTTTCTTATCATCATCCATCCCAATACTTTCACTTCCCTTCCCTCTTCCCCAGTGCAGAGTAGCAGACTAGAGCGCACTAGCTCAGGTCGACCTCTCTGTCTTTCCTATCAATAAATTCTATTCATTCATTGTGCTGTTTAGGCAGCGAAGGACGAAACTACAACAGCTAGCACTTTCAGCCATGCGGTGCACAGAAAGCAGACTTACGTACGAGCAAACGCGAGGAAAACGGCAAGGTTTTCGTCACACGCTAATTTGATCCACGCACATTTGTGAAGCATCTAACAGGCTCCATCTGGCTGATTTGTCGGAACTGGAGAGGCGGTCAGCGGGGAGATGTTCATTCCTACGTAATATTTTGTTGCCTGGAAACTTTTTGAGTGTACAATTCTTGGAAGTGAAATTGGCAACACCAACTTTTCGATGACTGCGTAAGTGCGGCCTTGTCCGAGAGACATTTCAAGCGCAATAGCGGAACCGCAAAATAACGTAATGGACTCACACAGTTTAAGCGCTCGTGCGCCTCTTGTAGCGCATATCCTTTCCCAATGTCACGTGTTGAATCTACCTTGCAAGCCTCCAGTGAATAACATTAAATGCATGGAAAATTATCATCAACCCGGCAGTAGCACAAAGCTACAAAGGAAACCTATACGTGTTTCATACAAAGCAAGCTTCGCAGTTCAGAAAAAGATAGTCCTGGTCCGGAGCCCTAACCCGGGACTAAGTCCTAACCGGGGCGGTTGCTGTATCGTCTCAGCTAAACGGGAAGCTGACAGATTCCAGAGTAAGTCCAAATTGATCGACAACGCGAAGCGCAGGAAAACTCACAGATACAGGACCTGTTGCTGTGTATGTGCATGCAAGTTTGAGACTGGTTGAAATCTGGGCCAGTTGGTACATACTTGAACGGAAAAAACCAGTCAAAAACACAAAAGGACCAGAGGAGAAGTTCACGACACGACTGGACTATCAACTGTGGTTTATTAGAATCGGTGTAGTCCCAGCAAGGGCAGCAGAGCATGCGCAACCGCATCATCACTTATCACATAGCATGAAAAGACAGCACCGTTTCTATCGGGAGCGACTTAGAAATTCAAATTCTTTTTCTTGTAAGCGCACCGAGGTTGTACTAACGCAGTCATCACCTAATAAACTGATGAAGTACGCTTCCAAGATTTCACGCTCTTCTTTGCCCTTGCCCCTACCAAGAATGGTCACATTGCTAAACAAAGGATAACAACCACACTCATTGCAATGGCGAGGCAAGTTTGCACCGTTATCTGACCCCAGGGAGGAGTGGTGCTCACGCAGGCGGTCATTAATACATCGACCGGTTTGGCCTATGTAAAATCTTTCGCACGTGAGAGGGAACTTATAAACAACCCCTGCAGCACATGCCGTGAAGCGATTTTCATGCTGCGTTGTGCACACATGGTTCCTTGCCCTGCCTCGAGAAATGCGCGAACACAGACCCGAAAGCTTACAAGGGGCAGAAAAAACAACACTTACTCCCTGCTTGGCGGCAACTTTCTTCATCTGCCCGCAGCAGTAGACGATGTATTGACTGCTTTTAAAGCTTCTTCACGCACTCTTAATTTCACTCATGAACTTCCTAGCAATCATTCCATCAGGTTCCTAGAACTGCAACTAACTTTCTTTGACGACGGGCATTTGTGCTGGATGTTTTCACCTAGGGGCAAGAAAGCTCTTTTACCATTTGGATCTGCACATTCAAAGATTGTAAAAAGAGGGATTGCAATGAATTGTTTCCGCAATGCACTTGAAAGAAGCTGTCACCAAGCCATTAAAAGTAGCTTTTACGCACCATCCCAACGTCTAGAAGCCGCAGGGTTCCCTCCGCCTCTTTTGAAAGCGGTGGCTGAATCGCTGCTTCAGAGGCTAAAGAAGGAATGTACGGAGCTGGTAGATGGTGGGGCTATTGAACGTAAGAAACTTGAAGTTATGCCGTACGTGCATAAAGTGAGCCACAGTATTAAGAAAGTTGCCGCCAAGCAGGGAGTAAGTGTTGTTTTTTCTGCCCCTTGTAAGCTTTCGGGTCTGTGTTCGCGCATTTCTCGAGGCAGGGCAAGGAACCATGTGTGCACAACGCAGCATGAAAATCGTTTCACGGCATGTGCTGCAGGGGTTGTTTATAAGTTCCCTCTCACGTGCGAAAGATTTTACATAGGCCAAACCAGTCGATGTATTAATGACCGCCTGCGTGAGCACCACTCCTCCCTGGGGTCAGATAACGGTGCAAACTTGCCTCGCCATTGCAATGAGTGTGGTTGTTATCCTTTGTTTAGCAATGTGACCATTCTTGGTAGGGGCAAGGGCAAAGAAGAGCGTGAAATCTTGGAAGCGTACTTCATCAGTTTATTAGGTGATGACTGCGTTAGTACAACCTCGGTCCGCTTACAAGAAAAAGAATTTGAATTTCTAAGTCGCTCCCGATAGAAACGGTGCTGTCTTTTCATGCTATGTGATAAGTGATGATGCGGTTGCGCATGCTCTGCTGCCCTTGCTGGGACTACACCGATTCTAATAAACCACAGTTGATAGTCCAGTCGTTGTGTCGTGAACTTCTCCTCTGGTCCTTTGTGTTTTTGACTGGTTTTTTCCGTTCAAGTTTGAGACCGCTGTGCTCTTTCAGTGCAACGCAGTGACCAAGCCCAGTGATATAAATCCGCCGAACTGCCATGTTTCTTGTGGGTTTATTTTTTTTATTTTTGTAGTGGCGCATTTAAAATGGCCCTCCATGCAAGGCACCCCTTTGATTAACAAGTCCAGGGTTCGCTGCATTTCGACGCAAGGATTCTGCCTGAGGATGCACCCATTATATGATGTTCTTCAAACTCAAGAAAATTCCGACAAGGTACAGAAAAGTGTTACATTATGACCGCAATATAAACATAAGTTCTGCGGAAGCTAGCAAAGTGGAAAGTTCATATGAAAGGGGAAATTATCGTTCACCCCGCAGTAGCAGAAAGCTAGAAAGAAAACCCCTAGAGATCTGTAAAACAAAATGCATAGCAGTTGACGAAAATTTTGTTCAGGTTGTTATCTCATAAAATTCTAGCCACATTTCGGATCTCTGCAGAACTGGTTTTCAACATTGAATACGCTTTCTCTAACGCGTTCTCCAACTGGTGTTTTATCAGTATTCTTGTTAATAACGATGATATTTTGTTTAAGCTGTGTAAGAACTCGCTAAATTCATTATAAGAGCCACCGCTTACGTCATGGAGACATTATGGTATTCATTCTCGTCTTGACACAATTTTCTAGCTTACGAAGGCTGTACACAAAGTAAAATTGGACGTCTTATTCGCTCAGGAGTTGAAATCGATCGATAAGTTCCATTAGATAGATTGTTTTTCGCCACTGTCCTTGTAGAAAAATTGCGATGTCTGAGATATGCACACTTGGCATGGGTATCACATAATTGTGGAATTCATTTTAATCATGCAGCTGATTCACTTTGACGCGCCTTTTTAAATGTGCTGCTGACTACTGTTCATATCCGTGCGGCCAGATATACACTTTTCTTCGACAGGCGACAGAAAAAATTTCAGTGCCCTTTCCCTCTGTGAACAAGGATGGCCAGCGGAGCTCTAAATGTGGGCCCCTTAATGGTGAACTGGACCTCTGCCGTGGGTCAGCACGGTATGCACTGTCTTCTGGATCGGCCCGCGTATGGCGAGTGCCTAACACCTGCTTCACCTCCACCGTGGGTCGGCCCGGCATTGCACTAGCTTCGGGATTGACCCACGTATGGGAAGTTTTGTGTCTACACACAGACACGATTATGGGGTAACTAGCCCTTAAATGCTTCGTTGTAGAATTTGTTACGTCTTTTTGTTTCTTAATTTATTATTTAATAAATGACGACGACGAACGTGGGAGCACTGGCACGCGCGCGTTCGCGCGGTAGCGCCGAGGGGAGCCAACGAGCCTGCTTTGAAAGAGGACGACGCTAGAGCCAATCGTGATGATGATAGTTTTGCGTTAACACACGTACACGATCCTGGAGAAAGTAGCGCTTACCAGCTTCGCTCAAAAGTATCAGCAAAATCTACATAATGTACCCATCTAAATTATCCTTAGACTTGGCAGTGGTGTGCAACTGTTGCGACCGACAGTCTTTCAGAGCGGGGGGCGCCCCGCCAGCGACACGCGGTTGTCACGGTTGGTGTTCACGCCTCATCATTCACTTTGCTTCAAGCCAGCAACGCCGCCCTCCTAACCATAGTATCTAGTAACGTTGCTCCAGACCGTCAAGAAGTGGCCACTTTTCGATGAAAGCGGTCCTTCTCGGCGGAAAGCATCGACGACAGGTGGCTGCCTCCTATTGTGACCCGTTGGAGACAGGTGCACCACGTAAACGAGTAGCTGATAGAGGACATGAGCACCGCAGGCAGCACGTGGAGGACAGCATCGCGACCAGCTCAGAGGACATGCGCTGCCCGCACAGCCCATAGAGGATAGCACTGGAGCAGCTGACGGCCAGTGAGCGGCGATGTAGATGGTGAACGATTATACGTTGCGATTGGCCAGTGAATTCCCTCAATGAGGGAAAGAGGGAAGAAAAGCATATAAAGCGGATCCGGACGGCAGTGCATGAGGGGGAAGCTCGGACATGCGGAGATGATCGGACATGCAAAGAGCGCAAATAGTTGGGTCCGTGTTGTAAAACTGAACCATGAACTTTTAACGTCGCTCGGAATCCTTCTTTCTCTCGGCACCTGGCATGGTACTATCCATGGAATCTTCGTTGGCCGCACGGACCACCGACTTTCGCAACAGTACCCAATGATTCAAAAATTCGTTTTGGAGGCTGCGTTGTCCAAGCCCATCGCCTAATGCTTACTTGCACAAATCTGGCCTTGCGATTCTCATTTAAGCCACCCCTGCAATTGGCTGGAATCAGTCGATCAATTTCTATTGCAGCGGCTGTTTTCTGTTCAACGAAAATTATATATCGAAGTCCCACTTCGTGATACTGCACTGATTTTATGCAGTACTCTTGTACTCTCACTTGGAACATCGGTGTTGGGGTACAGCCACAAGAACGTTTGCCGAGCCGTATACAACGATCACTGCGAGACCCAAGCGTTACCTACTTAATATGCCCATTTAAATTAAATTATAAATTTTTAATAACATAATTATTGTTCAATGTTTCAGTTATTTTTCACTCCAACACTTTACAAGTTGTTGTTATTTACTCCTGTTTATGCAAGACTAGCTACTACATTACACAATTTTATTTTATTTAGATCATAAATTTAATCCGTATTTCTGTTTAGATATTCCTTTTTTATTACAATACCGTGGCCACAGTGGGTTTGTACCATCATTGAAGGTGTCATCATCATCATTATCGTCATCAAGTGGTGGACAAGTTCACCTCAGGAGCGCTATGCAGTGAGGCCTGATTTCGGCGAAACTCGTGACCTTCGTGAGCTCTGGCGACGCCCTCTGATGAAAGAACCAATCGTATCATGCCATTAAATGCGAGCGATGGTTTGTTGCTGTGTGAAGATAGAAATGATATTGTGCTTTCTCGAGAAGGCATTCTAACATTGTTATTAAAACTGGATACCAAAAAAGCTTGTGGCCCCGATGAGATACCCAATGAGTTTTTAAGGCCTTATTGTGAAGGGATATCACATTTTTTGTCTAGAATTCGGCAATGTCATATCGTATCGGAGGTGTGCCGGAAGATTGACTCCTTGCACGCATCGTACCTATTTTTAAAGCGGACAATAAGGTATTGGCGGAAAACTATCGGCCAATTTCCTTTACATGCTCCGCGTGTAAAGTGTTAAAACACATAATATCAAAACATCTGGTTGATATTGGATTGGAAAAACTTTAATAAAAGTCCTGCAGGACGCACGTCAGCGCGCAGT
This sequence comes from Dermacentor albipictus, assembly GCF_038994185.2. Lineage (NCBI taxonomy): Eukaryota > Metazoa > Arthropoda > Arachnida > Ixodida > Ixodidae > Dermacentor > Dermacentor albipictus. The sequence continues at coordinate 462,926,694 of NC_091821.1, read as the reverse complement.
GGGCGTCTCCCACGCAGGGACCGACAGGGAGTACCTGGCGGCCGCAGCGCGAGCCTGCTGGACGGCCCATTGCTGGTCTTGTAGGAGCGGGCTTCGTATGGTAGAGTCGGGTGAAGCGTTTCTGCACTCCCAGAGCACGTGTGCGAGTGTCGCCGTGACCCCGCACGAGGGGCACGCATCGTCTGGCTAGACGTCCGGGTAGATTATGTGTAAGGTGGTGGGGTTTGGATAGGTATCTCTCTGTAATAAGCGTAGTGTTAGCACCTGCGGCCTGTTTAGTTTGCGGTGCGGGGGCGGAAAGAGGCGTCGTCCCAAGTAAAAGTGATTGGTTATTTGATTATAGGTTACTGGGGCTTCCCTGTTCGCCTCCAACTCATCGAGACGTGGTTGCCCGGGGGTGACGGCTTGGTCGGTAAGCGCGTGCGCAGCGTCGTGGGCTGTATCATTGAGGTGGGGCGGGGCGCCCGGGATCCGATCCAGGTGGGCGGGAAACCGAATGACGGTATGGTGTTTGAGGGTGCTTGGATCAGCGCCGCGGAGGACGCGTAACGCCTTGACGGAGACGACTCCTCTCTCGAACGCTTTGATGGCTGGTCTCGAGTCGCTGAATATTGTGGTTCGCTTATCGTCAAGCATTGCCAGGGCTATGGCCACTTGCTCCGCCACCTCGGTATCACGTGTGCATACCGTGGCGGCGTTTAAAGGCCGTTGCGAGGACGAGATCGCTACCGCGGTGAAGGCTCGGTCGCATCGGTAGGCGGCGACGTCCACGAAAGCGACGTCGTCCGCTTTCTTGTTTATTCGTTTGAGGAACGCGGTGGCCTGGGCTAGCTAGGCGCCTGCCTAGTTGATAGATAGATAGAAGCGATAAAGATTAGGAGACTGGGGGTGATCGCGTAATGCGGAGACGACATTACTAATATTACGCCGTATGACTAAAAAGGAGCAGGGGTTTTACTTTACGTAAGATAGGTCGATCCCCAGAGAGAAAGGAGCGAGGTCTCGAGGTGATATAACGCGGAGACATCCGGTCGACCCGCCAGAAGCATGGGATCTTACATCTGCGTCATCTGCATTTGTCCGGCCTGTACTCCTTTTAGGAGATTTTTCATTTAAACAAAAAAACATTTTTTTCTAGATTGAAATGAATATGTAACTATTACTGGCCCAGCCTCTTACGCATTTATTATGTGAAAGATTAACTTTTAAAACAGCATTGCTATATAATCCGTGAGTCCTCTGTTAAATCACCAACATGTAACTTGTCTCATGCTATCATATGCAAATGGCCCGCCAG